>NC_067286.1:4058632-4737632 GCF_020740795.1 Apus apus
GAAATAGGGCTTGATGCGTGGATGTAGGAGTCAGATACTGCTGTTTAAATCACAAATCTGCTGGTGGAGATTGAGGATTCTGTGAAAGAAGGTTTTTGGCCAAGAGAGAGCAGACACTGAAGCCACGATAGACAGCTTCAGAGAAATTACCTGATGCACAGTTCTGCTTTTCAATCTCAAGACACATAAATTGAACCGTGGAGTTACTTAGAATGTAGAGGCATAAGCATGGAGCCAGCTAATACCTTTGATTAAAGAAGTTACCCATCTCCTGTGAAAATGATACTCCCAGTGGGTCAGCCTCTGTGGTAAATATGCTTTTTGTAACAAAGCCTTTCTTGGATAATCTGCATTAGCTTGTGCTGAATTGTTTACCACAAGTGATTTTTAATGGCTTGAATAGAATTTGGCTCTAGTTACACAGTAATAAACTGTATGTGAATGCCCAAATGAATACAGATGTTCAGTCACTAGTTTTGCTTCTCATCCAAGAAAAAACAATCAGAAATAGCTCCTAAAACTGAAAGCTTTTTTATGGCAAAAAGAAAGGCTGTCTGAGAACACAACACAGAGAGGGAGAGTGCAGTTTGCAATACTGGCATTGAAGAATATGAGTGGAATTGGTTGAAAAAGAACCTTAAAATACATGGAGCATTTGTGTGTGGTCCACAGGATTCAAAGGGCTTTTTTCATGGTAGTGGACACTGTTCTTTTTATTGCTTTACCAATAGAATGGAAAACATTTAAATTGATAAGCAAAAGGAAAGCAAATAATTGATACTACCCACAGTAGAAATTATTTTTTTAAAAGAATATTTTATCAAAATCATGCCTTTCAAAGTACTTGCAACTAATTTGTACATGATGAAAAACAGACTTTGTAGGCACTAAAATAGAAATTAGTTGCACTAACAAGTAAAAATTGATTAAATGAAAATTCTTGTTCTGTGTGTCTGATAAACTCTGAGTAGGAGAGGATTTACCTCTACAGTGTAAGCCAACCTGGGTTTTTTGAGAATGCAGTTCTGATTATGGGAAGATAGATATTTAGGTCTGTCTAATGGCAACTTTGGAAATGCTTTTAAAAATGTTTCCCCTAACTGCAAGCTGGGACAGGTGACAGTTTTCCTCTGACAGTAGGACAGGGCCCATACTAGGCTCAGATGTATTATATACTATTGGAGATGATGTCTTCCAGATGATAACTACTCTGGTTGCTACCTGTGGAGTTACTAAACATGTCACACCCCCACCTCCCATTAAATAAATGAATTGTGTCTACCTAATTATTTTTCAAGTAAAATCTTTATTTTGTTGATGGTTTGGTTGACTTGCTCAGGATTTTATTCTGTGTGAGAGTAGCTCTAAGTTCTTCAAGTGAGAAACACTCTTTGCAGCTCAGATAGCCCCAGGTGCTGGTGTGATAGACATATTAGATGAAATTTATTTTTCTCAATCCAAGAGAGTTTAGTTTAGTATAATCAGAGGTGATATGCAGGAAATACGTTTATGTTTACATTTTTATCTTGTGAGATTAATAGTATTGAAAATTTCCTTAAGCTTCCCATATAGGTTAAGGATTAAATTTTCAGGATTCAATTTTCATGAATCACTTGAGAAAAACAGTTACTTTTTTTTTTTTTCTTCCCACCTGTGAGTTGTTAGCAATACAAGCAAAATGCCTTTTGGAGCTTGGATTTTTTTAGTATGGATATTTTAGTATTTATTGCTCCTCGTTAGAGAAATTGCTCACTTTAAATTCATCTCGCATGAAACTTACCTTCATAACCAGAATATTTATAAAATCAATCACATCCTCATTCTCCATTCTCTTCAAATTCACTGAAAGAAAAACAAACCCTTACTTAAGAAAATGTAGAAAATAATCTAGAATTCCTTGAAGTCCACTAGGCAGAACACAGTGTTGCAAAGAGGGCAGAATATGGCCTTTCTATAAGCTAAACTATGCAGCTTCTGTGCCTGCTGCTGCTCAGTATACAAAGAATGTGTGTGTGAAGGGTGTGATGGTCTGAGGTTTGACTTCGGGGATGATGAGTTTAGTTGTTCCCATTTCCATACTATGGTGCCTCACAATCCTTCTGGCCCAGAACTCGATGTAAATTGAGATCAAACTACCTCTGCCTTCCTAAGGTTTGGATTTTGCCCTACGCTCCACATTTTCTAAATATAGAAACTGGTAGTGACAGGAACAGAGTAAGAAGAGGTGCAAGAAAAGGGCAAACTCAGGAAGAGAAAGGAATGGGGATAAACATGAAGCTTCCACTTTGCTTCAGTTTTAATTTAAACTCAGCAATCCCTGCTTTCTTCCCCTTGAGTAACCCAACTCCCTCCCAAGGCAAGTTTACTTGAACCTAGTCCCTCACACAAAGAAAGACAGCCCTTGTATTTTAAAGAAGTGTCAAGTAACTACTTCTCCTAACCACCTATTAGTGAAGGAGAGCTGGGCACCCTGCTTTGTCAGCTCTTGGCACACTGATACAGCTCCTGGAGACCTCAACATCTTTCAGTCAAGACCAAGAAAAGCTGTGAAATACAGAACTGAAAGGCTTTTTTTCACTTGTACATCCTATAATGCAGGAGAATTTCCAGGTACAACAACAGAGACTAGACACAAACTTTCTTGTTTTGGTTTATGGTGTTATCAAACAATTTTTTTTAAAGGAAACTGCAGAATATAGATGAATATTTCTATCTTATCTGTGATCGATTTTTGTGTGATACTGAGAAACAGCAAGAGCAATAGTGGACAGAGAAGAATCTCTTTTGACTTAGAGATATCAAAATACATTGTGCTCAGTATCATTCTTTTCAGGGCCACTCCAGGCCTTAGAAGAATTGCCACTTTTGCAGTCAAATCCAAGTAACATCTGCTCTATGCAACCAGTCAATATTGTGGAAAAGTTCAAAGAATGAAGATCATTAGTAGTGTCAGCTTTACAACCAGAAGGTAATGGCATTAAAGTGAGCAAGTATAATACCCAACAATACCAGGCTCATTAACCAGTGATTTATCATGATGAAAAGACCTGTTTAACCTTTAGTCTTCACATGCTTTCTGTTTTTAACAAAAAGACCTATTATTTCTAGTTGTCAAGTGATAATTTGTGGGTTGTTAAAGGGATGTATTAAATTATACTTTAAACGATTATACAGAATTACACAAATACTGCATTTTGGAAGGGGATAAGTTGAAGCTAAGATAATTTTTTCTCTCTTCCTCTTTTAATTTTGTTCATGCATTTGAGAAGCAAAATGAAATAATTATATATATTAAGGATATCAGTGTGTAACTTTTAAGCAAGTTAAATTGAGTTTGATGTGTGCAGTTAAGTGACAGTGTTGCTTCACAGAAGCAGCAACATAAAATATTTGGAGGGTTGTATACAGCAGTGCAGAAAGCTTGTTCTTGCCCCTGAATAAGCAGGTGCATGTAGCTGGCTGTCCTATAAAACTGTTTCTTTCATCCATGTGCTGGGATGTTTTATTAATCTAACTCAGTGTTTCTAGGGAAGGAAGCACTGTTGATTCTAGACAAGTTTTGACAGTTGCCATTTAACTTTGTCTACGGCAGATCAGCCACCACGACTTACTCTGACCTGCCACGTCTGTGCCTGGCCAGCAATAAGCCTCCCTGAGAATGGCAGTTCTGACAAATTGTGCCAAACTGCATGGTGGCTTTTGTGATGTGGACAAACATCCATCGAGGAAGACCATGAGATTGATTTCAGGTCTAGTTAGATCGTTTGTGACCCAATTCAGGTTTACAGTGCAGGTCCCTAGGAGCACCGTGACATCTCCTCTCTACTTTCATGGTTTTTCTAGCTACCCATTTAGTTCTCTCTGTAGCCTTAGCATAATAAAAGGATAAATTTATAACTGATTTGGTAATTCTCCAAATAATCCTGTAGACAAGGAGAATCTAGACATTTTGTGGACTTCACACCTGGTTTTTACACCTGCCTTTTGCAGGTGATACACAGAGTGTATTGGCACTTCCTGTACAAATCTGAGAAAAGCTAGTCAGCATTTAAGATGATTGTAGGAAAACATTATTTTGTTAAACATGGTAGTAGAGAGATTGATTACAATATTAAAAATGATCAATCCAGAAGAATTTTCTTAGCTATTTGTAGATGTTATGATTTTACAATTGGAAGGCTGTTAATGTACAGATAATGCAGTACGTGACGCGAGTCCTGCTGAAGTAGGTATGTAATTGTAATAGCTTTGATGTAAGACGTGCAAGACATTTTATTTCCCTCAAGCCTTATTAACACAGACTTTAATCTATTATTAAGAAAATGGCTACATACGCTTTTAAAATTATATTGACTCTAGGTCTATAGATCTCTGTAGATATCCTGTCTCTTTGCTTGCCCACAATACTAAAATATTGATCCCTGCTTTCTGCTGTGGAAGTGTTAGCAGTTTGGGGCAAAACACTGAGCATGTTTCATTCTTGGTGATGTTGATCCTCATCTACTTAGGGATAAACTTTAGGAGGGGTATTATCATCTACGAGTTTGGCTGTAAAATAGTCTTGGTTGTCAATAAAATATTTTAAAATCTTGCTGCATTTGATAAAAAGTTTTACCTGTAAATAAGCCATAGCGATCCCTTTTTATCCAGTCTTGTATTAGTAGTATCTCTGTTCATATTTTTGGAGAGCTAGTTTCAGTATTCTCCTCAACCCAGAAAAAACCCAAATATTCATCTTCTTTCTCAGAGTGAAGACTCTAAGAACCAGGGCATAAAACAATGGGGAGGCTGAGGTGAGGTGAGCTTCCTTTCTTTCTCAGAGGTGCTGCTTCACTGTGTGTTAAATAAATAATCAGGGAGTTAAGAAATGTAAGATAAGCCTCCTGATTAGGGCCCTGGTCTCAGAGAAAAGATAATTCTGATGCTGGCTTCAAAGATAATTGACTCTTTAAGCACAACAGAATTGCAGTAATCTGAGATAGAGGCAATCCTAAAGGATTCATGTCATCATATATCCTGGTTGGTTTAGTGCTTTCTGGAGAAGCCCTTCAGGAAGGGAAGGATTGAAACCAAGACTTGTGAGTGAGTGACCTAAGCACTAGGCCCCTGAAGGGGATGTGGATGGTGTTAGTGAGGATTTCTCTGAACACGCATTTTCTCTTTCCTCTTTCCCTCTTTCATTTATTTACTTGTTTGTTTGTTTGTTTATTTATTATTAATTATACTCTTGTAGTGATTTAATTTTTACCAGGAAGCTACAAACCCCCATGAATCTGAACTCCACTCTGTATCAGTTGAACTGAAAAGCCAATTACTTGCATGTTTGAGAGGATCTGGCTCTAACAGAAAACAGGGCTTTTAGTAGCTTTAATTCTCAGTATTTTCCCAATCATCTAGTAACAGCTACGGATCCTTCCTTCTTTAGGCAACAGTCACTGAGTTCTGTGGTTGCTGCAGGACTCAGCAGTTTGGGTGAAATTCAGTCCTCATAGAAATGTTGCCATTGACTCCTACAGGAGCAGGGTCTCAGCTTTTGTCTTTCCTCTGCAGTCTGACTGGGAGGGGGAGGGTAGGGAGAGCCAGACAAGTCTCTGAAGGAAAGAAAGGAGAAGCCAACTTGTGTTATTTATTGTTTTTCTGTAAAGGTATATGATTTGAGTGATTGACTGCAATATCTTTAAAAAAGGGAAAGGATTTAATTCTCTTGGCTTGCAATTCTGCCTAGAATAGAAAATTCAGTACTTTTTTGCCAGTGGGAAAAAAGCTTATGGTTCAATAAGTGACTGTGTTGAAACTTGGCATTTTCTTTTTAAAATGTGGGAAACACCCAAATCTTGTGTTTGGCTTTGAAAACATTGTGAATTATCTAGTTTGTGAATTCTCACAGGGAAGAGGGGAAAAAAACCCACAACAAAACCAGAACCATATGAGACGTATTTGGTAGGTTCAGGTTTTGTATGCAGCCATTTGTGACATTCTGGTGGTGATACCAGATTAGTTTCACAGCTGCAACAAATATCTGCTCTTTCTGGGTTCTGTTTTGTGAGTATCAGAATGTTCTGTCTCTTACAGCTCAGACCATTTCAGGGTATGTTATCTGAGACATAACCCACATGTACAAGTGCTTTCCTAAATCTGGGCTGAAATGAGCACCACTTAACCCTGTGAGGAAATAGGGTGTATGAGATCAGAAGCAGCATGGTGCCTGTAGTAGGGCTGCTTGGAAAGTGGAATGTGGTTGAAGCATCATCTGGATTTTTCTTCAGGGATGTCTATCCAGTTAGATGGATTTATAATAATCTTGCAACACTGAAAAAGGGATATTCTGTTCTTATTATGCAAAGAGATGAGCTGATTATATTTGGTTGTTTTCAGTGTTACTTGCTCTAATAAGCAAGAATTGTACCATAAACAGAAGTAGAGGAAAACTACTAAAAAAGCCCAGGAAGATGAGAAAGATGGATGCATTTGAAAGATAGGTTGTGCAACAGCTTTCAAAGAGAGCTTAAAAGCAGCACAGAAATAGAGAGTGAGTGAGCTCAGCAGCTTGGCACATGGCGTGGTCTATATCTACATACACATTAAAATGCACCCGGTCTCAGAACGGGGCTTTCTCCACTCCCTCTATCCCACTCCCCCCCCCCCTCATTCTGCACTGCCTAACAAAAGATTTTCAACAAAAGAAATTCTTCCTGGTTTGTAAAACTGTTGTGTAAAACTTGGACTGTAAAGCCACAGTTGACTGCTTTAATGTGGAACAGTTGGGAGGGTGGGGAATGGCTGGCAGGTTGGGACAGGACACAGCCATGGTGCCCCTATTCTGTCGAGGGTCTACTTAGTCACACCACCTGCTCCCCCTATTCTTTCAAAGGCAAACCAGTCATGACAGTATGAACAGACGGATGTTTAGCCTCAATACCTTGGACACACGGCACCAGACGGAGCAAGGGGAGTTAAGAAAAGATAAATTAAGTGATCAATAAAGATAAGGGACCTGTTTAGTGGGAAATGGCGGGGACAGAGCAGACAGAACAAGGGCTAAACGTGTGTTAAATAATGCAAGTGTGTGTTCAGCTAAACTCAAACTTTTCAAATCCATGTATTGTTCCCCAAAAGGCCTTTTTTCCCCCAGCCTTGGTTAATTGTGGTTTAGGTAGATGTAAAAGTGTCTGTAGGCACATACGGGCTCCCCAGTGTAAGTCTCTTCAGAGTCAGCTGTGCAGTGTGGTACCTGGCTGGAGGGCAAGGAAAGGCAGAGGAAGGCATCTGTGTCCAGAGTGGAGTCAGTGACCTATTTGCACCTCCCACCTCTGTGATATAAGGAAAAGTATAGTGAGGAGCAAAGAAGTTCTGATACAGAATAAATAACAGTGCCTTGACAGCTGTTTGACAGTGAAGTGATCCAAAACTATGGGCTTGTTTTAAGTGGCTATCACACCCTTCATCTCAAGGGCACTTTTCTTGTTCTCTTCTTCTGCCTAGGTCTTGACTTCAGGCTTAGTCTTCCAAACCCTACTGTAGTTTAAAAAGAAGATATGAAAATCAACCTACAGGGTTGTTTCACCTTCAGTGCAAACAACCTCACAGCTGAGTAGCTGCAGAAAACCTATGTAGTTTTAGGTACCAGTAGTCTACACCATGAAGGAGGTTCTTCCACCTGTTGATGATTACAAAATAAGCTACTAATGTAAACCAGCCCAAATTAGAGTTATTTTTAATATGAATATGCCTCTTGATCTCTTCTAATGCCCTAAAAAGGAGGTGCTTGTCTCTCTGGAAGATTCAGGGCAATTAAACCCATTACTGTGATATAACTGATGGTGTCTTACCGTGCCTCAACTGCTCTGTGACTGCAGCATACAAGAGAGAAGCTACTTGGTGTTTAGCAAGAGGGAACCCTGGAGTAAATGTAGGCATAGAGAAAAGTCATAGGACACATTTTAAGTTTATAACTTTGCCAAGGCACCTTATTCTTGTGTTTAAACCACCAGTATCACCCACTCATTTGGGAAATTGCAATGTAAGTACTACTAATCTCTGAATAGAATAGTTCAGCTGGAAGGGACCTACAACAACCATGCAGTCAACTAACTAAGTGTCAGCAAGCACCATGCTCAGTGGTCCCCTCAGCTTTCACATGCTTTGGTTCAAAAAACAAAGATTGAAATGACCTACCTGTTCCAGTCTACTAAGTTGATTAAACTTTCCTGCTTGTTGCTTTCCTAAAACAATTAAATACATTTACTTTCAGATCACATTAAATAGGGTCTTCTGATTGAATTTCATCTAGTAGATCATATAGGTCCCATGACCTTAGCTCCCATCCTTTCCATGATTTTATTTGTGTATTTGTTGTGTAATGCTAACACAATGATGCTGTACAATAGTAATAAATAGTAAAGTCCTGTCAGTTTTTAAGGTGCCACTCACCAGAATATCCCAGGATGGGAAAACAACTGTAGTAGTGCAATGGGGCACAAAATCTATTTCTGTGTTTTAAAGGTATGTAAAAGTCTTCCTTTTCACTACGCAGAAGAAAATGCAGACCCCTGGAAGTCACTGATAGACTTAAAGGACAAGGAGAAACAGTGACTCAAAATGAAGAATTTAACCAGCCTCAGTGACTTGGTGGTGGCTTGTAAGTGCAGCTGAGCCTCAGCTGTTCTCTCCAGTGTCATCCTGAACTGACACTTTGATTTTCCTTTTAGAGCTGCAACGATTCTCCCTGAGTATCCTCCACAGCTGATCTTGTGCAGCTGTGGGGACTCAGGCAGTGGGAACCCATATCCTGAGGGGAGAGGGGCCAGAACAGCTGCATGGAGCCAGCTGGTAGGGTCAGGTGGTTCTCATCCTTGGGAAGATAGAGGTGCCCTCCACAAACCATCCCAGCATTTCAGGTCATAACATGTGCCTCCAGCTGCCCTGCCTGTTCCACAGCAACCCAGTCACAAAAAAAAACCCAAGTCTGTGGCAATCCTGGCTAGGTGTTTAGGAAGCTTCCTCTGCTACAGGTAAGGCTATCACAGCCTTTCTTTAATGGTCACCTCCGGGTGGGAGAGGATCCAATGCAAGATCACTGCTCAAAGACCCTTTATTTTCACTATACATGGGTTTTATTGAGCAGGAGAATTCCAGGATAAGAACAGAAAATGTGAGTAACCCGGAGAATGAGCTTTCAGCCCATTTTAGATGTGAACCACAGGCCATTGAAGGGATACCTGACTATATGCAATAATGATGGGAAGCTGCATAAGTGCTTGGAATTACTGCCACACTTGGGGGAGTTCACAGTTCTGGACCAAAGTCCTTGATGTAGCTAAACTTCTTCCCCCCTCTTTAATGAGACAATGGGGCTTTCTTCCAGTGTGTATTTTTTGGCTGTCCAGAATCCCAGGGCTCAGCTGTGCTTTGGAGACCTGCCTTGGTCAGGGTTTAAACAGTATTTCCCTACTTGTACTTTCAATGGCTTTTTTTGGGGGGTGGTGGGAGGAGAAAGCATGAAATAGAGTGGGGAGTGAGGGACATGGATGGCTTCTTGCAGTCTTAAACCCCAGTGCCATGTCACAGTAGTGCTTGGGTGAGGGTGGGAATGGGACGGTGATGCTGACTAGAGGCAAAATATGTTGTCAAAGCTGGCAGAAATTCAAAATATTAGCAAATAACCTAATGCAAAATGCTCTGACTTTTAAAAGTGATTTCAGTCTTCTTATGCAAAGGTTTGAAGCGAGGAGAAACACACCCCCCTGCCCTCGTTCTGTGCTTCATTCTGTTGTTATGTGCGAGGAATATACTCGGTGGGAAAATCCAGAATCAGAAAATTTTAAACAAGGTTTCTTTAGCACTGTTGGGATGAATTAAATGGACAACTAGACCCCAGCTCTGTGTGAGTCAGGATCTTCTCCTGATTTCCAATTTGGACCCTGTTGAGTATATGCATGAGATGAGGATTTTTTAAAATTTTTTGGTAGTTTTTCAAATTAACGGCAGCTTTGAGATGCCTGCATGTCTGCTAAATAAAAGCAGCAGGAAAATGTTCTGTGCAGGCAGTACATTGACAGTGCTGTAATGAATGTGGGTTGGCTGAATGTTGTTGTTTTATTAGGACTTGATCCTTGAGGGTACAGAGTGATGCCACCAGCAGGCAACTGCTGTCTGCTTTGTGCAAAGAGAACATAATCTAACCACATAGCCACAAACTCCATAAAACAGATCCCAGGCTTGGTAATTACCCTGATACATTCTGTGATTAACGATTGGCATCTGTGGGATTATCATTCATGAGCCTGGCAATAAAGCTGTTTATTTTTATGAGATATTTGATAATTCCAACTCCCAGATGGGCACGGTACATTAGTGTTGGTACATCAGCTAAATGTGCGTGCGGCACCAGAAGATGATTCAAACAAACAACTGGGAGCATTATTATGTGCTCTGGAATTCACCACAGTGATTTGTTTGGCAGCCTTCTCCTACAGCTTCTTGCAGTCATTTGAGAAGACTGGGGGTCTTTTTCCACATAAAGTAGACTTGATAGTAGACATATCACACAAATAAAGTGTGTGATCCTTAATAATAAGCTGTTCCACAATCACTGTGAATTCTTTAACAAAAAATGATGGGTTGAAGAGGGGCTGAAATTCCTTCACTTTGAGACACAAAGAGCACTTCTCTTCCCAAAGTAATTTTGTCAATTTAAATAGTTTGTTTTCCTGAAGGCCATGAAGGGTGCATTCCAGATTTCAGTTCTTATTTTCTGGAAAGGCACAGCCCTGAGGGCTTTCCTGAAGTGACATGACTACAGGATCCCTTGCTGTCAGTCCTCTGCAGACCATGTCCTGTTCCTTAGGCTATTTCTGAAGCTCTCAAGTATTTCTGTATTTATCTCTCTTGCTAGAGCTCTCCATATTTTTCACAGCCTGCTGATTTAATTCTTCTGCTTTCTGCTACCTCACTTAGAACAGCCCAGGTTAGCAGGGTCCAACCTTTCCTGGGAAGGGGGGAGCCTAGATGAGATTTTCTATCACCCTTTCCAAACGCACCTTGAAAACCTCCAGAGTGCAGTCTACCACATCCCTGGAGAAGTTATTCCAGTGAATGATAATTCTTACTGCAACTTATTTATTTCTTATGTTGATAAAATCCTCTCCTGGTGCAACGTGTACTCATTGTTTCTTGTCTTCTCCAAGTGGCTCCTTATGAAGAGAACACAAGTGCTTCTGTGCTGTTAGTGAGTTGAATCAGGGCACTGGTGCATGGAAATCCAAACAAACCCCTGCCCTCAAATCCCCAGATTTCCTTGGATCGGTTCCTTAATCCAGCTGGACATAAGTGCAAGTGCCAGAAGCTGGGGGAGTGCAATTCACAGAGTGAATCGGAGTGAGAGCTGACATGTCTTGGAGGTAGTTGGTTTAAGCCAGAGGGCCCTCAGGTGTGTCCATGGTGAGCTCTGGTGGCTTTCTACTTACTTTTTAGTTCAGTTGTAATGGCTGAGTTATTTTTTCTTGTCCAAATCCAAATTTTCAGGAGATATTTTACCTAAGGGATATGAGGCTCCACAGTGTCTGTGTTGTGCTGTCACTCAAAGATGTCAGAGCCAATGTGTCCCCAGTTCGTGTCACCTTCCAGTGCTTAGGGCTGGCTGTGTTTCTGGAGGCAAAAGCTGCAACTGGAGATCTGCAGCTCTTGTCTGGATTTTAGGGGTTCCAGCAGCCAGGCAGGTTGGTTGTGCCTGGTCAGGTCCTCTAATGGCCTGAAAGAAAGAAGTTGTAAAGGGACTTTGGATGCACATCTCCCAACACCCCTGAGCTGCCTCATCAGGTCAGCTCCCAGCCTGCTGCAGGCATTGACAGAGTCTGTGGAATTCAGGTATGGGTTTATGGAGAAAACGTCAGGCTGTATCTAGCTTAAACATTCCCCTCTGCAACCCATTAGAAACACAGTATAGTCTTCTTCCTTCATAAAACTCAGGTGAAAGGCAATAAATGATCATAGCTTTATTAAATTGCATAGAACTACAATAACTGTACAGGGAGTCACTAATAGAGAATCACTCACTGCTTAATAAGTAAGGTCTGTGTTATTAGAGTTTCATCCTGATTAAACTGTTCCAATGAGGAAAACCTAGAAGGACACCAGGGAAAATCAGGGATTATTTCTTAATATTGCATTCTCACATCGCAAAGGAACTTTTAGTTTCTCCTATTTCACAAACAAATGCCATCGTTTAGGTTAAAAACACAAAATAAAGAGGTGATAAAAAACAAACAGAGATTTTACTACTAAAATTCAGAGAAGTGTAATAAATAGCATGATGACTTTGGGGACAAAATATTTAAAACAAATTGGAAAAAATATGCTACTTGTGATTGTTGCTTCTATTATTGTTATATTTGAATAGTCCCATCTACTCTGCACATCACAGCTTCACTTTGGTAGCAATTTTTCAGGTGTTGAGCTATCCCAAACAGAAGAAAATTTTCTCCAAGTTGTTGCTGAAATGATGTGACCACATTAGAATGTCTAAAATATTCCCCCCAAAACCATGATGTCTCTGATCAATGTCTGTTCTATAAAACTTGTGGCTTTACATCCTGCCAAGCCCCCCTTTGGCATCAGGCTTTCTTGAACTGTTTAGGACATTTTCTTCTTGCTGTCACTGAACATGCATTGTTGGCTCTATGGGAGAGACAATTTTGTGATTTTTTTTTTTTTTTTTTACATCATTGGTCACACAGTGATTGCTCCAGCTGTACAAATAATGTAGGAAATGGATTTTTTTTGCATTAGAATTATGCAAGCCCAGCAAATACTCTCAACAATTGCTCCTTAGTCAGTGAATTTTCAAGCCATTCAGTTTTCTTGTAAGGAGCTCACGGCTTCTTTGATGATGAGGTTTGTTAAGCCCAAATGTAGAGAACTAATAAAATAATAAAAAGGCTCCAGAGGTGTTTATAGATTTCAATTATCTCTTGCTTTCTCTCCCAGGATTGGGCTAGGCAGGATTGTGCTGCCCTCAAGTAGTACTTGAGTCTGGGCTGCATTTTCTGCTGCCTGTCTCCGAGGTTTCTTCTTTGTGGCTGAATCTCCTTAGCGTGGGGAGTGTACAGAGGTGCTAAGGGCTCCATGAGACAAAGCCTCATGCCTCACAAAAGCAAAGGAGCAAAAGGAAGCAAAATTGAATCTCTAGCACCCAGCTCCTGGGCAAACAGACAAAACTAATGGATCCACTCTTGCTCCTCCCATCCAATTACTGTGATCCAGTCGAGAGAATATGGCAACATCGGTTCACACAAACTCTAATGCTCTTAATCCCTTCCATACATATAAACCTCACATTCACCACCCTTACTTCATTATCGAGCCACCCAGGCAGCCGGAGCGTCGGAATGGACCCACCGGCTGCAAAAACCTGCCTCCTTCAGGTTTTCATCAGCTAATGAGGGATATGCAAATGCCAAGCTTATGGGATTATGCCTTGTCTACCAGCAGCCCTCCCCACAGCGATACAGTACTAATACAGGTGTTAGTAAACTGGTTATTAGGGGCTGGCTAATTTAGGCCCATTCACGCTGGGATTGTGCTGGCAGCCCTGCCATTTGTACTGGTGTTTGTGGCCCAGCAGGAGATCTATTAGGGCTGTGGTGGGTCTGACACAAACCTCTTGCTGCTAGATATGAAGTTAAGAAATCGGGGTGATTTGGTCTCTAACCATACACAGCAACCCAGGACTGAAGCGAGGATTTCCCCCTCCACCCCAGATGCCTGGGAAATTGCCACGGGAGGGCAAAGAGGGAGTTTAATTGGCAATTATTTAACATTTATATTAACTTCTCACATACTTGTGAGCGAAATTTAAAGCATGGCAATATGATTGACCTATATTTTTGCTTGGTCACAACTAACCAACTCTTTCGTCCGTGAAAGAATGTGCAGCCTAAAATAAAAGTGTACGTTGAGAATAAAACCCACTGCTTCTGGGGATGAAGGATCTCTCTGGGCCTTTGGCTGGTTTGGTCGTCCAGCACAACTGTCTGCTTTTCAATTTTTTTGATTTGGTGATATTTCTTTTAAAAATTCCTTCACCATGCAAGGAATTCTAGTAATAATTACAATAAATATATTACTACAAAAAGTAATAATAAAAATAAACTACAAATTCTGTTTGCCAGGCCAGTGGAGAAAAGTGGAGTGACATCAGTAAGGTATTCATAGATCAGGGCACATGATGTGAGCAACTTGTTAGTTGATACTCCTGCTAATTGGTTGTCTAAAATGTCATTCAGTATGCTCATTTCTTCAACAGCAAATATTCCATGCACATAAATGTACAACGGCAAGTCTATAGCAATCTTCAGCATTTCCCTGAAGGGCTTTGATGTCAGCTTAACCAAGCATCCAGTAGAAATTAGGATAGGAGTAGAAAAATTTCATCTTTAAAGATTTCTGCTTTCTGAACGATAAGATAGAAAAGCAGAGCTGTTTCCAGGCATGGGGGACCCAGAATATGGTAGAAATTCACAAGTGCATCATCTGAGAAGTGTCAAAATTAAATAGAAAATGTCCAATGAATGATATCTTTTATCTTCTCTAGTCAGAAGAGGATGGGACATATTTAAAAGTAAATCTTAGTTTAAGGCACATTTGAGGATGTTGCCAAAAAGGTGTGATGTGGGGGTTTGTTTTTATTACAATAGTAATACCTTTCATTACTTCTTCCTTCATTTAAATATTACTTAAAATTCAAGGACCTCACTAGACTTTTGAGCTGTCCTAGGAACAGCCAGATATTTGGGGGCCCCGGCAGCCTTTGATGAGTTCAAAGCTTTGATTTCATCTTTCAAATGACTGAGTGGGAATTGTCACCATTACACGTGGGGAGATTGAGACAAAGGTCTACAGGGCAAAGTGTTCCAAATTGGATCCACAAATGTAAATGCACAAAGTCTCTTAGATTTAATGCATATGTATCTATTGTTCAGCTGTTTGCTAGGACTGACCCTAGCTAAACATATATCCTTAGAGCAAGGCTCTGCAGCTGAAATTTTCTTGTCCCTTTCCACTTTTGAAAATCAAACACGGGTCCAAAATTTGCAAATTCAGATCAGTGATCAGTCTCTTGAACCTAAGGATGCTGGCTGATATGGCACTAATATTAAGGTTGTCTTGCTCTCCTGGGCTGTAAACTGGAACCTGTGGTAGCCTGTGGACAGTCTTGTTCAGGTTGTGCTTGGGATAACTGTGGGACAAATTTGTGAATGATTCACTGGGTCTGTGTAAACTAAAGAGCACTGATTAATGGATGGGGGAAAGCCAGACATAGTGGAGTGGTTTAAACAGAGCATGTATTTTTGGTTTCTTTGTTGTTCTGTCATCCTGCTTTTTGCTCACCTCTAAAATAACCTGGAGGAAATGATAAGGAGAATTTGAATCCCATTGATTACAGCCCCTGGAGTCCTGCCAGCAGAATGTTGTTGTGCTATTTGTAGCTAACACAGGGACCACTGTCTATTTATCCTTATTATGTAACATCCCAGAATGGCCACAAGGAACAGAAATCCTCAGAAAGATAAAGGAACTGCTTAGAAAACAGGAAAAAAAAAAATCTCTTAATGGATATTTCAGTGAAACAACATCTCTGACTCCTGATGAATCTCTTTTATTTGAGAACTGAGATGGTGAAGGATAATGAATTTATGAATGCAACTGACTTAAATGAATGCAAAAGACAGGGCAGAAAAGCTCTATACTTGTACAGACCGGATCAGAAATACTGTGGAAATTTGAAAGGAAAATATCTGATAACAGCCTTGGTCAAGCAAGTATACCAATGTAGTGTTCAAAAATGAATGTGTGTGTGAAAAAAGCTTCTGTGCTCCAGTAGGGAGAAACTCATGGGTTACAAGAATGTGTGCATGTTGAGGGATGAAACTGAGATGGTAAATATGAAATTTAAATTAAATTAAGAACCAAGCCATGCTGATTTCCACTGGATGACAAAACCAGATGCCAGGTGATGTGCTGTCATCAGTGCACGGCTGGCAAAGATGGGTGATCTCAGTTTGTGAGGTTCTGAAACTGGTACAAGCAGAAGGACCATCAGGCATGAAAGATGAAAGCAGAGCTCTGTGGAAGTGTTTTTTAAAAAAAACCACAAACCCACCTTTTGACTTTGCTGGGATCAGAATTTTGCTCCAAGTCATGAAAGGGCAAAATAATAGCTGCCATGCAGTGTTTATGAGACCCAGACACTTGGTTATACAAGATGGGACTGAACTCCAGCTTGCTGCTGTCCTTGTTCTTTGTTCATTTCTTGTTTTGCAAATTCTACTTCTTTGGTTCTAAACCAGAACTGGCACAATGATATTGCCAGGGTTCATAGCAGTTTTAGTTTAAACAGCCTTCCTCTTCTTTCAGGAAAATAAGTTGTTCTGCCCGCTGTTTTACTTATGCTTTAGATAACAGGTCTCTCCTTGGGCATCCTCGAAGTAATTTTTTTTCTTTGCCAGTAGAAGTTGGGGATGAGTCAAGCATCTGCTTTCAGGACCTGACTGTAAAACTTTTCTTTCCCATATATATATATATATTTATATAATAAAAAAATTGGTAAAACCACAAGAGACACAAACCACCATTTGAAATGGGACAAACAGCTTCTTATGACCCCGACTCCCTGAGAGTTTCACTTTGGGTTTCAGCTGCTGGGATCTATCTACACCTGCTGACTTTCCTATGAGTGATTTTAAGATTGTAGACACAACAGTTTGGGACATGGTTTAGTGGTCACAGTGGTGTTGGGGTGATGGTTGGACTTGATTATTAAAGGTCTTTTCTGCCCTTAATTATTCTATGAAAATTACTTAATGGAAACAAATATATTAATAGAAAAGATAATCTATTTTTGCCCTTGTTATCTTGGACAATAGTCTTCCACAGTGCTGAAGAGAATTTACTGCTCCCAGGCTACCAGAATATCTTTAAGAGCTTTTACTTCGTAGGATCATCAGCAAGCAATTTAGTGTTGCTTAAACCACCACCCTCTGCCCCCCGTGTTCTGCTCTTTAACACAGTAAAATGTCCCTGACAAGTAGAGCTTCCCAATCAAGAGTTGAGGTTAAGAGAACATTCAGGATCTGGATTATGAATCAGGTTTCATGCTGAACTATGTCTCATGATGTGGCCAGTAAACAGGTGGCAGAGGAGGGTCTGTGGAGCAGCTTACCTGCCCCGGGATCTTCTGTGCCTTCAGCTACTCCACTGTGCTTTGGCTTCATCCCATGTTGTGGTTTCAGGTGAGACCAAATTACATTGTAGTGTTGATGGTTATTTTCTAATACCATTTCTTTCCACCAGAGGAAAGTTGTAACCCAAATGGCAACTTGGTTTGTATACATCTCACAGCTCCTTTCAGCACATTCACTCTTGCAATGTAGACACAAGATCATTAATAAGTCTGACTTCTTCTCTTATTCAAAGATAACCTCATGTGGTATGTTAGAATTATAATTGCTTTTTTTAAAAGCAAGTTTCCTTATCTGTTTGCAAAAATTATACTCTGCATATTTGTTCTAGGCAGTCATTTTCTATAGCATAAAAATGTTATGGCATCTGTCTGTACTACGTGGGTTTCTTTTTAGCTTCATGCATAAGACAGGTCTATATGTAGCTTTTCACCTCTCCCAGTGAACAATTTCTGGTCACTTGGGACAACTCTATTATCAGAAAGATCAGCTGTCAAAGACAGCTTATGTCCCCTGTCCAGGGAAAGTAAATACAGCTTCTTTCTTAGGCACTGCTGAATCCTGAATTGTTTGTAACTTTTGCTGGAAGGAATTCTCAGTTCCCTCACTGCTAAATGGAATCACAAAATGGATTGAAAAACATGCAGCATGAAAAGTAAGCTTGTTTGGATTGTTGTTTAAGGAATTATTTGCAAATGCAAAAAAGATGTGAGAAAATTACATCCAAAAGTTACCTTCAGAAAATCCTGAGGTCAAATAGCCTTAATGCTACTACTTGTGTATCTTTACAATGGGAATTTTAAGCGGATTCCTCCTGCATGGCAGTCCAGAGGGTTAAAGGTTAACAACTGACCAATCCCTTGGACAAGGTGTTATTCAAAATCAGGTACTTAAGACATTTGCTAGAGGACTTAACCATTATAGCTGTTTGGAATCAGTGCATTTTCCAGCAGGGAAAGTATTTATGGGAACAAAAAGAGTGCGGAGATGGGGAATTCCAGAAAGCCTGTCGCCATATAAACTAAAAAACACCATTAGAAGCCGAGTTTTCTTTACAAAAATCTGACAGTATCCAAATACCTTGTTTGGAAATCAGGATTGCTAGAAAGAGATGAGAGCATTCTCCACAAATACTTTAGCCTGGCTCTGTTTAAGCTCTGTTTTCAATGTACACATGAGTTTTCTCTTCCCATGTTGCTTTCCTTTGATGTAATTATGCCTCTCAAGATCCATCGTGCTATTTTTTTAGAGCTTGTGGAGTAAGTGATAATTTTACAGTCAGACCTGAATCAAAGGAAAAAGCAGTTGGAGCTTTTTGATCTTGCACTGTTCCAAGCAGCATCTCATCAGGGATGGAGGTTACTTGGGAGAATTCTGAAATCATAAAAACTTTCCAGACTACAGTGTCCTGTTTTGAGGAAGAGTATATATTATAATGTGGGTGGCCAGAAATAGTCATGTTGTTTAAGCAGTGAATGTGGCTGTCAGATCCTTTCTGATCTGGGCTGCAGGGTTTCTTTTCTAAATCTATTTTTTCGTGTTCCTGAATCTTCAGGGTTTTGGTGTGGTTGGCCTTTATGGACAACACAGCTATCTTCTTTGTTGGGTATGAAAATAAGCTTTTTGAGGAGGACTTGGAGAAGAAAAGACAGGTGATTCTACAGCTTTAAAGGACTAATATTGTCCTCAGGACTAAAACTTAATGTGTGCATCAAGGTGAACATACTGGATTCCAGTTATGTTTGCAAAATATAAATATTACATTCCATTGCTGTCATGGGGGGAAGATGTTCATTTCACCTTCTGCTAAATCACCAGTTTGATTCAGAGAGATAAACTTCTGATATCCTACTGGTTGGATTTGGGATTTTCTGTGGCAGGTCTGTGCCACAGCCTCCCTGTGTGCAAACTAGCTTTTAGCTACAAGGCAATTAAAACACTTCCAATAAAGGCATCGTGTTTGTAAGGAAGAATAGGAACTGTTATATTTAGTTATATTTGGACAAAAAGCAATACTAGATAACAAGGCAACACGTACATTTTGGAGAACTGAATTTAGAATTAAGTGGATTCTTTAATGTGCTTTAATGTACGCTTTTGTAGTTAGAGGAATTTTGAAATCCCAATCAAAACAGCCCTGTCTCTAAATAGAATAAGAAGAAGATTTGAGCTCAAGTATGATTCAAAGCTGAGCTAAACAATGACAGCCTTGTGTAGCATTCAAAATATTTTAATCTCTCTTTTTTTGTGTGTCTTAGACTCTTCTCATTGTGGAAATAAAATTCTCAATATGCATTTCAATGAGGCTCTTTCAACCTGCTTACCTCTTCTGACTGCAGATGTGATAAAACTGATAGAATTCCAGTCTTAGATATGACAGTTGGGAGCTGATATTGTCCCATTGGACAAGTCAGTAGCCTTTGGTTCTGTCAATTTTTTTCTATCCATTTTAAAAAGAATAATAATGAAAAAAAGCCAGAGTGATTGTTTAAAAATAAAAAAGGAACTGTGAGAAAATGGTAGAGATGCAATTTACCCAAAGTCATATATATATATATATATATATATACATATATACACACACACACACATGTGCGTGTATAGTTAGCAAGCCAGTGTTGGGGCCAGGAACAATAGTTGGATTTTACAATCTGTAACTCACCCCTTGTCTAAACAGTTATTAATGCTGGTGAATAAGATCAGTGTGCCCAGTCTAATCAAGCACAGCAGAACAAGTAGGGGGGATGTGTGTGAAGAAAAGAGAAAAAGAAACTTCTGTTAATAAGTATAAAAGCTTTTAACCTATGAAATAGGACCCAGGTTTGGATATTCCAGCTCCCCAAGATCTGGGCTCTATCATATGAAAGTTTTTATTTATATTGTTACAAAGACCTGTAATTTGGCAGAGGTTTATCCTGCTTTCCTATAGCTGAAGAAGGATCATCTGGAGGATGAGAAATTTAAAACAGGGGTTTTAAACCTCCTTTTACTATTTGAATTATGAAGATGGTTTGGTGGGAATTGTGCCTGACAAGCAGAATTTCTTCCAGAATGTAGCTAAGATTATAAAAGGTTTATTATTCATCTAACATAGTGGATGGATGCTCCTGGGTTGATGGTTGACTTGAAAGGGCTAACATGGGTGAAATAATTTTTACTCAAGTGATATTGTTCCAGCCTAACTGGGGTTTTAAATAAAACATGGGAATTACAATTGTGCAGTCTTCCTAGAGGAGAAGAGATCACTCAAGAGAAACCAGGTTTCTACCACTCTTATTTTTCTTGCAATGTTTCCTTTTCCTAGGAGCCAACTAGTTGTCCAGCTTAAGTGTGGTTGGAGAAAGGGAAGGTGAAACTGGCTTTGCAAAGGGAGCAAAGTATCCTGTTGCCAGCTGCACAGAACAGGGGGGTAACATATTCAGCACCCAAATGTGTTACATTATATGTATACATATCTTCTAAACACTTATTCCAGTGATGAAATAGGTGTCTTCCCAGATGAACTGCTGCCTTCACAAAGTAACGCTGTTGCTGTTGTACATTTCTGATGGCAGGTAAGAGCGAAACTATTTCCTATGTGTAGCAGATAAACTAAGAAAAAGTAAGAATTATCTCCCTGTTCTCATCTGAGTAACATTCAGATATCACCTCCTTCAACAGAAATCTCCAGGGCTTTAATCTGTGTGAATATCATCCAAGATTCAGGAGTTAGGTTTCCTTCAGATCACCTATGGCAGCCACATATTTATCTTTAAAAAGTGAGCAGGAAAAACACTCTGTAGTATCCCAGCTCTGTCAGGAGCCATTGCATCCTCCCCTCAGTAAGATGCTTGTCATGACCTGGCACAGAATGTGGCCTTTCTTTTACTCTGTCACTTCAGTCTCAACATCAAACAGGATCCCTACGTGCACTTGCAGGGATGATGTAGGCATTATTTGGGTATATAGCTGTGGAGATAACACATCCAGCTCAGACTTCAACACCATGCAGATGGGCAACTTTACTTGACAAACAGGTGCTCTTGTGATCTCTTCTAAACTCTTGTTGATGTTTTAAAATGCTTAAATACCTTAAATATGTGATTAGGAGACTAGATCCTCCCGGTCCTAATCTTGTGGTCATTGACATTGGTTTCAAAAGACTGGCTGTGGGAATAAATGGGAGACAGTTTGTGGAGCTAGGGCCAAATCCTGAAATGGTTGGGCCAGATACAATGCAAGCTGTGCAAGTTCTGCCTCTGAAATCTAGTAGTGATCTCCTTCATCTGCCTGGGCTTCCCCCCTGAGTCCTCTCCAGCTCTGATCATATTGTCTTTGCCCAAGGATGGAGTATTTCCAATTGTGGCTATTATCAACACTATAATAAAGCATTTATTTAAGGCTCTCCTTCTGAGAAATTGTCTTCATTTTGTATTAAAAGCAGTGAAACTAATAAAGCAAGGTCAGCTCTCCCCGGTTGGGTCTTGTAGGTATTTTGCCTACTCTCTCCATTGTTCTTTCACATTATGAGAGGTATTAAAACAACTTGGGATTTTTTTTCCTCCTTCAGCTCCCCTGCTCCCTACCAGGGCTGCTAAAATTATGTATTCTTTACTTTTTCCTAAGAAGATTACTAAACCAGCTGACCCAAACAGCAGTGGCACCAATTAGACATCATTCAAAATTAATAACCACTATGATGATAACAAATCAAAAGATTGATTCTTCTGATGGGAGGATCATTTTAATTAATTTAATCCTTGTTGAAAGATCAGCTGTGCACAGTCCTGCTCACCAGTGGGGCCCATTTGTCCCTGTCTGTCCCCGTCACCTAAAGCCAGTGAACATGATCAGTAGCCAGCACTTAGGGAACAATGAGAAACAGATTGTACTGTCAGGCTTCATTAAAGATCATCATTAGTATTCCAATTTGGAAACAGTCAATCTATCCTAACCTTTTACCAATTCTTTTCGGCTGCTTTTGTGAAAGTTTGGTTCAGCTGCTAGATGTAAAAATGCTGGACAGGGTTTGTTTTTTTAAAAGCAAGCTGGGTCTGGCTGATGCCTGTCAGGCTGAGGCTTAGGGACAAAGCTCGGGGGAAATACGGGTTATGCCACCGGGCTCTAAATGATATCATGTGCAGCTGCTTATGATCAGAGCATTTATGGGCAATGAAACTTTCTTAAACTTGAAGCTTAACAATGATGAATGGAAATGAAATTGATACAGCACCTTCTTTCAGCCTGCTGTTGAGGTTGTTGGGGGCTTTTTTGTGGTCCCAAGGGGTCGTTCTTGCCGGGCTCTCGCGCTCCTTTCTGGCTGCAGAGGGCATTTGGAGCATGTTGATGAGGGAGATGGAATCTGAGATTTGTTTGCAGTTCACTTTGTCTTTTTTTTTACTGAGGTCAGATTGCTTTGTTTGTTTGGTCTTGATTCTGGTGGCTGGAAATAGTTATGGACAAATGGCTTATAGGATTTTGGGGTATATTTCTACACGGGCATCTCTTTACCTCAGTCATATCCTCTGGCTGTGGAGGAGACGTATCTTGGATCTTAGTTTTCAAAACATTTGTCTGCCAGGCAATGATCTCATTAGTTTAATATTCTCGACTGTTTTTTTTTTGCTGACTCTCACAGTTGTCCATCCAGCTTCCTGAAGATGGTGGGAAGGCAGGGATGTTCCAGGAATGCTCTGCCTGAAATTTCAAAAGAAAAATCCTCTAATTTTGAAGAATCTCTTATGAAAGTGCTTTACAAAAAGAGCCTCTTTATTTATTTATTTATTTATTTATTTATTTATTTATCCTGACATACTCTTATGCATCAGGACTGATTATACAGAGACTGCAAACGAAAGCAGGATTAGACCAGGGAATGAGTGAAAGATTAGCTTTCACATTTCTTTTTACAAAAAAAACCAAAAACAAAAAAACAACGAACCAAACAAAAAAAAACCCGGCTCTCTCTCCAAATCTGATTAACAATTTAAAATGTTGTTATGATGACTGTAGCAGAATGACAAGAAACAAAAAAAGCACTAATTAATGTAGCCTCTCTGTAAAAGTTCAAACCATTTCCCATACTTTAGTACTACTTCATTTTCTGAATGTTTTATACAGTTCAGGAGCTCACCTGGGGACTTTTATTTGCAATAGCTGGTTGCTCGCTGCATCGTCCTGAAGATTTCTGCTATTTAGTTCCACAAATAAGTGGTTCTTTCTACATACAAAAAAATTCACAATAACAGTAGACATTTAATGATAATCTAGCCTAAATCTAGTGCAGCCACCCTGCTATCTTTCAGCTTTTCCAAAATTAATCCAATAACAGTGAAAAGATTCTTTTTTTTCACGGTCAGCTACATTAATATGGAAGAAAAGCAAATCCTTTAGTAGACAATTGCAGGGGAAACCAATGTTAATGAAGATTCTGTGTTAACTTGTTCAAATCTTCTTCACTTCTGTGCTTGGTATCTGCAGGGGGGGTAGGAAGCTCAGAGGCATCATTATTTTTCTCTATGAGAAAATATAAAACCTTAATTTGCTGGAAAAACACAATACTGAAGTAACAGAATTTCAAATGTTTGGCTTGCAAGATTTTTGCTGTGTATAAGGCTTTGCATAATTTTTCTTTTTGGCAGGATGGCTTCACTAAAAAATTCAGAAGGCATTATAGATTGTATAGGTTAGTACTTATTAATTGCAATGACATTAGCCTTGTAAGTAGCTACATAACAATTACCAGCATATATTGCAGTGGTGAGTAACAGGTATATTGATAGGAAGCATCCCACTGAGGAATGTCAGTCTTTCAAACTAATCATATCATGTGGTTCCTTCCTTTTAAAAATTTATTTATAGTTTTCCAGTGACTGCTTTATTTTGTTAGCTTTGCACATGACAAACTTGTTACAAAAGCAGCTCCATATTTTTATACCAAAGCAACTGAACTACAAAGTATCAGCATCATAAAGGCTTTTTAGTGTTTCTTTTCAACGGGTATCTTCTCAATTTCAGTAATCTTTTAATTTTTTTTTTCCTTGATCTTGCTGTGCTTTTTCTTTTATCACTTGACTTCTAGACATTTCTTCCCTTTTTTATCTCACTTATACCTTCTTTGGAAAACTATGTCATCAGAAGGAGGTGTTATGACCTTGATATTTTCACGTGGAATTATTTTAGTGGACCTAGTATTTTTTTGACGGACTTTATAAGAAGGCAACCCCAGTAAAAGGCTGTCAGAGCACTGTGACTGCCTTGAATTCAGTGGAAGTTTGCCTCAGGTTGTGGCCTCAGGTTTACACCAGTCCAAATTGAAATCTTGCTCCTAAGAGCAGCTCCTTCCTCCCTGCCTGCCCTCAGCAGCACCTTCCCACCTCTCTTCCTTCACCATCATGTTGAAGCAGTGCACAGATCAACCTGGCTGATCCATTTTTTACAATTATAGTTTTTAGATTAATCAGGTTTTCATTCATATGGGAATGTCTTAGGGTGTGGCAGGAATGTGAAACCAGAAACAGAAGCAGGCTACCTTCTCTTTTGTCAGAGACATTATTATTATTTTATATCTTATGAGGTGTTTGTAAAGGTGATTAATCTACTAGTACCTCTTCTATTTATCTATTATTTTTTTTTAACATGATTGGAATAACTACTCGAAACTACTTGATTTTTTTTTTAATCTGCCTTTAAAGAACCATAATGTTGCTTCCTGCTGGAGATGAACCAAGGAGGCAAAATGTGATAAGCAATTGTGTGATTTCTTGACAACACTTCAGTCTTAATACTTAGTAAGCTGAAATTTGAAATATATAGTAAGGTAGAATGCAGCTCACTAACATGTTAGCTAGAAACACTCATAAAATAACAGTAGAAAATGATGGCCAGAGATACAATAAATTATTTCCACCATTTCTGTAAATCTCCCTATGAGTGTATATATATATATGTTACCAAGGAACAAAATCACCCATCAGAAGGATCACACAGGAAAAGACTAGGAAGCACCACAAATGGATGACCTATAGAATTTAAAGGAAACATTTTCCTGATGAAGAACTAGTTCAGCACAAAGCCTGCTCTGCTGATGTGGCTGCAACAGGATCTGTGAGATCTTGTGTGATGCCACCATGTGCTGGGCATGCTGTGTGGTACCACTGGTAAAATATCACCCAGCTTGTGTGGCCATATGCTCTAAAGGTTTCTCACCACTCTGGTATATGATAGGATCCAGACCTTGAGTGGTCCTGGAGAGATTTCAGGAACACCTCATTCCTCTGGTTCTGCACAAGGGAAAAATTTGGTTAATATCCTGATAACAACAGATTTTTTTTTCACTTTGCCTCAGTGTGCTGGGGAAAAAAAAAAAAAAAAAAGTGCTTAGAGCAGCCAAATTATGCCCCAAACAGGGTAATCTTCACTGCCTCAAACTTCTCATTTACTTCACTGACTCTTTTGTTTGGGTGGGTTTGGCCATTTACTTTGCAAAATGCCTTCCCACAAAGGTATCTGACTGGAAGAACCACTGAAAAATGAATGGACAAAAATAAACAGAATGGGACAGGGGAAATACATTTTACAGAGGAAATTTGAACGAGCATCAGAAGGGAACCCAACAAATTTGCCAAAATGGTTACCAGAAAAAATAATAATGAACTTGTTGTTATTATTAATAATAATATTATTAACTGGTTATTTTTTTTTACTTATTTCCCACATTTTAAAACTCTGCAGCTGCTGTGTCTACCGTAGGTAAACTTTCTGAGATATATTTATGTCTGTGTACAAGAGCTGCTGTCCTGCCTGACTTTTTGGGATGCCTTTGAGCACAGTGGTTTGTTTCTGTGTGGTACAAGCAATGCCAGCACTTCCCCAGTGAGCCAGCTCAACAAAGCTTGAAGAGAGCATTACAGGGAGAAACTAAAAGCCTTCCCTGATGGGAGAAACAAAATCTCTGAAACCAGAGTTTGCCTGTGGAATCTGGCCCTCTTTTTCAGTTTAGTTTTCAAGCTGCAGTTTTGCCCTTTTGATCAATACCAGGATCTTTTCATTGCCTCTTAAAGATGCCATCAAATTGTGGGCAGAACATTTAGTCTTCTTTTCCAGTAATCAATTCATTCCATTAGCAATGAAGTTTTGAACCCCCAAAAAATTCAGTACACTGGCATCTGTCTCTTGGTTATAGACTTTAACAACTCTTGATAGTCTCTGCCTGTCCTATACTCTTAACTTGTTGAAAAACACTGAGAAACTGCTGCACATGCAGAGATTGAGGAAAATATATTTGGTTTAAAAAGTGTAACTACAGTGGGTTGCCAAGTGTGATAATGAAGGAAACAGTAGAAACCATCCTTAAACTGGAATAGAGGCTTTGATTGGGCTTGGGCTGAGCTTGCTTCATGTCCTAAGACCATCTGCTTCAGGGATGTTTGAATCCAAACTGGAACTTCACTGCCCTCCTGCGTCCACTGCAGGAAAATGTTTGGGAAACGTATCCCCGGTACAGAGAAAGCATCTGATTTTGTACCATGAATGTTAAATAAAAAAAGAACAAAATTATTTCTAAGCCCAGCTACTTAGAAGAGCATATAACTAAGTTAATTTTGTCTGCTCAGGCAGATTTTGTTCTCAGTTTCACCCAAAAGGTACAGAAAAAGTGGATAGTCTTAACTTTTCAGAGCGTTAGGCATTCATTGCCTAAAAGTTTTGGAAGTTTTGCAAGATGCTCTGCTTTTACAGGCAGGTAGTTTGGGCTTCAGTGAAGCCTTGTGGAAAAACTTTAGGGACCCTGACCATTTTATAGCTGTTCGGATCCCAAAGCTCCTCAAGCAGGTGTGAGGTTACCCAGTTACATCCACCCAACACCCTAAATGCTGGATTCAGCAAATTCAGAATTTTCTGGAAAGCAGGAAGGAAGAGCTTAGCCTGAAACCTCTGGCAACCAGGATGTACAAACACAGAGATGACCCTGCAGCCTTCACATGAGCACTGCTGGACTTGGCACCGACAGCCCACAAGGTTTAGCCAACACACTCTAGTGGTACCGCCTGTGTCAGGTGCGGCTCCATTTCACAGCCTGCAGGCTGATTCCAAGGGCTTGGCAGAGCTGGCTGGGGACATGAAATGCTGGGTAGCAGGCTGTGTTCCCAGGTCACATCTGGGTGGCCTGCTGGTGGGTGTGCCAGCAGCCCCTTCCCCTTGTCCTGCTTGCAGCAGAGCGGGCTCCCAGGTCCCTGGAGCAGCAATAGCCGTGAAATGTCCTGCCCCTCTGCCTCTGTTCTGGCATGGCAGCTCCATCCACCTGCTAGTTTAGAAATAAATGGTTAATGAGCACTAGAAAAATGAGATCTAGACTAATTTTTTTCAGGAAAGGCTAGTGACAAGAAGAGCAACTAATTTTTAAATGAGAGTTGATGCACTTAAAAGAAAACATTGGAGTCTGCAAGAATCATAATCATAGAATGATTTGGGTTGGAAGGAACCTTGAAGATCACCTGGATCCAACCACTCAGCATTGGCAGGGACACCTCCCACTAGACCAGGTTGCTCAGAGCCCCATCCAACCTGCCCTTGAACACTTCCAGGGATGGAGCATCCCAGCTTCTCTTGGCAACCTGTGCCAGTGTCTCACCACTCTCATAGTGAAGAATTTTGTCCTAATGTCTAACCTAAATCTCTCCTCTTACAGTTTAAAGCCATTACCCCATGTCCTCTCACTACGTGTCCTTACAAAAATTCCCTCCCCAGCTTCCTTGTAGGCCCCCTTCAGGTACTGGAAGGCTGTTATCATATAGATATGCATACAATATGAAAGGCTGAATAAATATGGAAAAATCTAGGTGAATATATAGAAAGTTGTTGTTTGTCCCAGAGTGCCCTCTGGTGCTGCGTACAAACCAGGGGTCACTGGAGTGTCTTTCTCACATAAGCAGTTCAAGCCACACATTGAGTAGGGCCTTCTTCCCTCTATTATACCAATAGATTTTGATAATGTCTCTTCAAAACGACATTACGTAAAAATTGGTAATTCTCATTTTCTGAATTTTTTTGACAACTGAGTCTTCCATGGTTTTGCAATCACAGATTTCTTCTTGGGGCAACAGTAAAAAGAATATTAATAGAAGAATGAATTACTGTCAGCTATTTCTAAGCATGGAAGCTGAAAGTCAAAATAAGCCACTATCTTTAAAGCCACTGAGACTCATTTTTAATTTCATGTAACTACTATAAATCCAGATTAATCTGCTTGCGAATTACATTCCCTGTTGGCTCAAATTCTACCCTGGATCTGAGTGTAGATTTGGTCTTGAGCTTCTCTGAGTGTGATGTTACACGGTTCTGGGGTTTTAAAGGTCAGAAGACAAAGCTTTGGCATACAAATGGTATGGCCATTACAGAAACCAAGTCACATCTACCCAAAGCCAAGGTCAAGAAACAACAGTGCCTGATCAATTCATTGCAAAACTGTCTAACTGCTGTCTCCAGTGTGCTCTGAATGTTGCCAAAGAAATGAACCGGTGGTTTAGAGAACTTGAGCAAAGCAGTAAATCTCCTTCCTGCTCATAACAGCTGCTGAACATCTGCCTCAGCTTCCAGCTGCATGGTTTGGCTGCCAGTCAGAGAGTTCAGTAAACAAGCTGGGTGACCTACATTTTGTACCAGTGCATGAGCATTAATGAACACCAACGCTCGCTTTGCAGAGGCAGGTGACCCCAGCACCCTGGGAAACGTTAGAGGAATTACTCCAAATTGTGACAATTTGTAATGATTCACAGAGATTATTCCTCTGGGAAAGAACTCTGGAATAACAGCATGCTCAGCCTGACAACAAATCATGTTATGTTTACATTAGTCAGTGGTTTCTTAGGATCAATAAACAGAAGCAAGAGATGCAGAAGCTCTTGCATCCACACCACATTAAGTTCAAGAGATTGATGTGCTAGATCAGGTTTAGTCTGGTCCCCCTGGATTCACTGTCTGCACCACCCTTGTACTTTGGAGCTGCCTGAGCAAGCAGGCATTGGTTTAGACCCTCAGTTCTGCTGTTGGAGCATATTTAGTGTGTACTTGGCATGGAGACTCTGGTTTAGTGTCTTCTGAAAAGGATCTTGTGTGTGTCCACCACATACAGTTGAGGCTAACCCAGCACCAACACCAACAAAACCAGTTTTCCTTTCCTGAAAAAAATAGTTAATTTGCTACATTTCCTGTAGAAAATATTGCATTAAAGGGAAATGTAGACAACTTTGCAGAAAAGCATTCTCAGCAGGAATTAAAAAGCTATCTATCCATCGTCTATTAAGGTAAATTAACGAGTGCAGAGGTTTGTGCTGCTCTCGTTAGACTCTTTCAATGCCTGAGTTGGCTTGTACGGACACTGCAGCCTGGACCTACCTAGACCTCACAGTGCAACAGAACTCTCCAGTTTCAGTCTTTAGCACCTCTTTACGTTTCTCACTGTGCTGTCAAAGAAAATATTTCACGTTTCACTGCCTGTGTGGTTTTAGCTGCTCAAATACTCCTTAAAGTGTGACTAGATAAAAAATTAAGACATCGATGGCATTTTTCTCCATTATTGAGGAAAAAGAATTTTATTTTAAAAGAGCAAACTCTTCTGTTTCCAACAGTCCATGCTATTGCACCACTCAACATCTGCAGTTTTCATTACTAGTTTTTTAAAAGAAACTACAGGACTTGCTGTGCAGAATAGCCAGCTTGAGAATACACTGAAACCTCATAAAAAGTTTCACACAAACAAAGTATTGTTTTATCCTAGAACTCAAGAGCAGCAGAGAGTTGTTCAGCTCTTGAATCAGCAATCATTTGCTAAAGTTATTGTCATTGGCCTTTAATATAGAAGTTTTGGAAAGGCATTGTACATTACAGCAACTACTTACTGTAGCGAGTATTACTTTCATTTTTTTCTTGTTAATTCTTATTGTTAAGAATACTAAACTAAAAAATATTCTTCAACATTTTAGGCCCATTTTTACCACTGGCAAATGCAACAGGGTCATGCACAATAGCCACAGAAAGAGTAACAAGAAGTTGCTGCTTTATTTGGCTTGGCAGAAACTTACATATTCCATTTAAAATATCTGAAATGTAGAATGTGAACCTTTTTTGAAAATTCTGAGTAAGTGTATTTTTTGACAGTATGCTCCAGTGTTTTGATGAATATTTCTGATAGGATAGGTATTTCCCTTAACAGAAAAAATCTGTTGAAAGAAGAGTCTGAGATAAACCCATAAAAGGCCTGAGCTTATATGAAAGAGCCATTTAAAACAGACACCATACAGTCAGATTTGGAGCTATTTTAACATTTCACTCCAACAGATCTGTTCACAGTAACTGCACCAACTTTTGGTAGCAACTGATTTGAAACGTTGCCTCTGAAAATTTACATTTACAGTCTGTCAGAACTGGTACTCAGTTGTCAAGGCTGATGACCTAGGAAACCTATCTTTTATTTCAAGAGACATCCCAGAGGATCGTATCAGCTGCAATGATTTTTGCCTTCTACTTAACACACAATTTGGATATGTTAAGTCCCTGCACAAAAAGCAGAAAATGTGTGCTTAGTCCATGTTGGTGTTTAGTTAACTCCTTCAGAGTCAACGAGAACTTTCACTAGAGATAACTGTCTCATACTGAAGAGTCAAAGCCACCCATTTCAGGATTTGTTTGGCAGGGTATTTTTTTTTTTGGCAGGGTATGTGCAACTCTGCTGAGGCATCAGCTTGTCAACATCCCTTCTTTCCACGTTCCTGCGGCAGGAGCACGTTCTAGAGGAACAACAATTCAGCAGGGACATACAGAGGATAACCCAGACCTGCAAAGCCAGCTCCCTGGTCTTGACAATCAGCATCTTGTTTCTGGGAGCTTCACAGGCTCTGTGTGTGCCTACCAAAACTGCCTGTCTGCCTTGGCCTGGTGATTTATACCACATCATGTAAGTCAACTATCATCTGTTACCTGCTATCCTGATCAGTGTCTCCAGGGCAAAGACAGGTAGGCAGGCAGTAGGTGGAAGCAAGGGTGAGTAAATCCAAGAGAAAGCGTGTTTGAAATTGCTGTTCCCCTTGTGTCTCACAGAAGATACATCCATGACCCAACATGCAAGCAAACGGATGATCAGAGTGTGCCAGGTGTGCCCAAGCATTTTGTCTGTGACTTGGACACTGCTCAATACAGCAACAGACAGCTTGGGTAGCTTTTTACATGCTGTGAACCAAAGCAGCTCATTTCTCTCTTTCTCTCACTCCTTAGTTCCCCAGCCCGCAAGCTAAGCAAGAATTTACCAGATTGCTGTAAAAAGGGAGGCTCAGAAGTTCTCTTACTCTTCAGTTTCGAACTGATGGATAGAAAGTGGAGGCACTAGGAAATCTGCTAAGGGTTTGGTGGCACAGGTGTGATCATGTTTAAACTGCAAAACTTTGACATTTGTAAATGTTCAGTTGAAGGCAACATTAAAGACAGGAGAGCTTTTTTGCTTTTATAGCTTTGCTTGCTAGCTACAATGTCCCATATCAGAGCAGGAGGGTTGGGAGGGGAGGAGAAAATCCATCTGAAATTTAGCAGCTTAAAAAAACCCCACAACCCCAAACGTTTATAATCAGCTTGAGAGCTCAGTGGATTTGTGAAATCGTTTGGGATTAACAGGCTATTGATTGCTAATAAAACAATATTTAGCTTTGTCTGATGAACAGCAATGGAAAAAGGTGTGGGCACCTTGTCAAACAAGAGCCATTGAGGAGGGATGATGGGTTAAGTGTGGGGGTCTGAGTGGCAGCGTGGGTGCCTGGTCTTCAAGGAGAACTTGTCAGTTGTTAGTAAGGCCGGTGAAAGGAAGGACGCCAGCGCCTGATGGCTGGGGTAGTATTGATGCAAGTTAGCTGACTAATCAGATTGAAAAAGTCCCATGGTATTTATGTCACTTTAATTTTCATCAAACAATTGGAGACGACAGCACTCTATTAAGGAGAGGTTGATCCAGAACTAAAGCTAAATAAATTAGGGTCTCAGTTTAATCAAATTATCCCTCTACTGGCCCTGGATTAACCGAGGGAGACAGCGTCGGTCCAGGCACTTCTCATTGGTTGATTCATTTATTTTTTTTTTTAAAGAAGCTGGTACAAAGAATGGGAGATTTAACACACATAGCTACTACTCATAATACCTCAAACAACCACCTTTTAAAGAAGTGGGAATTAATATTTATCAGGAGAATTTGCAGTTTTACCGAAGGATATTTCCATTTTTATCCTATTTTGTTCAGTGAAATAGGCAAAAATCTGGCAACAGAAACACTAAACTAAGAGAACTTGTAAGAAGCTGGCATAAGAATCAAATCACTAGTCTAAGGCTACTTAATGACTTGTTGTTTGATTCACAATAGGTAGTTTAGTTTATCTGCTTTAAAAAGAATTTGATTACTCATTTACCTTTTGGTATTGTTTATGTACATCATTTGTGCAGGGTAAGTCATTCTTTTTCCTGCTTCCTACATTCTTTACACCCCTGGGAGAAGCCTTTAAGGTAGCTAGATCATGTCTGAGAAAATAATTTTCCCAAGCTGGCTGTTATCTTCTCCTGCAAAGTGTTTTCATTAAAAGCTTGCAGCAAAAGATAGTAACCATCTTTTCTATACTAATAACGTGGGAAAATCCTGTATTTATGGATCCTCCACTGAATTTAACTGAACAGTGGCAAGAAATGTTTCAAAACCTTGAACGTCTGAAATATTCCCAGTCTGTGCATTGTCAAAATCATTGTCTAAGTGTCTCCAGTTTTTCTGGATGGAGAGATGAAAGTAAAATACTACATTCTTTGCTGCAAGCAACTCACTGAATTCACGCCTGTTAACTATGACATTTATTTTTTAAGAATTCAGCATGATGGATGCTCTCTCCCATCTTTGTTGGAAAAGTAAAAATGACTTTGCAAGAAAAGCAGTGTCAGTGGATGTGCCCCCGTGTCTGATTCTGCTTTCTGGTTTTTCTCTCTTGCTCTGATTTCTAACTTGTTTTTGTGTGCTCATGGCCATCAATACTGTTCCTCGTTCTGCTGGGGCAATCACAACTTAGGGAAAGTGGAGCTGAACAAAGAAATCCCTGTATGTTTGTTACATCCATCAAAATAGAGAGACTGGGCTGTGGTCTAATGCACACTAAGGTGAATCATTTACACTGTGCATGTAACAGACATGAGAAGGATGACTTTCTTCTCTTGGTCCCTGTTATCCTGGAATCTACAAAATTTCTCCCTCTTCCTCTACTTCCATTTCAGTTCCCGCTCTTCAAGACACTCCTTCAAGCCCTTGGAAATCTTGGCATTAAGAACTAGATTCCTTAGATAGGTATGAAAACATGAGCTAGTGCTCTTTTAATTTCTGATTTCTAAATTCTTCTATCTGCTATTTGGGGCTTAAAGAATTGTATCCTTTTTTTCTGGCACACTTCAACTTTTCATTGTCTTCCTTTTGTTACCTCTCATAAACAGACCAGAGCTGGTTCTCGTGGACCTGATGTTCTCAGATGCTCAGATGCCCCTCACAAGAAGAGCTTTAGTTTCTAAGAAACTCATCTAGGTATCTACATCCAGAGTTTGCTAAATGCTTAACATCCACTGGTGTGACACAAAATGGCCTCAAGCTGCGCTAGGGAAGGTTTAGACCAGACATCAGGAAGAACTTTTTCACTGAAGGGATTGTCAGACATTGGAACAGGCTGCCCAGGGAGGTGGTTGAGTCACCATCCCTGGATGTGTTTAAAAGTTGTCTAGATGTGGTGCTTGGGGTTATGGCTTAGTGCTGGACTTGGTAGAGTAGGGTTAATGGTCGGACCAGACGATCTTGAAGGTCTTTTCCAACCTAAGTGTGTGATTTGTGAAAATATCTTGTAGATATTTAAAAAACACTGTCCCAAATAGTTGCTTTTGAGGGTTTATTTTTAATGCACAGCCCCCACAGTTCCAGTAGTTTGACAAACAGGTCAGGCTGATCTGAACACCACAGAATGCCTATCCTCACTTGTTTTCTTACTCTGAATGAACAGAGACCCTATATTTTCATGGTAAAGACATGGTCTGATGTAAACCCTTAATTTTACCTCAGATGAGGATAAGATTTCTTTTGTAGTTTATCTTAACAGTAACTTAAGTTCAAATATTTTTTCCTTGTAGAAACACAGATATCAACAGATAGAAAAGTCTGAACTACTTACAGATGTTTTCTCTGTAAACACTGGTTTACCCTTAAGATGCTTCTGAGTATTTTATCTGCATTTACCTTTTGAACATCAACAGTAACTTTGAAGATCAGTAATTTTCTAAACCTCTGGGTATTTTATTATTTTTTCAGCATTGACTGGTTGGAGTTATCTCAGTTGGATCCCAGTGGTCTGCAGCACCATCAGTTGCCCTGTATTCCCCAAGCTGCTGCACAATGCACATTTTATGGAAGCATTTCCATAGCTGCATAAATATATTTTATCTCCAAGTAGCATGACTCCTTTTCCTACAATGTAGATTTGCCCCAGTTGCAGCAGAGACTGGTTTTGCTTAATCCCTCATTAAGGAAATAGTCAATAGCAGCATTTGTACCAACAGTGCTACATTTCTGGCTGTACGTGCCATTTGATGTTCCCCAAAGCTACTAACTTAGGAGTGCTGAACTGAACTGGTTTAACTAGCCAGTCTAATAGGGACTAAACAACAGAGGAAAGAAAAAAGCCCACCTAACCAGTTCGCTGATCTGATGTGAGAAAGTGACAGAATTTGTTTTTCCTTTGCCATTCTGACAGGCTGAGAAATGTTAAAGCAAAGAAAATGAAGAGTGGAGAGTACTCAAAAGTATCTGTGTAACATACTGAGTCCCATACTTTGTAAGGTATCCTTAACCCTAGTGCCAGGGTGAGGTTTTGTTGAAAACAAAACAAAACCCAACTCACAAATAAATCCCAACAAAGCAAAACGTGCCTCCACTCAGATGAAAAAATTCTGGTTTGCAGCCCACACTTCCCTTTGGCTGCCCCTCCCAGCCCCACTCCAGCTGCAGATCTAGGCTTGTTCTCTCTCTCAAGACTAAACCTGACCCTTCCTTCAGGGTGAGCCCTACACAGGGGTCCTTGGGTTTTGCCCAGATGGGAAAATCTCAGCCAGTTATCTGAGTTCAGAATTACACTAAGGGGAATATGGCCATCATTTTATGAAACTTTTAAACTGACTAAGCATGGTAACCAAGCATGTAAATCCATATTAGCAATTTTCTTTGCAATATCCCTCATTTTTCCTGATGATAGGGAAAAGAAATTTTTCTGCCTCCAGCTTGTTCTCTCTTTTTACAAACTGGCACTCAGATGTTCCATTTATGTTTCACCTAACACTTTCTAAGCTCTTCATTACTTTCACAGAGTCTAAATTCACCTTCCAGCTAAGAGAGTAATAAAGGTGTAAGGAGGCCACTGGCATCAATGATGTTTTGCTTGCAGTGCTCCCCCTCTGCAAAACATGAGGTTTCTGTGCAGCTTTCTGGTGCACCTACCCCTGCTGCAGCTCTTCATTTCAGTGCTGTGTGATGTTGGGAAGTGACAGCTTTGTGAGAACAACCTCATTGCTGCACATCTTAAATCTGTAATGAAAAAGCCATTACCTGCTTTTAGACGCCTTGCCACAAAGAGTTGGTATCGTTCATAAAAATGAAGCAAACTGGGATGGGAGAACTGAGCACAGGAGTGTATTTGTGACCATGTTCTGGGCTTTTGGGAGTGTCATTCTGGGCACTTAGTAGCAGGCTGGGTTTCGTATCTGAGGAGTGCAGTGTAAAAGTTCAGACAGTTTGAGCTTTCTAGATAAAAAATGCCTTTGAAAAATCATCTCCAGTCTTCAGCATCACAGTTCTATGCAGTTGTCTGTTCTGTTGGTGATCTTGAGTGGTTAAAATTGAAGAAATATAACTCTGATTACATAGCTGACTAAGAAGTAACTTGGCTTCCTAATATTATTTTTTAAACATTTTCTCTCTCTTTTTTTGTAACATACTTTATGCAGCATAAAGTCTTAACTATTTAACAATAGTTTGCTCAAAAATGTTTCACTTGTTTCCTACACAATTTCTGTGACGAGACTTCCTTTGCTTTCAAGTGGTGACAAGCTCTGTGGTCACACAAGAGTGATGCAGGTAGAGAATAAAGTTACACGTGCTTGGAAATCCAGATGAAACAAAGCAACACGTTGATACCATATTTTGTGTGCAAACACTCTCCCAACAGCCTCCCCAGTGTTGTGTTTCCAGATCTGGAAAAAAGTTTAAAATGCAGTAAAAAATGGTAAATATTTGAAGTTTCTTCCCCTCGGCTCGGATTATGAAATAGTAAACCATTACATTGTAAATCTTCCTGTACCATGCAAATCCCTTTACAAGGATTAGGAGATTGTAACAAAGATGATCATATTTCAGGAGGTACTGGTGTAAATGATACACTTCTACTGCAGGATTTCATAGAGTCTTCACCCAACATGTTATATACAGTAAGCCACATGAACAGGTGCTTTACATTTATGGAGAATCTTAAGTCATAAAAAAGGAAGATTTGGTTGCAGGGCTGTGTGGCACATTCAGACTGTTGCTCACTGAGTGGACTCAACAATAGCTGAGGGTGTGCAGTGGAGCAAAGACTATGCAATCAGTGACCTCTTGCCCCTCCAGTGGGGGAGAATTTCAGTAAAACACAAAGGAGCTGCTGTTTCTGCTTTTGCTGCTATCACCCCGAGCACTACTGACAGAGCAGTGGCTGGGAAATCTATTTCTGCAATTAGCTGCTTCAGCAAGAGGAGAGGAAAAGTGTGTTTTATTATTCTGCATCTCTTCTGTTTCTTTCATGGGATCAGACCTTACTTTGGGAGAATAAGGTAGAAGCATCTGGCTTGACTAAATTCCTTCAGTCCACTAAGGGCAAGCAGTGTTTTGCCAGCACTTTGCACTAATCCTTATTCAAGGAGTAGTACTGAGTTGCTATGTAAGGAAAAAACAACCCATGAGATGCATTGGTTTGCACCACTAAGCAGTGTTTGCAGAATCAGTGTTCTCCTGTCATACCTGTAGAAGCAATACTGAATAGATATGGAACTTAAAAACAAAACCCATAATGGAATTAGTGAAATAGTCTGGGTTAGTAGCTCAGATTAAATTTCCTTTTTCAAACCTGTCATTCTGGTCTTACCTAAAACCAGTTTCTGTATTTAGATTTTTCATGTCCCTTTGGATTTGTCTATAACTAGGCAAGCCCAATCTGTTTAATTACTACCATATTAAATGCCTTGTTAGCTTTAAGAGACAGGAGAGTAAGGGAAAGTGAAAATTAAGCTACATGGGACAGATTTGCAAGCATAGATTATAAATCGAGACCATGATCCAGACAAAATAAATGGAGACTTCCAGATTTCCTTTCTGAATTCTGCATCCCTTCCCCACCCCACCACCCCCCCCCTTTTTTTTTTTTCTTATCAATCAGTTCAAGTATCTTTCCCTTTATATTCAGCAAAGATCACTGAATTTTCACTCTAACAATGAGACTGGAATCTGACCCTTGGTTCCATCCCTCTAGAAATGACCAGAAACTGCAGTGATGATGATTAATGCAGTTGTTGCCACTGCTGAGAAGCAATTGACTATCATGTACTAACCAGCAGCTGGTACCTCCATGGATGCCCAGTGCTACATATCAAGATTGAGCACAGATTAAATCTTTGTAAAATATAATGCAGAATTGCTTCTTGCAAAAGATAAGATTAGAGATGAAAAGGGAGGAGACTATTGCCATGTCTGCCCTGGCAGATAGTGGGGTACATTAAGTGTAGCAAAACACTTGGTGCTGAAAACCAGTACCTGGATTCCTCCAGATTTTAACTTTGGGCTAGCTGCAGTTTGGTCCTGTGACCTGGAGTCCTGGAGCAGTCTGGTTGTTCCCTTTGAAAAAGGAATCTGTTTGATGTGTTGTGAGACCACGCTGCGATGTGAACCAAAGAAAGAGAGTCTGGCAAATCAGCTTTTAGGGACATATTGGATGTCCTGAAGGGTCAATGCAGCACACCCTAACTTTGCTAACAGAATGGGTGCAGAAAAAAAGGATTATTTTAATTTTTTCAGATACCTGTTTTGAAAAATAATACAAGCTGTTATTTTAAAATGGCTGTAAGTCTTTGCAAGAGAGCAAATCTCTTTAGGTTGGATACCAGGAAAAGGTTTTCCACCCAGAGGGCGGATGAACAGTGGAACAAGCTCCTCAGGGAAGTGGTCACAGCACCAAGCCTGCCTGGGTTCAAGAAGCATTTGGATGATGCTGTCAGGCACATGGGGCGATTCTTGGGGTGCCCTACGCAGGGACAGGAGCTGGACACGACGATCCTGATGGGTCCCTTCCAACTCGGCATATTCTATGCTTCGGTGACGTACGCAAATCCGTGTATGGCCCTAAAAAAGCTACACAGCAGTGACGAGCTATGGGAGCTTCCTCATCTCGTTTGAGGAAACAGACTGTGTCCTTGTTAGTTGTGAGACACGACAGCTGCCACGCGTAGCCGCCCGATTCAGAGAGAGAGAGCACAGCGCTCCTCTGCTCCCGCCGCTGCTGCTCGTGTAAGGCCGTCAGGTTCGAGACAGCAAATTCATTACTTTTGGAAGTACTTAGAGCAGCACGGGTGTGAATTCACGCCCTGCGAGGATACAAGTCGGGAAAATCCTCGCTTTGAGGTTTGCTCCCTCACGTGCTACGCGGGACTCAGGCGCGGCCAGTGGAAAGGCCCGACGTTTCTGCACGGGGTGAGGAAATGGAGCTTGGGTAACCCAGCGACCCTACCTAGAACGTCAAACGCTATCTTATTTGGGTGATAAGCCTGAAGCTTTGTTTTCCTACGTGATTTTTTTTAAAAAAAAACACTTCCGCGCTAAACTTTGCTTTACGCGCCGGAGACGCGCGAGCTCTTGCCCTTAACCCTCCCGACGGCAGCCAGCCCGTTTGGAAGAAGCGTCGCCCGGGCTGCCAAGCCGCCTTTGCCAAGCGCACAGAAGTAACCGGTTTCAGGCTGCAGGGGGAGGACACCGAGCGCCGGGCGGGGAGAAAAGCCGCTGGGGCCCCACAAGATGGCGCCGCCTCCCCCGCCCCTCATGGCGCCTGCGCGAACCCACGGCCGGGCCGGCAGCAGCAGCAGCCGCCGCCACCGGCGGGCGCCGCCAGGGGGCGCGATAAACCCCCGCCCAGAGGGAGGGGGCGGGAGGGGCGGGGCGGCCCCCCCGGAAGCGGCGCAGCTGGGGCGGCCATGGGCTCGCGCGCGGCGGGTGGGTCTGGGGGCGCGGGGCCTGCCCGGCTTCCTCCCTTCCCTCTTTCTTCCCCCTTCCTTCCCCCTCTCCCCGTCTCTCAGTAACCCCCCCTTGCCGTGGGCTCCACAGGGGCCTGCGGGCCGCCCGCGGAGGAGGAGGAGGAGGAGGAGATGCCCGAGCTGTCCGACAGCGAGGAGGCCTGGCAGGAGGAGGAGGAGGAAGGCGCCGCAGCCCAGGCCCTGCGGGCTCGCTGCCTGTTCTGCGACAGGTGAGGGAGGGCCCCGTGCTGCCCTGCCCCCCGCCGGCCCAGCTTGCTCCGGAGCCCCGTGGGGAAGGGGGGGGCCGGGGTCTGAGCCCGCAAACTCGGCCTTGCGGGGGCAGCCAGGACGGGAAAACGGGCGGTGTGCGCGGTAGGTTGGGCTTTCTAGAGCCCAGGGTCTGTTAAATCCATCCTAGAGGAGGAGGAAGTAACGTGGAGAGCAAGTACTTCCCCTCTCCTCGCCCTGAAGCAGCGTGGAAGTTCGTCTCTGGAATTCTGACCCTTCCTCCTATCGTCAGTAAAGAGATGAGGATGTTTATTCTGATCCAGCAGATCTAGCTGGCCTGTTTTCCTGGTATCTATGCAGGGTTTGGGTTTAATGCTGTCTTTGCTCTAAAGGAGGTTTTAAAAGTCAACGAAGTTTGTGGTATCATCAAATACAGGTTTTTGTGTTTATTACTTTTTGTTGTGAAATGCTTTGCAAGCAAGATAAAAGCTTATTTATGAGGCATGTAAGTAAGCACAGAGGCAAAAATGATGTGTTCAGGTCAGAACAGCATATAAAACTCCCAGGAGCGTTGCAACTTTTGAACATGTTAGCACTAGATATTTGATACTCGGTTGTTTTCAGTTTGTTTAGTTCTGCTGAAGATGTTTTCTCCCACTGCAAGGCAGAGCATCAGTTCAACATCTGTGATGTGATTAGGAAGTATGGTAAGTTTTTTTTCTTGTCATTTCTGTGTATCGGCGGCATCTTTAAAATAAATTGCAAAGGTTAATTAGTTTCTAACTGGTTTCCTGGTGGTAGCTGGAGATTCCAAGGTTGAACAAGATAAGCTAGAAAAGTGCTCATGTGTGATCTTTATGCTGGCCATTTCCCCATACACTTTATCTACTGGTGAAGTTCTCAGCTAGGAACCAAAGTGAGATTGATCTCCGCTGGCTTTTGCGGAGTCCCCGCTGCCTTGCTGATAGGCCTGAGCCAGCCCCACTGCCTGCTGGAGTAAGAGCTGTTTACCTGACCTGCTGGGAATTAGTGACACTGTGGTTGGGCTCAGGAGCTTAGCAGAGACCCCAGTGGATGTATCCACCTGGAGGCTGAGTAACTGGGCTGTACTGCTGGTGTCCTTTGAGGGACTGTTTGCGGTCTTGGCTTATGTTCCCACCAGTGATGGTAGGAAGGTGTACCCTCCAGAGTGTTTTATTCTTTCCAAATGAAGTGTAAGGTTGGCCTTCACTTGAAGCTGCCATCTATTTGGGTGAAGATGGTGACTGAAGGAAAGTATACCTAGGAGGATGCATGTGAAGTGGGGGTCGCTTTGGACGTGTTAGGTAAGTGCAGAACTGAGCATGAAACCCATGCCATGCTGCATGTCGAGGAGAACTGGGAAGCAGGGAAGGAGGGTGATGTTGATGTTGAAGAAACACAATTTTAAGACTGTGCATTAAAATGGAGCTAGAGGCAAGAGCATAGGAGCTACATGAATCATTTAGAAATCTGCATATAAAATTGTAAGACCTGGTCTGTTTTCTGTCTGAAATGCAATGGAAAGTGGTTTGGGTTTATGCAGTATCTTCACTGATCTTCAGGAAAGTACATACTTGTTGAAGTACTGTTTGTGAGCAAGGTGGCAGTTTCACATCAACATTGGTTTGTATTCTCAATGGGCAGGATAAATCTGCATTTTATTAAGCAGAAAGCTAAAGATATTAACAAAGGAGCACAACAGCCTGAAGTATCAGCAAGGTAGCTAGTAGGAGATCAGTGTCTGTCCTGATGTAGTTGCTTGCCAAATTCATTCAATCCTTGTTCTTAATGCATGTTTGCATGTGTCCTATTCTTAATTTGTAGCAAATAAATTTGTCTTGAGGATGAGAATTTCCTGGTTTAGTCCTGAGGAGAATAGAAATGTAGCTGGCAGACTTAAGATAGGAAGAATACACAAGATAATGATGTACACCCCAAGGGGAAGTGAGCCAACTGAACTAGTAATTAGTATTCACGTAATTGTTAAATGTGTGTGGGTTTTCTGTAATGCAAGCTCTCTTTTTCATTATTTTTTTCAGGACTTGAGTTTTATGGATACATTAAGTTAATAAACTTTGTTAGGCTAAAGGTAGGTGTGCCGCGTGCTTCTTGTGTAATCTGTGTATGGAGAATGGGCAGCCAAGATGCTGTGCTTTCAATTTGCCTTTTTATAACAAGTGTATTAAGGATTTTATCTTATTTCTGGAAATAAGAAATTACAGGGCTTAAAATAACTGTTGATTGTCTATTTAGATTTGAAGTTGTTTTCATTTAAAATATATTGAATTTTTGTGTTTTGTTGTTTCCAGAAGAGGATGTTCAGTCTTACAAAAAGCCCATGCTATGTAGTATCATGAGTTTTCTTAGTTAATTCATCTTGGCCTTTGACTCTGCTATCTCACTCTAGTAATGAACTTCTTCATAACTGAATTTTCTCAGTTCTCACATGAGTGTTGGTGTAAAAGAATCTTTCCTGGGGATGGGAGCTGGCTAGACCCCAACTGCACTGTTAGTAAGGACAGCACCTGATCCCTTAGGTCACAGAACCTGAAATTAATCTCTGCTCAAGTGATCCCAGAAGCAGGAAAGCTGATGGAAACCTACAGTTTAAATCAGGCCTGGGGATATTTTTTGTGTTCTGTAACTCTGAAGTATGTTCTTTAGTTGTTCCCAAAAACTTCAGGTTTTAGACTTAATACTAATTTATGTAATTAAGTATTTTTTATTTAGATCTTCAAATCTTAAATCTTCAAATAGTTACTTAAGGGATAACTAGCTCTGCAGAGTAAGCACTGAAACAGAAAAACTGAGGTCTGGTGTCTGAGTAAACTTGGTTCCTGATAACAGTGCAATCCTAAAGGTGTCCTTCAGTGTCTATCAGTCTGCTGTGTTTTATTGCTTCTACTGAATTCCTTGATCCTGTGGCTTCCTGGGCTTTGGGACCCAGTCTAGCTCATAGGGTGTAGTTTTATGCTGTTCTCTGATCACCATGCCAAGGTGAGTACTTGTCAGAGCCACTGTTCTTGCTAGTCAGGCTTTAAAGTAGCATCTTTCTCAGCCTTGCTATAAAGCTGCTTTAATAACAGAATTTTGTCTTATTTTCTTGAATGAAATTGAAAGGTTGTTTTTTTCCAAAGAAACTTATGTGCTTTTCTCTTTCTGTCTAGAAACCAACACCAGCATATTTGAGTTCACTTAACTGCCCACTGCCTTGGGAAGGAGAGGAATATTTGAAACCAGAGCAAAAAGATGACCTTCTACTTCAGTTTGGTAAATAAATTAAGTCTCAGCATGACTATAGTGCATTGTGGGGTAAATGTGGTATTGGCAGTGCTCCTGTCAAACAAAGCATCATCACTATTATTCAGATGACTTATGTACATGAGAAAGTATACACACAGTCATGACATTAAGCCATGCTCTGGAATTTGTACCACATGTTGTATGTTGGTTTGTAATGGCTGGGATTTCCATAGCCCTCTTTTATTATCTGCATTCACTTACTGTGAACATGATGTTCATAGTGGAAATGCTGTACCTAGTAGTGAGGCAGGTCAAGGAGGCACCCCTCCCAAACTTCACTGGGAGATTGCCGAAGCTTGTAAAGCTTCTCAGTGTAGATAGTTAAAATCAGACACATTCATTCAAACATGTATGCTATAAGTGAGGAGCCAGTCATTTGCTGTGTTGAAAATACCTTTGTCTTTTATACTGGTTGTGTTTTGAACCAACTCAGATGCTACAGGTGCATAGAATAGTTGTGCTTCTTTAGCTGGAGTGAGCAATGCAGGCAGCCTTAGTTTCTCCCATGGAAGTTCATCACATGGTCTTCAGAGAATTCAGTTTGACTTTTCAACTTCCTTCTGCTGCCCATGATTCTCCAGCTCTCTTCCTGGTTTGCATGTAATTCTACATCTTTCTTTCATTTAAGCCATAAGGTACTTAAAGCTTGCGGATTTTTTTTCTTCTCTGTGCAGTGTGGAATGCAGTTTTGCTCTTTTCTAAGCACGGCTACCTTTATGGCAGCAGAGATGATGTGTGGTAGAGGACAGTGGTTTGTTACATCAGGGATTTCACATTTCCCTCAGCTCCTGCCTGGTGTGTGCCCTTTGCCCAAGCTATAGACTCTTGAGATGCTTCAAAGTGCTGTTGCAGTTGCTAAAGGATTACAGGGGTGATCTGAACCTCTGAAATCTTAAGATGTGTTTTGTTTCAGTCCCATGGTCCAGATAGTCCTCCATGATACGTGGGTTTTTTGATGAAGCTTTGTCCAATAAGCTGGCTATAGTTTCTTTCTAAATCCAGAAACACAACAGTACCATTTTTTTTATTTACTGACCTCTGTTGGAATCACCAGCTGATCTTAGCAAGAGGTGAAAATGGGACCTAGTGCTGAGTCTGAGTTTTGGTAGTTAAAAGCAGCATTTCATCTAGTTTCATTCTGCTTATGCTATTTTGAGTTGCCTGTGCTCATGAGCTTTATAAAACTCCAAGGAATTTTTTTTTCTGCATTAAGAGTTGCTGTCTAATTCTTAAGAAATTTTAAATTTATATACCTTTTGGCCTCAGAATAACATAACTGGAAAAACAGGATAGGACTGTAAATAACTTAATTACAGTCCAAACCTAGTGTTTATTTTATCAATAATCAAACACTGTTATTTAAAGAAGGCTACATTCTGGATTGATTTGCTTTGTTGACTTAGAGGTTGCTTGTAGCACACTTGCTTTTACTGAGTATTGTGTTCTGTGATCAGTCCTATCAAATCCAGTGATGCTCTTTGTAAAACAAACTACTTTGACAAATTCTCCCAAGGCAGAAGTAGCAATGCTGAAACATCCTATGTTTATGAGCTGCTGTGACACAACGTGTGACTCGTAGGTGTTGTGTTTTGTGCTTCCCATTTCATCAGACATTGAAGACCTTTGTGAACCTGCAGATGTTTTGCCCTCTAATGGTTTAAATGATACTATGATGCTTCTTGAACAATTAAAGCGGGCAGAACACAGAGCAAGACTTGCAGAAGCAGCCTTGGCTAGAGCACAAGATGATCTTCAAAAAATGAAGTAAGTGTTTGAACTGAAGTTCTGGGGGTTTTTTATTTGTGTTTTAGGTTAGATGAGTTATTAATGTTTAAAGACCAATAGAAATGCAAAGAAGTGATAGAATAAAATACAACTATGGAGTAAGGGTCATGACTTGTGTTGGGACTGTAGATTTCACTTTTAACTTGTAGATTGTAAGTAAACATCTTATAGATGATTGATAAAAACTGCACAAAACCTGCACAAATTGAAAAAGCAGAGTATGCCTAGGAAAGCTAAATAAGTACATGTCCCAGAAACATATATTTTGCTTTAGACCACTCTTTGTTTTCCAGACAGCTTCCTTTAAATATGATTTTAAACATAGAAGATGTACACAATGGAGAAGAGGAAGGTATTGACAAATCAAATACGAGACTACAAACATTTTGAGAGATGGTTCCAAACATTGAGTGTTAATAGAATCCAGTTACAGTTCAGAGAAACCACAGTGAAATCAATAAACTGACTCCTTTTCAGCTGCTTTTATGTTCACTCTCAGATATGGCTTCTGTGAGTAAGAATATGAATTGCATTGCAACTTCTAAATCTTTAGGTCTTCAGAATATGGATTGCTGAAGCTCAGGGATAAAAAAATAAATAAAAACTTTGAGTCTCATAGGTTTAAGTCCCAAACAAATACATCATTTCAAGGTCCCACTCACTGGGCACTGAAAAATTGAAATTGTATGTAAGAGACTTGGAAAAATAATTAATCATCTTATGTGGAAAAGTAAAATGGCAAAAAACTTGTTTTGTGAAATACGTTTGAGGGTTCACTGTATGTTTTGAGAGTACACACACCTGATATCATTGGTATCTAAGTGTACAAACATATTTTTCTGTTCAAATCCTACCAGCTGTGAACAATTGTACGTGTCAAAAATGAGCAGTTGTGGCTTCAGCTGGGTTGAACTTCTGCAAATTGTGCTTTATAGTGTACAGTACTTTTCTGACATCTTTGTGTATATTATGCATTAATTCCTCATAAAGAATAAGAATGAGATAAATTTGTCACTGTACTTAGAAAACTTGGAGTTTTTTTCTGTGTGTTTTCTTGTCTTTTGTTCATTTAAAAGAAAGAAAAACTGTCAGGTTATCAGCTGTAACTTCTTTTCAGCTCTCTGAACTTAAATCAGGCTTATATATTCTGCTTTTTGAGGCTTGTCTATCAAATTATCTACTGTTGTAAAAGGGAGTCTTTAATTGTTCTTTGTCAAAGCAGGCTCTTCAATTCTGGAGGCATCAGCTGGCATCAAAACTAGTCAGATGTACATCTGATGAAGCAGCACAGTTAAATTATGGACAGATTAACTGGTTGCATTGCAGTAGCCTACATGCTGTAATTCATAGTGATTCCTCCTGGAGAATACTACTCCAGGAGACCATGTATGGATGTTTCCTTTCAGGTATAACTCTGCCAAGTAAAGATAGTTCAGAAGTCTGACGTGGAGCAAGAACAGTATAGGGAACCTTAAGCTACAGTAACCTGATTTTCTACTGTTTTCTTTCATGGGACTAGGTATTTAGCAGGTTGGTTGGCTGACTTTCCACTGGATCTCCTAGATCCAGGAGATTTTTCAGTATCAGCTTCTTGGGATACAAAGTAACTACATGTACTTTGAGTGGTAACATGATTGCATTAGAGAGGTCTAGGATGCAAGTTTTGTAGTCCTTGAACTGTGGACCTTGGGGGAATATTGTCTGGCTGAAGCATGTGCTTTTTCACTTCTTTGTGGGTATAGTATGAGCTCTTTGCTTGTCAACTTTTAATTGTGTTTTTATGATAAAACCCTTGCTTTGTGTATTTTGTTATCAAAACTGCTCTGGGGAATGAGAAGACAACAGATTTATTAAGAATGCAAGGCCATGGAGGAGGAAAATAAGCAGCATGAAAGCAAAGTAATAAATTGAATGTTAAGCCCTGATTTTTCTCCACTCAAATGCTTTTGTTTTAAAGTACTCTCTTCTCCTTTGCAGTAGTCATAGAGTGTTCTTGTGCTATTTGTTGTATTGAGTCCAGATCTCTGTTACTTGGCCTAAACCACACGTTTTAATCACAGTGGTGCCAGATTTTGTACTAGCAAAAGTGAGAATTCCTCCTTAAACATAAAAATGAAGTCTTAACGTTCTAATATCCTTCTGATACTTGCTGGCTGGAAGAAAAGCAGAAGCAGTCATTGCAGGAGGGCAATGGACAGATCGCGGTGGTGCAGCAGCCTGGAGGAGCCTGCAGAGGGAGGTTGTGCACACTTAAAACCGGTCCCATTGTTATCAGAGCCCCTGTGCAGGCTGGAGTCCTTATCTCTTTCATGCCCCTTCTCCCCCGCTGCCCCCGCCTCCTTTGCATGGGCCCATAAACATGTCTCAAGGGTATATTTCAAATTGATTACAGACAATTTGCACAGGATTTTGTGATGAACGCAGATGTCAGGAGCAGCTCGTCATCCAGCGCCATTGCAGACCTGCAGGAGGATGAGGATGGTGTTTACTTCAGCTCCTATGGGCATTATGGGATACACGAAGAGATGCTAAAGGTTAGAAAGCCATCTCAACTGCATCTTAGTAGAACTAAAGAAGAAAGATGGAATGAAGTGGGCTGTGCGCCCATAAATATACTGCAGAGCAGCTGCATTTTTAACCCTTTCTAGATGTGATAGTTTTTTCCTAGGAGTTAGGTTGAAAGATCTTTTTCCAGTTTTATTTCCTTTATATAAATTCTGTTTATTGGAAACATAGGAACATAAAATCTTTTACTCTGCTTATATGCTTAAAGATATATTACACTATCTGTACCACAACCTTACCTTGCCAAAAGCAGCTTTTTCCTAGGTGCTTAAAGGAAAAGCATGGTACAGACAGTTAATTTTTTTCTTTAGTTTATATTTTCCTGACAAATGAAATTTGTCAGGCAAAACCATTTCTCAAATATTGTGTTTTCCTGTTGCATTAGGTAAAGAGAAATTGCTGGTATTTGTACACAGTTCGGTGTATTGATAACATGACATTGAACAGCTGGAAAAATCATATGCACCTTTTATATGATAAAATAATTAGGGCTTAAAACTCTTCAAAGACAACTTAAAAAAAACACACAACAAAAACAACAAAACCAAACAAACAAAAACACAAAGCCCAACAACTTATAATTGACATGAAAATCAAAATCTCTTCATGCTTCCTTCCAGAGAAAGTAATATGTTTGTAAAAGTCATACACAGTTTTATCATTTAAAGGCATAAATAAAATTCCTGCCTGATGTAGAGATGGAATAGAGAGTTGTGAAATTACTTTGTCCATACAGGTAGAAGATAAAATTTTCTGCTTTGTAAATAATTTAATGACCCCAACATAGAAATATGCATGAATTTGTGTTAAGAATAGTATAAACATGAGGTGACTTTTAGGGTGATGGCAGAAGGAGGGGCTGATTTAACAGAAGCACAGAGTTGTCTGCAGAGGTTGAGAAGTGTTTTCCAAAATATATAGAAATACATTTCAAGGTCTAGAAGATAAAAACGATAGCAGTTTAATATTGCAGTTGCATAAAAGTGTCATTTGAGATGTTATAGGCTATAAGATGTGGAAGCCTTTCTGTTTGCCAATAAAATGTATAATAATTCTGCATCTCTGCACAAGGAGGTTGCTAAAAAATTGTATTTTATTTGCTTCAGGGAATGTTTGTCAGAATGCTTTTAGGAAGACTTTTGACTTTACTAAACATAGGAAAGCAATCGATATGTATTTTGATTTTTTTTTTCCTATTTGTTGGGCATTCACTTGGATTATTTTATTTATCTTTTTTATGTCAGCCTTATTTATATAAACATAGTGGCTTGCTACATGGAAATTTTTTAAGGAGTCTTGCTGTTTGAATTTGAAGTCTGTTTCTGACACTGTTCAGTTTAAAACCTTTTTATTATTATGCCTGGTAGTGGTAGGATGAAATTTCAATTTGGGTTTTTTTGCTTGTAAATACTTTAGGGATGAGGGAAGGGAGTTCTTACTTCACACTGGCCAATAGGTAGTGTTGCTGTTGCTCTGTTTATTTTTCTTTTTCTTGAGAATTTCTTGACTCCTCTTAATAAATTCCCTTACCATTTGATTTAATAGCAATACCAAAAAAAAAAGCATTACATTGAAAGGGTGAGTGAGGGAATGGAATTGATGAGTAGAGAAACCTGAAGCGAGTGACCATGGCTCGCTCGAGCAGCAGCACACGTAGTGGAGACAGCAGCTGGAATTGTATTGATGAAGTTGGGGCAGTGCTGAGGCAGTGTGAGTGGGCAGGATGCAAGGCTGGAAGCTTTCCACCTGACTGCTCCCTCCATTGATGCTGAACCTTCCCATTTTTTATTTTTAAACTTTTTTGGTTGTTTCAGCAAATCCTAGTATATACTGCAATGAGGTGAAGTACTAAAAATAGTTGCTCTGAATATAGCATCACAGTAAATCAACATGATTTCAAAGGATCTCAATTTTTTAAATTCTTAATTATGTCTATTTTTAAAGTACAATTTTCTAAAATAATTCCTAACTTTCTTTGGGCTTTGTGTGTGATAATCCTCCTAAACTTGAAAATCCAAAAATCACTTTTAAGCCTCAAAGTAATTTATTTTGTCTCCAGAATTGCTATGAGCATATGTTTTTTTTTAGTCTCTGTTTTTTGATCTTGATTTTCTAATAAAATAGACTTTGTTCTTCCGTTCTAGAGAAAATTCCTTTAGTTTCTGTGTTGTTTCTTAAGATTTCTTAACTGATGTTGTAGAAAAATGCTAACTTAAATATAAGCAGTTGGATTTTAGTCTTCAGTATTATTTGTAGTTTTGACTTTACTAGATGAAAATTGCTTATTTTTCTTGTACTTTGCTCTAACACTGAACTGCAGCAGCAATTCTGAAACCTATACATGCCAGTCAATTTCTGTACCTGCTGATGCATAGTAGGAGGATCAATGTTTTAATAGATGACCTTGCTGGCAGTTTTAGCTGTACTGCTGGCTTTCATATGCTAAGAAACTATAAATGTTTACTTATATGCTTGAGAACATTCCAGCTTCTCAGGTCGTGTTGTATTACTGTTAAGTTTCTTGATTTATTATATTGGGCTTTCATAGAATGGACTGTACAGCTTCACTTATTAGCTTGTTGTCAGGTTTGCAAATTTGCAGTTTGCTCAGAAAAGGGAAGTCTTAATCTGATCCATAACTTTTTTGAAGGAATCTGTGTCACAGTAGTGTCAGGGAATAAAATTACACAACATTTTATGAGCTTGGGACTCAAATTTTTACCATTGTATAGAAGGTTGTTATGTAAAGTTGATGCAGTATTGCTGCTGCATTACTGCTGTTCTTGGAAAATGGTGGAGAGGTGTTAAAAGCTTTGAAATAACCAAAATCAAATGCAGCAGGTTAGAAAAGTGTAAGCTAATTACCTTTGTTTCCTACAGAGGCTTCATTTGGCAAAGACAGCAAATTCTGGAAGAATATATTATGGAAAGTGCCATGATTGCAGAGGCCTTTTAAGTACAGTAGCCACAAAGCATCTTTAGACCGAGATAAAAAACCCCAAGTTCCTCAGCTTTTTTGAACAATATGCTGTAGGGAAGTAGAAAAAGTGAACATTGTTTTTTATTCTCTAAATCACAGGATAAAGTGCGTACAGAAAGCTATCGTAACTTCATCTATCAAAACCCACATATCTTTGAGGACAAGGTAGGTAAAACAGCTCAGAAAATGCAGTCATTTCTGTGCTTTGTTTTTTTACCAGTGGGTAGAAATCCTTAGGGTTGGCTATCTGGTAGCTTTGGGAATGGCATACTGCACTGACAAGGTCTGATTTAATGTACTGTGGCTTTATTAGGTGGTAGAGTGCTATGCAACTGCTGGAGGGTGTGAAGTGCTGATAACAGAAGTGCTGATCACTGTTGTCATTGTTCTGTGTGCCATGTCAAGATGTTCATTAATTATGTTGGCCGGGTTCAGTTGAGCCTTTCTTGTCCAGTATATTAAGTGAAATCTATTTTAGAGGGCCTCTTTACCAGAATTCAAGTGCGTTTCCATTTGTGCCTGATACAGTAAAAACATCCTAGAAGCACTGTGTAGTCAGAACTGGGGAAGAATTCATATGCAACTGAGTTATTGAACTAGTGTTGTTTAGTCTCCCCAGACTAGGTTATTATTAAGAGACTTAGAAGCAGGAGCTTGCAGTGAGGAGAGATTTGCACTGATGATTGTTTATGATCTTACTGTGGTTATGATCCCTGCATAGTTAAGGTCCTCTTCTTGTCTTTGTTCTTTCTGTTGGCTATTTCTGCTAATGTTGTTGTGTTCTGAATTATGCTGTGCAGCCTTGTCTTCTGCATTACCTTTCCCCTACTTGGTGCTTATTGTTCTTAAGCTGTGTATGCATATTTCTTGTTGTGAAACCATCATGACTAGGTTTATGGAAGTTAATCACTGTTGATTTTTTTTTTTTTAGTTTTTTGAGGCTTTGATAAGAAGGGATAGTATAAGGCTTCAGACTAGTTGTGGAAGTAATGAGTGCACCCATCTGATATTTCCTCAATTGGAATTTGTGCTAGATCTATTTTTTCCCTAGAGGGGAGGTATTTAAAGGTGGATAGTGCCTACTTTTTGTATGTCTTAAAATCATAGAATCAATCAGTCTTGCCTCAGTTTTCCTTTGGCAACTGCAGCAGAAAAATATTAGGGAAAGTTTTCTTCCTTTTTGCTTAAATTTGTGTCACAAGCCTGTTTCTACTAAACATTTCCAAGTTCTTTATAGTTTACTTCACGTGAAAGCATTAAACTTCTAAAAAAACCTGTGTCTATTATCACAGCCTCTATAAACTGGTTTCCAAACTCAGATTTTTTACAACAGGTTTTTTTTTTGTTGGTTTGTTTGTTTGTTTTAATCAGGATTACTTCAAATTCCTAGTCTATCCAAACTCATCGTATTGTGTTAAGGCTGAATGGAAATAAAGATTCTCAATTGCTGTGAATTCCCAGGAGCTTCCATCCAGGTGACCAGCACCCCACTTAACTTCAGTGTCTGACTGAATGTTGATGTGTCGTTCACCTGGTACACTGTTGTGGAGAAGATAGAGGATTTTTTTCAGAGGTCTAGCTTTGTAGTGACATCTGTTACAGGCTTCTGCTGAAGGAACTGTTAAGATATTTTGTTCAGTTTATTGAATTAATCCTGTTTGCTGCCCTTATTTTCAGCCTGTCAGTTGTATCTGAGATGAGAGTAGGACAATTTGGATTACCTAGCAGGAGTAGTTAAGGTGGCCTAACTCAGTAAAAGGCAATGTGATCTATATTGTAGCAGGAGTGTATTTTGGTGGAAAAATTTTGGTTTGGTTGTAGAATAGAAGGGTTTGGTTGTAGAATAGAACTCTGAGGCAGGCATCAATGCCATATTGAGGGAAAAAATGAGGTTTTTTAGCATCACTCCTACTAAAAGTTCATTGATGGAAATAATCGGCTGAATTATCTGACCTGTTTTTCTGAATTTGAAGTGATATTTTTCTGTTGCTGGAAGTAGAATATCAGACTGCAGAGAAGGATGTGATGCTGCAGAACATTATGGTATAGTCAAATGACCAGTCCAGCTGCTCCAGATCTCTGGTGAGAAGCCATATGTGATCACTGCAAGAATGCGTTAGCTGTAGACCCTTGTCCTTAGGCTAATTGGTGATCATTCTGCTTGTCTCTCTGTTCCTCAGATGTGTTCCAGCTTGTCTGTTTTCTCTCCTGTGCCTTTTTCTCCACTTCCTTTCCCTGTCTGATGCTAGATGAATTCAATCTGGGTTTTTAAGTGACCAGGGCAGCTGTCCAAAGTGGTGTCTGTTTTGATTTTTTTCTTGTTTACTGTGATTGCTCTCTTTCATGCAACTGCGCATCAAGATCATTCTTTCACAGAGGTCTGTTTTTGGCTCTGACTTCCAGCTTTCATGGCTCAGCAGTTTTGTTGACTACCATGGGTAAAGTGTTAGAAGATATGATGTTAGGGGGTGTAAGACTTCAGCAGCTGCAAGAACGCTGATTTTTACTTTGTATTCCTGTCTCCAGAAGACTTCAGCCTAGGGATCTCCCTAGACATTGCATATTTACATGTAACTTGTGAATTAGTTGTATGATTAACTCCTGTTGGAAAACAACTTCAAAGAGTTCTAAGGGGAAAAAGAAACTCTGCATCTACTGTGGCCAGCCTCTACACAAGATACTGTAAAAAAAAAAAAAAAGCATCACACTCATGTTTTCTAGTCTGATTCCAGACTATAAGTTGCTCCATGATAACAGGTGGCAGTCAGCTCTTCAGTCATTGCTTCCCAGTTTGCCACAGCAACAGCTCACTTACACTGTGCTGCTAGGGATAAACTGCTATTTTTATCAATGCTGGCTTCAGAATCATTGTTCTGTGTACATCATCAAAAGGTACAGAATCATATGCCAGGCAAACAGACCTCATGTGCATGGCATTCAGCTACTCAGTTCTATTTGTAAGGTAAAATTTTGAAGTGCACGTTCAAGTTTTTGTTGTGCCAAAGCAAGAATGCTAGAAAGCTTGTCAGTGGGAGGGTGCATTATTGCTTTGAAATATTTTGCAAAATGACATGGTAATTCCCAAGCATGGGACAGATTACTGAGTGATTTGGTGCCTTCTTTGGAAGAAAATGTAGTGTTCTGTACAAGCTGTCTTCAACATGGATGCTATGCTAGGAAGAGGCAGTGAAGTAAGTCAGGTTTCTTTTCTTATTATTTTTATGACTGGTAATTGTGACTCACTGTTCCTGTTGTCTTGGAAGTAATTTAGTAAGTTGTATTTACTCTCTTGTTTGGGTCTCTTGTATGTGAAAGCAAGTCTGTCTTTGCAGTTCTGGTTCTGTTAATGTTTACATGCTATGTGTGGTATGAATGACTGTACCTAGTGTTTAGGAAACTTTAGTTTGATTTTCAGATTTCAGAATATTTGTGGGTTTAGTGTTTAGAATTTTTAAAAGATTAGTAAAGCTTAACTGTATTAGGTGGAAATCTGACTGAACTCCAGGCAGTTGCCTTTAAAGATTAGAAACACTTTTTTTTACTGTGAGGGCAGTTGAACAGCAGCACAGGTTGCCCAGGGAGGTTGTAGAGTCTCCATCCTTGGATGTACTAAAAAGCTGTTTGACCGTGGTCCTGAGCAACCTGCTCTAGCTGATTTTGCTTTGAGCAGTGAAGTGGACTTAAGTGATTTCCAGAGGTTCCTTTCAACCTCAAGTATTCCTGGTTTCTGTGAAAACTCCATATTTGAAACTCATAGCTTAACAATCTTCAAGATCACAAGTGTTAGTTTTTAAGCTGTAGAGAAGTTTCCAGCCATTAGAAGAAATATACTGTTATTATCATGATACTGAGGCCTAAACAAGGCTGCTTGATGAAATTTCTGCTTTATGAAGTTCAACACTTTGGGCAGTTCAGTTCTACTGGTGAAGATATTTGATACTATTTTCTTATTCATTTCACATTTTTAAACTTTTCAGTCTGCCTACAGTAGCTAATAGGTAAGGTCTCAAAACCAGCCAATAGCTGAGGTATCAAGACTCATTTGCATGACTCTTGTCATGTTGAGTGTACTTCTGTCAAGTGTTGTGAAGACGTTTACTTTTCCCTCATGAAAACTTAAGGATCTCATCTTCCTGGATATTACAGTGGTAGTAACTGTGCCAGTTACCATTTTGAAATTTAGTCATCTTGAACTATAGCTGTTTTGAGGCACTGTGGCCATTTCTAGCAGAGGATTCCTGAATAGGGTTTCTGAATAGACTCCTACTGACAAACTGCAGGCAGAATATGTTTATTCACTGGCAGTTCTAAATTGCTAGTGATCCACTCATTAGAATTGTTCAGGCTAATCTTGCGTTTCTCTTGTTCAAGTAACTTTTTAATTCTGGCCCAAATAATTGTTAGTGATTGTTTCCTGTGGGACTGAGCTACTCTGAAGCTAGACTGTTTCATCATCTATCTGCAAGAGGTAGTAGAGGCTGTGGAGTTACAATTGTATTTTGACTTGGATATCTCTTGAGTGTGACAGTAAGACTTGATGCTACCTCTGGTTACTTCTGTTGGGGTATGGGATCTCACTAATGTAGAAAGACATGTAAAAAAATAATAGCAAGGAAACTAAGTGGAGGTAAAAATAAACATCTCATTTGTTACAGGTGGTTTTGGATGTTGGCTGTGGAACTGGAATACTCTCCATGTTTGCTGCCAAAGCAGGTGCAAAGAAGGTGATTGGAGTTGACCAGTCTGAGATTGTCTTTCAGGCTATGGACATCATTCGGTAGGAAAAGTTCCAAGAGAAGTATGGTAAATGTGGCTGTGAAAAGTTAGTAAAATTCTGCTTCTAGTTAACAATCACCTCTTATTCAGACTGTCTTTTACTGAAGTCCTTCTTTGTCTGAAAAATTAGCACAGGTTTTGATGTGCTGTCATTTGCTCCTGTGATAATTAAAACAGGGCTATAGTTAAGGCAGGATGCTTCCCAGACCTTCCTCCTAATGTTAGCATAGGGCCGGTGCTGCCCTGCTGCAGAGGCTCCAGCTCACTGCTGCCAGTCCATTTTCTATTCTTATGCTTTAATGTTACTGATAAAATGTGTATTTTTAGACAACAAAGTTGAGACACATTCCAAGAGGATGTGGAGAAGTCTTCCTCTGCACTACTTTGAGTTAAAGAATCAGTTCTGGTGTAGATAAACCCAGTAAAATTTGTTTAGTTGTGTGAAAACTAAACTACAATATTTGTATATAGAATTTCTATGATTTTCTGTTATAGGCAATTGAAGAACTTTTACTGGGTTCAGCTCTGAATGACCAACATTGGTTGGTTTTGTGGTTGTTTTAATACCTTAGGATTGAACATAATGGTGTAATAAATTACTCTTTCCTTTCTCTTTCTTTTTTTAATTATGTCCTTCTATGTGGTCCTTTAGGAAGTTATCCTTACATCTCTGTCCTTCTTAAAATATTGTTGTGGGTTTTTGTAGTGTTTTATTTCTCACTTTGAACTTCTGCTTTTCTTTTTACTTGAAACAATAAGTGTGATATTAGTGATGAACTGCTACTCTTCTAACAAAAGACTGATGTGTGGAGTATTTAATTGATCTTTCCAACAGCCCACGTGTTCAAGTAGCCCTTTGACCCTTTCTTTTCTCCCCCTTCATTCTGATTATTCTTCCATTGTCTTTTAGATTGAATTTTTCATGTGATTACTAGTCTGCATTGAAAGCCAGCCAGAATGGAAGAGTAAGATATCAGGATAGGGAAGGAAGGGGCAGAGATAAGAACTGCAATGGAATGATCAATTTCTTTGGTGGGAATACTTTCCTGACATCTGTAACAATAACTATAATAATGATATGTACAGAGAATTCTAATAAGATTTCCCAAGAGAAAAAATATTTAATTTCAAGCATTTACTTATTTAGTAATCTCACTGTCATACTGTTCCTGTTTCAAAAACTGTAGTCATGTCACAGTACCCTCCTCCTTGTACAGGGTGCTTGTATCATTACTTTCCCGTGAGGTAATACCTGATTACTGCAATTACTAAACATTGCAGATGATTTTGGCCCAAACCACGGTGGGCAAGATGCCTTTATTGTGGAATAACTGTAATACTGATCTAGAGGGAATGTTTGTTCTCAGTGACTTTGCAGCTCATTTTGTTAAATAAAAAATCAAGTCGTGCAAAACAGCTTTGTGAGGAAGTTAATTTCCACTGCTATCCTAGTGTGATGGGTAGGCTCTAATCATTATAGACTTATGCTACAGGGTCAGAGAAGGAGAACTGGGAACAAGCAACTCTGGAGAGGAGCATCATATTAAATTGTCCTCTTCTTTGTTTTTCTGTTTTCTGAAGCTTACATGTTTGTATGCACAGCATGTTGGAGGTGTACAGATCTACTGTCTGCCATCCTTGCCTGGCATTTAATCTGCTGCCGTTTTTGGGTACTTAGAAACATTCCCTCTGAAATATAGCTAAGAAGAGGAATATTGCATTGTGATGCCTTCTTTATTAGTTTAAAAAATTATTATTGGGGAGAGAAATGCAAAGTACAAACATGAGTATCTTTCTCTTGAAAGCATAAGTTGGGAATATAACCGTATTTGTTTATGTTGTGACTTGCAGATTAAATAAACTTGAAAATATCATTACATTAGTCAAAGGAAGAATTGAAGAAGTAGATCTGCCTTTGGAAAAAGTGGATGTAATAATATCTGAATGGATGGTAAGGTGCATCAGTATTTTCAAGACATAGTTATGTGTTGTTTTGTTTCATTTGAAGAATGATTCTTTAAGCACTGCTTTTTCTTAACCAAAAATATGTCATGTTTGCAACAGTGTCTTGGACAATATGGGAGGTGGGATGCCAATCCTGGTATGTGGTACTTGGATAAAATTCCTGATCCCTCTTGTCCAGGCTCTTTCAAGTCAAGGTTCTCTAAGTGCAGTTAAACTGTTTTGAGTAGAGCAATAAGTTTCTACTCCATAGTTAGTGTGCAAATGTACAGAATTACTCTGTATTCCTGAATAATACTATTGTAGCTGCTCAGGTGACAGTAATGGAGAAATATTGTAATAGGTATCTGGTTCCATCATTCTGGTGAGTAAAATACCTTTAGTTCACAAAGACAGCTAAAGACTACCCTGACTCTGCAGGAAAGGTGGTAAGGAGGTGAGGAGCAAACACTGGGAAATCTGCAAATAGGGAGAGAGCTTGAAAACTGCATCATTACTCATTGCAGGCTTTTAGTATAAGATTTTAAAAGTACATAGTAGGGATGATGGCCAACAGCAAATGCTGTATGCATTGTGTACATGAGCCATCTCCTGGAATCCACTGGATTTCAGCCATCGGCTTGTTACTTGTCTTTCATGTGTTGGCTGAGTGTTACACAGTTGTACTTGTTGCCTTCCATTGATCCTTATAAATCTAGGTGAAAAAAACGGTGCCAGGCTGAAATTCAGAGTTACTGAATAAATCTATTCCCTGTCAAAAATGTGGTAGGAAATAGCCCTTAGGATTTTTTTTGTGGACTTCTGCTATACAGTCTCCTCATACAGCAGACCTTCAAAAAGCACTTGAAAATACAGGTTTTGCACATGCCAGTTCCAAATTTTTGGACTGAAAGAAGAATTCTTTTCTCCTTCAAATTCAAGATCAATAATCAAAACTTATGTTCAGAGTTGTCTGTTGTGTTGGTGTGGCTGTTCTACTATATACAAGGGCCTTTGGTAGAGAGGTGTTGTGTTCACTATGGATCCATATGTATCTAAAGAGTTTCCATCAAAAAGTGGAAATATATTGTTTGGTTTGGGTTTTGTGGGGTTTTTTGTATTACATATTTCATTGTGCTGGAAATCTGCATTAGTTTTTCCTCCACGGCTATCATGAATATTATTTGAAGCATGGGCTTAATTTAGTGTTGAGGTCACTAGTTCTAAGGAAGGTTTAAGCCATTTGCTTGAACTAGTGGTTTAAAACTAGTGTGGTATGGTTGGTGATTTCTGACAGTGTGGTGACTTCACTAGAAACGTAATTACAGTTCTTTCAGGATAGCTTCTGATCAATTGCTTAATACATGCACCAAGAATAATGTTCCCAAAATCACATTTCTTATTCTGGAGCCCAAGATTTGGTTTTAAAAGCAACTTTGGCACAATAAGAGTTTTAAGTCATGTTGTAAATCAGTGCCTCTAAGGTGAAGTAAAGGATTTGGGAAATCGGCTCTTGTAAGAAATGACGTATTGAATGTTTCGTGTTTCCCATTTGTGTGCTAATATACCTTTTAATGTCATAATTATATGGCCATGTGCATTTCACTTAATTAGGTATTCTAAATATTTAGGAATGTTAGCATTTTTATAGGTTGCTGCAATACAGAGATAAAGAGGACAATGCTGTGGAACTAAGATTGATAGCTAGATGGTGTGCACACTGTTCCAACATTGTCCAGAAAGGAACATTATGTTGCCCAGATGCAAATGAAGATTCCTCTTTGTCTGGCTCTCTTGTGTGAATTTACTCTTTCTTTTCCCTCCCTACATGATACTGACCAGTGTGAAACCTTTTGTTAAGAGGTGAATGTAAGTGCTTGAAAATACTGGAAATGAAGTGTGAGAGCAAAAAGCAATTCAATGTATGTCAGTATTCAGCTCTTTATTTAAAGAATCTTTATGGACTAGGAGGAAAATTCTAATGGGAACATGTTTTTTCTTTGGAACAAAAATATAAGAACTTGCTGTTCTGTTTAGAAAAGGAACTGCTTTTAGACTAGTAAACATCAAACCCTTTTGTGGAGCCATAGCTTTGTTTTGCTTGGTATAGAGCAGTGCTTAAGATCAGTGGACTATAAGCTTTTTTTAGAGCTGTGTACGGAGCATCAGAAAATGTAAAACAAGTATGAAGGAACAGAATGGAGGAAAGAGAGGAAAAATACTGCATTCCCCAGGGAAGTTTCTAGAACAGGCTGTCTGAGAAAGATGGCACATAGGAGAGTGTATTGTAAAAGGTACAGTGATGCTTTCTGATTATCATTCTCTCAATTGTGTAAGTGACCTATGACTTCCACAAGCTGCTTGCTCTTCCTACTTAACTTTAAAATTTGTTCCCTTAGATTTTGCAGAAATGGAAGAAGCATCCTAAATACTATGCAGTGGGTAGGGGGGTGTGAGTGTGTGTATATGTGTAGCCAAATTGTATTTTGAATGTATATTTGTCATCTTCCAAAATAATATGTTTTTAATTGGAAATTCATCTGGATATGGTTTTGTCATGTTTCGGGTTTAGAGGCTGTGTGATGAGCAGCTGTCTCTTCAGCTGCTTTATTTAAATCTGTGAAAGAACTTAGTGATTTTGCTTTTAATGTAAAGACTAAATCCATTATTTGTGACATCTGAGGTGTACATGTTAAAACCAGACCATAAGCAGGGCATCTGTGTGATTGTGTTAGACTACTAAAACCGAGGTGTAAACCTTTGAGAGAGACAGTGGAAGGTGTGATGAGCTGTGAGTTGTTCTGTTGGTGTCCAAAAGGCAGATTTTTGAAGACAGAGCCTGTTGGACTACCTGAGACCCAGATAAAGCTGTTTAGACTTTTTCAGTCTGAAGGCAGCTGTGCATTCCTTTTAGCAAGACAGTGGTGAAGTTTGCAGCCCAGCACAAGGACCTGTTGTGTGATGGGAAGGGAGAGAGCAGGTGGACCAAAAAGCCACTTCACCCAAAAAAACACGTTGCCTTTAGAAAGAACACAAGAAGTGGCCAGGCAATGGCCTGTTCTGTTAGCCAAACTGATTGTATAAGAAGAAGGTCTTCCAGTTCACGGAGAAAGGTTATTTGAATGTATGAATGAGTGAATTTTATATAAGATCTCACTGTTGGCCTTGTTTTTGTAGAGATTTCCCTTTCCAAGATTGCTTGGTACTCTATAGCAGGGCCATAAGCTTCTGTTGCATTGTCCTTCTTCGTTGCCTGGAGCTCTGATGTGTCCAACTCTGGAAACCCTTAATTTGTGAAACTGCAAAGTATTCTTGGTGATTAGGTACCAGCCTCTAACACTTTTTTACTTGTCTGCTTGTACCATAGAGCACCTACAAGCAAATCCTGTACCTTGTTACTCATGCTGGAGACGTACATGAATTAGGTTTCTAAGCAAAGGTACAACTAATTGAGCATTTTTTAATCCTGCTTAGTAGCAATTTGATCCAAATAATTTCTGAACACATGCCAATGGTCTGTGTGTGTCTTAGTGTAATGAATAAAACTCCTTGTTAGTTAGTGACTCGTCCTGAAAATGATTTGCAAATGCTCATATTTTATTGGAAGTTTAGTATTTTGAGTTGAATGTGCTGCTCTTTGTATGAGTGGTGGGAAAGTACTCAAGAGTTGTACACACTGTGGACTTGCTCTCAGTCAGGATCACATTTATGCCTTCTACCAAAGGTACTGAATTTTAAGAAACAATGTTGTTTTACTGTAGTTAGAGTAATTTTCTCTACAGTGTATGTTTGTAGTGAGAGCTGCTATGTAAAGTGCTAAAGCTATTTTTTTTGTTAAAATAAATGCAGACCAGGAAAATATTTGCTAAAACCATACAAAGGTGGCTGTGTTTTTACACATGGGTTTTGGTAGTGTAATTGTAAATGTTACGGGCTGTTTATTCAAAGGATGAGTGCAGAAAGAAACAAATTGTATGTCAAGTTTTTTCTGGAATGTTCTTACCCTACTGCATCTGTGTGCAGATTTTTTCTTTCTGTATGTTTGTACTTCCTTTCTCTAGATAAGACTATAAAGACAGAGGTTGAGGGTTTTATTCACTTGAAAAATACCTGTATTACTTGTTTGAAAGGGGTTTTACTGAGAGACACAATTGTCTGAGATTGTTGTCTCAAACTAAGTGTTAGAGTACAGTGTGTTCTCATAAATTGCTGTTACGTGCAGTGCTTTATGGTACTGAATATGCCATAAAGTTTTAGACAAGGAAAAAATTGGAAAGAGGTGTACTCTTAAATTAAAATAAACCAAGGATAGAATCTAGTACTCTTGTCTCTGAATCTGATCACTGCTCAGATAGCTAATATCTCCCTCCATCCCCCTTCCCTTTTATGTTAGATAATTTTTAAGTGATACCAGGATGGGCTGTGAATGGGAGATGGTCAGGATCTAGGAATAAAGCCTAGGGAGTGAACAGGTCTGAAACGATGGACACCATCTTGTTTTTTTCTCCTTCCTCGTTCCCCCTCTTTCTATGATGGATATACTGTGATCATTCTTTTTTTAACACATCCTAGTATTTCTGTAGTCTTAATAATCTCTGTTGTTTCTGGTAATGTTTGGAAATGCATTAATACAAGTGTTTTAATATCGATAACACAGTAATAATTTATAATTTTATGTAAGAATTGAGCTTTTCGTTTTTCTGTTTTTAATAATGCTGTGTAAAGAACATGCTGGGTACCTTAATTTCTTTACAGCAAAATGGGGTTTATAAGGGAATTATATTTCCTATTTAATATTTTTTGCCTACATCAGTAATAGGTATCACTTTTCTGCTTTTCACATCTTCCCATTTGGTGTTCTCATTTGTTTAAGGACACAACAGGGTGTGCATAATTACAAAGTCGAGCTGTTGTTTTGAAGTGTGTGGGCTTGCTCTGTTAGTAATGAATTATTTCCTCTGTTTTAAAATTAAATCATACAGAAGAGATCAGCATGAAGGCTGACTGAGCATGAGGGAGCTGGTGCTGCAGCAAAGCATACATGGAGCTGCTGCTTCTTATTTAAATCCCCCAACAGATTTTGAGGGGATTTTGTCATACAAAAAGTATTTTTTCACAAAATGGAATGGACTGCATCAGTTCTGTGCATTTCTTAGTGCAAAGTTGCATTTTATGTTTTAAATCAGAATCCATTGTCCAATCTGTTTTACATGCCCTCTGCAGCTTGTTTTACTCTGCAGTCCAGTGGAAACCTTGGAGTTACAAACCTCAGTTTAAGCAAGTAATGTCCTTTTTTATACCTATAGGAATGTAAAAAAAAAAAAAAAAAGAAGTCCACTCTCTGGGCCAGTGATTTGATAGCTGCCTTTCATCTAGTTAAATGTTCTGTGCTGGGCCTTACTGACTCTGGAGTGCCAGACCAGGTTCAGTTATGTGTACCAAAAATAGTAAAATGGATCTTTGATGGGAGGTGGGGGAGGAAATGCAATGCTTACTCAAATAGTTAAGTATTTCTTCTCAATTCTATCCTTACATGTGTTTTGTTTTTTTTTTTTTCTGCAGTACTAAAAATTCTAATTCTTGTTATTGTAAACATGCTAATAGGACTTTTGGAAATGTATATGCCTTTCACCAATAAGTAGAAAAGAACTGAAGGTAAAACCAAATTCCACTAAGGTATTTAATAGGAGCAGATAAGGGAAATGTACACAAACAGGTATTTTTAATCTGAAGTAATGTGTTTTAAACAAAGCTTTTTTTCTGTAGTATTATCCACACAATGAGGTATACTTGAGAATTCAGTGTTGTTCATGTGTCGTGATGCTTTTAAAGAGCATCAGAATATCATGATGAGTATTGGAGCACTAATGCTAAAAGAACATCCTATACTTGCATTTTGATCCATTGGCAAAATATTTTTATGTAGCTTTTAATTAAAATGAAAATACATGTCAGAGTGCTGTCATACAGTTGAATAATTGGAGCAAGACTTAGCAATGCAGAATATTAAACCATGAAAATTTTGTGAGTCTTTTATAAACACAAAATACAGATATAAAGGATAAATAAGAAATGTAACGATATTCACATTCCTCTAGATTCAGATTTGTTGGTGGCCTCTTGCATCTTCCATAGCTCACTTCTTGGATGGACATGATGTAGGACAGATGAATGCTTGAAGAGAGTAACTCCACAGTGCTGTGTATTCCTTTCCAAATCCATTCATACGTATTTTTATTGTTAGCTGGAGAACAACTTTTTCACTTCACCTTTGACAATATAAGAATAAGGAACTTCTTGTTCTTTTTGAGAAAGAAATGGCCAGCTTTTTAGTAGAAAATGCATAATATAACAACATAACATTTGAGATGTGCTGTGTATTCAGTTTGTCTTTAAAAAAGAACCTGTCACCTTTTATGTGTCTTAGTCTAGCCACCAGCAAGATTGAGTTGTTAGTACGTGGCTCGTGGATTTGTATCCTAGAGATCTTTTTGCAGTAATTAATTTTGAGAATGCTAATACATGCTTAAGAAAAAAAACACAACAAAACACAACCCCCTGAACATTGTTGAGGTGGAAGCAAGAGTGCCCCACAGCATCATGGGCAGAAGATGTTGGGTGTAATTCTCTTTCCAGATGGCACCCCTACAGGTGAGGCAGCAGCCTGTGAAATTACATTCTAAATTACACTACAGATGAGCACAGCACACTGAGCAAAAGGCTTTGGTATAGGTAATAAATGACTTGATTCAGCACCAGTGACGGTTTATGTAACTTACAGGAATGTTGTAATGAACTGGGGGGATGATAGAACTGGGGGAGGGGTGGGATGGAGAACCAGTGGTGCCAGAGTGGAAAGGTCGGGAAAAGGACGGGGAGAATTTCCCTGTATTTCTCATGAGTGTGTCTCCCAGCTGTCCTCCTTGGGCTTGTTTGACAGACATTGTAGGTAATGAGCATTTTAGGCAGGAAGAAATAAGTGAAGAGCTGACCTGTGAAAATGTCATTTTGTCACTGATTCTTGCTGGTAACTAGTTTTAAGATACATCCTAGAGGTCTTATTTTAAAGTACTGTGAAAGCAACGCATTTTCAGTTAAAAGCATGTGAAAATAATTGTTATATACTAGACATACTCTGTTTTTAAAACTGCAAGAATAAGAAAACTCTGGTTCCGTTCTGTGCTTTTTGGCTTGCTGTAGGCATAAAAATAATCTGTCTTATGCAATAGGAGCTCCTGGCCTTTTCAATCCTTTTGCAAAGCTATCTAAAAATCATATTGCTCATAAAGCAGTAGCCCTCATTTTGGGACTAATTCTAAGGACTTCATGAAAGTCAGGCAGTAAAGTGGAAGAATGGGCAACATTGGGAAGAAAAGTGTCCAGCAGGGTGCTGTTCTGTTACCAGAAGAAACAGGTTAAGAAAAGGGCATTTCCATTATTTTCAAATGGATTGAAATTGAATACAAATATGTCACACTTCACGTTTCTGGTTTTCTAGTTTTATTTTTAGTTCTGAAGGCTGCAGTGGGGATGGTGATGTCCATAAGCAATTCTGAACTTGCAACATTTTTTATTCTAAGACCCTCAAACTAAATAAACACCCAAGATGGCACAGACTTGAAGTAAATTTGGCAGTGCAATTCCCATGCAATGCTGTAGTCACACGATGAGTTAAAAAGTTAAATATAAATTTAGATAAATAACCCCTATGATTGTACCAACATGGAAGTGTAGGAAAGATGAAGGAAAATAGCATTTCAGCTTTGCTTTGTTTGGGTACTGCTGACTGGGCTTACAGGACTGCAGGACCCATGTCTGGAGTTGTCTTTTTTGTTATTTCCAACTGGCAGTCAAGGTATTAATCAAGTCATCCAGCTAAGCCGTGTTTTAAGCAAAATGAGAATTAGGATGCTAAGTGAAAATTTAAAATGTACACTGGTATGATTTGTCTTAACTTAACTGATTTGCTGTCATAACAATGTATGTGTGCGTGAAATGTTTGAGTATTAGGAATAAAGATCATACTCAAACTTGGAACACAGGAAAGGTGTAAAATCAGGAAATCAGCTGGAAAACAAAGGGCTGTGTATCTCCTAGAAATCTGTTTACTTTAAAGTGGTCGAGAAGGCAGTTTTTTGCTATAAAATGCTAATTGAATGTAGTGCTGTATGCTTTTTATATCTCGGAAGTGTTAAATGAAGGAATTTTTTTCTGTTGAAGAAAATGGCTGACTCAATTATGTTTGCAGTAAGTTATTCTAAACATCTATAGCAGAATTATTAACCTGCTCTAAAATCACAACAGCAAAGACTATGCAAATCTATTTCTAGCCATTTTTTTCCTGAGAATTTTTTACATTCAGGTGCTGCTAAATAATGTAGAACATCAGGCAACCCATGCCTGTGGTATATTATTTATTTTCACGTGTCTTAGTGAGCATTGCCCAGGCTGGTACAGGGCACTGTGAGGCTGCAAATGTGAAGTAGCAAAGATTAATTCCATTTGGTGTTTCTCTGGCAATGATTTTCATGTTACTTGCAGTTTTCGGTTGGAGGGGATTTTATTGGGCTTTTGTGCATGGTGCTTCAGATTTATTACTAAAAAGATCCATGCATGCAGCTTTTCACTTGGCTTGAGGTGAATTTTAGTTTCTTTTGATGTTGTAGGATGCTATCAGGTACTTGTTGTTGTAGATGGGTATTGACTGCCTATAGTTTATTAATTTAGTAGGTGCTAGATAATTGCAGTTTGGGAAATTAAAGATGATACTTTATGCAACTAGAGTTTTTGGAAATGACAATGATGACAAATTCACTGGATGCTGCTGCTTATTGAGGTGTGTGGGTATATATAAAGCTCTTAAACTGCATTGATAAAGTCTGTCTGTAGATTGATTAAATAGGCTACATAAGGAGCATAATGATTTCTAAATTCTTTCCCTTTTCTATAAACAGGGTTATTTCCTTCTCTTTGAGTCAATGCTGGATTCTGTCATCTATGCAAAGGACAAGTACCTGGCAGAGGGAGGCTCAGGTTGGTCCTCATAATTCTTTTAATAAATTTAGCTCTGGGGGGAAACTAAATGAAGTCAGAGATGTAGAATAGGCTATGCACGGATGAGAAAGTTGCCAGTCTAAATGAAAAATGTTTCCATTAGTATGAGCTGCAAGGCATTAATTTACTATATGGGTAATAGAAGAACATTAGATGGGGTATCAAGGTCTGAAGTTAATGATGTTTTTAAGAATAGAGGGGGTTATTTATTCTTAAGTACACTCTGAATTTTTCCTCCCTACTTCTTCCCACACATTAGGACACTTGTTTTCCCCTCTCAAAATCCCAGTTTCTGCATAACTGTGAGTAGAGAAAAATAAGGTCTATTCTGTAAGGTGTGATACTGTTGGAGTAAGCTACTATGTATGAGAGGAAGAATGGGTAGGATGTTTTCCTGGAGGAGGGAAGTGGCATGAGGAGGACATAGTTACAAGCACAAATAGCTACATGCAATGGCTAATGGAATTACACTGCTTCAGTTTAGCATGTGTATTATATCCTCCTGGAAAGATACCAGTTTTCTTCATGGTTGAAGGGTAGGGAAGTGACAGAACAAAATGTTTAATTTTGAAGTAGAGCTCTTCAGTCCTTTTAAGTAGCTTAGATAGTGTCATCTTAAATGCCTGTAAATATTTTTTTCATGTGATGCCATTTTCTGTACAAGTCTTGTGTGTGCTTTATTCTTTGTGCTTAATTCCTTTGTCAGTATTGTATTTCATATTGACCTTTTCAATCGTAGTCATCAGTCTGGTGTTTTTTTTTTCCCTTTTGTGCTAACCATGCACATAGTTAGTCTCACTACACTGACTTAATGATTGGATTAATGGCAACGTAACAGTGCTTGCTGCAGTGCTTCCCTTTGATTGCAGTCAGCTTTGGTATGCTAAAGAGTGCAGCAGAAAAAAGGGGTTTTATGCCATTATGCAACGTTTGGTCACAAAGCAGAATATATGAGCAAGAGATTCCTCTTCATATGTTAAAATATTTAGGAGCTGCTTGAATAGTATGACAGAAGAAGAGCTTTTTTTGTTTTCAGTACTGTCCAGCCAGATCCAGACCACAGTTGTGGTGTGCTCTGTATAGATATATGCTGATAATTTTACATGGCGTTACAATTGAATTTGGAGACATTCCTTTAAAATGGCAAGGAATTATTTTTTTGCTACTACTTCCAAAGCTTTCTGAAAATGGCAAAAAAATCTTGACTATTGAAACTGCAATAGTATCTTGTTCTCTCTTTGTATTGTTGCTAAGTTTGTTGCTGGTTTGTGCCTCTCAAAGTTTCCTTTGAGACTCAGGGTTTGCTGGTTTTGCAGCACGCTTTGGGGTCTGAAAATGGCCTTGGGCCTGTATTTGGCTCTTCACAAAGCGTACAGTGTTGTACCTTCCCCAGTGGTGTGGCCAGATTTTAAATGGAATGCTTCTGCCAGCTTGTACAGCAGGTAAGTGACTTTGCCTGAGATTCCTGGGAAGGATTCTCAGCAACCAGTTTAGCAAGATGGACACTTCTGCAGTGCAGATGCATAGGGCACATCCAAATTCAGATGAGCTAAAAGTAAGACCTTATTCTGAGGTGAAGACTTGCCAGAGAAACTCCTGAATCCTCCATGAAGCTTTATTTTGTCTCAAGCCACTCTGTATTATGGAGCCCAAGATCATTATTACAGGGAGTGTTCAAAAGCTGAAAAAAAGTAGTAAGAGCAGCTGCAATGTGGCCAGATCTTTTGGTGATTGAGCCAGGAATGGAATCCACATTTTTAGATTTGTGTTCAGTCAGTCATATCATTACTTCAATTTAGCCTATTGACATGCAAAGTAGCTTGTACCAAACTGTCTAGGGTAATGTGTACAGTATATAATAGCTTTATTTGGGAACATAAAATTGTCACTGCCCAGGACCCATCTGTTTGTTCTTTAAAACTCGAGTGTAGAATTTTGCATGCACTGCAGGTGACGTAGGTAAGGAAGGCATCATTCTAAAGGCAATACTGTTTGCTCGTTCACATGAGAATGCTGATGGTATTCACTCGGAATGATTTCCCTGTATCTGGAGGATTGTTGCCTTACCCTTCAGTGTCCTGAAGTTTGTGAGGCAGTGCTAAGGGATAAAGGATTTCCCATTGTATCGTGGTTTAGCACGTGAGCTGTTGCTAGTGACAGATGACTTGTGGGCACTGAGTCGAGAAGGACACAGATGGTCAAAACGATGAATCTGGGAGAGCACTGAGGAATATGTGCTTTTGTCCAGTCAGCATTTTGTTCATTTCACTTGTGAGAAGGAATAATTATTACATTTTAGGCTTAATAAGAAGGAAGATGACAGGTCTGTCAGGATTGCATAGGAATGTGTTCCAGGGTTGCAGAAAGAGCAGAGGATTTCCAGGGGGGATTGAGGATAGTGGGTGAAATGACTAATGCCATTTTAACAGTTGCTTTCAAAGATTCACAAAACTCTGCTGCATTGAGGTGACTTAGGCTGATGTTAGGATAACATGCTTACATTCCCAGTCAAACTTCAGTTTAGCATGTGTTTCTGGGTGTGGGTGGGTTAGTAAATTTGGCACTTCATGTGTCTCTGTAGTCTTTTACCTGTGCCCCTGTTGGTCAAACACAGATTTCTTCTTGTGAAGTCTGAGAAGGCACTGTCTACTTTTAGTTGCTATTGATAGGCTAAAATAAAAAGATTAGATTAGAGCATTAGTGTTTATCTTTTTGCTTGTTCTTAAGCACTTGGTATAATCGATCATGAGTTTTGCAGCTGGTTTAAGGGTTTGCTGGGTGGATGAAGAGATTTAATAAAAACTGATGATGTTCCCACTCAGATATTTCACACTTCATAGCTGTGGTTATTTTTTTTCCCAGAATATCCCAGAAATGTGGGCTAGTCTTAGGAATGAAGGTTATAAAGTAGTTGATCACTTTTTGCTGTGGTTTTCATTTTTGTTTGCAGCATTAGTAGCACAATCCTGTGTGTTCTCTAACTAGGGACTTCCAGTGTCTCTTTACCCTTTTTCTCACCATACCTCTTCCATGTTATGAAGAGTATTTCCCTGAAAAATATTCCCTCAAAGGCTGTAGTCACTTGATTTTGTTGTCTGTTTCACATTGTCTTTTAGTTTTTGGAGCATCGGTGATGGCTCTTGAAGGTTTAAAATGCTGGGAGGTAAAGCCAAATATAACGCAGTTATCACACTAGTAAATAGCAATATGAAAGCTTTGAGAGATGGAAATCCCTTATTGATGGCTCTAGAAATCACTTGCAAATAGTCCTACCACCAGATGTTAGTTCTGTGTGTGTTTGACAGCTGTCAGGTGCAGTGGAACCAAATGGTTTGTTTCAGACAAGACACTTTGAACACTTTTCTGTTTTGCTTCTCATCCAAGTGCCTTTTTACTGCTGTTTCTGGAGAAACCTTTTGCTTTGAGTTCCTCATCTGCAAAGGAGGGATGATGATAGCTTACCAGTGGGACTCAAAGCTCAAGTGGGGCTTGCTAGTATTTGTTTATTCAAATAGTCAGAAAGTGAGAAAAATGGCAGTGTTTGTTTTTTATATAAACTAGTAATTCTAAATGTAGAGATGATTGTTTCCTGTAATGTCTTCATATGAAGAAAAAAAAAGCTTATTTAGAGAAGACTCTTATTCGTCATTAATATGTGTAAGATTATTTCCTTTAGGCTAAAGGTCTAATTTCAATTTACTGTTTTCATCTTCATTATCTTACAAGGCAAAAAATACTGCTCTCCTGACTTAGCATCCTATACCAATGTTTTTTCCATATTCATTGTGACAAGGTACAATTTCAAGCAGAGCAGAAGACAAAATTAATTTTACAGTTCACCTGATTTTGGGGAGGAAAAGAGAAACTTAGCTTCGGTTTTTATTTGCACTGCCATGTTCATGTACCAATAAAAAGTAAAATAATGTGTTTATTAGTAGGCATTTTGCTCTGGAGCCAGAATAATAATTCAACATATGTGGCATTAAAACTGTAAAAACAAAAATTTATTTTTGTGTGTGTGTGGAAAGAAAACTAGGTAAATATAAACGGAGTTTCTCTTACTATTTGTTAGTGCTCTAGGCAGCCATGTTCATAGCAGCTGTTCTTTGTCTTTTCCAGTCAGTAGCGGATCGAGTTTGCCAAGAGATTGACTGGCTTGGCTGTTGGCAGCTGCTAAAAAGGCACATGTCAGTCTTCTACTACTATTTTGAAAAGCTGGGAATAGGTACTTGTCCTGAAGACATTCTTGGGAAAAAGGAGAGCACACATGTGCAGGCAGTGTAAGAACAATAACTGCCATTGCAAAACTGTATGGGGAGTTAATGAGGAAGTTCTCTTCTGTCTGTTGGGTCACTTCCTTACTCTTCAGATGCAGACAGAAGCATGGTTATTCTTTTCCAGTACCCAGAAATAATTTTTTTGGTTATAAAGCAAGTACCAGCCAGAGCCGAATAAAACTCCTAAGAAAGAATATTTTCTCTTTTCTGGAGTTAAGGCTTTTTCACAGAGGCTTCTTGTTATTGCAAAGCCCTCACCTGAATTTTCTTTTCAGCGTCTGTCTACAGTTACTACATACTCTTTAGATATGAGTCAGTATAGAAGCCAAAATAGGATGTTCCAAAGTATTTTCTTCAGTTTCATCAAGTTTCCAGTCTTTTCTGGCCGGGGGGCTTCAACTACAAAGGTTTTTTGTCCTGAGCAGGAAATACTGTTACCAGAACAGTGTGAGAAAATGAAGTTCCAATGTCTAGCCTCTTGTGTGGACAAATGGGACCCCAGAAAATAAAGTAACAGAAAAAGTGTTTTGTTAAGGTGTTAATCACTTAAAGCAAAATTCCAAAAAAAGTCCTCTTTATGCGTGTCTAAAATAAAATGTCACTGTTTCTGTTGTTACAGTTTATCCTGACATTTGCACCATTAGTCTAGTAGCTGTTGGGGATATGAACAAACATGTGGAGAAGCTACTTTTCTGGGAAGACGTATATGGCTTTGACATGTCTTGCATGAAGAAGACTGTGATTCCAGAAGCTGTTGTGGAGGTGCTGGATCCAAACACACTGATATCTACAGCCAGTGTCATTAAGGTACTGTACTACTTACATTTTTGGTAGTCTGCTTAAGAAGTTTTCTTTTATTATGGCAGAGGGAAAAGAAAATACGCACACACAAACTTGGGTATCCTCAAAATGATACAAATGCAATAACATTCTTGGTGTTAAAAGACTGTAAGACTTATATGAATGACTCTTTGTTACCAAGTTTGAGCTCTTAAAGTAATCTTCCCATATTTAGATTGCTCTCTTCTGCATTTTCTTCTATCCAAACCCAAATTTACTTGCATTTTAGTAAGTTACAAGTTGTGTAAACAAACTTTAAACTATACCAAAAGTAAAAACCTGGCAGATCATCTACTTCTCTTCACATCAGTCAGTGTACCAAATTGCAGGGGGTCTTCTTACCTATTTCTTCCCTATTCTTCTTACCTATTTCTTTACCTATTCCTTTACCTACTCAAGCTGGATGGCTTGAAAGATCTTTCAGTGGAGGATTAGTTACTCTCACTTACAGCTTCATCCAACAGAATGAAAGTATCTGAAAAGGCAACAGTAGTTTTTGTAGTACTCGTGAATTAATGTTATGCTTATTTTCTGTGTCGTCTTTTTTTATGGCAGCTTTGTGATGGGAATAGCAGTGAAGTTGGTAGTGAATCATATAAGAGAACACCTACAGGATGAGATATCATTCCACAGCACTGACTAGCTTGAAATTTAGACAAATTTTGTCATTAGTAACAATTGGAACAGTTCAGATCAAATTGAGGGGACTGTTTTAAAACAAAGCTTTTTGTCACAATGATATTCTAATTATTGTTCATATAGTTACTTACCTGTTGTAAAGCACTTAAGGCAGTAATGTTACTGCCCTCCAGTGGGAATTGCCTCTTTATTAAAGAGGTGATTTATATTTAAATGCATTCCTATCCTATTTTTATATAGAAAAAAATGGATTACACAATTCATCACTGAACTTGACACCATTGCCGAGGGTAGTTCCAGTCTTCTCCAGCATAGAAGCTCCTTGCTGGGGTCGGTTGTCATACTGCCCACAAAAGCACTAGCAGGTTGAAGTGCAGTTTTGTTTTTAATGTATCCTGATGCAATTTATTGTTTACACTTTTCTTGTCTTTAATTTTATTATAGAAAAAAAATTAAAGCACTAAGATTTTTTTCTATCAGGTATTTAAATGTAAGAAGTGCTGAGCCCGATATTGCTTTAACTTGAATAACTATTTTGGCCTTCTTGTGCATCTCTACTTTCTTTTTTTCTCTTTTCAGGATTCTGTGTTTGTCAGTGACGAAGTCATTACAGATGTGTCTTAAATTTTATTCTCTGAGCTTGTTGACTAGACTCCCTCTAGAGTCAGTGAAATAAAATTCTTAAGTACGCCTATAATAAGCTGTGCAACTTGAGGTTTACAAGTGTGTCTGTTTTCCTTGAGCATAAGGAGAGGGTAGAGTGATCAGCTTACTTGCTGAAATACACTTGGTGGTCCTTTGATTATATGGAAGATAAATTCTGCCCTTATTGAATGAATGGTCACCAAACGGAGGTACTGAGATCAAGCATCTGTGGCTGTTGTTGTCAGCCGTCTGACAGGTTTGCTTGTGCAATGACTGAGGCACAGGCACTTCTCTCACCTGCCATTTTTTAATAACATTTTGCACGTTCTGATACAAGTGGAAGTGTAGTTGAATATTTCTTGCAAATGGGGTAAGTTGGCTATAGAGAAAATGAAGAACGTGTAACGTGCTACAAGTTAACAGCTGCGTTGGTAAGTTGAGCTGCGTCCATTAGGCAAGCAAATTAAAACAACATCTTAACCTGGAAAACGATAATAACTAGAGTTAAATGTGCCCAATACAGTCTATAAGCTGCTGTCATTTTAGAAGCAAAATGCTTTGCTGGTAATTGTAGTTTTCCCTTTCTAATATGTGCTGTCAAGAGCAGTCACTGTCCAGCTCTGGTGTAGGTGCTTGGTAGATGTGGTCATCAGGCAGCATTTTGCATATGCTTCATGGTTTTATACCAATTTGTCTTCAGTAGCAGTTGTGGTTTTCAAAATAACCTGAAGTCAATGCATGAGCTTGTTTGCTGAAGTTACATTGAAAACAGTAAAATTAATGAGTTGAGCAACAGTGGCATTATAGGTAAATTGTTTTAATCAATAGCCATTTCACAGAACAAATGGATTATATTTTTGAGGGAAAGTTTAAAAATGTTTCCATTTATCATATGATTATTACAGAAGATATTTTGGTGTGTTTGCTCAGATTAGCTAGTTCTTGTTTTGTATAGCCTATAGTGTGACTTTTCAGGAAGCAAAACATACGTTTGGGCATGGTCCTGAGCAACCTGCTCTAGTTGATTTTGCTTTCAGAAGTAGGGTGGACTAAGTGATCTTCTGAGGTACCTTTCAACCTCAAGTATTCTGTGATCAATGTGGCACTAACCTGGCAAATAAAAAGCTCCACAGTTTTAATCCATATCAGTTTCACACTATAGTTTACCATGTGGCTACATGAAAAAGTAATAAAACATGTGACATTCTGTCTTTGGCCACCTTCTTTCTTTGGCCTTCTCTGCTTTTCCTTGCCCCTCCTTGCTCCTCCCTTGCCCCTTGACATGAGGAGGGTGTTCTTCACTATGAGGGTGGTGAGACACTGGAACAGGTTGCCCAGGGAAGTTGTGAAGGCCCCATCCCTGGAAGTGTTCAAGGGCAGGTTGGATGGGGCTCTGAGCAACCTGATCTAGTGGAAAGTGTCCCTGCCCATGCAGGAAGTTTGGATCTAGATGATTATTAAGGTCATTTGTACCCCAAACCATTCTATTATTCTCCAATCTGTGAAAGCTGTGAAAGCTATTTAATCTCAACAACAGGCAGCAGTCATCAAGAGCAACTTTCTTGAACAGAGTGAGCTACTGTATCTTGTTTTGTGCCACTACTAGTCAAGGTGTCTTTTTATTTTGTCACTTGGGAAAGAGGGGGTTTGGGTCTTTCATCAGGGTGCAGATAGGATTAGGTGGGTTTTATTTTTCTTCCTGTTCTTGAAGAGCTGATTTAGTGTGTCGTCTTACGGGAGCAACTGAACAACCTTCATCCAAAGGAAGGTCTTCATTTGAGTTCAGCACTGTTACTGACAGAATTGTATTATTCCTTTCAACAGCAAATCAACTGTAATACTGCATCCACTCCTGACTTAGAATTCTCTTCAGATTTCACCCTGGCCATTACAAGGAGCACAATGTGCACGGTAAGACAATTCTAGTTTCTTCGTATATCACATTAGACTAATAGACAATGTATTAATTAAGCTTCATTTATCATCAGTCCTTGCCTTGAAACATTAATTTCTGGAGTACAGATGTGTCAAATGATCCCTTTTTTAAAAGAGAGATGGATGTAAAACTCCAGTAATAGTCTTAAAGTATGATACACGTAGATGAGGCTGGGGAAAAGATAAAAGAGCCTTAGCATTGGGGTTCTGTTTTGTTCTGTAGCCCAGTTTCTGAAATAAGAGTTTTCTATTCAGACATGTTGCTACCATTGTGCTCAAGAATGGTGCAGTCACTGTTCTCAAAAGAGCTTTTCTGAGTTTAATAAAAAGAGTGAAAAACAAAATAGATATGGGAAATGTGGGCTGTAGCTCATGCAATAAACATTTAGCAGCTCATACGACAAACAGTTTTGCAAACAGGGGAGTTCATTAACCTTGTGTGTGAAGACTGAGGGGGAACAAATACAGCATTAGAATCTGAATCCAATGTTTTTCCTGCATCTGTTTTATTTATTCTATGCAGGTTAGTATTTTTACTTCATGTAAATCCATATGAGTTCTATTTAAAAGAGCACTAGTTCTAGAAGGCTGTGGCATCCGATTGAGAGTTCTAATTACAGCAAACACAAGCTTATTAATCTTATTATTACAGACTGTTCTACACTAAGTTGAGTGATGAATCTCCAACAAATCCGAGTCTGCGATTTCACTCAGTTGAGTAGTATTTGTCTATCAAACTCTAGTCAATATGAAAAGCAAGAAAAGAAAAAAAAGTTTTTAGTCTGAACTTCAGAATTAAATGGAAACTCAGTACAAGGGCATCTTTGCACCACTTCAAAGTTGTGGCTACATTGTTTGCTATGAATTTACTTAAGTAACACATTTATTTTGTTGCTTTTTTTCTTGGTCATTCCCTAGCTGTTACTTATGTGAAAGATGTGAGAATCGGTGATTTTTTGAATAAGGAAAACAATCCTGTTTTTTCCTGCAAGTGTCCATACAACTTAGAGTGTGTGTTTTGTGTTCCATTTTTGAAGTTTGTCACAGAAGATACCTGAATACTTGTATTTAACACACTTACGTAAAGGTGTCTTCTGAAGATGTTATGAATGTGTTTAAAGCCAAAGCAATTGAGGTTTTCCAATGAATATTTAGATTGGTACCTATGTGAGGATACCTTTTAACGTGGTTGTGCTGCACAGCTTGCTTGCCTTGTTAGAATAAGGAAGAAAAGAATAAAATAGAAGGATTTTTGCAGTGTTAGTGTTAGGAAGGGCAGTTGGGATAAAGATGAGATACAGGTGAGAAAGTCTGATCATGGTTTAGGTTAAAGTAATTTGCTGAGTTTTTAAACCCTAAGTGATAAGGAAAGGCAGGTTGACCTAATTTTGACAGATTTTATGATTGCAGTAACATTTTTTTACAGTCAACATCCATTTTAGGTGCTTAATCTTGGTGATCACTAATCACGTTCATCTTTACAGAATCTTGGCAATTTTTTAATGATTGCGTAGGGTGAAATAGCTTATTTTGGAACATCATTTTCCTTAGCACTGGACCTTTACAAAAACATCATTTCTGTTCAGTGGTGCAACAGTATCATTGACTTATCAATCAAAGATGTACACCTGCATTTTATGACTTCCAGGGAGAGGGGGAGGGAAGTGGGGGAAGAGCAGTGTTTGTGAAATTTTGCAGTGAATGCAGGTTCTAAAAAATGATCAGAACTCTGTAAAGTATTTTGCACTTCATCATTTAGGTTTATTGACACTTTGAGTGAAATTTCCACTCTTTCTATGATGGATTGTAGAAGTTTAGTTGGGGGTTGACAGTTCATCCATCATATCAGGCTGCCTAACCTTGCAGTAAATGAACAATAAAAGGCCATTATTTATACTGAGAATTTTTAGGAGATGCTTTAAGATTGCAATTTGTCCTTTGAAAATATTATTGGATGTTTTTCTTGTTTGCATTTGTGTTTCGTTGTTCTGCTGGCTTTTGATTTTTTTTTTTTGCACAAAAAGAGAAAGCTGCTTTTATTTCCCAGAGTTCTAGCTTTTTGTATTTGACTGTTTTGATTTTCACATTTTTAAAATATAAACATTTTATAATAATTTTGCTGTATTAAAAAAAAATTACACAAGAAAAAATACAACAAAATTTAAATCCATCTTTATATGCTTGTATATATCAGGGGGTTTTAGTTCATAATCTCAAGTTCATTTCAAAGCAGCTTTTTCTCAGCCCTTTCTATGCCATAAAAGTGTGAAAACAGATTTGATTTTCTTACTCCTGGTGTTGCCATCAATAGCAAAGCTAACTTTGCTAACCAGCGTTACCAGCAGAACTAGGGCTCCCTCTGTGAAGTGGTCTGCCTCTAAAAGCCAAACAAATGGGAAGCTTAGGTGCACAGTGATACATTAGTTGTTTTGTGGATCAGCTTGCAGATCAGCTGCTGCTTTGCACTGTCATTGAGTTATGGGGAATGGGTTTCCATGCTCCTTCTTTCCAAGGCATTGTGTAGGTGCAGAGAATACAGTAGGCATTCTGATGTGGAAATGTGTCAGCAGATGGAATGCATGAATCCTGTTGCTGAGCTTGTTTTTTCAGAAGCTTAACACTGATGAGAAGTAATTTAGCAAGTACTCAAAGAGTTGTGGCCTCCTCCAGATTGAGTATGCAACATGATGCTAATTGTTGAAGAGCTGAACTTAGCTGACAATTCTGGAGGTTACCCACGGTGGGACCTGTTGCTTCCTCCCATCAACCTGTTTGCATGTCTGTGGTAACAGGGCAGTAAGGTGTAAAAGCTGAAAGGAATCGGAGCCACAATGCAGTCTTTTTGCCATCTCATTACCACACTTGCTTTGATAATTATTTGGAACACTCCCAGGGCCCCTCAGGCAGGAGAGGCTGCACTTCTCATTTCTCTGGCGAGATGTTAAATACCTCTAAAATCTTACCTTAGTTTTTCCTCAGGTTTTTGCTTCGGTTTTGCTTTTGCTTCGGTTTTGCTTTTGCTTCGGTTTTGCTTTTGCTTCGGTTTTGCTTTTGCTTCGGTTTTGCTTTTGCTTCGGTTTTGCTTTTGCTTCGGTTTTGCTTTTGCTTCGGTTTTGCTTTTGCTTCGGTTTTGCGGGCTTTTTGTTTGTTTTTGTGTGTGTTTGTTTGTTTGGTTTTTTTTTGGGGGGGTTGGTATTTTTGGTTGGTTTTGGTTTTGTTTGGGTTTTATTGTTGTTTTGTTTGGGTTTTTTGTGTTTGTGTTGGTTTTTTTTTCCTGTAGTACGTGCTGTTTGAAGTTCTGTGTCTATTTTCAGTCTCAGCAGAGAAACTGACCTCTTCTTGATTTCCTCATACTTTATTTCTGTTCTAGTAAATTGTGCTGGTGAACACTTCTGGAAGGATTTGGTAAAGGCTGCAGAAAAGCTTCACCTAGGAGAGAGTTAGAGCTTTCTGTGACAGGAGGGGGCACAACAAGAACAGCCTCTCAAGCCTAATCCTAACATTTGGGTCTTGCCACCCACTTCTTTCACATCCTTTATTTTTTTTTCCCCCCTCCATTTTGCTTTATCCCTTTTTAGTACAAACCTTTTCTTTCCTGCAAACTGATAATGCAAGTGCTGAAATAGATAGTGCTTTTTAGGTATTATCACTGGTTTTGCTCTTGGAAGGCCTTCTTGCTGACCTCTTGGCTAATTATCTGGTTTTGTGACAGTGACACTTAGTTGTACTAGAGCTTGTCTGAAAACCGTGCAGTTCAGTAGGCAATAGGCTGTTTGCTGGTTTTAGAAAAACGGACTAAGGACATCAGTGCCCAGATTTAGTGATGAGCTTGTGCAAAATAGAACAACTATGCCGTTTCCAAAACCTAAGAGCATAGTATTCGTTGATACGTACCTGATTGTCTGTGCTTCCACCCCTACATTATTTGAAATTATTCTTATAGTTTTGTACAACCAAAAATCAAACCCTAGCAGAGTATTACAAAGTCATGCTGGCAACAGAGCCTGATGTCTCTCTGTGGGTGCATCCTAAGTGTATTGCAGATGATCCTGTAATGCATTTGTTGAGTCATATCCTTAAAAAAATGGTTAATCTTCTGAATAAGTTTTTCTTCCAGGTGTTCAAACAGTTGAATTAAGTCTTCAAGAGAAAAACTCTAATAAACCTGAGAAATATGGAAAGATTGAGCAAAAATCAGCTGTTTTAAATGTGACTTTGTATGTGTTGCTTAGTCTTTTGGAAGTTATTTTGGGGAGGCAGGAGTGAAAGGGTTTTTTTCAGAGTACACATTCTTTCTCTTGATTTTTCTTTCATTCCTCCTGTGGTTTAACACAAAGTAGTATCTTTTAGCATTAAGTTAATTTATAATTATTTTACCTTTCAAAGATTGAAGGTTTTGAAAGCATTAAATGGTTGCCTAGCACCATTATATGAAATTTTGTCAAAGCACTTTTAGTACAAATTGACTTGATTTCAGTCTTACAAAGATAATAGCCAAAAATAAATTTAATTAGTCCGCAAATGTGCATTTTCCTGGAAAAGAGCTAGGGTTTGTCACTGCCTATTTTAATGAGACATCTGGCTAATACCAGTTAGTAGATGCTGCTAGGAAAATATTTCATTAATTGTATTCTGAGTTGATCACTGTGTGAGCTTTTGAGATAAAGTATAATGATGATTACCCTCAGTGTAGAAATCAATTGGCAAACTTTCCTTTTTGTTTGCAAGCATTTCCCCTGGGAGCCCATCAAGGTTGATATTTCCTGGCTGAATAACAATATCCCCTGGGAGGAAAATGGCAGTATCTCTTCATTGCTCCCAGGAGATCTTGTCAAAGAGCAGGAGATGTCTATAAAAAGTGGGAGGGAGGAAGGGGGTGAAAGAAGGATAATGAACCAGAGAACGTGACTGATGTATTAAAACCTTTAGGAGGAAAAAGGAAGTTGGTTGACTGGGGAAAATTATTTTGACTACAGAGAAATCTTACTACTTATAGTCATCTTAAATGTTAAGACAGTTTCATTTCTTCATGTCCAATTTTCCATTTGGGAGCCAGGAATAAGTATTAGCATACAAGTCTTTTAATTTTAGAGGAGAAACTAATATTTTTAAGCTAGAACTTGGATATCGGACTTTACGTATCACAGTTAAACACACCTTAAATGCCTGATTTCTGTTTAAAGGAGAGACTTCTCTGTCACAGAGCAGGATGTGTCTTTCTGATCTGTTCATTGCCTCTGCAAGAAATCCATATTCTAAGTCTTTTTAAAACACAGAATTTTTGAGCTTTAATATTAAGGGGTTTCTTTTCCCTGTGATAAAAATGCAGCAACTCTGCCGTGTGGGTGACAAACATTCCATCTCCATGCTTGGATAAACTCCATCAAAAGCACATTATCTCCCACTTCTGTGGCCAGCTGTCTAATTGTATTTGTTGTAGCCACTCACTGTTGGAACATGATACAAGTGAAGAGGAAGAATGATAAATTACTCACTGTAGGTGATAGCCATGATGATAATTTTTAATTTCCCTGTTCCTAAGTGAATTGGTAAGGTTGCCTTTATGAGTTCTCATAAGGAGGCAAGCGGCCTCATTTGTTTCATCCTGTTAAAAAGCTGCATGTTCAACCAGCCATTTTCTTTAGAAAAAAGCCCCTTTGTATTAAGATAGATTTGAAGTAAAATTTAGACTCCTTTTCCCATTTCAGCTAAGGGCTCTGACTGGAAGGGCATAAGTAATATGTACTAATATTCATCTATTATAGATGTTAAAGCTTTTTGTGTTCTTAACATATTTGGTACGTGTTACGTGCATGAATGGGGAAAAGAATAAGCTTAAAATAATTTATCTGGGAGGAAAGAAAAGTATGTTGAAGGCAATTGAATTTTACTGGAAGGACTTGCTTAATTTACAGATGATTTTTTTTTATGTTTGTGTGAACACCTTAGAAACCCTCAGTGAGGGATGAAGACTTTAAGCTCCTTTGCATGAACTCTTCATCAAAACCAGAATTTGTCAAAATCAGGTAGAATTTAGTGGCTGCTTTTGTAATTTCAGGAATATTTTGTTCTTAATTTAGTAAACGCTTTGTAGACATTTAGAGGATGGTGCTTTGCAGTCTTAGTAATGTACATCTATTCCTAAATATTTCCTTGTTCTCTATTTAAGCCTCTTAGTTCCCATGGGCAAATATGGAGATCTTGTTCTGGGGGTAGAGTTTTTGACCTCAAAGCTCTGTTTTTCTCCTGGCAATTTATTTGAGAACAGGAAGAAAAATATTTCTCTAGTGTTTCCTAGTACTTAACACCCTTTGAGGCTAGGGTATGTGTCAGGCTAGAGTTGCAGTTATTTATTACCAGTGTAGAAGTAATTATTTTTTGTTTTCCTCTTTCATGTATTCAAGAGACTGACACTTGAAAGATTCTTCCAGAGAATGCTTAAGTTTTTGCTGATTAGTCTTTGGTGGAGTTGTAAATGAGCTGTCAAAGGTGGAGCAAAAAGATGTGGAAAACTGCAAAGGAAGAATTAACTGGTATCATTATGCTTAAAAAAAAAAGAAAGAAAGAAACCAAGGCATTAGTTGTAAAACATCGTTTAGGATTTATGGGAATGTTATTTGCTTGTTCCTTTTTTTTAGTTTAACTTCTTGTAAAAAAGATGCCACCTTTAATAAAAATCTGGCCAGCCCTGTATTCGATTTTTAATATCCTTGTGTCTGTGATTGCTTGTAGTTTGCTAGTTGTAAGTGATTTTTTTGACTTATATTTTGCTGCTTAGCTGCATGCCTTCAATTGTGCAACAAAAAGGGAGGATTTCATCTTCCTTCAAGCTGTAAACACTGGAAATGTCTTTTTGTGTAGTATGGCATATTTAATAGAAGTTTGTGATTGACTGTTATAGCTACTGCAATTTGTGGAGGTGTTCCAAAGTGAAATGAAAGGAAAATGTTCTAACTTCAGTTTTACAGAATTATTTCACTGAATTGTACTTACTTATAAAAGATGTGTATCGTGCATTGGATGGTGGGATTGAGTGCACCCCTGGCATGCTTGGTGACAACACCAAGCTGTGTGTGTGGTCAACATGCTGGAGGGAAAGGATGCCATCCAGAGGGACCTTGACAGGCTTGAGAGGTGGGCCCACGCCAACCACATGAAGTTTAACAAGGCCAAGTGCAAGGTCCTGCACATGGCTCAGGGCAATCCCAAGCGTAGTTAGAGGCTGGGTGGAGAAGGCTTGGGTGTGTTGAGTGATGAGAAGATGAACATGAGCCAGCAATGTGCACGTGCAGCCCAGAAAGCCAGCTGGATCTTGGGCTGCATCTAAAGAAGCATGGCCAGCAGGTCAAGGGAGGTGATTCTGCTTCTCTACTCCCACTCTCGTGAGACCCCACCTGGAGTATTGTGTCCAGTTCTGGAGCCCTCAACACAGGAAAGACATGGAGTTGTTAGAGCAGGTCCAGAGGGCCATGCAGAGGAGGAGAGGTCTGGAGCACCACTCCTACAAATACAGACTGAAAGACTTGGGGCTGTTCAGCCTGCAGAAAAGGCTCTGAGGAAACCTTCTAGCAGCCTTCCAGTATCTGAAGGGGGACTAGGTGAAAGCTGGGGAGGGACTTTTCACGAGCTTGTGTAGTGATAAGACAAGGGGTAATGGATTAAAACTTGAAGAGAGGAGATTTAGGTTAGACATTAGGAAGAAATTCTTTAGTGTGAGGTTAGTGAGACCCTGGCCCAGGTTGCCCAGAGAAGCTGTGGCTGCCCCATGCCTGGAAGTGTTCAAGGGCAGGTTGGATGGGGCTTGGAGCAACATGGTCTGGTGGGAGGTGACCCTGCCCATGCACAGGGGCTGGAACTAAATAATCTAAGCTCCTTTCCAGTGCAACCCGTTCTGTGATTCTCCCACTCTGCTCTTGTGAGATCCCACCTGTAGAACTGTGTCTAGTTCTGGAGCTCTCAACACAAGAAGGACGTGGAGCTATTGGAGTGAGTCTGGAGGAGGGGCACAAAGATGATGATCTGAGGGCTGCAGCATCTCTGCTACAAAGACAGGTTGAGAGAGCTGGGCTTGTTTGGCCTGGAGAAGAGAAGGTTTCAGGGAGACCTTACAGCACGTTCCAGTACCTGAAGAACCTACAAGAAAGCTGAGAAGGGACTTCTTACAAGGGCATGTAGCAGTGGAGCAAAGGGGGATGGTTTTAGGCTGAAAGAGGGTAGGTTTAGATGAGACATCAGGAAGAATTTCTTTTCAAGAGGCAACAAATAGGGGACAGTTTCTTTTCAGCCTGAACTTAATCCCAAAAAAGTGCTACTCTGGGGATATTTTCTCAGTGTAGCCTGTAGGGTGTTTCTTTTACTTCTTGCTACCAAGTGTATAGATAATTGCATCCACCTCAGCTATAGTATGTCTGCTTGAAGCCTTCTGGTCCAAACTGTAGCTTGTCTCCTTTTCCCTGGGAGACAATTTTTGTTTCTGCAGCTTTATTTTCCTTTCTCCAGTAATCATATCCTAGGTCTTATTTGTAGGCATATCAACAGTATTGACCTGATGATTAATAAATATTTTTGTCTTAGTAGATCTGACAGATGTCCCAAAAAGCTTGTGCATCAATAAAAGTAGTCTGATGGGTTAATAGAACTTCACCAAAACCTTCTCAATCTTGACTCAAAAAGGCATATTAGAGACAGGGCTGTAATTCACTTGGGAATGAGATTCTCAGCATTGAGTGATAGGACTTTACTTAAGGGATGGAAGACTCACTGTTTCCAACATCTGGTGCTCATTTGTCAAAATGTTCTTCAGTGTCTCCTTGGTTCATTTTTTTTAAAGAATATTTGGCCATATCAGAGTTTGGAACTTGCCAGGCTTCTCTGAAGTGCCCTTAGCTGAAAAGCCAACACAGGTGCTTTAAGGTGGACTTAGTTGCTTTAACACTTTGTGTTCTCCACTGTGTTGGTGAAATCTGCTCTGGATATAGACTAGAGAGGAAGAATACCAGAATGGTTTAGCTATCATTCAGATTCCATATTTTACATCTGTAAAGCCCTATGCCATTCTGTTTGTTATCTTAATTTTGTAAGCATGATTGACTTCTTTTTCCCCCCACCACAGTCTATCTCTGTGTCAATATAAAGGCCGTGCTATAGAACTTTTCCTCTGTAACTATTCAGAGCAATCATTTTTTAAGATTTAGAGTCAAGAAAAACATTGTTACCATCAGAAGAACATTATAATCAGTTGTTTCAAGTGACTTTTCATGCACTGGGTTTGCCATCACAGAGTTGGTACATATCTTGTTTGGATGTACTAGAGCTGATGTGGGGAGAATCCCTTCCTGCTGTCACAGGGATAGAGATTTCCCTCTCCTGCAGTTGGAGTTACCCAGAATCTCCCTTCTGGGTCCTTTCTTCAGGCTGACATCCAATAGAAAAGCCTTGGGCCCACGGTCTGATTTGCTTTTTAGCCTTTTCATAGGAGACAGGAGAAAGCAATTAAAGGTGAGCACAGGCAGGATTTCAGAAGTAAAACTGTGGAGCTGATTGTCTTTTATTAGGAACTTCCAGTTCTTTGTTTGAATTCTTTGAATTTTTGGAACTTTCACAAGGCTTTTTAGTCAAAAAAGCAGAACAGTATTAGAAGACTGTATAACTAACTGATAGTGTCAGTACACGGCCTTGTGTGCAGCAGACATGTTGTATTTCCCTTCCTCTTCAAGCTGGAGGACAAGTGCCTCTGAGGAATTACCCACCGAAGAGAGAAGCTCTCCAAGGTTAGAAGTAGGATGGCCAGAGGGACAGAATTAAGTGTTCCAAGGAATCCTGTGGAGAATTACTATTAAAAACCATCAACTGCTGAAAAGGCCAGCATGAGGCATTTGCAAATCTTTTCCCTTATCTGCGTGTGTAGTAGAAGAAGCAAAATATTCCCAGCCTGGTTATGTGGTGCCTGTGTTCAGAGGGAGCTTGGATGGAAAATGAGGTGAAGCCATGCAAAGAGTGAACATGCCAGGCAGAGTCCCTCACTCTGTGTGGTTAGTGCAGGTCCTGGGAACCAGAGAACACAAGGACTGAATTCTATGATCCTGGGTTTGCACATCTGAAAGGCTGTTATCTCTTAAGTAATTATAGTTGCAGTTAGAGTGTGGGGGTTATTTTGGAATTGGAACTAAAATTTTATATATAATACAATGCAGTTAGAGTGGGCAGAATGTTTGCAAGTAGAGCAAAGGTGTCTTAACAGCTTAATTTTTTGTCTTAGGATTTCTAGCTTGTTTCAAAGCATAAATCTAAGCTTGCTCCTGCTAAAGGCTTGAAATGGAATAGGAATCCAAATCAATTTATATATTAATGATGTATTGTTTCCTTAGTGTCATGTAATAATTTATCATATTTGCATTTTCCTCTTTTTTTAGGCAATTGCTGGTTATTTTGATATATTTTTTGAGAAGAACTGTCACAATAAGGTGGGTACTTTGGGTTATGCATTTGAAAAATATTTTTGAGAGATAAGGATGTTCTTGGCAGTGAGTCTGTTTTGCTGTAGCAAACATTTCATGTGTATGTGTGTTTGGTAATTGATTGATGGGATGTGATATCAAAAATGTTGTTCTTAGTCAAACTCTTGAACTCTTCCATTGCAGGTCTTGTTTTCAACTGGTCCCCAGTGTAGCAAAACACACTGGAAACAGACAGTTTTTCTCCTGGAGAAACCATTTCCTGTAGAAGCAGGTATATTTAAATACACAGTAATTGTTGCACCATAACTGTTACACTGCTGTTACCACTACATATAAATCTTAAATAGTATAAGCATGACATAAGGGATAAAAAGAACTAGTAAATAAATCTTAGATACTGTTCAAGAATTTTTTTTTTGTCTAAGCAAAGCACTGGGAAATACCTGTATTCTACAAAATGTATGCAAAAATAACATATAGATGTCTGCATGTGTGTATGTAAGTAAGCATATGCCTTATACTTGGCTCTATTCTGTAGTTCTGATGAGAACTTGTGTATCAAAACATTATATTTGTTAGATGAATCATGAATATATGCAAACATGTTGTACCTGGCACTCTGGGATTGCTCTGTAAATTGAAAACATTTTCAAAGACCTCACAGCCATGTATTTGATTCATTGTAGAACAGAGGAACTTATTTTGATACACTGTAAATTTTTATAAAATAAAAGTATTGTAATGTTTCACTTGGACTTGATAGAAGTAAAAAGACTTGTTGTTATTAGGGGTAATTCAAAATTCAGATGATAAATTGTTGAAGTGAGGTTTTGAAGACTAAGGTTATGCTTGTTAGCGATTTTCATTTGTTGTATTTGGTAAGTCTTGAAAATACATTTGTGTGCAAGAATTCCTTGCTCTGTAGACACAGAAATATGTCCATGACTATCACAGAATAGTGATGCAAGAGGATATGCATAAAATAGGGCAAGACGCATAAGTCTTGCCCTCTTATTTCTTTAGAACTGCACTTTCTTTCAGACTCCCTATGTTGTTTTTAACAATCAAAGGAAAAGGAGTAGTTATATTTTATGCTGATTTATTCTTTTTTATGTTTTGTCCACTTAACCATTAGATATTTACTCACCTCTGTTTAACTCTTACCCAGTGGTGAATTAGTCATCTTTGAGGGCCATTTTTCATTATAGACTTGCATGATCAAGCGAGGAACCTCAGAATAGGGCTCGTTTCTGCTGCTTGATTAATAAACTCGTAGTAGTTTAAGACCCTAGCCTGAAAAGTTTGTAAACAGACCAGCCATAGGGGGCAAAGGCAAACAAAAACTTGAGTGCTTGCTGCAGAAGGAACTGAAGTCAAGAGAATTCAAGGTGCTATAAAGAAGTATTGAGGTGTAGATGGAATATTGTCTCTCTTAACAGATCTAACTGCAAATGTGCAATGGTGAAAGCAGTATCTCTGCTCAGTTCAACCACTGTTGCAGTTGCCTCTTCTAGCTATCAGCCCTGACAACTTTTTACCACGAGCTTCTTTCCTAGAGACACTGTGGTCTATATTATCTGACAAATGATTTTATCTCTTTCATGCTTTGACTTCATATTCTTAAATAATTTTTATTTGCGTATTCTTAGGTCCTGTCGCTTCTTGGGATTTGCACTGGTGCATTTGTACTTGGCTTGTCTGTTGAGTTCTCTTTCTAGACAAGGCTCTCTAAGGTGTCCTCGCTGCAACTCATTAAATTTCAATGTCAGAGAGTGCAAAGTGAAATTTCTTGAGTGCATTGACATTTGTTAGAATATGCATGTTATTTAATATTACATAGATCATTTGACATTTACCAAATGTGTGAAATTACTGGGAGGGGTGTCTGGCTCCAGACTTCTAGTTGAGGTGCAGTGACTTTCAGAAGACAACTGCAGAAACGATGTGCTTTGAAGCAGTGAACACAACCTCATTGACCTTCAAGATCACTTTCACCATGAGTCCTTCTCTCTTTACTAGCTTGTATTTCTGAAGTCATTCCCTTAACAAATCTTGTTACAGCTATGCTTCTTTTTCTACCTGTCTCCTTCTTGTCATAATTATTTAAGTTCCCCTTTTCCATCCTTACACCCATTCTGTCTGGTTTTATATCTTGTATAAAATTACCTTTAATCTAGGATTCTCTGCCTGCAGTTTCTAGTGTTAGAGGAGGTTCCAGGATGTAATTTCCTTTTCCTTTGTAAACCCAGTTTTAGTTTCTGTAGGGTATTTGTTCATGGAAGACATAAGCCCATCAGGGCAGAAGGTGTTTCCTCATATTTACATAATAGTATTGCTTAATTTAGATTATTTGTATAGAAAAAACGTTCACTTGACTTTGAACCTTCTCCTTCATGCCTGGCATTTTGAACTGAACTCCACTCTGAGTGTTCTTATCTTTGGGGGAATTTTTTTTTGTCTTCAAATGGACTTTTCTCAGTGCAAGAAAAATGAAGAAAAAAAGTAACAGTTTTAGATTAAACATGTTTGCATCATGTGAAAGCTTCAGCTTTTCTGTTCATCTATGTTTACAAATATTCATCAATCCTCTTTATGAATTCTTAGAAAAAGAAACATAAATCTGACACTGGGAGACACAATGAGGATCCACTGGTGAATAAATGTATTGAGTCAAAACAAGCCCTTCTCCTAGAAAATATTGGAAAATAAATAGAAACAATATGATTTGAGTCTTGCAATAATCTGACCAGTGTACCCATGGTGGTATTTGCTTTCAGTATTTTAATAGGTTGTGAAAGAGGAATTTGGTGATATAAAATGCATTTCAAATGTTTTTCTGTTTTGAAAGCATCTTTCAGACAAAGCAGTGTTTGGGTTTTTTCCCAGTTAAGAAAAATGGTTCACATTTCTAATTCTGAGTAAAATAATGATCAGACGCTTTATAGCTTTTGGGGATGTGCCTGAAGTGGTTATAAAGCACTTACTGTGTTTGGATTTGCTCTGTGAAAGGTTGATCTTGCAGGTATCTGAACCTATTGGCTATTTCACAAGACAAGACTGCTTTGTGCTAAAATTGTTTTGTTCTGCAGTGGGAACTGGCTAATTTTCTCAGCAGTTTGATGCCAGGTTGTGTTGTAAAAATAGATCTGTTTTCCCAGACATAAAAAAGACTGAATGATTTGATCTCTGATGATAACAGAATCAAGCCTTTATAGACCAGGGGATGGGGCTTGCATCGCATCCTCCCTCCTTTGCCATTCCTGCCTCAGCCTGTGCTAGATGTGCAGTGTTTGCAGATTCTCTGACATTAAGTGGGAGCTGCTTAGGTCCAAAGGCAGTAAAAGTTACACCTAATTAATACTTCTGATTTGCCGTGGAATTTCAGCTTGATACCTATGGTAGATAGCTTGGTGTATAGTTTTACTGGCTAATTTCTGTTGATTTGGTTTAATGCATAAGTGGAGGATAGTCTCTTGCTACTCATGTTCTGAAAAGTCAGTTTCCATCCTCATAGACTGTGATGAGAGACTTGAAGCTGATGTACAATGAAGTAAAACAAAATAACATCAGCACGTTGGGTATGGTTTAACTGCTTTGCATGCAGAAACTGGAGAAAGAAGCCAGATGACATTTTATTGCCAGAAAAACTGGGGTTTCTGAGACAAAAGAGTATTGTATTGTAGACTCCCTACAGAGTACAAGGCTTCACTTAGCAATTCTTTTAATAGCTTGAAAACATCTCTGTTTTGAAATTGAGATGCCAAAGCAGTATCTTTTTCTTATTAATGGTCCAAATGTGAGTCTCTTCCTTTCATTGAAATATTCTTGCTAAGTTTCATAAAAAAATATGCTCAGACTATCATTCTTACTTGTGTGTCTCAAGCATTTACTAAATAAATAAAATGCTTACAAAATTTTTTTTGAAGGGGCCCACAGATTTTTTCAGTAACAGTGCATTAAGGTAGAACCCAGATCTGTGTGCAGGCAAATTCTATTAGCAATAAAACAGTGTATAGTCTGCATTTTGTGCTCTTGATATTGCATTGCCTTGGAAATAAAACCTTGATTTGTTTTTCTATGGTGCTAAAAGAGGCTAGCACAGCAAAACTGAAGTGGAACTCACAAGACTAAGCCCCTGTCAAATCCTTTATTATCTTCAGCTCCCCAGTCTCCATAATTGGGTAGCTGTTTGTAAATTTACCAACTGAAAAATGTTAATTTGTCTACCTAGAGAGCTTTGTTAAAAGTAGGAAAATAACGCTGGCACAATTGATCTGGCGGAATGTTTTGATCTTGTACTGGAATACTTCAATATTATGTATCCCAGTTGGATAATTTGGTCCCTAATTGAGATTTTGCTGGTTTGCCTGTGTACAGCTGCAACGTGGTGTCTGTAGAACACTGTCACTTGTTTACTTACAAGTGATACTTCCAAAAATGATGCTTGCTTTTAAAATGTAGTAATTGTTAAAGGTTGGATTTTGAGGTCAGACTAAATCTTGCATGTCTTACACTTTATCTTTTCAAATCTGCAGTTTAAAATCATCCTGCTGACTTTTTGGAAACATTTCAAGGACTAAGTTGAGAGATAGTCTTCCCATGGCTGTTTTGTCTCATGGAAACATAAGAGAAGTTCTGTATCTAGACGAGAAAACTCAGATGGACTTTTGTGCCATTCTCTGTGCCCGCCTTTGCAAGCTCTGCAACTGCAGGAGGGTATGGCTCATACAGCAACACCAATCCAGTTTTCTAAGAAACTGTCAGAGGAAGATTAGGACAAGGCTATACAGTTTTATCTTTGCTACAAAAAGTAAGTGATTTAAGACTAGTTCTAGGTGAGTGAGTTTGGCTACTGCAGTTATACATTTTGGAGAACCATCTATCTGGCCTTCACCATTCCCTGTGGTGATTATTTCTGAGATGGCTTTTCTCATTCAACTGCCTGTGTAGACTTCTTTGCAGCAGCCAGTTAATAGTTTGTATTGGGGATTTGAACCATACCAATTTGATACAAAAGCTCTTCAAAGAATATAATCAGGGCATGAAAGGAAAAGACAGAACCTCCACATAGTTTCAGAAGAGGGGGAACAGTGATGCAAGAGAAAGGAACTGGTTACCAGCTGCTTAGTTTATAAAAGTAACTGGGTGGTGGAAGAAGGATGTCACAGATCAGATGACTAATCCCAGAAGTTACTGCTCCTTGGTTCTCATTGGGCTGGTGATTGAGTGAGCTCCATGGCTAAATGGTGGCAGGCTTTATACAGCTGCAGTTTAGGATGAGTGGGAGGATTAATGAGAAGCTATTGAGTTGAAAAGAAATGCTCTTGGTCTCACCACAAATTATTTCTGTCTTTCATTTTTCCTTTGATTTTTCAGAAGAGAGATGGTATATGGAAACTACTTTTAGCCAGCTCTTCCAGAGTGATGCTCTCAGGACTTGTTTCCTTTCAGTTGCATGCTAGACCTCGATATTGTGTAAGGTGGTGGGTCCAGTTAGTCTAACCCAGCATGGAAAACTAGATCATACTTAAATTGTCAGCTTCAAGCAAGGACAGTCTGATTGTGAGGAGTGGTGTTGAAGCTTGCTGTCAAGGCAGGTATGACTGCCACTAAAAGCCTGTGGTTATTGCAGTGTAGGGGATTTGTAAAGGTATTTCTCAGCGGCGGTTTGGTAGTTAAGGTGTCTTTAGGCCAAATCCACTGCAGTTTCCTAGCAGCTTTCTTTGAAGATCTTTAGTAAGTTTCTTAAATTTTAATGAGGGTCAGGATAAAGAAGGTTCTGAGTACCATGTTCTTCCTTGGCTCACTGTTAGTTTCATAAACCTCTCCCCTGGGAAGATAAGAAGGAAACCAGAAAGGTGGTGATTGCTGGCTACCTTCAGTTACTCTTTCAAGCTTTTTCATAAATCAAGCAGGAGTGGACACCCAAGTTGTATTGAAAGGCAGGCTAGTTCTTCACATTACAAGTTGATTGTCATGGATTGTTTTGAGGTTTAGGTTGATATTATGGGTATGCATGCAGGAGTGTGCCTGCAATCTCTGAGTTCAGACAAACCCGTTTAGATGAATCAAGTTATAGACTGAAAAATATGGTTTGTTTGGCTTAAACATTTAGAGGTCGGGCTCTTGCACTGAGAGGTAACTTTGCTCACAGACTGTACTGCACAAACAACTGAAAGATGCAGTTGCTCACAGTTCCACTCGTGGTAAAGTCAGAACTAAAATAAATTATTTTGACTGTTCAGAGCCCATGTAGAGGGTGTTCTGCAGAGCATCTCATCAGGTGTGTATTGTTCAGCAGTGGATCAGTATGGACATAAGGATGGATTTTTTTTCCTGTGCTAGCAAGCTCGTGCAGCAGTTCTGCTGAGTTCTTCTGTTTTTCTCTGTTTGGGGACAAATTTCAGGACTCCCCACGGGATAATGAAAATGCAGGAAGGGGTTGGTAATGGATTCAGTGTTGTCCTAATCAAACTGCAATGGCACTGTGTGGTTTACTTGCATTCAACTGAGCGTGATAAGAGCAAGGTGATGCAGCTGAGTCCCAGAGACAGCTTCCTCCAGGCAGCTCACAGGACAGCAGAATGGTGAAAAAACATCAGTCATTTTCTATCTACATGACAGTGATTAATTGTTCTGAACTGCCTTTCTGTTACTTGGTTGCATTGCTGTTGTTTGCTTCAGCCCTCAGAAAAGACTGTTTAGAAAGGCAGATTTAATGTGGTTACTGCATGAGAAATAGCTGAGAAAAATGGAATACTTCATTAACTGCCTTTAGAAACAATCTGAGGCTTCTGTTCTATGAAGTCAGCCATAATTCATTAAATTCTCTTTAGATTTTTACTTCTTGTATTGTATTCTTAGTATTAATGTTTTAAGTCCTAAGATTGCAAGATGGTTTAATTTAAACCATGGTATTTTAGTTCTCTGGGGCTCTTTAGTCTTAACAATTTTTAAAACATTCTGTATCATTGGATGTTAAATAGATAAAATAGTTCCTTTTGCAGCAGTTCTGAAAATCTGTGTGTGCAAACTAGGTTAAGCTTCCTAGCTGGAGAGGAGCTGTAACACCCTGGTTTCTTTACCTTACCCTTCTACCTGGTAATTGCAAAACCATTCTCATTTCTTTGCAAATCTTTGTATAATGTTAGTAATTTTGTGTCCTGGTAATAAAGCTGCACACAACCAACTGCTAAATTATCAAGAAATACAAAATTATCAAAGAACACAATTTTAAATCTTTTTTACACTGTGGCAGCCAGAGTCGTTCTTGCTGAAAAGCTTTCTCTGATGTTTATACTGCAGCCTCTGACAAAATGTCCTGCATTTATTATTTTTAACATGGATTTTGTGTCAGTTTACTGCTGGATGCAACTGAGGATTGTGCTAAATTGGAGACTTCTAAAAATCTTACTACTTTTGAAAGCCGCTTAGTTTTCAGACTGCTGTTTGTTTTCATATTTGCAATAAGAATATTGAGTATTTCACCTTTTTAACAGAATATAAATAATGGCTTTTAAAATGGCAGTGTGTAACGGACAGCTGGGAAATAATTTGGATCCAGTGAGACAGAAAAGCAGTAACAGTGGATGTGGCTGGTGTGAGGTTTGAGGATGAATGGGGCAAGGGAGGCCTCAGAGAAGAGCAGCAGAGAACTTATGCTGTAGATCAAGATCATGCACTCCTATGTCTTTAGCAGAATTGTCTCTTAGGTGTTGTTCTTGTGGGTGTGTAAGTCCAATGTAATGATCTGATAGTAAATTTTATTGTCATGCAAAGATACTCAGTGGGTAAGATGTGAAAAGCCTTTATAGCTATGCAACATTCTGAAGCTTTATACAGGACTAAAGAAAGGGGCAATTAGTCCATTTCTGTACAGGCAAAGCTGCTCTCAACTTCTTTTTTTCCCCTGTATTTATGATCCTATTATAAGATAGCAGAAAAGCTGATTTTACAGACATTAAGATACTAATTTTTAAGTCAGAGGACCTTCATCTTCTATAACACATTAGAGGACTACAAGAATCAGGATGTCACCTTTGGTGGCCTTCAGTCAGATACTCCAAAGGTCACGTACAGCTCAAACTTACATGCAACTTAGATGGCATTGCAAAAGCTCTAGAAATGCAAATTCTGTTCCCATGTCAAGCTAGAGCCAGGCTTACCAATCTACACATGGCATTCTTTAGGAAAGTGCACAGTGAATATTTCTAACATATATTTCATAAGAACAATATGATTGTATGGGGGGGGGGGTGTGCAGGAATAACACAATGGCACTTAGTACCTGTCCAACTGAGACTTACCTGTGCTTGGCACTACTAGGCAGGGATCCAGCATATCCAGCTTAACCACATACCATGTATCCAAGGAATACAGTGATTGTTGTCAATCACCAGTAAAACAACTGCATCTCAGCTCCTTGGGTGGGTCCTTTGAGAAGTAAAGCATCAGAACTGACTCAGCAGCTCACTGGGCTGAACTGCAGTCAGTTTGACTTCACATTCCTTGTTGAGATCATTGCTTAGAGCTTGGAAAATACAAAGGAAACCTCTGTAGATGTGTTTAGCTCTGATTAATGTGGAACAGCTTCTCATGCAACGTAAGTGTGTGTAATGCATCTTTGCTATTACTGTGCAAGGTTCAGTAATGGAATCATAGTCATTTCCTTCTTACTTTTGCAGGAGAGGCCCTGAGAGGGAAGGTCACAGTCCGCAAAAACAGGAAGGATCCACGGTCCCTCTTCATAACCCTGTCAGTGAAGGACACTCAGCAGACCTACAGCCTTCAGTGAAGACTCTGTGCATGTGGCTTTGGGAAATGTAAATGTTAGATTTAACTGTTGATAACTCTTTCTAAATATCTACAAATGGTCAGCTCTGGTATTTTTGTACATATATGCACACACCATGTGAAGAGTTGACCTAGAACTGAGAGTGTTTGAATGCTTTAGCACTGGGACATGAAGACTGATGACAAAATCAGTTTCTACTGTTTTTCACATGATGTGGGAAAGGAAAGAAAGATGGTTTGGAGTTACTTGAGGTTTGCTAGGTGAGAAAAATCAGAGGAAAGTCTTGCTGTGAGGAACAAAAAACAAGATCTCTGAATATTGTTTTGTCTTCAGCTGGAAAAATCCTTGTGCCTTTTTTATTTTTTAGGGAAGAAGCAGCTAAATCATGGGCTAGTGCCCCTCAGTAGGAGCTGGAAAATCCCAGTTGGAACGAGCTTGGAATTCCAATTGCAGGATTGCAACAACCAAGACTTTATTTTTATTACAGTTCTGTAACTAAAATTTTGTATCACGTTTTGGTTACATTTATCAAAATAAATGAACCGAGTAAGTTATATAATGTAGTTGCCTGTTTCCTTCTTTCCTGTGTAATTGGAAATTCTTTTATCTATCCAGTGATGACTCATGTATTTGTGGTTACCTTTCTTTCTCTACTAGCTCATTGCATCATAGGTGCATGGAAATGTGCATTTTAGCAGCTTTAGGAAAAATACTATGAACAAATAGCAGCAGTTGCTGAAACAGTGGGTTAGGTTTGGCTGCTTGCAGAACCAGACTGTGAACAATCAAGAATTGTGTGTTGTGATGTTTCAATATTTTCAGCTGCAATGGGGTTGGAACTAAGTGTAACACCATGTAGTTTGTGTACTTGTACACATATGTGTCTTGAAAATGGTTTCAAGAATAATTTCAAGAAGCAAAGGTGACAGTGTTTTGCTAGTCATCTCTGAACTGCTGTTAAATATGTTAGGACCTTTTTTAAAGGACTAAGGAAAGGAGATTTTTTTTTTTCCATTGGAATCTGCTCAACAAAGTTGGGGTAAGTGTATATTGTATAATGGGTTGAAATGCTACCTCTTTTGCCTGTAACTAGAGACTGTTACCAGTGGTAATGCCAATTTGGTAGAAAAGTGGAAGTTTTTGTTCCAAAAGCTGCAATTCTCCTCCAACGCAGCACTTGATTTCATAGAGTGGTGTGGATGTTGAACAGGAGGTTGCAGTTGCTACAGTGCTGCTGTATTTTCGAACAAAAACAGGCCTGAGGGTTTGTATTTCATCTGCTTTTACCCTCTTCTGTGCAAGTGTGTGGTTTGCTCCTTTGTAATCTTGGTGGCAGGGGACGGGGATTCTTTGCTGTGTGAAAGCTTATTGAATCACCATTAAACCCTCCTGATCAATGTCTGTCCTGTTCAAGAGTTCAGCTCACACATGCAGTGTAATAGGAGTTCAAGTGCTGAGCATCTAGTCTGGTTAACTCATTTTAATGAGGACTTGACCACCTATGTGGACACCTTGGCCATTCTGTTCACCTAATAATAGATATGAATTCACCCTTCACACTGATTTTCAGATCACTCTGTTTTATGCCGGTGGGACTGCACACAGTTTGTAAAGTCTACATATTTTCAGTATTTTGTTTTAAGGATAGGCTTTATTATGAAAAGTTAATAACAAATGAGACAATTGCACACAAATAAAACAAAGGTGCAAGTTGTATTTCACAGTAGTATCTGACAAGTATGAACACTCTACAGTGATACAGTTGATACAGAAGTCTGATCTGCTATCATTTTTCAAGCTTGGGGATGTGTACTCTTTTGGAAAATACATTGATTATCTTTATTGTTAAAATGCTTGGGTCTGGTTATCTGAAACTAAGGACTATTCTACTCTGTATTGGAGCTGACCTTGCAGATGATGCCAGCAGTTGGCATTGGGCTGATAAATGGAGTTTGTGACAGAGTATCAGACAGTCAGTCTGCAGGCTAGGGGATGGATTGCTAATTTTTGTCCTTTGCTGAAAGGCACTTAGAAATACAGAAGATTGACAGACTAAACAAAATTCTCACACAGTGTTCTCAGTCCTATGGAAACCAGAAGTTGAAATAATCCATATCTGATTTTGATCATCTGGGACATAATTGACTGTGGGAGCTTCAAGTGTTTTCAGGGAGATTAATACTTTGACCTACTGGTGTTGGAGTAAATGGTCTTGTTGAGGTCTCTTCCAAGTTTATTTTTTCAGTACTTGTGCAGATTTTGAAGAAGTGCAGATTATATGTTTGTATAAATGTTCACATAGAAGGGAAGAATGGAAGAAAAATAATCCAAAGGCTTATGCAGAGTTTGTGTGACATAAAACATGGTTGAAAATACATAACAGAAAAAGGGAAACACGAGCTTCTATAAAGAACAAAACAACAAACATCAAGAACAGAGGATTCGTTAGCATTTAACCAGAATGAAAATGTCCTGAAAAATACCTTAATGAGCCTAAAGCCTGAGGAGGGTCAATTGGTAAAAGCTCTGGAGTTTCAAAGAACTTTAAATACACGAGTGGGAATTGGTCTAATAGCCAGTGTCACACAGCATCTGGTGGAAGTTGTCCATCAATTATAAGTAGGTTTTCTCAGCCTGGCAGTTGAATAATATGGGATTCATGTGAGAGTACAATCAGTTATTTATATTTCCTAATTGTTATTATGAGAATTAAATATTGTAGGAAGTGTAATCAATGAATACTTTTTTAAAGGGACTTTAATGATAGAATCAGAGGCAAAAAAAAAAAGTGGAAAGCAGCTTCTTTGAGTAGAAATACCCCTGAATTTGTCCAGTGAGAGAGACAGTAATACTTCATGCAGAATGTGATTCTTTAGTCTAAGGCACGTGTTCAGTGTGGCCAAAGGTGCAAATAATATGTAACTGAATTTAAAGAAAATATAAATCAAATACTGTGGCAATGGCTGGAATTGGGAAGCTGTGCATTCTGCATAGTTGATGTCTGACCTGTTTGATGCAATAGCCACAGCTCATTGCTGTGGGAAAGCAAATAGGATTGTCCTTAGCTTGGGTGTTTTCTACCTAGAGGGAGTGATGAGAATCATGCAGATTTCTCTGTACAGAGTGTTGGGAGGTGCTGTGTGTCAGTGCTGGTCAGAGTTGCTGTCTGGTCGTGCTGGTGTGCACAGAGTTGTGCTCCATCCCACGTTTCCAGCCCTTCTGCTGTATAACCTGTCTGCAACTTCTGTTATTGTAACCTGGAGTTAAAATACCCTCACCCCCTCCTGTACTGCCAAGGACATTTGCTCCCTACTATCCTCTTTAATTTCCTTTTATGACATGATGATACAGCCCAGTTGTAGTTACAGAAACAGCCATTTGTCAGTCATTTGTGTATTGATTTTTTTAAATATTTGTTAACAACAGGGATGGGCATAGTTTCAGACTGAGGTGTATTACTTTAGTGTGTGCTTCTGTAGGCAGAAAAAAAAGAAAAAAGTAAATTGTGGAGACCCTGAATTTCACTTCCTGTCTGACAGTTCTTGTCTGCTAGAGCCAGCTGATGTAAATTGAGTTGGTCTGTCTCACAGTATTTATCTTCTTAGTAGCAACCCCTTACCTGACAACTTTTTTTTTTTTTTTAACTAAAAAATGTAAAATTTGTATATCCTCTGGGTTAGATCTCACTAACTTTTTGAAATGAAAATTAGATGTTTATTTACCTGTCTCTCTTTCTTTGAGATCTGTTTCTGTCTCTCCTCGCTCTCCTTCCCACTTGCTGCTGTGTCCAGATGCAGTTGTTCAGGTTGACAGCAAACCCTGCTGCTGGCTGCCCTCCCCTTTACACCCCTGCTTCTGCCCCCTGTGTTTCTTGCCTGAGCTGTTTGCTGTTGGCTCCATTTCAAAGATGCCTCTCTTGGCCTTGGTCTTTGGGGTTTTTTTCCTACTCTCTGGTTTTTGTTTTGTTTGAACAACTTTTCATGTGCCCTGACAGCATTCCCTTATTTCTCACCCATCTATCTGCAGTTCCAGGCTCCTCCTCTTCTCCCTGCTCCTTCTTTCATTGTAGGTGGTGAAGGTGCAAATTTTTCTTGAGAGATGCAGCAAGTTGTACTAATGTGAGCTTGGCTTCAGCAATCAGCACTGCCCAGACTGGGCTTGATTTGCAAAGACAGGATGAGACAGGTACAGACAAAGAGCTGTTACAGGCCTTAAAATGGATTAATTAGTTATTAGAATTCATTATTTTTTATATATGTATCTATTCATATCAGTTATTAGAATTGATAATGGAGAACTGCTAAAGCACATGAAAAAATCTTCATTTGGTCTATGTTGCATACTTAGGAGGTGATAAAAAAATTAATACAAAGTTGGGTAATTTCAGGTCAATGGTCAGTTGCATGAAGAGAAATTATATTATGAAAAATTATATGATGATACCTTGTTTAAAGTATGTAATTTCACATGCATTAAACAAATGCCTTTTCTTTGGATTCAACGATGTTTAGGACCTTTAATTCACTTTACAAATTCATTTTGTGAAACTTGCAGACAGTACAGGGCAAACACATACCTGGTGATAATAGCTTGGCTGTTCTCCAGGAGGATTTGCCCCAAATTGTAGGTGGCAACTGTACATTTAATGGGAGAGATTATTCATTTACAAAAGCAAGGAACCTGCATGGTAGATACTCCAGTATCATGTAAGTGTGTATATGTGAATATCTCCAGTATTTATACTCATATGTTCATATATACACCCATGCTGGAGTTACAGTGGAATTTTCCAGTTTGTACCATGCATTTCCAAAATGCCATATACTCATGATACTCTCTATAAATGCATATTGTTTTAACTGAATGCTTTGTAGTAAAACTCATTTTTTGTATCAAAATACACTGACAGGTTAATGGCTACTATTGCAATTCTGTTTCATTGTCTTGAATATTCCAGTATTTTTTCTACCCTTCCCCCATTGAATGGGAAATAATTTAGAAAAATGCTGGTTTGTCTATATTTCTGTTTTTGGGGGGGTGGGAAAGCATGGGTTTGCCATGCTTAATATTGAAATCCAGGAGTTCTGAAGAACATTGAATGTACATAAGTTGGGTTTTTTTAACGTTTAATCCAGTGGTTAACCTTTTTCACAAGGAATATTCTCAACTATCAATTACCAGTCTCCATTCATGCTCAAATAATTTACCTTGCACTTAGCCCAAGGTCAGAGGTATTATGATTGACTAGTGGGTTCATCAAGGTTTTTAATATTCAGATAAAACTGAAGGCTGGGTTACCTTCTGCTTGCAAATCTGTGCTCAGAGTCTATGTACTTGAAAATAAATAACCCCACCTGAAAAGAGTATGGATGCTGGCAGCTCCACTTCTCTTTTAGATGCTAAACGTCAGGATTTTTCCCCTTTTGATGATCTGTTGCTTATCTAGTCTTCCTTGTCTTCTGCAGTGCTTTTAAAAGTGTAGCTAAGCTGTAGAACTGTCTTCCTGGTGTACCCCTCAGAGAGCAGCTAAGCAACACAAACAAACTTGGAAGCTCCTGGTGCTTCATTGCTGAATGTCTCCTCAGTGTGCATCATGCTGGGGTTTCTAATAGGATATTTCTGGTTGCACCTTCTAAATTCTGTCCTATGGGGTGTTCTGTAATGAGAGAGATCCAGCTTCTGTCATCCAGATAAAAGCCAAGCCTCAACCTCAAATAGAGAAAGCTCTACAGAGGCTTTGGAAAGCTGGTTTGGGAGCTACAGCTGCTGACTAAAAAAGGTAGGCTGCTAGCAAGTTTCAGAGACTTCCTGTCTTTCAAGGGTGTCTCTGTTACCAGTTTAATAGTGGCTGAAGTTCCCTGTAGTAATGACTCTTAACCTTTTCTTTCTCTGGTTTAAATTATTTGAAGAAAAAATTGCACAAGTGTGCATTTACCAAGGTTAGTAAAATTCCACAGCCCAGCTGTGACTGACTTTCTGGAATAAGGAGGAAGAGCCCACACCCCTGCTGGGAGGAAAGTTGGAAGATGTAAGAGTCAAAACTGTATTAAGACTAAAGTGATGATGATTTTATTTTTAGAAACCAGATTTGGGGGTACAGTTTGCTACTGCCTTTACCACTTTGTTTAATTGTATATCAGCATTAAAGAGTTCTCAAAGGCAACACAAAATAAAATCATCTCCTGGGCATATCTCTTAATATGCAAACGTTAGAAGAAATGCCAAAGAGATTTGATGCTATTCTGTTTATACAGGCATTGGCAAATGTCAACCCTGGTGAAAGAGTCATCTCCAGTTAAAAGACAAATACTGTATCACATGAAAGAAAGGGGAAACAGGGAAAAACTAGCATTTAATGTTATAACCACTACAGATAAATTTGCAGATTATTTTGTGTGATTAAATAGGTTTTAAAAGCAGTCAGGTTGAGTTATATTTATGTAATTGAACTGAAACCCACAGGTAGGGAGTTAATTTCACATTTAAAAGCAGTATTTTTAGTGGTATTAAGAACCAAAGACAGAAGGGGCAAGGAGAAACCTTACTGCTGGTGAGGTACTGTGCATGTAGAAATTAAGTGGGTTTAACAGAGTATTTCAAAAGCTTGTGCTTCCTCAGTATGTGAATCTGTAAGTAACGATCTGTTCCCTGATGTCTACCAACTGCTTCTGAATTTTTATCTACTTCACTAATTCTCATCTATCAAAACAGAAACAAAGTTCATTTATCTCCCTTTCTAAATGCCCAGATTGTTCCTCTGTTTCTTTGCCTTGGGAATGCTTCTAGCTTTCAATATTCTTTGGACTCCTCCATCATAAAAAAGACCCACCCTATAGAAAAAGTGTAGCATGGAACAATCAACTTCCAGACTTATAATGTTCCTATTGCTGGTCCTATAACAATCAGCCAAAGTTAAATTAAAAGACTCTTAATGACAGCAATAACAAATTAAAGAGGAATAAAGCTTACTCAACATGTTAATTCTATTTTCCACTTGGGTCCTACTCAAAACATCAGCGGAAACAGAGTGAGAGCAAATATTTCCCATGGAAAACAAAGAAACTGAAGTTAGCCTTTCTCAAGTGAGAGCTACAACCCAAATGAATTATCCTCCTTGGATTCGATTGGCAGACACTAAAATAATCCTGCTTTACATGGTGATTGAGAGGCTTTTCAAATCATCTTTTTTTTTCTTCCAAAGAGAGCCAGGCAAAGCTGGGAATGCCCGTTTTCTCATGGGGTTTTTTTTGTACCACTCCAGCATCTTGAGGCACATTATGGTCTATACAAAAGAAGGGATAGTTTTTTCCAAAGTGACTTGCATTAACTGGGAAAGATCACATCTGTACACCACAGTGATGTGCAGCGAGTAACAAGGATGTGGGTGATTCAAGTACTTAGATATCCACATTCAGGACATTTCCACTGGTGAAAACCCATCCCATGGACAGAATGCCATGTTACCTGAGTATGATATGTGCTATGTATGCTCCTCTTGCTATCATCACAGTTTAATTTATTTTTTTTTTTCACTTTAGCAACTGGTATGTACAGTATATATTGAATGTCCTAGATGTTAAAAAGATAAAAGTCTGTAGTGACACAATTAATCCAGTGCTATCCAAAAAAATGAATAAGCATTTGCTGAGCTCTGTAGGACCGTCGCTCTCCAGCATTGCTATTTGCAGTAGTTTTCATTACAAAGTCAATGTAGCTGAGAATTATCAACTTCTACTGCCTTGTATTTCCTTGAGTGTTGCAGTCTGTTTGGAATGAGATCAAGGATGGCAGAAGAGAAAGGTGATCTGGTGGGGGACATGCTGGAGAACCACAGGTCCTGGGTGGCACGTACCACGGAGAGAGCTCCCTTGGAGGAGTGTTGATCCAGTTTGGCTAATGATGGTTTAGGTAATTAAGCCTGAAATACGAGTAGGATTCAGTAAGTAGAATTGAACTTTGATTAAACCTTCTGATGAGTTATGCAAAGAGAAATGCACTGAAGAGAGGGAATTTCTTAATAATATTGACTTCTGTCACAGCACTTGGACGTTCTTGAAACGAAGTCTACTCAAGTGGAAAATTGGATGTGAGGAGGAGGACTTGTGTGCAACTCCAGTGTTAGAGCTGTGCTGTGCTGCTTGTGAATTCATACAAAGCCTTACCCTGAGAAGAGAAGGCAGCAGGGAGCATGAGTCTCTTGCTTCAGTACATGCATTGGTGTTAATTTTGGAGGCATTGTGTGTCATGGCTGTTATACCTACACAGACTGCACAAAAATTTAGCTTAGAGAATAACAGATCTCACAGTATCCCCAAAGACAGAAATAACTCTCTTGCAATTGCTTTTCCAGGGATTTTGACCACCTTTATAGTACCAGATGACACTGACCCTGAACTGTGCAACCTAGCTGGAGATGGGCAGCCCCAATCCTTTTTACTTGTCACTTGGAACACACCAACCTCTCACACAAACACCAGCAAAGGGCAGGAGGGAACACACTGCTACCTGAGGAAAATAGAAGGATACTCTTTTTGTGGAAATGTGCCTGTGCCAAAGAAGGTTAATGCTGTCAGAAAGAGAGGACGTTGAGGAAACATGGCAGCCTTTCTTTAACTCTCAAAGCTGTGATCAAAATTGTCTGAAGTGACTACTGATGTTGTCTTTTTTATTACTCTGCTGAAACTGAGATTCATAGATTTTCTACAAAAGTTTGTGCAAAGCCTGAACGAAGGCCCCTTTGTCATATCTTAAGTGAAAGGTAATTTAATCTTGTATTCTCTGAAAGAGAGTTCCTGAATATTATTTCTTTGTAATAACTCAATCTTTTGTTTTAAAAGTGTCATGCTTTTTCTCATTGTCTTTTATTTAAAGAAAACACACCACAGGCAAGGTGACAGGTGGTTCAAAGGTGGTATTAGTCTCCATTTTTCATGGTTCTTAGATTCCCTTTAATCCAGTATTTTGGTCAACTGTAAGTTTAAATCTGTGTGGAACGTCTGGCTAAGGAATATACCCTGGAGTTTGGGTTGTGGTTCAGCCCCTCCCTTGATGGAACTTTATGGTTTTCACTCACAAGGTTTTTTGTTGTTGTTTGTTTGTTTTTTTTTTCAATCAGATGTTTCGTGCCTGACTTAGTAATTCTTATGACAGCTAATTACTTTTGAAGTAATTGAGACATTATTGAAAGAAATGTGTAAGAGAGCTGTCAACAGGAAAACCTTTGCAAAATTGCTCTCTCTAAGAGAGAACTTGTAGTCAGCTTTTTTAGCTGTCACCTGAAAGCCTTGTGGCACTCAGTGGAATAAGCAAGTGGTGGCTGAGCTGTTGTGATAGTTTCACCATTTATCTGTGCAAATGGATTTATTCCTAGCAAGAAACTGTCCTGATAGTCTACAGAGTTGGAAAAGAAGTATTCAATAAACTTACAGGTGAGTTGAATGAGGTTTTGATAAAATATTACTCTTCCATGCCCCTGCCAGCAGATGGTGGGTTTTCCTGAGTTTTGCCATTGCTTCTCTGGGGCCACTCTGTGCTTCAATGTGTGCAATAACTTCACAGGTTTGCACATCTTACAGCACTCTGAGCAAAATGGAAGCCCTTCCCATTAGTCTACATGCCCAGCTAATATATTACCAACACTGTAAGCCTTGTTTTCAGTAGGTTGTTGCCAGCTGATCTGTTTTTTAGTGAATTCTGTTGTTGCCAGCCTTGTTTTTAAAACACTGGAGTGTACCAAACCTTTGAAAGAAGATGGGGGACTAGGTAGATCTATCATGTACTTTCTTTTGCATAAAATATTTTAAATGCATACTCTCTTTCCAGAACACCTCACCTCTATGTGCTCTCCCTGCCTTCCATAAAGAATAAATTCTTAGATGGAATTAGCCAAGTGTAATTTACTTTTCTCTAGAACTGAAGCTGGATTAAGGAAAGATATGCATAAGCCCAGCTGGTACAGAGAGCGTAGGTGAGAGGGAAAGTCATTGAAGTGCAATAAAACACCTACCTGGAACCTGATATAATAATTATCTCAACTTGGAGTTCTGCGTGGTTTAATAAAATGCCACCAGCTCCTGTTATGTTTTCCTGAACTTTGCAGAAGCCTCTGCAAGTCTAATTTCTTTTTCCTCTTCTCTCCCTGCCAGCCTGTTGCAGCTTACACTACCAAGCTATTTTTCATGCTCAGCAGCATAGAAACAGAAGGGAGAGCATGAGCTATCACCTGGAGGATTTTTACAGGGGGTTGCACATGGATCTGACAAAAGACCAGCTGTAGAGCATGCAGGTGACACTTCATCTTTTTGTAGTACATCCTCTGGATTGTGGTTTGCACTCACTTCCCTCTGGTGTGTGGGATTTGAAAGGGATATAAAAACTGGCAATAGGTGTTGATGGGGGTCTGGCTCCATGTGTAAGTTTTCTAGGCTCAGTGTATTTGGTGGTAATCATAGAGTCTTCATAGAATCGTGGAATGGTTTGGGTTGGAAGGGACCCTAAAGGTTGTCTCGTTCCAACCTCCCTGCATGGACAAGGACACTTCCCACTAGACCAGGTAGCTCCAAGCCCCATCCAACCTGGCCTTGAACACTTCCCAGGGAAGGGGCATTCACAACTTCCCTGGGCAATGTGTGCCAGTGTCCCACCATCCTCATAGGGAAGAATTTCTTCCTAATGTCTAACCTAAATCTACCCTCTTCCAGATTAAAGCTATCACCCCTTGTTCCGCTGCTACATGGTCCCTCCCCAGCTTTCCTGTAGCCCCTTCAAGTACTGGAAAGCTGCTATCAAGTCTCCTTGAAGCCTTCTCTTTTCCAGGCTGAACAACCCAAACTCTCTCAGCCTGTCTTTGTAGCAGACCTGCTCCAGCCCTATGATCATCTTTGTGGTCCTCCTCTGGACTTACTCCAACAGCTCCATGTCCTTCTTGTGTAGGGGGCCACAAAACTGGACACAGTACTACAGATAGGGTCTCATGAGAGCAGAATAGAGGGGAAGAATCACATATTGAGCATGTATTTACTCCTCTTTCCCTTGCCTGGGACTGTCCAAAGGGAAGCCCTATGTCAGGTCCACTTCCCTGTTATAAATAAATCTGAGTTTTGCAGCAGTTCTCGGTGGTCTTGTTAGGCTAAAAATCAATTTAAGAGATCCTGGCTCAGTCCTGTTGGATCACTGCTGATTCTCTTAGCTGATATCATGAGCTGCTGGTAGTTTGCAGATCATCTCTGCAGAAGAAACAATTCTGTTTGCAGATCTCTTTGCATTGGACTGTACATTGATTGCTAGGCTGGTTTTGGGTTTGGATTTTTTTCCCCCTGTGTCTGACACATGCTCCCAAATTGTATTTGTTTTGATCACAATTGCATCGATGCATGTGTCTGTGTGCTCCTTGCCTTTCTTTGGGGGTTCTTTGCTTTTCCTCAGGATCAGGGCTATGTGATACCTGGAAGTTGCCTTCGTGCTACAGACCCAGCAGACTCAGTTCCTTTGTATCTGAAGTGAAATCACTAGAAATTGTCAATGCCAGCAGGAAACTGGAGGATGTCTGGCCAAGTTCTGTGAAATTCTCCAGGTTAAAGTCTCCAGACTTGAAAATCCATCTCATTTGTCTGCCTAAATGTTATTGCTCAGAGTTGAGTAATGATGTGTTGCTCAAAGCTGAGCAAATGGGATAGGAAGAGGCAGGAGCCATCCTCTTCATCAAAGATGTGTCTGTGCTGTTTGTTTTATAACAATTCCAATACAGTAACAACTGCTGCCCTGAAAAATCTCCTCTGACATAGGAGAGAGGAGAATTCTGACACTGAAGCAATTGGTTTGTCCAGGTGGATATATTGCATACAAGGTTGCAGGCACAACATTTCTTTGGCTCCTCATGCCAAGCAGGACCCTCGCTGTAATGGCCCTGTGGCCACTGCCTCACTGGGGAGAAGAATGGTGATAGGTTGGAGTGAGCCAGCCCACCTCACCTCCTCACCTGGCCAAACCCCCCACCTGTGGTGAGGTGGCAGAACTGACAACCAAGTATTTTCACTGTCAAAAAGTCTCTTCCAAGTGTATCTTACCACCAAATGTGGCTTTCCTATCTTTTTTTTTGCAGTTAGAACTGTGGGGTGGATGTTGTCAGAGAGACATCATTGTCCCAGTGCAGGAGATGCAGGTCCACAAATTAAAGGTTTCCCTCTGACTTTTATTTTTTTTCAGTGACTTGGAGAGAACGGAGGGGTTAGTCTCGAAGCAGCAAAGCAAAACATTTTAAGCAAAAAAAAAAAGGAGAAAAAATGCTTCATGTTGTCACTCAGTGAACGAGTATACTTGAAGCCTGTAAGCCACAAAGCTACAGTTCTGCAGTAAGGAGATGTTTAGATGCTAAGTTTCAGCAAAGTCATAGAGTTATGGAATAGTTTAGGTTGGAAGAGACCTTACAGATCATCTCAACTGCCCTGCATGGTCAGGGACACCTATCACTAGAACAGATTGCTCCAAGCTCCAACAACCTCCTGTTGAACACTTCTGGGAATTGGTTGCAGGAGTATTCGACTTTTTTTCCCCCTGCAACTCTGAGGAGTCTGTTTTTGCTGACTCAGATTGCTTCCTAATAATGTCCAGCTATTTTTGAACATAAGAGTTAATCTCTGCTGTCAGTGTGGGATGCTACAGTGAAGGGGCAATGCAAATAAAGCCAAGTCAACTGATGTTCTGTGCAAAGGACAAGAAATACATGAATGGCCAGACTGGAAAAGAGACATTTAATGCCAAATATGCTGAAGTTTTGGGGTAGGTTTTCTAGCAGTATGATGCAATTTTGGAAGTGTAGTATGGGTTAACCATTGCACCATGGTCTCAAGACAGTTATATTGCAATGCTGTGTTTATAGAGACTAAAAAATTACATACTAAGGACTGATTACATACTAAGGCAGGTTTTTGTACAAGTTTTCTTTCCATTAAAGTTTGACAGTGGTTTTGGACAGGTGGGAAGAGGTAAATTTTATTTCTTAAGCTTGTGAAACCTTGTTCTGGCTGCCAGCATATTTTATACTCATGCATTTGCCTGAAATTCAGATGGCGAATATCTTTTAAAGTTACTTACATAAATGCTTTCATCCCAGATTATTGTCCTCTCTACTGAGAGGTCACACAAGTGGATATGAAACTGGTTTAAGTCCCTGGTGTCAGACCTGACCTCAGAAGAGCCCATTACTGAACAGGAGGAGAGAGAGCAGAGGTCACTGCCCATGTTTGCTCAAACTCTGTAGGCACCTGGGAGGCTTGTGGCAGAGCAAAGCTCCTGTCTCACACCATCCTTGGTAGGTTCCTTCCTTCTCCAGTTGCATCCACTGTCTGTGCTGAGCCTGTTTGTCTATTTCTTCAGCTGCAGAAGAGAAATGATGGTATTTAGCCATGTTTTGTTCAGTTCTTTGCAATGTAATCAAAAAACATCCTCTGAGTGTCCTAGATTAATGTGGCTTTATCAGGAAAGCGTAAAGAAAGATTAAGTTAAAAAGGTACCCAGGAGAACCTGGCCATGGAAATACATCTCACTGACAAGTGTAGGACTGAGCTGGGAAGTTTAATAAGAGAATGGTCTTGGCTTCAGTTTTGCATCAGCTTGGATAGTGAATCACCTTGAATTTTTTTTGTGACCAAGGCTTTAAGTGTATTTGGAGCTCAGTGTTGAAGGTATCCAGAAGTTCAGAAGATGAACCGTAGGAATCAGCAAATTAGTCTTTTAAACAATTAATCTTGTGCCTTAGGAGAGCAGAGTCATCCTAATTACTTGGAGATTTATGCTCCAGGGAATGCTTAAACCTGACTTCAGTATGGAACTGGTAGAAGTTACTTGCTTCTTGAACTATTTTTAAGCAATTCAATGGCTTTTTTCTAAATCCAATACCCTAAATAGAAAGCATATTCTTGGGGAATAAATAGCACTTGCAATATAATTTTATTGCAGATACTGTTGGGGGTTTCTCTTCAAAATTCAAATTGAAGATATGCTGCAATTCAAGTCTACTTCAGCATCACCAGGAAAAAGCACCATGGGATTACAGGGCACAGGTCTGTGTGCAGTGAAGTGCAGACATTACGGGATTATGTGGCTTTGACTAACAGCTGAGAAGGCTTTGAATAACAGCCACATGTGTACAAGCTGTAAGCCAGATTCTCTGCTGTGATGCCAGCCCCTTTGAGCCATCTGACGATGTAATGGAGCTGAAAAGTGGCTCTGTAATATATCCCTGTCTTCTGTTCCTCATCCACGGGGTGGTTCCCAGCTGCTGCAGTGTTGGCAGACCCAGCTCTCTCGTACCCAAGGCTCAGACCCCAGAATAGAGGCTCTGGCTGGATTTACACTGGAAGCCTGCTAAGGAGGATGTGGTTAGGTGAAGTTTTTTTCCACTAGTATATTACCATAGAGCTGTTTCAAGTGCACTGGAGCCAGTTTGGTTCAGGAAAGGGAGTCATTGCCAATGTCCTCCAACTGTGTGCCCAGTGAGAGATGCTGTAGCTGAAAATTTGCCCCTAGCATTTATTCTTCAGCCAAAATAAAGTTAGACTTAACCTATGACCTTAAAATTTCACTGCTCCTATGAATGTGTTACAAACCACTCACTGATTTAGACAGACCTCCCAACACTGGGTTGACTTATTAACCCTGGACAGGTGGATTTCTTCATCTGGCACTCTGCAAGATGAAGTGTGGGGTTTTTTTCCATGCTGATAGAGGAATCACAGCTGTGTTACCTCTCTATGCCAATCACCATACCCAATTTCCTATGCATTGGGAGATTTCCCCTTAGCCAGTGAAAGAGGAAAATAAATGAATGCAGAGCCCTCTGGCTGAAACAAACCAAGAACTTCCTATGAGAGACCACTGACATAGTTTAAGGCTTGTTTTGTTTTTTTTTTAATTTCCCAATCAGAATTCCAAATTACTAGCATGACTTGCCTTGTGAACTACTGAAGCAGTTACCTTAGTATGTTTATGATGCTTTTTTCTTGAAATGGGACCAAATAGTCAATGTTGTTGCAGACTCTTGGGAAAGCTCCCATAGCCTGACAGAGGTGGATGCCATGATTTTTAATTCTACTGGTTTTGATTTGACAGTCAGCAGTGAATAAGGCAGTGAGTGAAAGGTGTTAAAATGGAGTGGCTGTCTGCTAAAATCTGGTGTATTTTCTCTGTGATGGTCATGGTGTCCTCCCAGGGCAGCTGCATAGAAAATCAACTTTCATATTGTGACATTTAAGACATTTTTCTTTCCAAATTTCTGATCAGGAGTTCAAACTTGGCTGTTCACATGGTAACAAGTGACCACGTGCTGTTCCTTGTCCCTGGCTCCCCAGGCTGCTGTATCAGGGCTGCTGTCACACTTTCCTCACAGCCAGGGTTTGCTTCTGTTCCAGCCTCCCTGTCCCATGGTTGCCACAGCCACTGTCCAGATTTATGCCAAGACTGAGATGAAAAGACCTGGTTGATGACATCCAGAAGCACTTGGGATTGCTCTAGAGTTTTTTTTTTTTTGTTGGTTCTGTAGCCCTCCCTGCACAGAGCCAGCAAGGACTTACAGAGGCTTATTGGTCTGTGCTCTGTGCTAACCCTGCTTATCATGTATTTGTACAGGTAGGGGAAATGAAAAGCTGTAAGGACAGGTACACTCTTTCCTGGACAGGGAGAAGTGTTGAGTTCAGTGACTGGGCTAGGCTAAGCCCAGAGTTGGCATCAGAAAAAAGACTTGATTGCACATGGGTAGATCATGGAAATATATTTAGAGCTCTAAATAGCACCTGGTTATAATTTCTCATTAAATATGTGTGTGGGTTTTTGTTTGTTTTAAATACACTTCCCTATTGCAAAGTGGGGCTTCACACCACTGCCTGTTATGCCTTGCACTGAGGTTACACCCTGTGGTTAGGGCAAATTGCCTGGACAAATAAAGATACATGTATGTGTGGGTTAAATAGCTGTTAGGAGCATAAATGCCTGGCCAACAGTGCAGAAATTTCTTCCAGATGCTTCTGGTTTCCCCCCACCTGATCCCCCTTTCTTTTAATTTTCTGTAACTTACAGAGGTCTCTAGTGAAGAAGTTAAGTATTTAGGGAACTGCCTCCTCTTCCACACTGAGGATACCACATTTTGACAATTCTCTGCAAATCCAAGGGCCGCCCAGTGAGTTATATGGGGTTAAGGCAGTTGGAAGCAAGCTGATCAGAAAGTGGAGCTAATAAGTAGCAGGATGAGCCTGAGGCATTTCACAGGAGCAAAAAATAACAGGTAATTATCATGTGAAAGGTTTTACAATCTCTTCATTATTTTGACATAATTAACTGAGAGAGGCAAAACACTGCAGCCTGGGAAGGTGGACCTTTGTGTTAAGAGGGTCCCTGCTCTCTGCACAGGAAAATTGTTCGGTTGAATGAAGGCTATAAAAATTAATAGATATTCACAGAACGAAAAGGGAAATACAGAAAATGGAGGGTGAAGTTTCACTTTGAAAAATCGGATTAATTGATACCTGCTTTGACTGGTTTTGGTTTCTAACTCAGCCGAGGGAATGCAAGATTGTGCCTGGCTTTGCATTATGCCTTGCTACAGTCAAATCATGATACTGGTTGAAAACCATTCTTGGTACTAAGCTTTAGACTCTTTAACGCGTATTAACAATTCCGTGTTACCCAGACCTGGAATTTCTCTGCAAGCTTTCCAGGCTGTGGGTGAGGGCAGGTTCATTGGCCAGGCAGGGGCGTGAGGTTCGCTTGGCAGGGTGAGACTCGATGGGGACCTGCCCATCTTTCGGGCTGCAAATGAGACTGTCCTGAGCTACAGAGAGAGCTCCTGGCACTTCCTGGGGACTTCTCCGAATTCAGTGTCACCTGCCCTGAAGTCTAACGATTACGAGTGAAATCCACGGAGTCCGCAGTGCAGATTGGATCACAGCTGGCGTTTAACACCTTCCTAATCCAATTACCTTTACAACTCACTGGCCTTTGTGTTAATCTTAACTGGGCATTTCAGGTCTTTACCTCATCCCTGCCATTGTATTTGGCCCTTAGCTTTAAGGAAGAAAAGACTTTAATTGGCCGTCTTCTGTGGAGAGCTCCCACCAAAGCGCCTCTCCCCAGCTCTGCCGGGATGCTCCCTGGGGAAAAAGAAATTTAAAAGAATATATATCCCGCTAGTTGCACGAATTCGTGTGCTGTTTGAATTGCTTCGCGCAAGCCCATTTCCTCTTCCAAGTGAGCAGCCTGAGACAGGCTGTGACTCCAGAGCCCGGCCCAGGAGGAGGCTGTGAGGACTGCGGCTGCAGCCCTGGGAGAAAACGGGGCGGTGGGGAGAGCAGGGCGGAACAGGGTGCAGTTACTTGCTGCCACCGCCTCCATCCATTTTAGGCGAACTTTCCAGTGGGAAAGAAGGAGCTAGATTTAGGATCGATAGCTGCAGTGCTTAACCCCGCCATAAAGTAGCCAGAACGAGGGATTTTAGCGCAGGGATGGAAACTGTGTGGGTGTTTGTGGAGGGGTGTCATCTCCTGCTCCCGTCGTGACTTGGTTTTTTTCCGCTGAGGCTTGGCACGAATGCGGCATAAAGGCAGGGATGTGCGTGTTATGAGGGAGGGGGGAGGAGAGGGGCACTGTGCGCGGCGGGGCACGGTGCTGGGGGGGTCCCGGCCCCCCCATCCCGACGGTGCCGTCTCCCCCCGCCCTTCGTTTGCGCATTTGCTTCTTTGCAAATAGGGGGCAGGAGCAGCTGAGGGATGGCGAGCAAGGGAAGAAAAAGAAATCAATTGCTATTTTTCATCTTTGACACAGTAATTAAGGCGGAGGCGCTAGTTCGGCAGCTCCGCAGGCCGCGGAGGGTGCGGGTTTGCAGGCAGCCCTGCCTCCGCGGGGGGACCCCGGCCGGCAGGCGGACTCCTGGGGGGCTGTTTCGGGGAAGGGAGAGTGGTGGCTTTTCTTTTGCTGGGAAGGCTACGAGTCTCTGCCCCCCTACCTTCCGAGCCCCTGCCCTCCCTCCCAGCGCCAGTGTGGGCGGCCCCGGGGGCTGTGCCGGTGGCCAGGGTGTTGGGAAGCGGGCAGGGACCCTCCAGGCAGGGCAGGCTTAGGTGGGGAGTGGGTGACACCCCCTCCGCCCCCCGAAGGAAGGAGAGGGTGCCTTGTGTTTGGTGTGAGCTGGAGCCGGGTGTTTTTCCGTAATCCCGTAGGTACCTGCTCGGGGGTGAAGGGACAGCTCCCCCCCGGACAGGCTTTGGGAAGGAAGGGATGGTAAGAATCCAAGGGGATAAGTAATTTTAATTAACTTTCTGCCAGTTAACTGGGGCGTTGAAACCCCACATTGGGGAGATTTGGTTTGTTTTTGGAAGGAACCATCGCCCCAAAGCGGGAGTTTGGGCCAAGGGCAGGTGTCTCCATCTGAAAGCGTGTGGGCGAAGGGCAGGATGAGCAGGGCTCTGGAGAAGCTCGGCTCTGCAGTCTTGAGAGCCAGCGACGGGGTGTTGAGAGAAAATGTTTGAATCCGAGCCGTGTTTCTGTGTGGGTTTCCCTCGGGTCCTGGACTCCGCTCCTCAGCGGGTCTCTCCCACCGTGACCCGCACAGAGCCCCCTCCCCCGGGGTGCCGGGGAAAGGGGTGCTCTTGCCTTTGCTGAAAGTAAAAGAGATCGATTCCTCTTCTCCAGGAGGGAGACTTCGATTTCACGTTTCAGTGCTCATGGAGAAAACAAAAATATCGCTTAGAAAAGAATGTGAAGCATTAATATTGTCAATTTTCTGAGGAACAAGTGAAGTCAAGCCTGTAAATCTAGACGAGGTGTGTGTGTGAGGAGGGTCTTTGCAACCAAAATACTTCTTGGACTGCTTCCCTGTCGCTTTTAATTTGGTCCGTGCCTTTAGAAGCATTAATATAACCTGAAGGGCAGCAGAACTGAGCTAACGACCCTGCTCCCTTCCCTGCCCCCGAACGGGTGGTTGTGCGGCTGGACGGGGCTTTAGAAGGAAACACTATAAAACACCCTCGATTCCCCCTTCCCCCACGAATAGAACTCGGTTTTGGGTGTGCTCCTCGATTTCTGAATAGACCGGGGAAGAGTCCATGGTAGAACAGAAGCAGAAGAGCGTGTTTGAAGAGGGGGACATACAACAATCGACACACACGGAGCGTAGGAAAGCGTGGATGTGTAAAATACTTGTATTGTGCATTGTAACAATGTACCTATATAGTATAGGTGTGTCCCCATGCTTGAATATGTTGGAAGCGGCAGCACAGTAAGGCATTGGTGGCTGGGTTGTAAACGCGTTCTGAAGCTCTGCTGTGAGGCAAGAACATTTTTCAGTGGGGAGACGGGGTGTTCTTCTCTGCGAAAAACGATTTTCACGGTTCTGCTTTGCTGGCCCCAATCTCCTTGGCTTTCGTGAGGCTTTTCGTAATTCTCGAGGGTGAATTTCTGCTTACAGCCGCAACGGGCAGGTGTAATGTAAAGGAGTTGGGCTGAACTGGAGCGGAGAGGGGCGGCCCCCGCAGCATCACCTGCACTCCGAGCTGCAGCCCGGCGCTGCAGGCAGCTGCCTGCAGGGGAACAAAGCTCTTCAATCCCCTGTTCATGACCGCACTGGGCAGCTAGAGGCTTTGCAGAATTGTCTGCGATTTTTTTTTATTTACCTATCCACTGAAACGAACGTCGGTAAGCCGTAAAATCAAGGACGTACAAGAAATGCGTGTGGTGCTGGCGAGTTCAGCCCCCTCCTCCCCTCCCCCGAGTGGGTGCACACTTCACATCGCTTACGCCAAAATATAAAATACCCTCTGGAGAAGCTGACGCTAGCAGAGTGTATGCGGAGGCACAGCATCTCTGACGCTGAAACACCTGGGAAGGTTGCTTAGGGAGCATCTCGATTTGCCAATTAGCCTTTTATTTTTTTTTGTCAGTGTGATCCAAGTTGCCTTGTGCGCAGAAAATCTTTGAGAAAGCCCCTCAAATAGCAAAGAACACTTACGAGGGGTCATTATGGGTTAATTACTTCGTTGCAAAAAACCAATTCTAACAGCTGACCTTTAATAATGAGTGATTTCCCCCAAATTCTAAAACATAAACGCTTTGATGGGTCGGGGAAGAACACCAATGACTTGACTGCAGTTGGCGTCATCTTTGCTCCCACCGAACTGTTCTTACAATAGTTTTGATGAAGGAGAAGATTCCTTTATTCTGTGCATAATTTTAATTTACTTAGGGCTGAGGGTTTCCCCCACGAGGCACAATAAAAATAGACGATATAGCGTTACCTGGGAAGACACAATTGAAAGGTTTCGGTGTGTTTTAAACACAGTGAACCTCTCTCTGAGTGTATAAGTATGTGGATATATGTATATTAAAAATATATATATAAATATATATAATTAATATATATTTTTAAAAGCTGTTATAACGTCTAGTCTGTGAAATCCAGGAATGCAGAGGGGAAAAAAAAGTGTGTGTGTGTGGGGGGGTGGGTGGAAGATGAATCCCACACTACAATAACGGGGAGGGGGGGAGCGGTAGGAATGGAAGGTTTCTCCCCATTTCTCTCTCGCTTTGGATGCAGTAGTACGTGTTTCTCACATGTTCCCTGTAATTACCAGCAAGAAAGTTCTTCCGTGCTCTCGCTGGGTTTGGTTTAGTAATCAGCCCCCGTGTGAGTCACAGGGAGCACGCAATCCCACCGCCGCCTGAGTGACAGCCAGCCGGCGCTCTGCCTTCTGCTTGTCCCTTTAAAATCTGAAACCAAGGGTAATGATTTATCAAACCCTTATTATCAAGAAAATGTCAAACGAAGGGCACCTTGCTATGCACTGACGCAAACCCAGTCTTTCCCAAGGAAGTATAGAAAGCTTTGCTCTGGACTGGGCAAAATCCAGTCTTGTCAATTGCCTGTAGTGCTGGTTTTACCTCTACCGAGTCCACCTGGAGCTGTTTAAGACATGGTAAGTGCTCGATTTCTTTTCTTTGATATTGGAAAAGGCTGAAGGGAGGGAAGCGGTGCCGGAGGGAGGGGGAGTTGTCCGCGGAGCCAGCGCGGAAGCCTCCGGCAGAGCGGGGTAGGGCTGCTGACGGAGGAGGGGGTACGGGGGGGAACGGTGGTACCTCCAACTGCACTCGGGTGCTGTCCGAGTCCCCGCAGATCTTATCCCTTGACGCTGGCAGATGGGAGTAAGACGAAGAGAAAACTTGCAACGGAAACGGTGACGGGTAGTTTGGTGTATCTGTGTAGCTAACGTTAAGCTGAGGGAAAAGGTAGGATTTGTCTGCGAGTTCAAGGTTTCGTATGTAATTTTATAACGTTTACATTATAATAATTGTGAATATATATTATTAAAAATGTCATTTGAAACGGAGGGAGAGGTGGAGGGCTGGGACCGTGGTCAATAACCTGTTTAACGAATACAGGAATGTTTAAAAAACCTCTAGAGGTGTGCTAGTGGAAAATAGAAGAAAAATAATAGGGAAAGCTTGCTGTTATCGGTATTAATTCTACTGTGCGGATGTAGATATTTTTGCGTTTCACTGTCTTGCTGTCGGGTTTTGAAAGGTGGCAGCCAGCTCAGAAATGCTCCCCAGCGCTATTTCGCTTGTTTTTTAACATCTCCGGGTGGCTGCAGGGCAGCTCGTCTGTTGCCCATATTAAAAAAAAAGGGAAAAAAAAGAAGGGAAAAAAAAAAAAGCCGATGTGCATTGTTGAATGACAGAAAGGAAATGGGGCGTAAAATTAAAGAATCCTTCTACACTGGTGATAGCGAAGGGAGCATCCTACAGTCGTGATGTGAAATCTAACGAGGTCTGGCGGCGCAGTGCTGGAGAAACTCCTGCTTAAACTCGAATTACGGCTTTGTAGACGCTAGTGAGGTTTTTTGTTTGTTCGTTTTTGAGGTTTTTTTTGTGTACGTTACTTTTTTCTCCCCCAGAATATTAACGTTGAATGAGAGGGCAGGCGAGTCCGGGCACCTCGAAATTCTGCAATACTTTCGTATCCAGATTTTCTAGCGAACGCGTTTTGAGCAGCAGGAAAGAATTTCGCAGAAGTCTCAACATTGTTTTTGTTTTGCTTTTGGTAAAATATGTGACATTGTCATTTTAGGATTACGCCAGTCAAAGGGATATGAGCAAGCAGGTTGTGAACAGTCCTGAAACCGGTACTCCTGGACCCACTGAAGGTGCGGGAGTTGTAAGAATCAGTCCCGAAAATGAGCCGCAGAATGCCCCATCTCAAGCCCCTGCCAGGCTTCCCCGGTCGGTTTCTAACGACAACAAACCACTTCCCTCCGAAGAAACTAAACCAAATGATTTTGAGAGGACCAAAGTCGGGATCTGCAAGCTCAGCAGCACCCCGGTGCAAGCCAACTCCGCTCTCCGGAGAGAATCCGTGGAAACCTTTCTGTGCAAGCACGGTCCCGGGGCAGGGGCCGCCGGGCAAGCTCCTATCCCCCACTGCAAAATTCCCGCTTTGCAAAGCACTGACGGGGACACTAATCTAAACCTTGGTAAGAGCACACTGGAGCAAAACAACGCCAAGGGCGCCTGGGTGACCTTGAGCCAGAGTACCGTGGTACTGGGCACAGATGGCAACACTTCTGTTCTTCCCGGCAGAGTGGAGGGGGTAAGTTGGCTCCTTACAGGGTTTCTCCCCCGTTCCCACCGCCCCCCTTTAGCTTGGAGGAGTGAGAGATCTTTGGCACTCAGCACGGATTTGGGGCTCAAGTTCTAATGAGTCGGGGATGGGGTTGTGTTGCGGGGAGGGGAGAAGGAGGAAAGGGGGGAGAGAGGTCTCAGATGAAGTGCTGTACCGCTGGCGAGTGCTCATCAAGTAACATGGGTATAACCGACAATCAAGAGTACCCTGCTAATTCCACCGCTGAGCCGTGCCGGTGTATAACGCGGTTTTCCCCGCGGTACGCATGTGCGCACGCTGGTTGTGCCCCCTTGCAAGAGGCCAGGTCCTGTCCCCAGCATCAGATGCGAAAGGATGCCCTGCTCTTCCCCTCCCCGGGCGTCATCCCCCTCCTCAGGCTCGGCACAAGTCCCTGGCGGATGAATGCTTTGGAGCCTGTAGCCAAAAAATAAAGGGAAATCAAATCGATCAATCAACCCCACAAGACGTCAAACCCTCCAGACCCTGGCCCTTCGCCTCAGCTGGGGGGGTTGCCCAGGGTGGGAGGCCGGGAAAGCTCCGGGGCCCTTCTGATGCTCTTCCTGCCCTCCTGCATCTCTGGGATTAAAAGGAGGGGAGGAGGGTGGGTTTATTCTGTAAAAGCGGTGTTTTTCACTTCGTCTGTGTGTGCTAGGGGAAAAGGGCTGAGCCCCTGGGGCTTTGCTGCTCTTACCCATCCAAGGGCACCCAGGGCTCCGCTCCTCAGAGGGGGCGGTGGGACCTGCCGTGCTCTGAGGAATCAGGGGCTGGGCTGACCCCCCCGAGGCCGTGCGTAGATGCCAGCATGGCCGGGAGATGCGCATTGCAGTGGCCGGAGTCTCCGGGCAAGGACCCGTCGAGCCCTGCGCATTTTACCCCCGGAGGAACCAGCGGGGCGGGGAGTGACCGGGCAGCGGGAACTGATCCCCCCCCAGCTCCTCGGGATGCAGTCGCAGCCTTCCCTCCCTCGGCCTGAGATAAGGCCAAAATTGAAAAGCCCCTATCCTGCTTTCCCTAGCAGAAGAGAGACCGTGCGGGGGTTGCAGGGGAGGGATCCCCCCCGGTGAGGATCCGCCCCCCGTGGCCCGGCCGCTCCCCACCGGTTCCCTCCGGTGAACCCGGCAGCACCGCGATGCTTGTTGGCAAAAATGGCTTTTTTCCCATCTCTCTTTCTCTCGTTTTCATTTTTTTTTTTTTTTTTTTCGCCCTCTTTAGGAAGATGATGCAGGGGATGAAAATAAAGCCCGAGGGAACTGGTCTAGCAAACTGGATTTCATCCTCTCCATGGTGGGTTATGCAGTGGGGCTGGGCAATGTCTGGAGGTTCCCGTACCTGGCCTTTAAGAATGGGGGAGGTATGATGGCTTTTTTCCTGTCTCTCTACCTGCAGTTCCGTTCGTGGCGGAGCCGGTCCCTGACTTTTTGTCGGGGAGAGGCACGGGGGGAGCGGGGGCCGGTGGCTCCCGGTTGCCTGGCAAAGCCCGGCAACAAGCCCCGGGCTGAGTTCCGAGGGCACCTCCAGACACTCGGGAACTCAGTGAGAACCCTGGCTAGGTTTGGTGTTTTGTTTTTTTTCCCCGATGGTCAGTTCTGCAAGGAAGAAAGCTCCGACAAGGTGTCGTTAAAAGGCAGAGCTTTCAATAATAATGAAAACAACAACAAAACAAACGACCAAACAAAAAAATTCCCCAAACCTGCAATTAATTGGTGCTGGCCGGAGAGGGAGGAAAATGAAGAGCCAGGTTGATCACACCTGAGCACAGAGTGAGGGCTTCGGCCCCTCCTTCTAGTAGTTTAAACTCATTTAAATTTAAATCGGGTCCGAATCTGCAAATGGTGGGACGGGGGGAAGCGCAGGGAGGAGAGGACCGTACAACAGTCTTTCGTGCCGGCGAAGTCACACGAGGACGTGTAAACCCGAGTCGAGCCGTTATGTTACTTTGTGAAGTTTGGGGAATCTTTTCTTTTTAAATATCGGAGTGGCCGGTTGAAAAAGAATCATTTGAAATAGAGAAATTTGAAACAGAGCTCGGCAGATCAGAGGAGAAGAAAAGTTGGAAGAGGGGTTGTGGCTTCGATAGTTTACAAGAAGGAAGAAAAAAGTTGATTTGCCGAGGTGGTGCCAACAGAGGCTCTTATCTACACCGACAAGCGGGAGGTGTTCCTTGATCCAACCTGCTGCAGGGGAAGTCTCTTCCCTTTGGTAGCACAGGACTATCGGCAAGGGGATGTTGGTGCTGTGAGGGCTGAGAAAGGTCGTGGAGAAGCTGTCGGAGCTATTTTCTGAGAGAACTCGCGCTTTACAACCAAAATCAACTTCTGCCAAAACACGGCGAGCGTTTTTTTGTTTGTTTGTTTTTGTTTTTTTTTTTTTACACCCAAGAATTTTTCAGAGCGAGGTGTTAAATTTTAATAACAGCCTCGAGCAAGTGCTGGAGGTAGAGAAAGCTGCTGTCGGGGCTGGGGGGCACCCGCCATCGGCAACAAATAGGCATTTTTAAAAATAGCTGCAGGTCTTGACTAAGTTGTCCCCAGTATCACGGGCAGCAATGTTGCCGGGGGTGCTGGGTGGTGGGCGCTGCCCCGCGGGGGCTGCGCGGGGCTTGTCCGCACCCGGCCGCGGAGGGAGGCGAGTTCACCCCATTGTGAACGCCGACGCGGAGCGGCCCCCCCCGCCCGTGCGCGATGATTCAGGTTGTTCTCTCTTTTCTCCCCCTCCTCCTCCTCCTCACCCAAGGTGCGTTTCTCATCCCCTATTTGATGATGTTGGCTCTAGCTGGGATCCCCATTTTCTTCCTGGAAGTCTCCCTGGGGCAGTTTGCTAGTCAGGGGCCCGTGTCGGTCTGGAAAGCCATCCCCGCCTTGCAAGGTGAGCGGAGCAGGAGCCGGCCCGGTTTTGGGGAGCATGACCTGCACCCCCCCTCCTGCATGGCTTAAACACCGCCGCCTCCCTGCGCCCCCGAGGCCCCGCTCCGCAGGCGCGCAGCCGCATGCTCCGGGCTCTGCCGATGGTCTCCGCTGGTGTCTCAGCAGCCTTAGCGCGCAACTTGCGCGGTGGCAGCGGGTGGAGCCCTTGCTGGTGGGGGATGCTCTGTGGACCTGCGCCAGACGAAGCCGTCGCTTTGCAGCCGCCGGGCCCTGCCGGGGCTCCCCCTGCTCCCCCGGGAGTTAATCCCGTTCTTCTCCTCTCTCCCTCTCTTCTCTCCCAGGCTGTGGCATCGCGATGCTGATCATCTCCGTTCTAATAGCCATATATTACAATATTATTCTGTGCTACACACTTTTCTACCTTTTTGCGTCCTTTGTACCCGTGCTACCTTGGGCTTCTTGTAACAACCCGTGGAACACGCCGGACTGTAAAGATAAAAACAAACTTCTGTTAGGTAAGTTTGGACAGGGTTGACTGGGGATTTTTTAACTCCTCCTTTCCCTTCCTTCCCCTCTCCCCCTCCCCCCTTTTTTTTCCTTCTCCTTAATTTTCCCGCTGTGGAACTGTGGGTTTCCAGAGCTTTCTCCTGCTCAGCTCCGCCCCTGGGAGATGCCAGCGCAGACTGCGGGTCCCTGTGTCTGGGCGAGGTTCCCAGCATGGAGGAACTGTCTCTTCCCGAGAAATCTGTGTAGTACGGGCGCTTTTCTTCCCTCTCCCCCTCCCCGCTTTTGTTTACGTTTTTCTTCATCAAGGATAAAGAGGTTTTTTCAACTGTAATGCTAAAAAGACCCCCAGTTTATAGCTGTCAGCCGCTGGTTTCTGTTGAGAATAACTTCTTGGGCTGGGCTGAAGTGAGGTTGAAGTTAAACAAAAAACAAACCAACCCCCCCACGAAAAAAAACACCCCCCCCAAAAAACCCCAAACAAACCACAAAACAAACAAAACCAAAAAAGGCCAACCGGCCGAAAATCGACCCAAAACATGCAATGACCTGAAAAGGGGAAAGTCAACTCAGCAACTCCCTCCTGGCAGGGTCTGCAGCCCCGCAGCGGCTGCGGTTCCTCCCTGGGGGGGCTCCAGGGGCTCCCTCAGTCCTTCCCGGTCCGGAGCGCGGACACACACCGGACCCTGCCCCTCCAGCGGGGGGACCTCGAGGGGGAAGGCGAGCAGAGGTTCTTTCACTGCCTCAGGCTCCTTCTACGCCTTAGATACTAGGGGAAACGGGAGGAAATGATGTGTTCATTTTAACACCCAGTTCTCTCAGACCCTTACAGCTTCTGTAAGTCAAGTGTTCCAGAGCTGGAACAGAGAGCAAAAGTTGAAGTGATGTGTGTAATCTAACGGGTTTTGTTGTCGTTTTACACCCAGCTTGGGGGGGGCGGGGGAAAGATCTAGGCAAGTTTGTTGTTGTTGTTTATTTATTTTATTTTACACCCCCCCCCCCCTTCTTCCCAGATTCCTGCATTATTGGTGACCACCCAAAAATACAAATCAAGAACTCTACTTTCTGTATGAGTGCCTATCCAAACTTGACTATGGTTAACTTCACCAGTGAAGGAAACAAAACGTTTGTCAGTGGAAGTGAAGAATACTTCAAGTAAGACCTTTCTTTCTTTAGAGACCTCTGTTCATCTGTCTCTCAAGGCCACTCTAACAGACCAATCACTGTTTGAAAGACTAGAAATACAATAATTAAGGACAGCAAATGATGCCCATTTTTTATGCATAAGAATGATGAAAGCTAATTTTCAAATGCTGGATTATTTGTGTTCTGTTCCTGTGGTGCTTAGCACAGCTGGGGTGTTGGCCCATGCCTGGCATTTTTATCTACTACTGCAATGCAGATGAATAAAATAATACATTGAGAGAATCACTGGAACCTTCTAGACAAACTGCTTGGAACACTGAAGCCAAACAAAATACTCTAAGAATTAGAACTGAATTATTGCCTGCAGTTGCTGTCATTAATTTTTACCTTTTAAAAATGTTTCATTATTTTTGTTTTTAATTCCTAGGTACTTTGTATTGAAGATTTCAGCAGGGATTGAATATCCTGGTGAGATTAGATGGCCCTTGGCACTGTCTCTTTTCCTAGCTTGGGTGATTGTATATGCCTCCCTTGCTAAAGGAATCAAGTCATCAGGAAAAGTAAGAAAACCACTTGGGATGGTACATTTGCAAGGAAGCTGTGTGGTGCTTTGAGGGACTCACACCCTTCTTTAACACAGTGAATGACTGAAAATTATAGCTAAGTATTAATGAAATGCCTTTTCCCTGTCTGTGTTATCCTGTCTAGCCAAAACATACAGAAAGATAATTTTGGTTCAGCATTTGTTCCCTAACCTTCAGTAAGCTGAAGGTGAGCACTTGAGCTGCACTCATCAGTTTGATGGCTAAACAAAGTGCCTTCAGCAGCCTTCCCAGTTCTGTGTGGTGTTGGTTAAACATCTGCAGTCATCTCAGTTTCATTGTAATCAGGGGAACCGTGAAGTTAATTAAGATGTTAAGTAACATGTTTTCAGAGCAGAACTTAATTGGGTCAATGGTGAGTGACAGTGTGTATCCTCTTTTTCCAAAATCTTGTGTCCCATCTTTCTAAACCTCCTCCCTGTGGCAACCCAGCTCCTTGCTCCGTGTCTCTGACACCTCATGTCATTCTCTCCTTTGCCCCTCAAATCTGTGGCTTTCTGCTGTGCCTCCTAACTAACAACCTGCTCGAGAGGGAACATGTCCTCCTCTTGTCCTGGAAGTGCAGGTATATGAATTGGTCAGGCAGCCTTCTAAGCAGAGAAATGCAACTTTTTTTCCTCAGGAGAAGCCCTGTTTTTTTTTGGTGAAACCCGTAGAAATGCAATAGCTGAGACTTCTTCATCAATGCCATGGCAATTAGCACTCAGGTTAAAATATTAGATGATGACATAGCATAAATCAAGCTTATTTAGAAAGGGCAGGCTGAAAAGATAAAAAACTGGAGAAAATAATGAGATTATTACTTAGGATAGACATAGTGGATATGAAGAGAGATGAATTTTCTAGGGTTGGGCATGGGAATTTCCAAGTAATCTCATTTTATCTAGAAGCTGATAACATCTATTGGGGGAGAGCTTGGGAATCAGCAAAAAATCCAGAGGCTTAGAGTGCCAGGGGAAAGCTGAGATTTATTTTTGTTCCTTCCACTTTAGTGTGACAGCAACAACTGTTTCTTGAAAGACCAGAGCCAAGAAGCAGGCAACGTACAGGAGAATAACTTGAGTTTGGATGTGGCAATAGACATTTAAATGAGTCTTGGTGGGCAAGAAAGATATTGAGTCCTTGGTGTCAGGGACAGAAAACTTCTATGTACAGATGAGTTCAGTATATTCGGTGCACAAAAATTCACTGGGGCAACTTCTTGAAACAGCAAAGAGAGAACTGGGAAAGCAGTTTCCAAAGTCAATTCAGCTGAGAGGAGTCTGGTCCCTGTGAGATGCAGAGGTTAATGGGAAAAGGATTTGAAATGCTTTTGGGTAGAGTGTGCAGCTCAGCTGGCCATAATCTGCCATTTTATTTGACTACAGAGAGAGCTCTGTTCTGGACTGGATAGTTATTAAGACATTAAACAAACACCCTCTGTTGTGTGTTTAGACATCATGATGATTAGGTCTATCTGGATCATTCCACTGATGACTTTTTTTTGCATTGGGATCATAAATATTGTCATGGTGATACGTAGTTATTAGGAGTCACAAACAGTAATTAAAATTCTTTAGGCTTAGTTAAATAGAGAGGAATATATAGAAAAAACCACAGAAATTTAATCAAACCCAGATATTTTTATCAAATGGCATTGCTCATTTAATTTCTGTTGAATTCCTGTGTTAGTTTACTCCAGTTAAGGATCAAAAGTGTTATTTCCATTTAGCTGCAAATTCCCATTGTTCCTCTTCAGACCTTTTCTGCTTTTTCTTCCCCTCTCTGTCTAGAATCCCAGCTCTTACGTCTATTGCTCTTGATATGAATCCTATTTCCACCAGCAGGAAGAGCTGTAAAATTTCAGATTACCTGGGAAATAACCCTGTTGTCTTCCTAGTTTATCCCCTGCTTGGTGTCTCTGAGCCTGAGCAATGGCTTTCTTCAGGAAATGGTGTAGCATTTTGATTTCTTCCCTCCTCTTAGACATCCAGATAAGCCTTTCACTAATCATTTTTTTGGTCTCTCCAGGTGGTGTACTTTACAGCTACATTCCCTTATGTAGTTCTCATCATCCTTCTTATAAGAGGAGTAACTTTACCTGGAGCTGGAGCTGGAATCTGGTACTTCATCACACCCAAGTGGGAGAAGCTAATTGATGCTATGGTGGGCTTATCATTGCACTTATAGCTCTGCTGGGGTGAATAAGTCATCCTGATTTCTTAATGTCTGTTGCAAGCATTTTCTGTGTGCAGAGACAAGTACTGTCATCTGTGGAAACTTGTTCTTTATCTTATGTGGAGTGTTGTTGCAATGGGTGTTTGTCATCTGTGTGCAAATAAGATGTTTTAAGTGTGTCACTGTAGGTATGTTACTTATTTTACTTTGGATATTTCACTTGAATCTTTGAGCAGGTGCATTAGGAAAACAGAGAATTAAAAGGAAATACAGATTTTCATATGTCTCTGGTGGATGCTGCCTTGACCTGAACAAGCACATGAAGCTTTTAATAGATAACATGATAAATCCATTTGCATTTCTTGAGAGGTGCTACAAATAGGAGCATTTTACTCATTGAGCAAAGATTGTTCTGAATAATGCATCTGAGACATTAAACAGAATCAAGTATTGCATCCTATTCTAAGTCCCCAGTAGTATATCTACTGGGAGAGACCAGGGGTGATCATTGTCCTCCCTGCACTGTGAGAAACAAGGCTCCTCTCTGTGTAGGAGAGAAGAGTTCAGGGACTTTAGTACCTGGCTCTGCTCTTTGAGCACTGGCTGTATGAGATGGGGCTTCAGCTCTGCTGCCTCAGTTGTGATTTCCACTGGTTTCTAAAAGGCTTTTTGTTGCCAGTGAAACCAGTAAAACGTTCTAAAAATGGACATGGCTTTGTGTCTGTGCAGACATAAATCCACCCACGGATCATGTATTTGTCTGACATGGCACATGAGCACCCGTGGGTCAGTCTTAGGTGTCATGAGGCAGGAGTCTAGAGGCTGAACTCAAGCCTGAGCCAAGAGTTACAACTTAGACTCTTTTCTTTAGACATCTAAGAGACATTTTTAGCAACAGCTCAGGAAATGTACTGCTTGTGGGGTGTTTTTAAGCTTTTTTTTTTCCTCTGTCAATAGTGGTGTGGTATCATACTGGTAGACTGATAATTAAAGCTGAAAACAATTTCCTGGACTCATTATACAGATCTTAAATTCCTTAAGATCTCTGCAATAATCAGTACTTTGATCCTTTGGTGAGGAGAGTATTAAATCTTCCACAAATGATACAGAAATCAATTTTGCATTAAGTATGAGAATTTTTGGATCCCACACTGTGCAATAAAGGAGCTGAGAACTGGTGCCTTTTGTAAAACAAATTCTCTGTAACCCTAGGTAAGTGTTTGATAATATTCAGGAAAGCTTCTGTTTTCAAGTTTCTTTGCAGTGTAACACTAATTAATAGCTGTATATTGCACTCAATTAGATGAAGAATTGCCTGCTGGCTGATAACTTTTAAAGTAGCATTTAAGTAATAGCTTCAAACTGGTCAGGGTATGTGTAAGTGCACCCTTGTATCTGTGCATTTATGTGTATCTCCATTTCTGCACTGTGGACTCAGTGGGAAAATCAGACTTTGTTGGAAAGCTTGTAAATATAAATACCAAGGTTTGGAACCTTTTCCAAGTGATAAATAGGATCAACTCCTTTGAAATTCCAGGCAATTTAAGAACACTTTGCCTAAGTGCGTGTAAGGCTTTGAAGAACTATTTTTTAATGGAAAAAATAATGCTGTTTGGTTGTTCTTATATATGTGTGTATATATATATACACACAAATGTATATATATTTTTTAAAAATATTTATTTAAGAGAAACTTGGCTGGGTATGCCATATTCTCATGAGAAGCAACTGGGCCCTCCTATCTAAATAGCCCCAACTTAAGTTATGCTGTTTGACATATATCTATTGATGGAAATTTACCCTGATTTTAGTGTAATCTCATTAATAAGTAGCACATTAGGCAACACTGAGGTTCTTAAAGTACTGTTCAGGGGCACTGGCAATTAAGCCATCAGTACCTGATGCAGATTTTCCCTTTCGGTTTGTATTTTCTTTGCTGAGTGGATTTGAATTGATATGTATCAAACAATATATTTTTGAATGTTTCTGCCTTCCATATATGACAAAGGTTATATTGTCATTTTATATGGGCTGGACAAGAGCAGTACTCCTCATCAGATGGGCACCATGTACTTGAGGGCAGGATTTTGCTTTTGAATGTTCAATTGGCATTCAGTGCTCTAAAGTTCATTTTAAGTTCTTCTGTGTCAATCCCCTGACAGTCCCATTGGACAGTGTTGATCTTTCTAACAGTTTTTCCTGTAGCTGATGCTATTTCCTCTCCTGTCTATCATGCTTAGGTTTGGAAGGATGCTGCCACGCAGATTTTCTTCTCCTTATCTGCAGCATGGGGAGGTCTCATTACTCTCTCTTCTTACAACAAATTCCATAATAATTGCTACAGGTATGTGAGTGTGAAATCCATAGGGCTTATTAAACAGTTCTTGTCCAAAACCAGCTGTTTTCTAATTTGCAGAAATCTAGTCTGAAAGACCTTGCTCTCCTCTCCCTTTTCTCCTCTCCCTTTTCTCCTCTCCCTTTTCTCCTCTCCCTTCTTTTCTCCTCTCCCTTCTTTTCTCCTCTCCCTTCTTTTCTCCTCTCCCTTCTTTTCTCCTCTCCCTTCTTTTCTCCTCTCCCTTCTTTTCTCCTCTCCCTTCTTTTCTCCTCTCCCTTCTTTTCTCCTCTCCCTTCTTTTCTCCTCTCCCTCCTTTCTTTCCTCCTCTCTCCTCATGTGGGTTGTTGTGTTATTGTTTCTTTCGTCTTTGCTGGTTTTCTCTCTTGTGTTTTCTCCCCAGGGCATAATCTACTAGTCTCAAGATGAGCTTTATGCTTATTATAGTCCCTATTGGCTCTTCATTTTCCAAATCAGCAGGTTTAGGCTGATTCAGGCTGTCTGGGCAGATGTCAACAGCTGTGAGCAGTGGTGTGATATCGTGTTAAATCATGTTAAATCTTCAAGACTACAGGAAAAAATCAATGTGGTGTTAACATGCATGAGTTTAATCTGCAATTTCCATATATGTGATTCTTAATCTTCTAAATGTTATTGTTTTTTCCCAGTTACTCTTAGCATGGTTTTACATGTACAAGATTACTTCAAGTTGTGAAGTTTAAACTCATTTTTATTTGAAATCACTGAAGGTTTGATCTTCACAAGTAAAAAAGTCACTGTTCTGGTGGCACAGTCTAGCTTTCCATCAAAAAATGTGCCAGACAAGTGTCTGCAGATGGAAAAAACAAGAGCAAGGGGCATTAGTAGAATGTTTCACTGCTATTTTACTGTCTTTAAAGCCAATCTTGTTTCTACTGAAGCAAACCTTTACTGATTCCTGCAACAGCAAAGGTGCTGATTCAGGACAGCTGACAGCACGTCCAGGGACTGTCCCCAGCCTGTTCTTACAAACTTCCCTGAATCAAGACTTCAAGCACATGCTCCTTGGGATTTGAGCTGCTCTATCCCATAATTTCTAAGTAGTGTAAACAAAACACATACTTTTGAAAAGAAATGTGGATCACAACTTTAAAAAGGAATTCAAAAAACATTTCCTAGTAGTATTCAAAAGTAATTTAATATAATTAAATTATGGATTAATAAAGAGCAGTGCTGTGTACTCAGTGCTTCCCACCCAACAACCCTTTGAGTCCTGTTTTTGAAAATGCTTGTCCTGGGCTTTGATACATATTTTTTGTTGTCAATGAATGAATACATTCAGAATATCAGGGCAAAAAAATGGGAGAAGTCTCACACGATCTTTCTGCATAGAACTTAGCAATGTTTTGTGGAGTCTGGAAAATGTTAATGAACATTTTGAATTAAATACATGGTAATGAAGTATGAAAATCTTACAGGTCTGATAGTAACTACGTGCTTTACCTGTGTTAGGGAGGGATATGGGAGACTGAAGCAGGAATAATTAGAAAAGCTTAGTTACTTGTAATCTTGCTAATTTCACAACACATTTTGAATACTGAAATGAAGCGTGACTATTTTCTCCATTTCTTATATTAATTACATTCTAATACTGCAAATAAAATGGTAGTTTTTCAGTTAATTCTTCATTTTAAACATCATTAAATAATCTGTAATTGAAGTACATTTACATAAATTCACTTCATAATGCATACCTGAAATATTTTACTTAAAACTTATCTGGATTTTGGAAGAAGATTAACACATGATGCTTCCAAAGAGAAGGTAGTATTTTTTTTTTCTTTTTCTGTAAACCTGATGAATTAACCTGATTTTTCATGGTAAAAGATGCTGAGTTAGAGATTCCAGATGTTTGCCAGATCAGTGAGATTCTTGACAGCTTTTCAGGTTGTATTTCATTCTGTTCCTGACAAACGTAGCAGCAGGGACAAGCAATTCTAGCCAGCTTGTGAAAACCCAACATTTAAATGGAGTGACATGTTCGTTTCTAAGTTATGGTAGTTGAAGGGGAAGTCTTCTGGACATGGACATTGTGAAGAAAAGTTAAAATCCAATCAAGAATGTGATAATTATGCGTGTGGATCACGAGGGCTGGTTTCCTGCCGAGTCCCATGAACTCACCCAGGGTAGTATGACACTTGGGTATGGATTTCTTGAGATTCCCTTCAACAGCAGCAATGGAAAATTGTACCAGGGAATCCTCTACGGGTGGGCAGGGATTTAAATGAGTGCTGCAAGGTATGGAAAGCTTAACCCTGACATATTGTGTAGAAATGCAAGAAAGACACAGGAAAAAAATCATCTTAGCTGGATGGTGGTGGTTAGTCCATATATGTAATGCAGTGAGCAGAAACCCACATTGGGCAAAGAGTAAAAAACACTGTTAGAAATCAAGTCATCATTGTAACCCTCTTTGGAGACACCAGGAGCAGAAGTGCTTATCCCCCCCTGTGGCCTCCTATATGGCACATGGGTAATGGAAGCTTGCACAGCTGGTTACTGGTGGTGGTGTGGAGACTTTTGTCATCTCTGATCAGCATCAAATGTACCTGGTAAGTGTAAAAGTCTGCGCTCACCAACATTGTGTCTTGCTTCTTGTTTTTCCTTTTCAGGGACACATTGATAGTCACATGCACCAACAGTGCCACCAGTATATTTGCAGGCTTTGTCATCTTCTCAGTTATTGGCTTCATGGCAAATGAGCTCAAAGTGAATATTGAAGCTGTGGCAGACCAAGGTAGGGTATGCTGCCATTTCCTTACTTAGGTACCTGGTGGCACCTTCAGGTCTCTTATTAATATTGGTGGTGGGAAAAATGGTTTCAAATTGGAGTGGATTAGTAAGCCACTTGTAGGCATTTCTGTATGGGAAGAAGTACACTGGAAAGTCAAGGTATTACTTGAAGCCTCCTCTGCATTTGCTTGATAAGAGAAGGATGCCAGCTAAGACTCATTTCAAATCTTTATGTAAATGATGGAAGGAGAGGTAGGGTGAGATGTCTCCTTCACGTACTCAAAGTGGTGAGTGGTCTTCTCATTTGTCTCAGCTGCTCTTTGTAAACCATTTTCAAGGTAAAAGGTGTTGTGATGGTGGGCATCTTGGATGAGAGGATGACGGGCTTCACAATGTGGGGAGTGGGAGAAATAGGGTGTAGGAGGTGGTTTAAGCTTCTGAACTGTGGGGTACAAGGAGCTGCCTCCATGGGAAGAAAAAGATTTCTGAAGAACTGATTAGAAGGTCTTGATTAGTGAAGAGAGATGGTTACAAATGGGGATCTGAAAGGTTTTAGTTGGTAAAACTGAATGGGAGTGAGAAGATGTGACTGACGAGAGGACTGATGCTGTCATGTATGATTTGGTATGAAGGAATGGGAGATAACAAGGGAGGAGCTTTCAGGATAAGAATCTGAAAAGTTTAAAGGTTTGTAAAAATCTGATGGGATTATAGGGGGATAATTGTTACCTTAGTCTGGACCTGCATTTTCTGCAAAATGTGCAGCACTTTGCCTCCATGTCATCCAACCCCCAGAGCTTTGGGATAATTTGGAACTGTGTTAAAAAGACAATTTTTTAATAACTTTGTAATAAATTGTAGCTGTGATTTTCCTGCCTTAGCTGCTTCTGTGAGGTGTTGTATTTGCTTTCAGCACAGGTACAGGTGTCTCCAAGCACTGAAGGGAAGTGATTAATAGCTTCTCTGTGAGCCATGGGGATGGTTCCCAGTGTTATCCCCCCTGCTCACGATAGCACAGAGCAAGAGGAGGCTCTGAAAGGGTGTGTCTCACTGTCTGCATTGATGTGAAGACACTAAATGCTCTTCTGACAGGTTTGTTGCGTGGATAAATTCAGCTCCATCTGAGGTGCTACATGTAGCCTAAGGTACCTGACTGGCAGCACATCATGGTTCAGAAATGGCAGTAGTGAGTTGACAACAGGGCACCGAAATTAAGAAAATGTTCCATAGTTTCTGGGTGGTGACTCTCATAGGTCATTCTGGACCAATGGGTATAACCAGTCATCTGCATTTGACAAAGTTGTGGGAGCTAAATGGAAAACAGGCAACATGAGGAGGGGACACAGAAATCCTGTAGTTGTAGGAAAAAGAGCAGGTGAAGCAGATGAAGCATTATTTATTTATTCTTGAAAAATACCTTTGCTCAGAGCTCTGTTCCTACCCATTTATTAGAAACGAGCTGCTACACGTGAAAGGAGGAGAACAACAGAGGAGGGAACAAGATATTGCTGCTGGTTATTCCTTCTCTCTAAACCAAAATCCCACAGATTTTACAGTACTTCTCCCCTCAGAGATGCAACTGCAGATGCTGAGTCATATTAGATTTCTGCAGCTCCTTCTGTTGGCAGCCCAGATGCTGAGGTGAGCGGGAGTCTGTGAGCTGCAGTTCAGTCACAGGGAGTTGGTCTGAGGCTTGGAGCAGTTGACCTGTGGTGGAGTAATTCCAGTTGAATTAGCACGTTTTAAAAACAGACTTAGAAAACAGACTTGGCAAATGGAGAAAAGAACCAGCTCTTGTCCTTTCCTACCTTTTTTTTTTTTTTTTCTAAAGTTGTATTTCATTTTGCAGTGAAGGAGAAAACAGCTAAAATGATGGTAAAACATGATGTCCCTTCAATGAGTGAAGTTGCTAATGGAAATAAGAAGGGATTTAAAAAAAAAAAAAAAAAATTTTTTTCCCATTTAGAATCCTCCTTTCAGGAAAACATATAATGCACCTGATGAAAAGAGCAAAATGCTTTTCATGCATGGAAAGGCAGGACAATCTGTGTTCATCCTGCTCTCTCAGTTTGATTAAGAACATATTGCAGCTGAAAAATTCTAGTAATTTGAAATGAAAATGCGAAGTAATTTTTTTGCTTCAGCACACATACAACCTTTGGAATTTTCCTGGTTTTAGCTGCCCTCTAGAAAGAGTTCCTAACCCCCTAAATCTCTGAAGGTGGAGAGGATGGGAGCCAGTTACCCTGTGATTGTTTCCCCATGCCTGGATGCTCCCTGATGTCTGAGATTTTGGAGAGTTAAGAGGAGCTGAGATGGAGAGATGTGCAGTTTCATATTCTCTAATTAAACTTCTCCTAAAAGTGTGATTAATGGGAACTCATCATTGTGAGGCTTAATTAAACTTGTACACGCAGGAAGCTAGTGCAGAGCCCTTATCTCTGGTAGTCAAGAAGAAATCTGTAATCAAGAGACAAAAGAACACATTCATGAATACATAGTAGTTCAACATGCAAAAAGCCATTTTGCTGCAGCACGTTTTAAGGGCAGCAGCACTTATTGAGTCCTGTATTGAATTTTATCCTGTTGTTAATGCTCTTATTTGTTTTCTGTTGAGAAGGAACTCCAAACACTTCCCAGCTTGCCCGTGGAGATTGCTTCCCATGCCGCTAAGAGTGTTTGTCTCAGCATGTGAGAAAGCAACAGTGTTCTCTTCAACAGAAACAGCAGGAAGGGCTTTAGGAAAACGATGCAATTATCTAGATTAGAACTGGCCAGGATGGAGTGAGTTTGGAACCCCTTCTTGTGGCACGGCTCATGCAATCAGCACAACTTGGCTCTCAGTTGTATCTCGCCTGATGGGAAACATCCTTCACAGCCTTTGGAGTAGGGCTCCTTCAGCTGGGATAAGTAGAGAAGTGCTGTCTGCTGTTAATGCTCCCACCACATTCCTGCAGCCTTTTCTCTCAGGCAAATCTAAGCATGCTTGTAAAAATACTTTTTTTCTTTACAGTCAATACAAGTTATAGTGCAAGATATCAAACCAATTAAGAAAGGAGAATTCCTAGTTCAGGGTTTAGGGGACCCCCATCTCCTTATTTTTTCTGCTGTGCATTATTTCAGAATTTCTTACAGATTTTTAAAATTATTTAGAGATATAATAAGGAATGTATTTGTTTAGATGTATATAGAAATAGATATATAAAAATGTAGATAAGGTAGTAGTTATTATCTTGTGTCTGGTATCAGCTCTGTGCATCTGTTACGTTCTTTCCATTTGGCTGTGAGCTGAGGAGATAAAAAAAGAGTATTTTCTGTTCATTCTGTAGTACTGAGGTGGGCTGATGGCTGTTTTGCTCTAAGGCTGGGTTGCTAATTAGCAGGGCCTGCTAATTCTGCAGCTTGGGAAGTAGAAGTGTATGTGTGTTTTGAAACTTACGGTCAACACACAAATGATTAATGTGAAGCTGAAGTCTGTAATGGTTAGAACTTCCTGTAAACAGGATAGACTGAATCTGATAATTTTTATTTTTATCAGGATAAGTAATATTGTATTATACTTGGAAACACAACTCTTCACTTTTTCCTCTTATCTGTTCAGTCAACAATGTGCAATATCACAGCCTTCGTTTTTCTCATTTCTAGGTCCTGGAATTGCTTTTGTGGTTTATCCAGAAGCCTTAACCAGGCTTCCCCTCTCTCCCTTCTGGGCTATAATCTTCTTTTTGATGCTTCTGACACTTGGATTGGACACTATGGTAAACTGCTTTTGTTTCCCCTCCTTTTCTTCTTGTTTTTCCTGGCTTATTTGTTTGGAGGACTATGAGGTTCCTCCTTGGTTTCCCTGTGGTCAGGGATCTGCTTTGCAAAAAGAGGAATGAAGTCAGGCTGAAATAATTTGGGTGAAACTTTGGTGTTGACATCTGAGCATTTCACCCCTAGGATCTTGAAATACTCTTGTATTCCAGTATGTCCAGCTAGATCATCTTGTGTACACTGTGCACACTGAAATGATTCCTGTTGTTGCTGTCTCCCAGTTTGCCACTATCGAGACTATCGTGACCTCCGTTTCCGACGAGTTCCCCAAATACTTACGTACGCACAAGGCGCTGTTCACTCTCGGGTGCTGTGTCTCCTTTTTCATCATGGGATTTCCTATGATCACTCAGGTAAGAATATTGTCTTTGAGCATCCTTGTCTGTCCCCCAACCCCCCTCTGGTGGCCGTTCTCCTCCTCTGCAAGTCGTGAGCAACCTGAATTCTGCCGCATGTGCAGACACCGGGTGAGTCTGAAATCGGACTTTTTTTAATGGATGCTCTGACTGAGATACATCAATTCTTCCAAAAAAATCAGACTCTTAAGTTTTTTCCTAGCCTAACTCTCTAAAATAATAATGTAAATTAGGAATTAATTTAAGAAGAAAGGGAAGGTTTTATGTCAGGAAAACATGGACATCAGTTTTGTGGGCCATCCCTTCCACTTCAGATGTAAACTGCTAGTCCTTGCAAGCTGTGGAGTTAATAATGAATTTCTCATCTACTGCCTTCAGTGTCTTTTTCTCATTAATTCCTCCAGCAATCTAAACCCAGCAGTTTCAAGCGGGGGTGCACAAAATCTATGTTACTCTTTTATTCATCCCTTTTGTCCCTTTGTCTTTCTTTGTCACCATCTCATCACCCACCAGCCCAGCTTTGGAGTGCCAAAGTCTAGGATGGATTCAGTCCTTTCTTCACTTGAATTCTGCTGGTTAACATCTGCCCTGAAATAGATGAACTGGACTCACTGTTACAAAATTCCTAGTGTCAATGGCAATTTTGGTTTTGACGTTGAATTAAATGGTTAGAGACACTGGTGGAAGGGCTGCTCACAGTTCAGTCCTTAATCTGAAAGGACTGAAGCCAGTGTCTTCCCAAGCTGTGTTAGTTACCAGTCTCAGGTGTACCCTCTGCTATTCTTCTTGTTGGATTTGATAATAATTCAGCCAGAAGGAAGAAACTGTAGTGCAGCATGAGCCTGTGTCAGGTCACTGTTTGGATGCTCCCTTGGGATAGGCAGTCCTGGCTCCTGCTCCTGTCCATTTTGCCTGCCCTAATGCCAGTCAGAGTTGTGACACACATGAAGAGAAACACCAGCTATATCCCACACGTAATGGCTCTTTCATTCTTTTTTCTTTAGGGTGGAATGTATATGTTACAGCTTGTGGATACTTATGCAGCCTCTTACTCTCTTGTCATCATTGCCATCTTTGAGCTCGTTGGAGTTTCCTATATATATGGTAAGAAGAAATGCTGTTCTTGAACAACCCATGTCAAAGTAGCATTTTAGCATAGGTGAAGTAGCTGGTAATGTGAAATTCTTAAGTAATAACACTTATATTTTTAATAAAAAGCCTCAGAATGTCCTTATTTTGAATCGAAGCATAATGAGGCTTCATTACTGTAGGATTCCTTTAAATACTTGTATTCAAAGGACTTTCATACAGTCTAATGTCCCTTTCCCACCAATAACCTAAAGCCAATGCTTAGACATGAGTGTAAGAACAGACAAAGCATTTTGTGATGCTTCTCTGGGGGCTCTTTCTCACTCTTAACAATTTTAGGGTCAGAGACTTCCTGAGCCATAAGTGGTGTCTTTGCATTTAACAACTTTGGAAGGATTTATTTTCCACGTACATATCTAGTCTTTCCTTTAGCCAATGTCTGCAACAGAGAATCACGACTGTGCAGCTACTCAGACTGATAAATTATGCACAGTGGCAACACCAGTTATATTGATCCATGTTGACATACATTAAATTATGAGGAAGATCCTGAGCTATGTATAAAGCAGTGAAACTAGCTTGCTGCTACTGTAGCTACATCAGTTGATGTCAGCTGGTGATTTGCTCCAAAACTTATCCAGTGCTTTCAGAAGATTGATTCTTGGAAATGTGAGATCTCAGATGGTTCTGGTAGGAAATGTGAAGATCTCCATATATAACAGATGCTTAATTTATGTCTGGAGTGTGTTCTCACTTAAGACTTGCCTTCAAAACCAGAGGAAGATCTGGATCTCAGTATTAAAGTTAAAAAAGATAAGGCAGTTTCCACTGTTGCTGTGGACAGGAATGAATGATACATGCTGTATCAGCTAGACAGAAACAATCCCAAGATGTTCTGTTGAAGATCCATTTCTAGCAGCATGATTCCAGGCTCTTCTGCTGTGCACTGGATACTTAAATCTACCCACGTTGTGGTGTCCACTCTGTAGTATAAATACATTTAAAGATCATATGTACTTCAAAACATGCAGAGTTCATTGCTCTTGCTTGAGAAATGAATGTTATAGACAGGACAGGGAATCAGCTCTTCCTTGTTTTCTGTAATTTTTGGGAAATACAGAAGTGTATTTTTTCTTCACTGACACCCAATCTGGTGAGCAGGCCTGAGTGGGTGTAAGATAAGCCAGATCTGACCTGGTGAGGAAACATTACAGAATCCAGTATGAACAGTCAAGACAATGAGGACCTGAGTGTAATGCTTTGAGGTATCCCCTGAAGTGGAGAGTTGGGTTTGGGGGATTATTTAGCAGAATGCCTTGTTTGAAAATCAGTGCTGGCGAGTTGTGCCATTGCTCTGTGCTTCGATTTCCCTGAAGACATGCAAGATTTGCCCATTTCCTCCCACCTACCAACGAGGTTTAACATGTACCTGTTCCTGTGGAAACACCACCGGGTACATGTCACTTGAGACATTAGCATCTGGTTATCTTGTCAGTTTCCCAGCTTTCCTAAAATCGGTACAATTCCATAAAAGATGGTGAGTGGCAATGCTCAAGAAGAGTTATAAGGTTTGTTTTGTTCTGTTTTTTTCCCTTTTCCCTCCTCTTCTGCTTGTTGAGAGCATGCCTGAAGCACTCAGTGTCACTCCTCCTGGCCATCAGCATGTCCAGCATCACCAAAAAGATTGTCTCCTTTGAAGCCATTGCCATCTGTGTCCAAGATAAACATTCCTTTTCTAATATTTTTTAAATAACCCCCAAACTGCTTAAATTTCTTCTGTAAGTTTTTCAATAAGGATGAAGGTAAAGAGGGAGGAAACAGTGGCTCTGTTCCTTCTCTGAACACTGTGTGGCAGAAGCACCACAAACCTGTAGTTGTGCAGTGACGTTTTATTAGGCTTGTCAGCAAAATTGCTCTGGCTAGTGCTTGCTTTTCCCAACAAGCTCAGTATCCCTTCAAACACCAGTATTTATGAAAAATATAAAATAATACAGAAATAATTATAGTGCTACAAAGGAAGGATTTGAATAGAAGAGAATATTTTTACTTATATACAGCTTAAACATGATCAGACTGCCAATTACAAATCACTCTTTCCATGCTTTCTGTACCATCTGATTGTTAATCAGCAGGTGTCAGTAAAGCCTTTGATACCAATTAATTTCAAAGATTATCCTCTGGAATTAACCTTTTGTAGACTAAAGAACTTCCAGTCTTTTACACAATAACTTTAACAATTTAACTTGGCAATCATTATGTCCTTGACTAATGTATCATAGTCTGACTGCATTAAAGCTACTTTTCTAAGGACTGTTCTTAGGAATGCAGCTTTTATATTTGGGATTTGCATGTTGTAAATACAAGTGAAGCTGCTGCTCTTGTTATATTCCTTCAAGCAGTGCTTAAAATTGGCATAATATATTTTCAAGCTCTGACAACTGCTGTTTTACACTCCGCTGACACCTTTCTCTATAGACACACACTCTTCACAGCAAGCAGGCTGGCACAATTTGTGGCAGGTGCTTTTATGATGAAATAAATCTGTCTTTAGTTCTCCCTACATGTTCTGCTTGCTGAGCTGGTTAAGATTTTTCAATTAAAAAGAGGCAGACTTGGTTATTACTTTGCAATCCTTTATTTTTCAGTAGAGACAGTGCTGCATAATCCAGTCAAACGATGTTTCTTTTATTTCACATGGTAATACAGATGTTTATTCTCCAGTTGTTTATATTATGATGCACGATTGGTAAAGAATCTCTTAGAGCTGTGGGTATTAATTTAATCATCAGCATAATTCCCACTGTTGCATTTTGTAACGTGAAGCTAAATATCAAGATCCTTGTGCTTGAGCAAAACACTGTTAGAAACTGAAAATGCATGACCTTAACTTTGTTCATGCTCCTTCTAGATCTGTTTTTTGACAGTCTGGGAATGTTCATTGTCAGAGTCAGTGGGAACTGCTGCAGTGTGTCTGTAGAAAGTGTTACTAATTCTGAATGTTTTACCTGTAGCAGAATATTGAAGTAGTTGTCTGTCTCGGTTTGCATTCTCCTTTTTAATGGATTTTATATCTGCAGCACTTCTGAATGCATCAGCCTACTTTAGAGAGTGGAAATTGAGATATGGAATATAATGTATTATTTATTTTCCCAAGTTACTCAGCAGGCCTGACTGATCTGAGAGGCAGACCAGCCATGCTGAGCTGTAATCAGCATTCTAGTTAATTAACACATCCTCTGTGTTTTCCTTGGAACTTGATGAACCTGTTTTCACTCTTTCACTAGGAAAGACACCAGTACTGTGTGATCCCAGTGTCTGTTTACATGCATTTGACTCTTGAACTGCTAATATTTAAAGGTGTCTGAAGCTGTGAATATCTACCAGCGATTCCTAGAAGGAACAAAATTTTTAATTGGAATTTCAACTAAATCTGTGCAGATTTGCATGAAGCTTGCACAAATTTTGGGAGCTGTAACTATCTGGTTAGGTACAACCTCCCTTTGCAGCAGCAAGTGTGGCACTTGGACGAGCTTTAAACTTTGTGGAAGGACCCTCCAAGCCCACACCTTGTGCTGCTGCAACTCGTTTAAAATTACTTTAGTTCCCACCATGTCAGGCTGCAGGGATGACCCCTGTGTGAGCACCTCCCAGGTTGTTCCCTGCAGTGTGTGCACTGAACTGCAATAAGCAGGTGAATAAAACACAGGGGCAAATAATTCTGTTGCAGCAAACATCTCCTTTCAGGCCTGTAGTAACAGTGACCCTGGGGTCAGGCCGGGCATGCAAAGCTCTGTTACAAAATGGAGAAGCACGTGGTGAGTCAGGTGGGTGCTGAAGTACAGTGATTTCATGGGTCAGAAAAATTACAGGTATTTTACAGAGAAGGGCAGAGGCTTTCTGAAGAAGAGCATTTGCACTAGCCAGTGAAAAAGAGGGGGAGAGATTACAGTTAGAGGGGAAAAAAAAGTGACATCTGGGTCACCTTCTGTTTGTTTTCTAAGCTGCAGGTTGTACTTTTCCTTCCCCCTAAATACAGTTCTTGCAATTCCATCTTCTTGATGAACTGATGAAGTTTTCTTCTCTGTTTCTTATTATAACAGAGGTTTTTTAGCTTTTCTCTGACATGCTGTCTGCCTGACTGTCTTACTCTGCACTCACCCTCAGAGCTGGGTCTTTGGGGGGCTGCCCTAGCACTATCAAGCCCTGCTGCTTTCTTAGAGGTGTATCAGAAGACACTGAATAATACACCCTTGTTAATTTTTACCTTCTTAAGTCTCGGAACAGTCAATGGATAAACTTCTTGCTCCTTTATATCAACCATAAGGCTTCAAAATTGGGTGGATCAAGCCTGGGAGTTATCCCTTAAAACCTGTAGTAGCTGGCTGGAGTGCAATATAGACCTAAAACAGTTTATTCCTTTTGTTCCAAGAATTTCTCCACTGGCTCAGTGACTTCTGATTTAAGCTCCATCTGTGTGCCCATGTCACAAAAGTTCAACTAAATGCTGTAGAAAAATGTGTTGTAAAATTTAAATTATTGAGATGATCACCTGCTTTGTTAGATAAAATTGTCCCAAAGTGGAAAAGTTTGTGTGACAAAGGAGCTCAGCCTTTAACCCCAGAGCTCCCTCTTATTATCATCACTAGAAAAACTGGAGCAAATTTGAATTGTGTCTTTATTACTTTTGGATAAATTGCTAATAGCTGTACTGAGCAGGGACCATTTACCTAAACATCTTTGCAGAACACGGCTGAAAAGCTGCCTGGCTCTTATCAGGAGCTGCTGGGCCAGCACAGTTTATCCAGTCAAAAGGCACAGCCAGGGAGATAGCTGCAGAGATGGCTGAAATACCATTTTCCAATCTTGTGTGTTTTATTAACTCAAGCAAATTTGTAGATGCAATCAATACAACAATCTGAAGTACTAATGTGTCAATCGATCTGTTTGTTGAAACAGCATTGAATAGAATTTAAAATATTTACAGGTGTTCTCTAATACTTCTAAGTATTGCTTGCATATCAGTTGCAAAATAACAGGACATTATCAATTTCAGTGCTAAGTGATACAGTTGTACCCCAGACAGGCATGTAGTAGCTATAGAGAAGCTCAGATATTGCCTAAACTGACACAGATGATACAGAAATTAATAAGCCTCATCTCCACAGTGAAAAATAACAAGTATACAGATAATTGCAACTAACCAGTACCTGCCATTAATGCTTCAACCCCAAACTTACTGAACACTTAATCTCCATGTAAAAGCTCAATTTTGCTTTAATCCTTAGGAAGTAAATATTTTATTAGAATGGTTCCCACCATAATAGTCTCGTTTTTTCCTCTGTGGTTAGTTTCTCCATTGAAGTTTTCAATAAACAAGTAGTTTGTTTTTGCAATTAGACACAAGGAAGTCACAAGAGCTACATTGCAAATTGCAGCTGGTTTCTTTCTCCTCCCCTAATTGCAATTATGTTTGCTGTTTACAGGATTGCAAAGATTCTGTGAAGATATAGAAATGATGATTGGATTCCAGCCAAGTAAATTCTGGAGAGTCTGTTGGGCATTTGTGACCCCAACTATTTTAACAGTAAGCAAAAACTTTTTATATGTTTTCTTCAAACAATTTTGGTGTTGTTTCTTCGTCATTCATGATGTTTCTGAATAATAGTAATTAGATGTTAGATGCAGATACCTAGACACACACACCTGTGTGTACACGTGTGTTCTTGGATCTGTAGATCATAGAATCATAGAATTTTTCTGGTTGGGGAAGACCTTTGAAATCATCTAGTCCTACTGTTAGTGTAGCACACTGCCTAGTCTGCCACTAAGCCACGTCTCTCAGCACCACATCGACACATCTTTTAGATACCTTCAGGGACGGTGACTCCACCACTGCCCTGGGCAGCCTGTTCCATTGATTGATAACTAACCCTTTCAGTGAAGACATTTTTTCTAATGTCCAATTTAAATGTCCTCTGGCACAGCTTAAGGTAATTTCCTCTTGTCCTACCACTTGTTGCCTGGGAGGAGAGACTAACTCCCACCTCACTCCAAGCCCTTTTCAAACACTTGCAGCGAGTGAGGAGGTTTCTCCTCAGCCTCCTTGTCTCCAGGCTGGACAACCCCAGGTTCCTCAGCTTCTCCTTGCAAGACTTGTGCTCCTGACCCTTCATCATCTTCACTGCCCTTCTCTGGACATGCTCCAGCACTTCAATGTCCTTCTTGTAGTGGGGAGCCCCGAACTGAACACAGGGTTTGAGGTGTGGCCTCACTGCTGCCGAGTGTGGAGGGAACAATTACTTCCCTGGTCCTGCTGGCCACACTATTGCTGAGAAAAGTCAGGATGCTGTTGGCCTGCTTGGCCACACGGGCACACTGCTGACTCGTATTCAGCTATCAACCAACACCCTTAGGTCCTGGTGAAACAGCCTAAGTGATGGTACTTTTGGGAGTGAGGGATGCTGCTGAACGGCTCTCCCTGTCAGTGCAGGTGCTGGGATGGCAAACCATTGCATCCAGCGTTTTGGGGTTTTTGTATACGTGTGTGTGTGATGTATATGTATGTACATGTACACATGGAGGGGAGAAGAAATGATGGGGATCCTCCCGGCTGCTCCCAGGGGGAGAAAATGGGGAAAATGCCATTTGATGGAGTCAAAAGCTGATCTAAGAGACACGCTCCGGGAAGGCTGAGGTGGGAATAGGAGCGACAGCGTTTTGAGCTGCGGGGGTGGGAGGTATTTTCGCAAAGGCGGAAATAGTTACGCTCTCAGGATCACCTACAGGCCGCTGCAGCTTCTCTCTCTCTCTAAAAAAAATAATAACAACAAGAGAAATAAGAAAGGACGGCCCTGGTCGTGGCGCCGCTTCCCCGCGGGCACCAGCAGGTGGCGCTGCTCGCCCGGCGCGCGGGGGAGAGGCCGCCAGGAGGCGGGAGCGGCTTCTCCCTGCCCGCGCTTCCCTGGAGCGGCTGGAAAACCCCTCCCGAGGGAAAAGCTGGTCGTGTTTGTTTCATCTTCCTGGCTCTTTTCCCTTTTCGTTGCCGCCCCGAGCCCTGGAATGATCATTGACTTCAAATTTCAGCCTCCGTTTTGACCTCCTCGGTGGCGCGTTCTCGGTTTTCCAGTGCTGTGCCTGCTTTTTTTCAGCTCCAAGAGTCAAGGTATAATACCTGTATCTGCATTTGCTCCCTGGCTCTCTAATAGAATATTTCCTTTACGTTTGAACCTAAGGACAGCCACAATCTTTAACAGGACGCCACGCGTTGGCACAATAATTAATTCTTGTAGCCATTTCAAAAGTCTTCGGCTTGATGAGCCAGTGTAAAACAACCAAGACTTCTTCTACCATTTTTATATGTTTGAGAGAACATCCTTTGTCCTGAAGGTCCTCAGGCCTGGGCCATAGGTGGAGAGAGGTTATATCTGTGTAGGGTTTTAAAAACTCAACATTTCGCAGCAGGGCTAGATAGTTTCTCCAGGGCTTCATACATTTTTAGGTAGAAGATAAGAAAAGTTACTAGAATTTCTGATAAGGTACACGTTTTGAAACAGGGAAAGAAGCACGATGGTGACTCAATAGTCCTTTGCAGTCACTTCTTCCAGAGGAGCTGTATTTCAGCCTATGTGCCGGGAAGTTCTTGTGGTTGTGCTGTTCTTCAGTGCAGCATAAATGTTGGGAAATTTTTTTTATTGCTGGGGAGAAAAAAAGAGGCTCTGGATAAAGCTGAGAACTTCTTTTCAGTGTTGTTAATTCAAGAATTAGGTGGGTTTTTTGTTGTTGTTGTTTGGTGTTGTTTTTTTTTTTTCTGGAAACTGAAAAGGTTTAGTTTTTTCAGACAGGAATGCTTGTGTGGAGGGACCAGTGAGTTTTGATTAGCCAACAAAATCCTGAGTTGTGAGGAAAAGGATTTTCCTACAATGAGAACAATTTCTCTAAGGGGCATAATGAAGATATTCTACTTTTCCACATAGATTTTTCTTTACTGATTGTCTTCACTGAAGTGTATTGTTGCTGTACATGAAAACCAGGTAGATTTACTTTTCCTGTCCAGTGGCAACTGTTGTTTGATTGTGACAATACACAGGTATAGTTTGCAAATCCCTTTTAAAAAGTTTGAAGACATAACCCAGTTTGTTCTATAGTATTAAGGTAACATCAAGAACAACGTGTTTTGTTTTTTTTTTAAAAAAAAGCATGTGCACATGGGGGTTTTTTAATCTTTCTTTTTTTCTTCCAATGGCTGTTTTTAGGATGTTGCCTTAGACATGTTGTTACACTTGTGAAGGGACTTGTAAGGCTTTTCTGCAAATTGCTTCTTCCTTTACTGCTCAGACTTGCACTCTTAGCTACTGCCAGTAATCACAACTAAAGAACGGGGAATTATGTTGTCTCTTAAGGAAAGCAAATTTGAAAAGCAAACAAGGCCAGTTCAAACTTGCATGTTCTGTTGTTGTTCCCTCCAAATGTAATATTTAGGGAACTTCCAGTGAGAAATAAATTGACACTGATCAGTTGTAATTCAATTTTTATGCAATGGAAACAGACAAAGCAAAACCAAGCAATACATTCTTTTCTATTATTGCTTCTGTAAAGCTAATATTTGATACATTTGGATAGTCGAATATTAGACTTTCAATTACTCCGTATCTCTGGCAAAAAAGACCTAATGGTGTTTATCTGTGCCTTCACCTAGTTATTCTGCTATAAATCTTCTGTGTGCAATTATTGTAAGTGCAAGCATTTCCCAAAAGTTACTGAATTATGCACAAATGTAAGCAGACATATTGCTATTCCTACAGTAAGTGAAACCGAGTAACTTAGCACGATCGCGTTACGTAAAACTGCCAATAGACCATGTAATAAAGCATGTTACTCTTGGGGCAAGATTCTAATTTCAATTTTTCTGGCATCACTACTGTGATTTTTGTGGGATTTTGCAAGATTTCCAAACACTCATTAGAATCAGACTCTGTCCTGTTCGTTACAGCTTTTGGAGTGCCCTGCCTTAGCTGCATGTCCTTTTGTCTCTATTCCATATACACCAGCTTGGTGTGTGGATACCTACCATTTGTTGCATAGTAGGCTTGGTTTTTGCTTGTTCAAACTTGGTTTTCCTTCCTTCTTTCCAGTTTATTCTTTGCTTCAGTTTTTACCAATGGGAACCAATGACTTATGGAGCTTACCACTATCCAGGCTGGTCCATGGTGCTTGGATGGCTGATGCTGGCCTGCTCAGTTATCTGGATCCCAGTTATGTTTGTGATAAAAATGCATCTAGCCCCAGGGAAATTTATTGAGGTAATTATTCTGTCCTTTTTTTTCTGCTTTAAAATATAGTCACAGCAAACTGTTCTATTTTATATTGATTTTTGTGATATTGAATGGCTAATAGTGCTAAGATTACTTTCTGGTAGTGTAGTTACTGTGTTGCAAAGAGAAGCTCAGTTGATTTAAAATGAAATGCAGACCTTCTATTCCCCGTCCCTCAAAAAATATTCTTTACCTGTTAAGTGATTCCTGTTATGAGAATTAGGAGTTAGGAATTTCCTGAGCCCCAGCATGGTGTTCCTGACTGGAAGGTGATCTCCCAGCTGGGCTGGCCTTGTCGCACAAGCAGCGTGTAGCTGTGGGAGGCAGCGAGTGCTGGTGTGTGCTGTGTCACACGAGCCCAGCAGGGGCCAGGAGATGTCAATCAGGAGTTGCCTGTTTGCAGAGCGTGAGATGGTCTGTACCTGAGTCCTCCGGGAGGCTGAACTTCATCAAGTTCAGGAATAAGACAGATGAAGACACCTCTTGCTCTGCAGATCAAAATACTCATTATAAAACCTGGCTGGCAATCTTGGTTGGTTTTTTTGTTTGTTTGTTTATTTGTTTGGTTTTTGCCCCTGCCTTATTCATCTCATTATTTTTCTTGAATAAGTTGGTCCTTTCTGGGACCTGGGCTTAAATAAAATCCCAAGTGGCACTTTGTTTTCACGCTGCTTTTGTTCATTTTGCAAATCAGATTCCTGCCACTATCCCCAGCCACAGTCCCTGTGCCCTGTTCCAGCCTGCTCCCGAGGTCACTCCCTGCTGTTCCCATCCCTCTGGCTCCTCAGTCAGGGTACAGCAATGTTAGCTTCGTGTCAGCATTTCATCCCTTCCTTGCCTCCCCCTTATCTTCTGGAGAAGTTTGCTGCTTTCTCAGTTCTGCCCTCTCCTCCCTGCAGGCTGCTTGTGCTGCTGCCTCCTCGGGATAAGGAACAGATTCTTGTCTCCCCTTTTCAGAGCTGCTTTTGCAGTTCAGCTCTTCTGCAAAACCCGTCGGGGCTGTTTTTTTACACCTCAAAAATGAAAAGGAGAGAAGAAGTACTGAAATAGAATAGTCTTTTTGGTCTCTCAATATGTCATACTACACATGCCTAAGGGAAAAGACCACGCTTTTCTGCTGCACACAGAGCAGAGGGATTTAATATTAAGGGGTGAGACACCCTAGGGAGAGTATCCAAGTACATGGTTGGCCCTGTGCAATGAGGCCACTTGTCTGAAGGGCCATTCAGTCCTTGTGTAGTGCATAGTGGAGCACACAGGCCAGGAGACAACTACTCCAACTGGGAATGAGCTCATGTGAAATTAGACTGACTTGTTAATTGTCTCATGAGTTTCTCTCATTGAGACAAATTCTTCTGCTTCAAATCTTCTAACTTACATGAGTAGTACTGGCATATATATTTGCCACAAAAATGGGGTGCTCTCCTCACTGTCTCTGTAGTAGTGCACCCAAAGAAACACCAAAAAGTTGGGTCTGTATTGAAGGGGCTTTTTCTGAAGCTATTTCAGCTGTAGCCCAGTATTTCCTGAACACAGAGTCTGCTGCATAAAATTATTATGGTTGATTTGGGAGGTAAGAGTTGCAAGCTGGTAATTAAGCAGAGATTAAAATAACTGATATAGAGGTCTGATTCACTTTATTAGGTAATAAACATATAATTGCTCCCTCTCAAGTCATCAGAAATATGTTTTCTTTCCTTTTCATCTGTAAATGCACCAATCAAATTATATATTCAATAAAGAAATCAGTGGAAAGATTAGAATATTTTTGTTGTTTGTCAGGTTAACATTCTCCTCTTTTTTTTCCTGCAGATGGAAATGAAACATTTTGCCATCTCAGAATTAAAATCTTTGTTTGTTCATGGCAATATACTTCTTTTGGTCATTTCTATGCTTTTGGGAAATATTCTAAACAGAAATCCAATTATTTTAATGCAGTTACCCACTGCTTAGACCATCGGGCTAAGTAATTGTGCACATGTCCTTCAGTAAGTGAGCTTTGCAATCTGTGGCCGTGGTTCTGAGCTCCCCTTCTCTGACGTGGGGGAGAATGTATAATGAAAATCTGGGCACTTTATCCTCTATTAATCTTGCAAACTCTGTGCAAAACAAACACTGAGCAGTGGAGCATTGCAGGGCCACCATCAATAACCTGAAACGAGCCAGTGCTCTTCTGCATTGTAATTCTGCTCCCTAACTCCAAATGAGTCTCTCTTTTCTCTTCCCCACATTGCAGCGACTCAAGCTGGTGTGCTCTCCACAGCCTGACTGGGGTCCCTTTTTGGCCAAGCACCGTGGTGAACGTTACATGAATATGATTGATCCACTGGGAACCTCTTCCCTGGGACTTAAACTGCCAGTGAAGGATATAGAACTGGGGACCCAATGCTAATAATTACTACTTGGGTGGCAATAACACTGGCAGCCTTTGCTGATATATTTTTTTTTTTTTCTGTTTTGTCTCCCCACTGTTTCTTCTTTTCTTTTTCTCAGTGCCTGAAAGTGGTTGCTAAGGAAAGTAGGATTTACCATTGCATGCCAAAGGGAAGACCTAGCTAGACCACTTCCAGGTGTAAGTGATGCCCATGCCATGTTCTGTACCTGCTGAAATAGCAAAAGTATGTTCCACAATGGGTGACGTGTTTGTGTCACGTTCCGTAGAAGGAAACAAAACGCAACAGGAAAATTTATTTAAGGAAATGATGTGCAGAATTTGACCCGTTTCACACAAGCATCCTTGAAGCAGGTAGCTGTGATGGCACTAGGATTTTATTACGAGTGTAATCAAGGGATTAATCTGCTCCCTGCAGATGGGACGGGAGCAAGGAAAGAAGGGGATCTCCTGTAGTCCTGCTATAAATCCAGACAAAGTGGAGTCGCTTTGTCTACACTGACAGCAGACTCTGACCCGTTGTGGCTGCACACTTCTTTTATGATTTATGCTAACTTCAAGGGCCTGTTATTTAAACAAGTGGAGACCCTTTAAACAGCACACCAGGAAGCAATATGTGCCATCAGAATAGAAACACAATAATTAATTTGATCTTTTCAGGTAGAAAAATGAAAGCAAAACTTAACTAATAATTTAGAGATTGGGACTAAGCTGTGTGATTGAGTCTAGAATGGTTTGGAAATGGTGCCAGACTGAGATGTGTGGGCATCACTGTTGAAAGTAATGTCATATGTTTCTTTTGATAAGTTGATATCTGTCATTTCACTTAACAATGCCTCAGTTATATGAAGTGTCTGAAACTTTGCTCCATGCTAAATGCAACTGCGGTTTTATTCGCTTCAATGTTCTGAACATAGTTTTCCTTGTTTCTCTGCTTTTGTTTACAGTATCTCCTCAAGAAGCCATCATATAATTTGTGCCTAACTTTGTATTCTTACAGTGGTAAGTGTAGTCTAGTTACCACCTGACAACAGTTATTCGAAGTTAGATGTGCTGTTCAACTTTGTGACTCCCCATTTACTCTCCTATAAACATCTTTATATAACCTTTAGATGATGTATTCTTCTCTTTCAACCAGTGGGGAAATAGCAGAACCCCACTTGTCTATATATTATATATATAACACTTAAATTCTTCAAAGCAATGTTATCTCAGAAATGTACATGTTTTTTCTGGTTCGGTTTGTGGATTTTTTTTGGTGTTTGGTTGGTTTTTTTAATTATTATTTAAAACATTTTCAATAAACAAAAGAACAAAAACCCACAACCACTGCAGTCATCCACACAGATGCAGCCTTAGATAGAAAATATTTGAGTGTTGGGGGAGAGGACAATTTATTTGAAGGCCATTATAACCTTTTATAGCTATAAGACATCCTGAATCATTACATGTTAGAAATCAGATATAAGGGGTGATATCAATCCTAAAATTAGTTTTCTTACCTACTGGGCAGAGTAAAAATAGAGCTTTTTAAGAGTACATTTATTTACCTGAATAGAAAATTAGCCCAATTTATTGTAAATGTACTAGAATGAGGGAGAAAAATATATCTTCAATAATTGGCAAAACTGTAACCTTTACTATCTTGTAATATCCTATACATAAATATATGATATTTTTTAACAGTGATCAGTGTTCATGTAGTGTGTGTACTAGTGATGTTTTATGTCCCTATAAATATCTTACCAGTGTAGAGATAGTGAGCTTAGAGTAGTTTAGGTGGTTTTTTTCCTTCCCTGCACACACAACTGTAGTAGCCAGTAAATGTTCTTTCCTTTCAGGGGACTGTTTCTATCCCATTCTTTTGTCTGTGTCTCGTCATATTACAGGGTCTCAGGTAACTCTTCAGTTCGTGTGTGTCTGTAGATGAGTAGATGTGTTGTCTCATCCTGTTGAAGAAAACAAAACAAAAAACTAAACCTTAATGTAACACTTCCACAAACTGTTAACTTATTTTCTCTGTGTGTGTGTATATATATATGTATATTCAATATATTAATCATTTTGCTGAACATCCTCTTTCATGGGACAATTAGTGTTGCCAGTTCAAGGCACTGCTGGAGACCTTTAATCCTCATGCAGGACATGCAAAGTGTCCTCAGGGGTTGTCAATGAGCAAAGTGAGGGCAGATTTTGCAACGTTTTGTGCTGGCCCCTCAATCCCCAGAATCCCACTCCATGGGCTCTGTTGGTCCCTGTCTCGCCTGGCAGCAAGACAGGACCCTTCTGTGAGCTTCTCTGCCTTAAAGCTGTGTCCCCTTCTTTCATCTTTGCCTCCTGCTTTAATAAGGGGCCTGTTATTCTTACTTCTGGCTCTTGTTTTCCTGGCAGAGGTTTGAGAAGCCACATTCTGTTTGATGTGATGAAGGGTCATAAAGATGAGCTGGAACTTTGGCCCCCAGGTCTACATGGGGCTGAGGGGCCTTCTCTGGATGAAGAGAAGAACCTAACTCAGCATCTCTAGTGGGAATTAGATATTTTTGTCAAGATAAATAGCTGTAGGCCTCTCTTTACCAGTATTACCTAGGATCTTAGTTTGATTTTTGAAGTCCAGGCCAGTTTCTCCTCACTGCTACTGTGATAAAAAGAAATATGCATCCATAGGTTTGTTCCTTTTTTTTAAAAACAGAAAACACACTCAAATAGCTTAACAGTTCTGAATCCTTTCACTTAGTAACTTATCTCAGGTCAAGCATTGGAACTGGGATTAACTAATTGCAATAAAATTACCTCAGTGTAAGGATGTCAGTTACTGTTTACCTTAGGTATAAAAGAGATGTTATTTGAAGTAGTACTGCTAGGTTGTGGTATCTTTTCCTTCACTAAACCAGAATGCCTATGAAAAAATTAATTGCTTTCCATGATTTATGTAATTAATCTCCTTGTTTTTAATTGAGATGTTGTTCCTGTGCCTGCTAAATCATTAGCACAGAATTGGGCTTGACTTTGAAGCTCTGCAAACAGATGATGGTGATTTTATTCTAGCTGATACTTGTATTCAGCTTTAACCTCAGTTACTAGGTTTGCAAAAACATTTGGGGAAGGGGAGAAATGCATATAAAACTCACAGAAGATATTAATTTTTCACTGTATGTTGAAAACAGATTCTTTTTCACACTGGCCTTCTAAAAAAAGTATTTTACTGGCCATATCTGAATGTTGAGATTAAATAAACCAGCAGTGTCTTCTTTAAATGAGAAGTAATCTTGAAGTTTGGGAATGCACTTCATTTACCATCTTCTAGGAAAAGTTTGCATGTACTTTGATAATTTTCTAAAAATAAATTTAATAGCTAATTAAATACCAGTAAAGATCTTTAAAAGAAAAAAAAAAAAGGAGGGGAAAAAGCCATATTAGTAAAAATGTGATGTATGTACTTGCAGGTTTATCTATCTTGTGAGTAAAAAATGTTAAAATTTGGTGAAATTACTTATGTTGCACTTTTTTTTTTTCTTTGAAATGAAATTGAATTTCTGAATGAGCTGAGATGCATTACTGTATGCATTAAAGATTATACCTAATGCAAATGCTTGCCATCTTCAAATTCTTTGGGGTATTCCTAGTGTTTTTAATATGCAATGTTCAAAACCTGTGTTTCAGCTAGACATGGCAGCACTTTGTTTCCAAAAGAAGGGTTTAACAAAATGACCTTTAATTGAGAAAGACTTGGATTGTCTTTATATGATCTTTCAATTGGGTCAAAGTAGTCTTTTCCTTAGGTTCTGCTCCACTCACCATGTTAGATGTGCCCAGCACTGAAGATCATTGCTTCTGATACACTGTGTGGCTATTGCTTACCATGAAATTCCAACACCTGATTTATTTGAAATACCTTTGGTCTGTTTGAGTATATGTATTGTTGTGTGGTTAATGTGATTTCTTGTTGGTTATGTTAAAGCAATTCCTTATTTGTGGCAGACATTGGTTTCCTATTGGTTTCTTACTCGGCAGCTTCACCTCTTGCAATCAGAGAAAGACTTGTAAGAATTGTGGGTTGCAGGCAAGGGGCATTCCAGGGAGCTTCTCTGTTTTGCTAGTAACTCTGCTGTCAGAAACGCCTGTTGCTTGGTTTGTAGCTAAATGGTGTGCACCTAAGGTACCTGTATAATGGCTGAAGCTTGATATTCCCGAGGGACTCAGGTTGATGACTTAAGGAGGGGGAAGAGTTGGGGTATTTGGGGGTTCGGCCTTTGTTACCCTCAGGCAGCCTGTCACCAAAGAGAGGTTATCCTGATGGGGTTTACATCATGTGAGAACTGGGCTGGACCTTCTTGCTTGCAGTATTATTATTTGCCCATCATGTTTAAACACATCTTCAGGTAACCATTTGCCTTATCGCTGTCTTCCATTGTTCGGAAAATTATGGATTGACTAAAACCTGTTGTTGTCTGTCATTTACATTATGTAGTGTTACCTTGTAAGGTAGATGCTTAGCTGGTACAAATTGTCACAGCTTTGTTTGGAGCTGTGACCATTTACACCCGCTGAGAATTTGCGCCCTGTGTCCTATGGCACTTTATTAACAGACCCATCGCTGATGGGTTAAATCTTAATTACTTGCGTAATGTCATATATATATATATATATTTACAGGCATTCTATGGGGTACTGCTGCCTATGGATAAAGATTTGTACCCTAACCAGGTCATTATAATTTTTTTTTTCATTAGCTATAAGTGGAGAAGATCTATTATGTTACAAAGGATGCATCATATATATCTCATGTAGTGCATATTATAATGCTGTCTGTTGTTAATTTAAGAAATCATTATTCTTGAGGCCCTACCTCAGATTTTGTATTTATGTGTACAAATGCAATTTATTGTATTATATATTTGCCTATGATATTTGAATGTGATAAAATTATTCAAGAATGTATGGGCTCTAAAGACTCTAAATAAATGTCCAGTATTTAAAACAGACAATATATCGACATTTTTCTAGTGAATGAAATGTCTCTTTTACCACTGCCTCCTTCCCCGCCCAAAACACACCACAAACATCATTCTTACTTAACACACAGCCTTAAGGTATCTGCAGAATTGATCCGTTTGATTGTTTGAAACCTTGAGCAGCAACTGGAAACAGCCCTTTTGGGAATGGAGATATTGCACAGCTGCAGAAACAAGTAACAATTAGATAGCTGGTTTCTTAACTATTTGAGTGCTCTGTAGCTTGTGGAATAGCTGATGGCTTAGCAGAGAGCCGACTGGATTTGCTTAAATCCTTCTTATGCTATGAATCCATTCATCCCAAAGGTTGTTGAACTGTTAAAAACAAAAGAGGTTTGTGTCTTCTCAGGTGGAGATGCAAGTGAGAGGGGTGAGGGAAGAGCAAGGGAAGAAGGAAAAGTGCAAGGACACTGTTCCTGATGTCACTGTACCTTTTGTTTAAAGCTGAGTTCTTGCAGTGAGGTGAGGGCAATGTGCCACAAAACCTATGTGGAGAGCAAGTTCTCCCCTTCCCAGCAGCCTGCTGTGGAAATGGTGCTGATCCAGCCTGTTTCACTGGTGGCAGACACGAGCTTCTGACAAGCTTTCCCCACATTCAAAAGCTGACGTATGATGTCTGATCACAATGTGGCTTCGAAGCTGGTAACACAAAAGATACTAGTGTGATGCCACGAGTGACAGCAATTCCAGGCAAGGGCCTAATCCTGAAGACAGCTCAGTAGCTCTGTGGCAGGGCTGCTTCAGCAGTTCTGGTATTCAGTTCCACCCCAAAGTATTGTTTTCTGTCTGTAAACCTACACTTCTCTGAGATGTGTGTGTGCAGATGAAGGAGATGTCAGGGCGTAATGATGAATGACTACAGTGCTTCTTTGCATGAAAAAGGCAGATTTCATCTTGGGGAACTGGAAGTTACCAGTGAGCACCCTAAGAGAGGCAGGTAAGTGTCATTAGTCCCCTTTCCAGGGAGAAAAACTGAGGCATGTGGACTTTGTCAAGTCTCCAGAGTCAACCAGTGTGCGTCATTGATACAACACGTTGGCTCTGGAGCAAGGGACAGTCCTTTTCTGTCACCATTAGGCACTGCTGCTTTAAATCTTTAAACTCATTGGGAAAGAGGAAAATCCGTGGCTTTTTAACTTGGTTGTATGGATTTACTCAGGCCATGCTGTAAACTAGGGTGTGTTACTTCAACAACTGGAAGAGAGGCACATCTTCTATCGCAGTGGTAGCAGACGTGCTTAGCTTGAAATTGTTTTACTGAAATCCCTGAAATCAGACTGAAGGGCACATCTTACACCAACTTAATAGATGACTCTGTTGGAAAGTTTAGTTTAGACTTTGCAGTCTTCAAATGTTAGCTAACCGTGCATTTAGGAATTAAGAAAAAGCAGCTGGTCTTGCTTCATGGCTGCAAGCAGAAGCAGACAAAAGGTTTCTCTTTGCAAGGCCTCCTTCTGGTGCAGTTATTTATGTGAACTATAAACCTTAACGTCGATACTTTCAGCCTGTTGGGCTGATTATATAGTCCTTTACAACTACTTAAGAGTTGGTGGGACAGATTTGGATACAGTTTTCCCCTCCTCCCTTTACATCTACTCTTTTCTTAGTACTTAGGTGTAAAGTGCTGTTGCTAATTCTTGCCCCCTCCTGGCTGCAAAGGAAACTCTGCCCTCATGGATTGCAAGTATCCCTTCGGTGCCAGGCTTCCCAGGAATGTGAGCCTTACTTGTGAAACGAGGAGATTTTCAATCCCATGAGCTATGAGGTGGGTTTTTTGCAGGTGGAAGCACTGTCGTTTTCCAGCCTCTGCAGTTGAGCCGGCAACTGAGTCCAGGCATTCAGCTACGTTTAAAGTAACACTCAGCATTTGTAATTGCCTTTCATCCAGAGCAGGCAAACAGCCTCACCCCTGCTCTGAGAGATCCCGGGCCTAGTCAAAAACACTTTGTCAAGCTACAAAATGCCACAAGCTTCGTGGCTGACACAACTAACGGTTTAACACCACACAGTTAGCAATATCACAATAATTTAGGTGAAAACCCAGAAGCATTCAGTGTCCAGCTGAGAGTGCAAGAACAATCTTTCACAGGAGTGTTATCATAGCTGAAACCCAGCTAGCTTGCCAGAACTAACGCCTCAGTCTTGCAAAAGTGCCATCAGATTGTATTTTTTTTTTTAAATTGCTATAAATGTTCAGGAACACAGTTTTAATTCTTCTCTGAATGTCATGCCTTTCAGCTATTTATACTTCCGACAAGATTATATCACAATGTCAATTTTTTTTTTTTCTGTGGTAAAGGAAGATGATTTTTTGCCATTAGAGGAGGTGTAAGAATAGTGTTGGCTTGGAGAACGTTAACTTTTTTTGGGTGTCTATCCATTTCTCCCATCCTTATGCAGTAAGAACAGTTGAAAATGTTTTTAAGGTTACTAAGGCTCTCCCAATGCACTATAAGGTGAGCACTGAGCTGGACTATAGGAAGACCCACATCTGCAGGACCAAATCCGTTCAGAGCCCTCCCTACCAAGTTGTTTATGTTACTTGTTGCAGCACCTGTGGGCTCTTTAGATCAACAGAGGAACAAGTCAGGAATGATTAGGGCAGTCTTTATCCAAGAGATTTTTCAGGGTGTCTTTGAAGCTGTGCTTTAAAGATGGTAACTCAGTGCAAATTTTTGTGTGTATCCACAGCAAGTTTTTAAAATAGCATTTAAGCCAGGTTTACGTTAACTAATAACAGGTCTGTTGAAGAGTCTGTGACCAGTTTAAATTACATATCCACTAAAGATGTGGCACCAAGTGGAAAATGGAAACCTCAAGTTGAATTAGACTCAATTTGGTGTGTAGATAGATCTGATTTTACTAGTAGATAAGCACAAGTATAGCTAAGCTAGCATGAATTGGATGCGTAGACCTTTTTCACAGGAAGAAATCTTATCTGAAATGAGGGAGTAAATCTCTGCAGGACATGCAGAAATATGCAGACAATTTTATTTTTTTTTCAGGATGGGTAGAGCTACGTCTTCACCTGCTGATACACCATTGCCTCTTGTTGCTCTGGCTATATATCATTTACCTACAGATATACAGATAGGCTTGTGTGCTCCATGGGTAAGAGTGGTGCTACTGGGGTGGCATCCTAAACAAAAGGAAGAAGATACAAAGTTATTTTTGAGTAAAAGCTCACTTGCTACACTGGAGCCAAATTCCTGAGAGGCTTTTGGAATGACCTCCCCAGAGCTTTCCTGGAGTGCATTACCTTGCTTGCTGCCAGGAACAGCTGTTTTCAGAGATCTTACTAATTAAGTAATTAGTCAACCAAGTTATACTCTTTGCTCTTGCAGAGGTGTGCAAATACAGCTGCTCTCTAAGACAGGTATGGATTTGGACTTTTTTTTTTTTCCTATGTCATTCTAACTTTATCCAAACGGACAGTTTATTATTTTACACTCCAGGTGGCTGGAATTTTCCTTGTGCTGAACTAAAAACCACAATGTGATGAGGCGAAGGCAGCAGAGAAGGGGGATCCTCTGGCTTTACAGCTGAAAGGGCTTGATTTGAACGGTAGTAAATCTACATCAGCTGGACATCTCCCCCTGCTCCTGTTGGGGGGTGGGGGCTTGACCTGGGGCCTGTAATCTCTACTTCAAATTTGACTCAGGTGTTCTAGAGGGGAGGGATTGCCTATAATCGATGCATGTGGGGGTCTGTCTCTTGCCAAGGACCCAGCCGAATTAAAGGCTGGAGGGAAGGAATATTTGAAGACAGGTTTTAAAACAGCCAGCAGAGCAGACTCTTGGATGACTCACAAGTATCTTTAAATACTTTACCTTCCTTTTGCATGTGAGAGGCATGAAAGAGCAGTTCAGTGAGTTGAGCAAGGACACGCAAGGAGCCTTCAGAACGGTAGAGGTTTCTGTCTTGTATCTTAGAACTTCTGGTCTTTATTTTTTATTCATACCAGACATAAATACTAAGATTAAATAGTTCAGGGTTTGATTCTTACTGTTTTTATACCGAGAGCAAGGAGGGTGCGGCGAGAGGGAATTCACCTTTCGGGGGAGAAGGGCCGGCCCCCGATCCCAGCACGCACCGTGTAGAGAGGGCGATGGAGGAGGCTGGGATGGGAAGGAGGGATGGATGGATGGATGGGATCTGCCGGGGTTGGGGGGTCCCCTGCGCTGCTCCGTGGCCGGGCGGCGGCGCTGGCGAGGCCCGCGGGGGGGGGGGGGCCACGCGTGACGGCGGGGGGCGGGCGGGGACCCCCCTGTGCGGGGGCGGCGGGGCCGCGCCTGGGCAGCGGGCGGAGCCGGAGCCGCTCGGCGCGTCGAGAGGCAGCGCTGGGCTCCGCTGGGCTCGGCGCGGCTCCGCAGCAGCTGCCGGGAGGGAGGGAGGAGAGAGGCGGGCGCTGCCGCCCGCGCCGCGCCGATGGGTCTGCTCCTGCTCCTCTGGGCGTGTGCGGCCGCCGCCGGGGCAGGTGAGGGGCCGGGGTGGGGATGCGGGGTCGGTGTCCGTCCCTGCCCGCTTCCTCGGGGAGCGGGGGCCGGGGAGGAAAGTTTTGTGGGGCTGCGGGGTGGGAGGGGAGGCTGTGCCCGCGGAGGGGACCGGGAGAGGCTCCTGCTCTGCCGGCTGCAGCCGCGGTCGGGCCCGGCCGCCCCGCGCTGCGCTGCGCGGAGCCGGCGCGGGTATCCGCGGAGAGCATCCCGGCTCGTCCTCAGCGGGGAGCCGCGGGAGGAGACCGCTCGGCGGGTGCCGTGGGGTGGGCGAGGGGAAAGTTTTCCGAAAGCGGCGTGTGCGCTGCGCCCCGCGGGGACGGGAGCGGGGAGCCGGGGGTCCCGCCGGGCGCTGCGCGGTGCCGGTGGCGGGTTGCGGGGGAAGCCGCGGTAGAGGCGGGAGGCGAGCTGGAAGCGTGGTATTCCTGCCGGTGCTGCGCCCGCTGCCTTATTCCTGCAGCGCGGCGCGACCCGGTGCCGTTTGCTTGTTCCTTGTGGAGGCTTTGTTCTTTTTCCCCTTGCCCCGGGTACCGCTTTGCCTCCGGTGGAGCTCGAGAGGGGGACGTTTCCCGGTGGTGCTTGTAGCTGTTCTGAAGGAAATCAGCCGGCAGAATTGTCAGCAGCGCAAAGGAAGCCGTGTTTTAAAATGATGATTATTCTTACGGTAATTTTTTTACCTAATACAAATCTACAGGTCTTGAGAGGTGTGGCGTAAAATTAGTTGCAAGAAAATACCGCCTGTCCTTTTCCTGGTGATATTGCCCCCAGTAATGCACACAAACGTTTGCCGTGGTCAGTAGGACCGAAAACTCCACTACTTGGAATTTCAAAGCCACTCGGAAAGTTCTTTGTGTGCAACAATTGCTGTTGAAGCTCTGATCAGAGCAAAATGCCTCTCCTGGAGCCTACTCTTTACCGTGTGAATGCTTGCACACGGGAACGTGGAAACGACTTGGTCGTCTTGAGTGTGCTTAAAGTTTTTCTATCCCTGAATGCCGTGTTACACATGTCAGGGAAATGATAAATGTGCTGCATCCGTTGCACGGCTGCACAGTAGCTAGATAGAGCCTGGCATGGTTGGTGCTTGGGTGTAGGTGATAGAGGTGCTAGCAGGGAATACAAGCTGTCGGAGCTGTAAGGCAGAATTAATTTCTTTTAGGGATTTCCCAGTGACATCATTCATAATTATATAGCTTAATCCTCTAATCTGCTGTAGTGCCTTCAGTTCACATTCGGCCAAATCCACCGATTCCTGAGGTAATTTCTGTTCCTGCCCACCTGACTGAATAATTGGGAGTTATGCTTGTGTAAGCCCCTGATTTAAAGGGGAGTGCCCCAATTACTTTAAATAGGAATTGAAGGAAACGTTGGGCAGGATCGGGCCCAAGCTTTGCACAGTTCTCCAGTGAGAGCAGGCGATGGTTAATTTTTACATCAGAAAGGTATTTCTAGCTTCTTGTTCCACTGAAGAGAGGCAGCATCAAATACAAGCAGCAAGTGTGGTTGATATGCCTGTGGTATCTTTCTGATAGACTGTGGGAGATCACAGGGGAAAAAGAGACTTGGTTATCATACTGAAGCTGCTGATTTGTTGTTTATTAATTATTAACCACGCTTGTGAGTGCCTGCTGCAGTTTGACGAGCCAGCACGGGGAAAAGGACTAGGTATTTAAAGCAGTATGTGCTCATGCTAAACAGTTGCTTTGACATTCAAAATAGTGTCTGCTTTTGAAAGCATTCGAGAAGCTGGAAGGGGGCACGCTGAAGTTGTCACACATGATCCTTCACTGGCATAAATCGAAGCCTGTGGAGCTACAGTGATCTATACTTGTTGAGCCTTGGGTATTCGGGCTGGAATAAACAGCTTTAATGGAGCAGTGGAGCTACTGTGATTTATGGGAGTGCCTATACTTGCTAGATGTGGTTTCTGTCCTCACCCTGTTGATGTCCGTGGCAAAGCTTTTGCTGACTTTAGTGGGGTCAAGATTTGTCTTACTGGACGTAGTTTGTCATTTCTGTTGGGCAAGTGTTAGGACCTACTTGACCTTCCTTCATATTAGTAGGTTTTTGCTGAACTGAATAGATCTAAACCCTTTTGGGTGAGGAACAGCATACTCTGTTCTTGGCAGGGACAGCAGATGCTGCCTTCCTGATAGAGAAGTTCACATGATTTACAGCGTGCTACTTTTCTTCTGAATGTGAACTTCAGAAGAAATTCTAAGTTCTTCTGTTATTTCTTCTAAAACAATATTTTGGTTTTTTTCATTTTTTCCAAGGAAGACTGCTCCCTAGATGTATATGTATGTTTGTGTCTGGAGTTTGTAGGTTGCAGTCCTTGCACTGGATGAGTTGCTGTAGGTTGGGAATCAATAGGTCAGTAAGTTCTCTCCTGTTGATCAGAGGCAGGTACACTAAAGGAAAGCAGTTGCTGGCAAATGTTGGCTTGTAGCAGGGTGGGTACATTTCTTCAGCATTATCTTGACTGTGAGTGGTTTGGGACCAGAAGAGCTGGCTGGCTGTGTTTTTGATGCCTCTGTTCCTTCTAAAGGGGAAGATGTTCTTGGTCTGTTAGTGTGCACAGCTGCAGTTGTGTGCCTGAGGGTCTAGGGTGGGTGAAGTCAAAGACAGTACTAAAAGCCTGAAGTTGCTGATTATCTGGGAAGTTTTTACCTTTGGAGAAGTTTTCTTGGTTCATAATATCTAATTTCAGTATTCTCCAAAAAGGTACTCGTCCTCACATCCTTGTGAAAGAGGACTGTGTTTGTACTCACTTGGGTATGTCAGCACTTTCAGAGCTTCGGTTCTGCCAGATGCCTCTAGATTTTAATTTTCATTGTAAAGTAGGGTTGCTAGACACCTCTTCAAGCTGTCTTTTCAATACTTGTTTACTACTCTACCCCTGTGCAGTAGTATCCTCTGCATTAGCACAACACATTATTCTGACTGAGTAAGGGAAAGGAGAATGTCCTGTGGTACAGGTGATTTATGAGTAGGATATGTAACTTCTTGTCTGTTCTGTACACCTCAGTAAATTCTTAGAGCCTTTCAAAGAATCAGACTAGAATATTTGCTGTGAGGCTGCTCCAGAAGCACAGTTCTGGAATAGCAGGTGAACCTATTTAGACCCAAGTGTGAAGTCCACTTAGTGGAAATGAATCTGAATCTGTTTTACAGGTAATGTCCTTGCTCTGTGCAAGTCAGTGAGTCTTTATCATTGACTTCAGCTCTGTCAGGTTTTCATTCGTGGAGCCTGTTCCCTTTACTGATGATGTTACTGAAAAATTTCATTAGGAGAGTGCTTACATCCCACATGAGATATTTATCCTATGTCCCAGACACACAACTTCTGCTCACACTTACTGCTATGTTGAGAGAGAAACCATGGTCTCTGGGTGGTCCTGCTCTGGCAGGGGGGTTGGACTAGATGATCTTTTGAGGTCCCTTCCAACCCCTAAGATTCTGTGGTTCTGTGATGGTCAGGATGGCCTCTTCTATCAAGTTTCCCTGAACTTCTGAACACAGCAACTTTAAAATGCTGGAGTGTGTCTTTTTTGTCAATTCCACCAGGTCCCTACTAGTTGAAGGGGTGCCCAGCCTTATCCTGGGCATAAGCCATTTCTATATTTTAGATTTAGATTTGTGCTACCACCAATGGTGCTCCTGCAGACCAGAAGGTGCTGCTGCTGGTTCAGGTGAAAGAATGACTGCTGTCTCTAGGTGGGCTTTGGCAGGCTTCAGAGGCCCTGGCTGTGCTGAAACATGGTGGTGTGCTTCCAAAGCAATATCAAACAGTTTTGTGAGTCACCTGGGGCTCTTGGATTACAGGGTGCCATCCTTTGCCCTGCTACTCTGTCTCCTCCAGGGTCATTTAGTCCAATAGAAAAAACAGATGATGGTTAGACTAGGAGCTGTGGGACCTGGCCTGTTAGTTGCAGCTTGGTGTGAAATGTGAGAAGAGTTTTCATCCCTTACATCTCCCTGGAAATCATGTGGCCAGTAGGTGAATGCTGCAAATCTCTTTCATCTTTTTGCATAGGTGGATATGCATTTATTTATTTATTACTCATTAGCCTTATGAAGATACTGGATTAATGTAGCACTTTTGGAATGCTTTAACTTGTGTGTAGTAAAATCTGTGAAATAGTTTAATTGAAAGAATTGGAAAATAATATCTTCTCTTTCCTGCAGCAGAATTATTGTCTTAGAAGTAATTACTGTATGCAGTGTGTGAGTGTGAAGGCACTAGATATGTCTGCACCAGGTATTCTTCTCCATTCCTTTCATTACCTGATTTGAAATAAAAATTGATCTCTTTTTCTCTCTGTGCCTCCAACAGCTGTAGGATTTGGAATGGATCCTGACTTACAAATTGATATTATCACAGAACTGGATCTTGTGAATACAACCCTTGGGGTAACACAAGTGTCAGGACTACACAATGCCAGCAAAGCTTTTTTATTTCAAGGTAAGACAAATGTCCTCAATTCTCTTATCTCACTTCTGCCTGCATGAGCTCATAAGAGCTTTGATGCCTAACTGATTCCCTCTAATGGTGGGCTTACTTAGCTGTTACTTTATTTTAATTTTTTGGTAATAGTCCTTGTTACTTCCCAGAAATATGTATGGATGTTATTTTTTTTTTTAATGTGCTGTCAGGCAGTTGAGAGTATTTTTGGGTAGGATTTCAACAAGCCCCAGTATTACTGCTCAAATTGGCTCCAAGGCATGGACTCAGGTGTATTCCTGACTGTGACTGTACACGTGCAGAGACACACACAGCTGAAGTATGTAACTATGAGAAAGCATTTCATGTGTTAACACTGATCAGTAACATGTAGCAAGTTTTTCATCAACTCTGCAAAAACTGACCAAGTGAGAAAATGGAACAGTATTGTATTTAACTGTCCAAGATGTAGTGTTTTTAAATGGTGGTGGTTTTTTTTTGTGTGTGTGTTTTTACTGAGTGAAATTCTGTGTGAATTTTAAAAAGTTTTATTACAGACTTAAGTAAGAACCAGATTAAGACACAATGTCCCATGGGTGGAAGCACTGAGTTGCTACAACATGCTTATTAGGCAAGAAAGGCATCTGTATCAGTTGAGATTAACATGCACATTAAAGCACAGGTGGGAACATTTTGATTGTGGAGACTTCCTACATTTGTTGTTTTTTTCTTTGCTGTGCTTTATGTGCATGTTGGTGTTTTTCTGATATTCACCCTCTGTAGCTGTTTTTAGAGGCAAATGACTATGATCTTATTTAGCTTTTATTCTGGATCTGCAATGCTAACTGACCTCTTTGTAAATAATAGTAAGTGGATCTCTAATCTTAGTTTGTTCTTTACCTGGCCAAGGTCACTTTAGGAGCCAGAGCAGAGAGACTTCTGGAGACCTTCTCAGAATTTGTTAGTGATATTTCCAATCTTTTATGACGCAATGAGTAGCATAATTTTCACTGATTCCCAAGTTAGCATCCAGAAGAAAGGCATTAATTTATTATTTTAAAGATATCAGTTGTTTTTCTTCTGATAGCCTGACCCCAGGTTTGTGTATTATGGACAAAAAATATGGAAGTACAGGCATTCCTCTAAGGACTGCAAGGGCCTAAGTGACTGAAAATATTTTTAGTATTTCCAGTTGCTATTTGTGCAGCTAATTACAACTGCACTGATGAGCTGTGATGGTGAGTTTTCACAGGCTGGCAGTCAGAGCTGCAGGGAAGAAGACTGAGATAAGTTTTTCAGGACACTGATTGAAACCAGTGATACTGAAAGGATTTTTGAAAGGCTTATGGTGAAGATTATGGATATTCAGTTCTTTTTGCCTTGGAGGATCTCACCTGTAGTTTACAAACTCAGGGAAGACTAGAGTAAAGAAGCTAGAGCTTGTAAAATTCACATAAATTGGAAGACACAGGTTCACGGGAAGCACTGAAATTTGCTGTATGTGGTTAGGTAATTAAAGCTATTTTAATTCCCACAACAGAAATCCTTCTTGCTAATGCACACAAGAATAGCTCTGTGCTTCAATATTGCCTCTAGTATAGAACTTCTTGGATGATGACTCAGGAAAATTCTCTTCAGTTAAGCTCATCAGCCTGTGGGCTGGGAGAGAGCTGCAGACCTTTGCTGTATTAGTCCATCCTGGGAGAGGTCTGCGAGGGGTCTTTTGCTGCTGCTGTCAGATGGGATGGAAGTCTAAGACCCCTCTGTTGGCTGCTTCCCTTCTTGTTCTATCTGTTATTTGTTAAATGTCAGCAGCTGTATGAATTCCCTTTTACTAACAGAGGTGACTTATTTTACAGCTACAGCTTGGCTGTGTGCCAGGTCCTTTGGCTGGAACCAGGAGATACTTTGTTTTGATTTTGTGTTGTTGTTGTTTTTTTGTTGTTTTTATATCTTGCTGTACAGTAAAATTCACATAGAACTCAAGGCAATGTATGGGCAGCTACTCTGTCTAAGAAGTAATACTTTTCCCCAGGGAGCTTCACAAAAAAAACGCAACAAAACCCAGCCAGCTTGACACTCCCAGAGTAGGGAGAAGACTGGAAACGAGTGCTTAGTTTCAAAATTACTGTCCTCTTGGACCAGCTATTCCAGTCTCCAAGATGTGGTGCTTTCAGCAAAGCTTTGCTTTGATTAGTCAGTAGTTAACGCGTGCTGTGCCTCACTGTGCCCCCCTCCTCCAGTGTCACCTCTGGGGCTCTGGGCAGGGGAAGACCTGTTTTACCTGACAGGCTGATTGCTGAGCATGGTGCCACGTTAGAAGACCTCTTCACTCATGTGCTTTCACCCCTGAGGATTTTCATAGTTTAGGAAACGAGGAGAAGAGTCTGAGCGCGTTCTTTGGTGTGCAGTGCTCGTAGGGGCAGTTTGCCCATCACTGCTGGCAGTGCCCTTACAGCAGTATAACAGGGCTCTGACCTTACACAAAGGTTCCCTGTGGATTCTTGTCTGTCTTATATATTTCCTAAAATGGCTTCACTAGAGCTTTTCAAATGGAGGATGTTCTTTTGTGTGTCCCTGGAAGTCTTCATCTTTGACATATAGAAATGATATTTTTTCCCCAACCCAGACAGCTGTGTACACTGCTGTAGTGAAAATGTGGATTGTTTTCCTGAGCAGGATTCTTTTTCTGTGAATTAAATTATTTGAAAAGTTTTGGCATTCTTTCAGTTGCATTTAGAGGCAAAGAGAAGAGATGAAGAATGGAGGTGATGGGAAGATATTAACAAAAGAGAAACCATTATTTTAAATTAGATTTTTGATCAGTGATGTTAGCTTTCTTACAGTAAGTTACATATTGTTAGTTCCAAAGTTTCTGGGGAGCGATGTAGTGATTTGATTTATCCTAGGGAAAATGTAGCAGGACTCTTTTCCATGCAGAGTTAGCACTTTCAGTCTAAGACAACCCCAGTGAAGCCAGTGGAGTGTTCAGATTTTATAGTAATATCGGTAGTAACAGCTGAAACTTGAATTTCCTTGTGAAGCAGCTTTACAGGCAAAGAAACATATTCAGCTCCATTGCAAATCGTGTGACAGCATGATAGAACCAAAGTGGCAATTGAGAGATGTGGGCTGCCTTTGGGCACGCAAATCTGATCCTAATTCAGAAAGGCAAAGAAGCCTGTAATTAAGTGTTGTCATCTGAGTGGTCCTGTTGGGCAAGGACTTCGATTATTAGAGTATTTCAGCTGGGCTTTTGATTGATCATTTCCATTATTTGTGTGTTTCAGTTTCATTCTCTCTGAAATGGAGATAAGAGGACTCCAAAAAGCAGTATAAGTGCTGACACTGTGAATTAGATTCAATGTAGGTATCCAACTCACAATTACAGTTCTGCAGTCTGACTCCTAAGGTCCTTAACATTATGGTGTCTTAACTGTTTATCTTTCATTTATTTACACAAGAAAGAGTGGGGAATAAGTCTTGGTCTCCAGAAGAGTTGTTCTAGCATGAAGGAATAAAGGAGGGCAAGTGGAGATTCTTGACTAGTGCTCTTGGGGAATGGGGTACCCCAGATCCTGGTGTTTGACTCCACATCTCCAGCTAGGAGATCCAAAGGATTCAAGGAAGTATTTCTGGGGGTGGGTGGGAAATCTCCCTCGAATAAATGTATTGAAATTTTTAATCGTCCACCAAACACATCATAAGAACATCTTAGAAGCATGACGTGATAGACACCTGTAAATTGTATCTTACAAACATGGCAAAATGATACTGAAATTCCTAGAACAGGATTCTAGTATTCGTTTTAGCACATTAAGAAACACTGAGCCATGGCTTGCTTAGTGGGACTCGGTCCAGGGCTTGCTTTGACCCTGTAGGTGAAAACCTCTTCAGGTTCTTGAATTCAGTGGCAGAGAAAGACTCATTATAAATAAAGCAAGAAGAGGTGCTTAACTGGTCATCCTGTTTCTAGGTGACTGGACCACATTTTTAACCTAGCTGCTGCATTATGTGACTACCTTAACCAGTTTGACTTTTGTTCTGTGCTCAGTTCTCATTGGAGAAGTAAAATTTTATTCCTTTAATGACCTGTCAGCTGTGTCCATTTCTTTGTAATTCTTCTCTCATCACTTGTTTTGAGCTAGCAGAGGCTTAAAGCCTTTATATATAAAGTGATTCCCCCAAGAAGTTTATTAAGGCTTTGCTGTTTCCATTCCTAGAAATCTGGCAGTATTTTTCAACTTAGCCTTTGAATTAGGAATGCTCTTTTTACTATGTATACTATGTAAATTGAACGACCAAGTACTGTTAAAAATCTAGCTACAAGTAGTCCTTTCTTCCTTGACAATTTCTTTACCTATATTAAACATCCACTGGATTTATAAGAGAAACACCTGGCCTGGAGCTCATGTAGCACAGTTTGGTCGTGCTTCTCCTTCCCACTTTGTACTGGTGACTGCTAAGTTTGTTCCTGTTTGGTTGTGGCTCTAACAGGAAAGGTGAAAGAATAACAAGTATCTTAAAGTGCAAAGAAAAGCCATGTTTTTGTGAGAAATATTTGGTGAGAAAAGAGTGAATCTTGATAAATGCCTGAAGCAAAAGGGCCATCCTGTTTCAGGACGAAAGAGAGAGCAAAGCTGCAGTTCCAGGGCAGGAAGAGGTACCTCCCAGCAGACTCGCTTCAGCTTCCAGATATGGTACATCCCTCTCAGTTGGTGTTTCCTTTCAGTATTTTATGGATCCTGAATTATTTTTTATGACACTTTGGCTTGCTAAGTCCTTGCTTAGAGAGTAGAGGTGTTTCCAGGTCTCTCCCTAGAAGTCCCAAGTCTTAAAAGTCAGCTTCTGCAGTGCAAAGTCTGAGGTGTTTGATGTTGTCAGGAGTGGGCATGTGCCCTTTGTATCAGGGATGTTAGCTGTGTTTCTGCTAGCACAGTCTTCAGGAGACACTTGTTATTCCCTGGCTACGTATGTGGAGCAGTAGATGGGCACTGAGGTGCAATCAGTAAATTCAAGGGCTAGTGAGTAGGTTGCTGCCTTTGTTCATCAGTGTGTCAATGTCTTCTTACCTGAGTCTCAGTGACCTGTGTGCTATAGCCAAAGTTTTAATCCACTTAAAGTGTTAAAACTCAGATACGCCAGTGTAACGTGCAAGATGTATGAGCTGCAGAGCTGAACAAGAGGAAGCAGATCACAGCTGGAGGAGGAAACTTGCAATTACTCTTCCTGGGGTGGATGGCAGGGAGGTCTGCAGTGAGTAGGAGAGATAAACTTGAATTTGAGAGTTCAGAGCATCGTTCCCTCTTTACATGAGATAATGCAATGAGAATCATTGCTGTCTGGGATCTCTCCTGGTGTGTTTGGAGCAAATACTAAGTATAAGCAGTATCATTATTGCAGAGGAAGAAATCTTGGAGAAGCAGAAAAAATAGGGAGGCACAACGTGAGTGACTCAATCTTTGTGCTGCCTTCAGCTGTTGTAGAAGAGAGCAGCTCTAGTGCCTTTCCCATGCCTGGTAGTATCTGAACAGTACAAGTATCATGGAATACGCTTTCCCTGAGGTGCCACTAGCCAGGAGGAGGGCCTGGGCTGTGCCCTGAGGTGGGGCTGTTGGAAGTGGCTGGAACAAGCCACGTCTGCCGCCTCTTCTCACAGAGGTGCCCTGCACCTCACACCTGGCACGTGTATATCTTCATGCAAACTCCACAAAATCCTTGAAGTCGTGAACTTTTTTTTTTTTAAGGGAAGAGTGAAGTTGTTTTTCCCTGTTACATGCCCTGTCATGCGAGTCTGTGCAGGTGTCCGCAGGAGTGGAGTGAATTTTGGGGTTGTTTTACCCCATATTGCCTGTGGGGCACCTGTCCTGGATTCCTGGGCCCTCAGAAGAGGGAAAGGCAGTGGCTGTCAAATACAACACGTTTGTGTGTACAAGTAAAGACAGTATCCACATCTGAGGTGTGGGTCAGCCTCTCGCCCTGATCACGTGGTAGCACTTCGGCCGTGCTGCTTCCTTGGTGTTAAATTCTGGCTGTTTCCCTTCTCTTTCCCCGAAGATCTCGCTTCCGAGATCCTCCTCGCACGGAGCACAGCAGAATTGGTGGGTCACTCAAAGCCAACCTTCTTTCAGGACCCACTGGCTCTGAAGGCAGCAATGGGCACCTCTGCTTGAGGCCTGCGGCTGCACGGAGGTGGTGGGGACCAGCCCAGCCCGTGTCTTCCTGTGATGGAGATTTGTGGGGTGGTGAGAAATAGGGCCTGGCCCATCCTTCAGGAGAAGAGGGATCCTCACCGACCCTTATGCACTCATCCCTTGGGATGTTCACCTGCTCTTACAAGCTCTGGCCTGGCTCTTAGGAGCTGTGGCAGCTGCCTACCATCCTGGAGGGTTGCCAGAGAATTCCCTCAGTGCTTTTACCCTTTGTCCAAGCTGCTTTTTAAAGCACCATTAAAATAGGAGTTAAAGTAAGATATCAACAGCTGGTCTAGCTGCAGTCAAGAAGATAGAGGTAAGTGTGACTTACCTGGTGGGGATGGTTTCTGGGCTTGTGGCCACCAGCAGGATGAAGAGCAAAGTCTTGATCCCTTTTTGGGATATTGGATGCAATTTCTGCCTTCTCCTTTTCCCTTCCAGACCTCTGTGGAAGCTGGAAAGGAGAGGGAAATAAAGCTGGAAACTCAGGGGTGTGTAAAGTGACAATAATGTAGTTGGGATGAACAGGCTTCCCTGGAAGCCAGGGAGTGATACAGGCTGGTGCTGGGCAGTGGGTGGTGAGAAGCAGTCAGATGAGATGAACTGTGACAGGCAGGGCGAGGAACCCGGGCCTCAGACAGGGAGGTGGAGGGAAGAGAAGCAGGTGTGGTGAAGAGCTGGAGGCCAAGAGGGGCGTGGGTGATGGCCAGGCAGAGAGGCTGTGACAAGGGCGAAGCAAGGACACTGACCTGAGGAGAAGGGAGTGAGGTGCAGGGATGAAGAGCATGGTAAGGGGAGCTGTGGAGAGCAGCAGGGAGAAGCATCTTGGAGAGAGAGGCAGGGACCTAGGGCCTGGATGGGAAACCAAAGGACTGCAGTCTTAGACTAGGTGGGTAGGATTGGGTGATGGTTTGCTTAAGGTAGAGGCAGCATTAAGGCAGCATAATAGGGGAAAAAGCACTGAAAGTTCAGATCTGGCAGCACTGTAAAGTATCTGTGATGTGTGAGAATATTTAACAAATATTTTTGAAGGCTACAACTTGGATAGTGCAGTTTTATTAGTGATTTAGAGCCTTAATTTTGCTGTGCTTTGGTTGTTCACCTGTAAAGTTGAGGTACTAAATGCCCTTTTCCTTAACAACAGTGGTGTTCAAAGAATTCATTAATATTTGTAGAGGTCTCGGATACTGTGCTGGAATAATTAACTTGGTCATGGTCTCTTCTGTCTTCAGAAAAGGATTTAAATACAGTAGATGCACTGTTCAAGGTGAACCTTGAACAACAAAAATAAAGCCAAAGTTTATATTCTTGTTTGGTAACTATTTTTTTCTCTTTGCTCACTGCAATAACTGAGTTTTCTGGAAAGTGTGGTGTGATCCTGTAATTAAAACTGTGTTGGAATGAGCATCCTTGGAGGTTTGAGCAAGGCTTGCCTGTGAGGCTTTAGCATCTGTCTAGCTTATAATTTGTATTTGTTTTTTAAAATATAGCTAATGTTTTAATGTGTTTTATATACACAATGTCATTTTTTTTAGAGGGGCAGGGAAATCACTACACTAAGTGGTTTTTTCCTTTGCAAAACCAACTCTTTTCAGAACAGGGAAGTGATCTGGAACTGGAATACAGTGAGCTGGGAGGGAGCAAGTGAGGTGAATCATCTGCTATGGAGGAAGTTAAAGATCACTTGAGATATAATTATTGAACAGTGTTTTAAGGCTTTGAACATACCAAACCACTGTTAACTTTGTAAGTTACTAGAAATATTGGAAAAAAAAAATACTTGTATATACCTATCCAGTGTGGGCTGTTTCCACTTTTGTTTAATGTTTAAATTATGTTAGAAACATGTTGAGGAGTAACATTTGTGCAGCATATTGACATGAGGGTATAAATCGTAAATCCTTGCCGAGATTTTCATTCCATATCCTCTTATTTCAGACATCCCTATACCCTACCTCAAGTAAGTGTAGACTAAAATAGAAACCTAGTCACATGACATGACAGTGACCAATTTCAATTTTTTTTTTTTTTTTTTTTTCTGGTGTGTTCATCCTGACTGTTGTCATGCTGCCTTCTGTTGCTTGACATTTTTTGGGTTTCCCATCATGTCTGTAATGATTAGGAAATAACTCTTGAGCACATACTGCCTCTGTCCTTGGCAGTTATTTTTGCTTTCCTGGGAGACAATAATTGTGCTACTTGTGTATCTTCATTTGCGAGGTGGTAAGTGCAGAGGAGAAGTATTTCTGTAGTATGCTAAAAGCCTCAAATGCTTCTGACAACCTGTTGACAAAGTCTTGTGATGAAGATAAGCAGAAAGGAAACAAAAAGTGTCTGCTTGTCAGTGGGCAGACAGGGGGTTGCTAGTAACCACACTGTGTGAGCCTCTAGGTCCTTACAATGAAAGTAAATAAATTGGGATAAAAGTAGGAATAACAGTTTGAAATTCTTGTACAGAGATACAACAACAGTTCTTTTTCCTGCAAGAGATTTTGCCAAACTGATAGTCTTAAGTCGTGTCATACTGCACGTAGGTTTTTATGAGCTACTTGTTTAGTAAACAAGTATTAAACTGGAGGAAGAATATAGTTCTGTAGCGTCTCATCAAATAGGCCTGTGTGCTGGTCAGAGCCCAGGGAAGCTGAGGTGAAGCCAAGTCAGTATCTGAGTTGTGCTACCTTGAGGTGAGTCCCCCCTCCCTGGAAATGTTCAAGGCCAGACTGGACAGGGCTTTGTGCAACCTGGTCTAGTGGGAGGTGTCCCTGCCCTTGTGGGGGTGGGGGTTTGGAACCAGATGATCTTTTAGGTCTCTTCCAACCCAAACCATTCTGTGAGTCTCTGCACAGCTCTGAGCATCCCTGTCCAAATTCAGGGCAAGTCCCTGCTCCTGGTACTGCAGGCCTGAGTTGCTGTACAGATGCTGGGATAAAAGAGAGCAGAATCAGCATTACCTGGCACTGCTGAGTTGAAATGCAGAGGCAGGGAAAAGCAACCCTGAAGAATTGGCTTCTCACTGTAGGCAATGAAGCAAAGTGGCTCGCTGGGGTTGATTTTGACCCCAAGAGGGGATCTCTTAATTTTAAAAACAATTTTAGTAGAAATGTGTTACTACCCATTTGATAAGAGTATTTACACTCATCCTACTAGATTAAATTACTTCTAAATAGAGCTACAGCTTTTGCGTAAAAGGAAGTGGTGTTATTTGAAGTTGCTGTCACTTGAATTTAAACACATACAATGATTTTTCTTGGTAAGATTTTATACCATTAAAAAGTACACAGAGGCAGAGATAATCACACCTAATGGAAAGAGCCAGGCATGGACTATTTCCTGTGCTGAAAAAACCCTGCTGTCTTGAACTACCTATCAAGAATCAATATTGGATGCTACTTGATGACTACTTCAATGCCAAGTTCTAGATGAATCTTGCCACCTGCAGTGTGGGTGTATAAATGTCACGAGGGGGACATTTTTTCTCTTATTTTTCATTTTTGCCTCATGAGTGGTGTGAAGTAATCTTGTCATACTGTGCTCATTTATAGCATTATATCATGTGATTGCCGTGCCTTTTGTGGCAGTGATACAAAACGCAGTTCATTAGGGTTTTTTTAATTGACTGGACAAAAACAATTGGTCGTTTGGCACCTGATGTCCACTGAAACATTCATCTAATATTGTGTGGGTTGCCTACCTGCTGAAAGAGCAAATTTGATTCTATAATTTTGACAACAGGGATCTGTGAATCACTACTTTGGAGCAATAAATACTGTAGCTGAGCACTGATCTTTTGGCTTCCTAAAAGACTTCTCATTACAGTCTTTCTGGCCCCCTCCTCCCTGTGTGATAACATGTATTACGTAGTTACAGCTGAGTTTGCCATGGGTCCTCTGTGCTATAAATAGGAAAAAATACAGGATCACTGGAGCTGCAAGGATTATTTTACTGAGTCTGTCCTCCCCTTGCACGTACAGTGTCTCCTCCCTCTGAAGGTAGGAGTTTTCTATTTGGCATCAGTGGGAACAGACACCTCCTACAGTGGACAAGTTTGTATTGTAAAGCTTAGTTCTGTGTCATGTCCTCCTCTTTTTGTTGCTCCTTTTTTTTTTTTTTTTTTTTTTCCCATTTTTAAAATCTTTAGTGAACTGAAAGGTAGCAAAGATGCTCTGAGAACACAACGTGTATAAGACAATCTTGGAGGTGAAGTGTTCATTGCTTCTATGAGGTCAGACTATCCTACAGATGGCATTCAGACCTGCCTCTGCTTCTCTCTCTCTCCACTTTGGCTCATTGTGCATAACAATGTTGAAATTTTAAAGCCTCTTCCTGGGGATTGGGGAAAATAACAAAGCCAAGATGTGTGGGAGGAGAGTGGCGTGTGTATGTGTGATGATTTTCTTTGTCTATGGAGGTATCTATGGATGTTCATCATGCTGTTTGGGAAATGAAGCAGCACAGCCTTAAAGCATGTTATTTGTAGAATAATTAGCTAAATGCCAAGGATTTGGAAGCCTCATGTACTGCACTTGATCTCAAGTCTTCCTTTTAAGGGAATCTACTGAGAAGTTGTGGTAGAAGGATTCTGTGCAGTGCTAGTTACAGGAAATGGTGGAAATTGTTCAGGGTTACTTCAATGTAATTAATTATGAACCAGAACTAAGTTTCTTTTTTGTCATAGTATTGCCCACACATTTAAGCATCCTGGTCCTCTGTGTTAGCCTTTTGTTCTCAGATGCTGGCAGTGCTTTTAATGTTTTTTGATGTCCTGTGGGTACCAGCTTTCTGATGGGGTATTCTGCCTTTCCAGCTTAATGCCATCCTAATTGTTTCAAAATGTAGCCATTAAAAAAAAAAAAAGTAAACATTATTGCTGGTGTTATTGCTAAAGGCAATAAATGCAAAAAAGGGGGCCGCATGTGGCAGTTCTATTTAAATAAAAGCTTATTTTCAGAAACAAAGGCTTATGGAGCAAAAGGGAGCTCTTAGTACCCCAAGCACGTTTGCTGTTACGGATGAACCCACAGCAATGGATGCTATCAAAGTTGTCATATTTTATTCATGAGTTGTGGTATGCTTGGGTGAAATAAGGGAAGCAATGCTCCAAATCATAATTATGGTGTAAAAAGATAAAACAGTTATTATTGTGACACTCTTCTGAAAATTCTTAAATCTCTCAAGTAATGCATATAAAACTTGGGGAGAATGAGTAAGTGTGTTAGCTGTATTGATGGTTCTTTTTGGAGAGGTGTGGAACACTTCACAAATAGAATTTATACATATTTTGGGAGAATATATAAACGTATGCTTATGTGTGTTTCAAGAAAGACAGACTGCTAGAATATTGAATATGAACGTAAACAAGCTGACAGCAGAAATTATACTTGAGTAGAGATGGGCTTTGACAAATGTATTATGCCTCATGCTATTATCATGTCGTTAATACATGAAACAGACACCCAGGATTTAATTTGCTTTAGCAATAACATGGAAGTGATTTTTCTGAGGGAAGGAAAACAGGAGGGAGAATTAGTTCATGAAACGCATTTGTTTAATGCTTGTACATATTGTATATGGAGAACAAATAAGCCCGTAAGACTTTAGTAATAAAAGAGCTAAATGCTTTAAAAGTAATTAAAAAACTATTGAGAGTGTCAAGTCACTGGGAGTTTTTGAACCAAGAGAGCACTTCAGCATATGCTTACTTTGAACTTTATGGATAATTTCATTGCCTTTAGCTGGATTATTCATGTGATAAAAGGCTTTACTGGACTGGAAATTAAAACCTTTGTGTAGGTGTAGCCAGGTCTGTAAGCTGCCAAAAGTAGCATTAAGCATTGTAACCTCTCTGTACAAGTGAAGAAATTGAGTCAGAGGTTTCTTTTTGCTGAAGCTTCCCTGTTAATGAACTACTTAAAACTGGAGTTTTGATTTAGACTTTAAAGAATGCAGGCTTTCAGAAGGAAGGTAAATTCTGGTTTCTGTGTGGCCTCATTCAAGTCAGATAGATTTTCGACACTGTCAAAATAATTTAGGCATTTGGCTTCTCTTCTCCTTCAATAGGATCTGGTACTTAAAATTTCTTTGAAAATCCAGGTTATGGATTACTTGTTGACTACATCTGTCCTATTCATGTTAAACTTAGGGATCCTAAAGCACTTCAGAAGTACTTGCTGTTTGTATTTATTTTTAATACTGTTGCCGTAAAGTTTGAGCAACATTTATTGTTACCTGTAAAAAGGAAGAGAGCTAAATGAGAAATCAGAATTATTACATATTACAATTAAGCAATACATTTTGTTTCTAGATTACAAACACACTATAGTAGGAGGAATTAAGTCCAAACTGCAGTTAGTAGTTATTTGCAAAACTTGATTTTCGGTGCTAGATGCTTCTCATTTTCTGGGACCATCTTCACTTAAGTTTCTTTAACAAATGCAGCTGAAGAACATGTTTTGTCAAGTTCAGTAGATGTTATAACAAAAAAAAAAAAATAAAATCACTCCCTATTTTTTGGATCTGTGACTTTGAGAATAGCTGAAAATGTTTTCCAGAAGGGGAGGAAAAAATTGCTTGTCTTGCTTTTGCATGACACCAGAATAGTAACAGTATTTTTTGGGTGGCTCATTATTTTGAGTTACATTAGCATTTAACATACACTAAAATAGACCCCTGAAGTGGACAGCACTCCTGCAAAACAGACAACATCTTGGTAATGATTCTTAGCAATTTCTGCTCTTTCCCCAAGTTGCATACATTGCCAAGGGCTCTGTTCGTACGTGACAGTGTTGCTAGTGTGGCCTATGGTCTTTGTACTGTTTTCCAAATTTGCAAACAGCAATCTTTATTATCACAAGGATGAGAGAACTTCTGTAATACAGATAAACAGTGGCAAAGGTGATACAGTCGGTGACTCCTGAGCTAATTAACTAACAACACATGTAATTTGATTAACTCGCATGATTTAAGAGCAGATGATGTGCTTTGACTGGCAGTGTAACTTCTGGAGTATTTCTACCAAGCATGTAATTTAAGGGATCATTCACTTGTGAATAGTCTTGAATTCAGCACGAGTCCCTTGAGGAAACAACAGAACCTACTTGAGGAGGTGAGCCTGAGCTCAGTAGCCACTTAAAATAGTTTAAACACGGAGAAGAGGCTGCTAGGCTAACAACAGGTGATATGTAGAGCTCAGCAAGATGAGCGGCGTTGTTCTTGGCTGGAAGCTTGCTGAAAAGCCATTTGACTTACTCAGGTTTTCTGATTTTGCTCCATAATGGCCAAAAAGTTTGAAGATGGGGCCAGTGGCTGCACTGTACGTGTGCCAAGGCCTGCCACTCATCCCTCTGCTGCTGGAGAGATGACTCCAGCACTTTCCTTTGTCTTTCCGTCCGTTTGTGTGGCAAAAGTAAAGGCCGTGGAGTTAGAAACATATGCAGCAAAGGAGGGGCAGTCTCTCAATGTAGGCTTTGCTACCACTTTCTCTGTCACCTAGGGGACCTTTGCTGTCTGGGGTTGAGGAATGTAGGTGGCAGCCTTCTCTCTTGACACTTACTAGTTTCCAAGTCTTGGGCAATATCTGCTGCTCTGTTTGTTCCAGAGTACTCAATTTGCATGGTTCAGGTTGAAATGCTGATAAAGCAAACAAAGGTTCACTGACAGTGACTTAATTAACATGTGTGGTCATTCTAGCTAGTGCTCAAATAGGGCCAGTTTTCAAGAATTCAAGAGTCTGATGTTAAGCCACTAAATTATTGGTTGGGGAGACTCTGATTTGATAAGTAGTTTCTGCTTGATTTCTTTAGTGACTCAAAATTCTGCTGTCCCTAGTGTCTGGAGTCTTAGGATCAGGTTTGAAATAGCTTCCTGAAGGGAATGAAATACATGATTTTAAATGCTAGATTAATTTTGTTAGGAGAGACTTTGTCGTAAACTACTTCACAAGCATGAACATCAACATGACAACAATATACAAGCACTTACTGTCAGGGTGGTTTTGTGTTGTGCAAAAGGAGAGTATATGTTGAATTACACTTTTTCTACCTTCTTTGAGCAGAACTGCTTTTGCTGTATAGTCATGGGAACTTACCTTTGTAACGTTAGCTATTCACCCTAGTAATTGCTCCATCCTCTAATTTAATGAAAACCCATTAAACCGAAACAATAATTAAAATGAGACATCATCTCTGTAGGAGGTTTGCATATTAAAATCGCCAAGCATTTCACTGCAGACAGATCCTATTCTTGAGAAAGTGTTTGAAGCAACATGTAAAAAGTGGTTTGTAATGAATAATCATAATTTAGAAAACTGTGCTGCTGGACATGATTTCCTGCTGCTTATTACTGGCTCTGAGTGGAGCTAGCAAGGCAAAAATCATTTACAGTGTCTTTTTGTACCAGTGAGAATACCTAGGAGCAGAGATGTGCTCATGAGAAAACCTTGTGCCCTCTTTGGTCCTCCCTGGCAGCATAATTTTTAAGAGAAGGGGGAGACGTTTGCACTCCTCTCTTTGGGTTGCTGGCAGGTAGGACAGGTGGTGCAAGGTCACCACTCTCCCTGTGCAGGGACCCTAGAGAGCAATGTGGTGCCTGCTCAGCACCTTAATGTAAGCCAGCATTTATTTGCCCTTCGCAATAGCACACAGCTTCCTTTAGCCTGGCTTGACAGGAGTGTAGAGTAGGAGCAGGCCTGGCAGGTGAACTTGGGTCTCGGCTTAGGTGTTGTCTAGGTACACTGCAGCTGGCTGGTGGGTCTGTGCAGTGTGGGCTGCCTTGAGCCTTAGTGCTGATGTGTTGATCACCCATACTGCTCTGAGGGGTATACGAGCCTCTCTGCCTATTCCTGTGGTAGCAGTATGTTGCAAAGTCTTTTTGATTTGTTTGCATCTAAGGAGAAATTTGACTGGATTTTTTCCCCACAGCTTAAAATACCAGTGTTACCTGCAGATAACTGTGTTTTGCTGGGCAGGGAGGGACAACTACCTGAAGTGTTTCCCTGCTTGGCAGTGAAGTGACTTATTTCTAGAGAAGATCCCTATGGTTGGTGTCAGGATCCTTCTGTGAACTTTTGGATCTGTGGAATGTGGAGTAGTTTTAGAGGAGCATGAATGAGTGGGCATGTATCAAAGTAGTTTTGGGTTCTGGGTTTTTTATTTTCTTCTTTTTTTGACCAGTTCTTTGAAATAAGATTTGTGGACCAATGTGCAGAAAGGAGTCTGTGCACTGGATCCTACTTGAATTTGGAGGCTTTAATGAAGTGAGCAGAATGGTTTTGTGGAACTGTTATGTGTTTTGCATCCTGTGCAACTTTAAGAAGCTGTCTACACTGAGATTTGTTAGTTTTTGAATCCTTCTTCTACTTTTGGTTCAATTTTTGGGAAGCTGATGACTTAAAAAGAGGCACAGCGGGTTTTTCTGTGTTTTGAGGTTTTTATTTTTCTTTGTTTTTAATAGAAATTTCAGTTTTATTGGATTCCGCCCATAGCAAGGTGAAAGCTAATATGCTGCAATATTTGGTTCTTTAATTGCTGTTGCTGCAATCCAGATTCTCTGTTTTTGCAGGGTTAAGTTCTACTTTCTTGTCCAAAGCCGATGTACAAAGGTTCTCCTGAAACCACGTTGAAACAAACAGCTTTAAAATGATAGAAGGTGCCAATAAGTAAACGTGCTTTGCAGTATGTTCCTTATCAAAGTAAGGAAGTAAAAGGTATTCAAGCAGGCTAGGGAATGATGAAACGTAGTTGTTGCTTCAGAAAACATGAGTTGATTTAGAACTGAATGTTAGTATTTTTCTCTAATGGAAGCATTTACTCAAGAAAAATGAGTTCCCAGGTGAATTTGGATGCAGCTTGCAAGGACTGGTGCATATTTTTAATTGCTTAAAATTCCAGTCCAAATGGTCACAAACTTCCCTTTGTACCATGGATTTTGGCCACTATCATCAAAATAAGTTTTGGAAGAACTTTGCCTGCTTTCCTAGCACTAGACTTTTCTTTCTCTAAGTGATTTTGTGTGCCCCTGCGTGCTGGTAATTTTCTTACATTGTTTCTAATGGAGGTGAAGCCAACCTCCCTCTCTAATGTGGTCTGGGCTACATGTGGCAAAAGCTTGAGGTTTTAATTTTTCATATCCAGAGCAGGGGATCCACACAGGAATATGTGAGTTAAGGGCCTAAATCAGGCTTGTAAAGATAGATCCTGATCCTGAGTTATTGTACTTTCTTAATTTCATTTGTCACATAGGGTAAGTGTGTACCAAAATACCTGTACATTTCATATGTACCAGGTAAATCTTGCCCTGACATCTTTGGTCCTAGTGTGTAGCATTACCTTTCATCTGGGCTGGACTTATGAAATGAAAACAAAACCATGCTAAAATAAAAATTTGAGACTTTATTTTGAAGGTGTTGAAAGTGAGTATCACGAGTAATTGCAGTTGCAGGTAAGATTCACCAAGGTGGCTGAGCACACAAGAGCTTGGTGTAGCTAAGAGGGGTGCTGTGATCTTCAGCAGATCCTGGCCAGGGTCGTGCCATGGCTGCTGAGCCCTTCATAAAGATGAGCCTGGATGCCAGTTCCTCTGGTAGCTCCTTCTGGCTTGGTAGAGCTGTGCTGCTCAGGCACTGAGTGGGCTCATACTGGACAAAGCAGCCAGGAGAACACAAGGTGGTGTTCCTGGGAATGGGGGGGATGGTTCTTGGCAGGGAGTGGCAGGTGCTCAGTGGGTTTGGCTGCCCTGGCAAGCTCCACCATTGCTTTGTGTTTCACAGTTCTTCCTTGGACCTGTGGCTTAAAGAAAGAATTAAAAGGAAACTACAAATATACTCTCTTTTTGACATGGATGTGTCTTCCACTCTGTTTTGTGGAAAGTAGAAAGTTGCCTTTACTTGATCCTCTGAGATTTTGTCTGTTTGCTTACAAGCATACAACTCTGTATGCTTGCTTTTTTTTTTGTTTGTTTGTTTTTTATTTTAGAAACACTCTGGTGTGTTTTAAAAACCTTTCCAGTCAGTATTTCAAATTAAGAAAGTATAATCACATAGAAGGGCATATGAAAGTCATATCTATAGTAGTTGCATTTATTTATATATTTATATATTTTGCTGAGATTGCATTATCATTCAAGCATGAAGTGATGTTTCACTGAAGATTGCTGTATAAACCTGTATTGGTCTGTATTATGTAGGAAATACAACATTTCATTACAAGGAGACAGGTATTTTTATAGGGACCATAAAAAGTATTTTCCTTCTCAGGCACCTGTGGTGAGGGGGTGTATGTGTTCTCAATTCTTCTTTTTATTTTCTTCTTTTTTTTTTTTTTTTTAAAGTGTGAAAATCAACCTGAAAATAGAAAGCTCTTATTCTGAATGGATCATAGTCCCAGTTCATTTGTGTGGTAGTTTCTGCAGAAATGGAACAAAACACAAAGAGATGAGAGGCACGGCGTGAGGAGGGGGACGCTGCCAGAGAGGTGCAGAGAGTGGGTCCCGTGGGGCACAGGAGCTGGGGAGATGCAGTGTCAGCTGGGCCATGCACTCTCACTTAGTCCTCATGTGGCTCCTTCCCAGCAGTGGGAGCCCAGGGCTGCTCTCAGCACCCCGATAGATTTATCATCTCTGTACTGCCAGGCTATGTGTCCTCTGGATCCATGTGAGCCTTGGTGGGCTCCTCACCTCGAGTCCGCTCGCCAGCGATCAGGTTGCATTTGCCATCTTCCCACCGAATTCCTGGGGAACTCCCTTGTAGTTTAGTTGTAGTTACTGAGGTTCTGAAGAACAGTGTTTTTGCAGGCATTTCTCCATCTGCATGTACATTTTTGGTTGTCTAATGGTAGGGAGTGTTTCTAGGCACTGGTATCTCCTCAGCCCGGTGCTGAGTAGACCCACTCCAAAGAAATTGCACCACACTTAGATGTCTGTTAATTTTGAAAAGTCTAGTCAGATAAACTTCTTTACTGCAAATTGTACGTGTATTGATAAGCAGTGCATAAATACTGTTTGTTATCTAGTAGTTTGAGCCGAAGATTCTGGAATGTCCTAACTTTGTTATCTATGACATATATTGATTTTAATCAAGTGAGAATGACTGTAGGGTGGTGTGTGTGTTTTTACTGTGTTCGTGACTATGAAGAGGTGGTAGAGTGCAACACAGTATTCCAGATTCTGTTTTTAAGGGGATTAGTCAGTGCATCGATTATTCATTCTAGACTCCAACTAAAGAGTCCCATATTTTTGTGTCAATTTTGGTGGATACATGGCAGGATGTGGCTTTTTGTCTGCATACCCCCATGATGAGAAAATGTTGGATTTCACAAGGCTTGACTGAAGTTTTAATGCGTATGTTGCACTGACAGCATTGCCCGTGCCTTCATGGGGAAGAATTTTTGGAAGCTTTGCTAAGTTGTATTTTATTTCTGGCAAGGGTGACACCTTTAAGAAAAATAAAAAATGTAAGATACTAAGGTTCTAAACCTTCAAATCAAGGATATTTGTCTTCATCTGTCAGCTCTTGGACATTTTATCTCAGGGTCTTACCTGTGCCTTGGAAGTTGATACCAGTCGGATTGTCTGTCTGTGTAGATAGAAAACTGGATGTTGGGGAACTTCCTGGTGTATGGAACACATAGTTTTGTGTCTCCTGCATTAGTTTCTTTTTGAAAGAAACTATAATATTTATGACCAGAAATAGCACTTTCTGGGTGAAGATAATAATAAGATGATGAAATCTTGTAGATAAAGATAAAATCTGGTTGTCTGTGCTGGATTGTTTATTCCTCCATTCGTCTTTCTGATGGTAGTTGAAATGATTTCTGTACTTTGAAGCTTTATCCTCTGCTATGATGGAAGTAGTGTTGGGCAGACAAATAGTTCAGTTTTGTAAAATGGGCATTATATTTATTTCTCAGGTGAATTTGAGCCTCTGGTAAAGGTTTTCTCAAGTGATGACTGGTGATTTTTGATCTCTAATTTATAGTTTATTTCAGAGGGGAGCTTTTTGGAGTGCAAGTGCATTAGGCATTCTGAGTATGTAGGCTCATTTGGAGGGCCTGAAGCTGCACAGGAAAAAAATGGAGATGCTCAATTACAAAACATGCTTGAACACTTTTACCTTGGAGTTCAGTTTCAGTTCATGGCATTCACACAGTAGTTGCATTTCTGAGTTTCAGGTTGTTTTTCAACCCAGTCTGTCCTCTTTCGGTCCGCAAAGCCTCGTTTAATGACACAATGTGTTGTGTTGTGGTTTTTTTCCCCTGCAGTGAAATTCTGAATTGTACATCTCATCACTCCTTTGTGTTCTACAGCATGCATGCTGGGCAGGATTCTCAGGATTCCATCGTGTTATATGGTTCTCTATAGTTGAGAATTGGTGCCAGCATTTCTGGCTTCAAAGTAAACCTTGTGAAAGGAAGCACACTGGGCTTCTAATTGGTTGTGACATCCAGGGGGACCACAACTGGCACTGGTCTTGCAAACGTGTGACAAAGGCCCAGCATGAGAGACATGGCAAGGGGTGAGAAGGTGAAATGCCATAGTTTCTCCCTTTTGTCATTAATCATCTTTCAGGGTGATGATACATTGTGAATGAAAGGATTAGCTAAAAGTGGATGTGGTGGGAGATGGTGCATTTGACTCTTGGAAAATCAAATATGAGAAGGCGTGCTGCTCCTTGGACATCAGCAGGATTAGTGAGACTGAAATGTTTCTGGATCTGCCTGGTCAGGCTGTCATTAAAAAAAACTGTGTGAGCTGTCACGCTTTGCTTGTTTAAACTGAGAAATCCCTGAAACACTAGCGCATTGCAAGTGTGCCTTGGATTTATTGCTCGGGCAGGAGCGCAACTGTAGAGCATTGGTAGCAAAAATACATCCCTGCCTTACACAGAGCAAGGACAGGTTTCCTCTGATGTGTGATGGAGAGGTGGTAGTGGAGTCAGGGGAAAAAACTGAAATTGGAGTTGTGTTGAGAGAGGCAGTGCCTGGGATTCCTCAGGATTTAGGAGCCTGTTTATCTGACTGCAGCACACCTTATTTACAGCAACTTAATCTGCTCACAGCAGACACAAATGGCTCAGCATCCCCTTCAAAATTCTGTCAGAAGGTCAGCAGCTGACCAGTTGTGAACTTGTCAAAGTGACAAGTGGGCATGCTGGTAGAGATGGCATTTGGGTTTTTCCATTGAACAGGTGGAGCATGGTAGATGACTCTCAAAAATGAAAAATACTGATGGGAAAATGAAAAATGTAATGTGAATCTTTCTGACTTAGCATTTTTACTGGATTGTTATTCCCTCTTTTTTTTAATTTTTTTTTTATTTTCTTTTTTTGTTTTTTTAAATAAAATTCTCAGATGTAGAAAGAGAAATCCATGCAGCACCCCATGTGAGTGAGAAGTTAATTCAGCTCTTCCGAAATAAAAGTGAGTTCACATTTCTGGCCACTCTGCAACAGAAGGCATCAACTTCTGGAGTGATACTGTCCATCCGAGAGTTAGAGCACAGGTAAGAGGAAATTGTTTCTCTTCTGTAGCAGTAGCAACATGAAAGATACTGAGCACTCACTGGTCCATTTTGACAATGTGCTGAAATGGGAGATGTAAAATCTGACATGTAAGTGAAAGCCTTTCTTCATAGTTTGCAATTTGCTACTTTTTGCTGGTTGTTTTTTTGTTATAGGAGGAATGCAGTGTTTTATGTATCCTGGTCTGGAAAAGGACTTAACTTAAATGGAAAGACCAAACCCAATTTGGTATAGACACAACTTGTGTCAGAAGTTACAAAGCTTGCAATGCAGTTTCCCTCACTAGTTTACTGGGTGCAATTTGGAGTTTCATAAAAATTAAACCTACGTGTTTACTGCTGCAGTATGTTTTCTTTTTTGAGATTCAGCAGTTAAACTATTAAGCAATTAAACAACTTGCACTTTCATATGGGGATGTGTTTGGTTTCTTCCTGGTATAAATACAGTATATTCTTAGTTTGTTTTCATTCTTTTTTTTCCCCCTGTTTTGTTGTAGGAGGAAAAAAAAGCTGTATCTTTCATTAGCTATTACAGTGGCAGACGTTTGTTTATTAAAAAAAAAGTACCTTGTGTTATGGCCCATAATACATTTCCAATGATGTTTTGATGTTTCAAAGTGTGTGTTGCAGTCAAATAGTCTCCTGTCTGTAACTTTCTATGCTTTTTTCATTATTTCTTAGGGCTTGAAGGACTTGTGTAGCTAGTCTAACTTTGTTTTAATACCAGCAATGGGATGTTCTTTGGTTGCTCCTGTTTAAAGTCACATCTAATACCAGTCATTCTGCAACATTCATTTTAGGAAAAAAAAAACACGCTATTGGTATTTAATTTTGATAATCATATACATGATATACAACTGTTAGCCCAGTTTCCTACCTTTTTGTTGAGAAAGGTGTATGAAGGAGAAGGCAGTGGCTTTATTATGACCAAATTCCAGTGATGGCTTTTTGCCAGTGCAACAGCAGAGATGTCTGGACAAGGATAGCTCAGGGGAGGACTTTGCTACCTCCTTATTGTGTCTCCATACTTTTCTGTCACCTCTACTTTCTTACTGGTCTCTTTTTCTGTATTCCTTCTTTCATTTTCCATGGTCTCAATATATGAATAGTGTTTAACATGACACAAGGATCCCTCCCTTCAACTTCCCATTTTCCTTCTGTCGCTCCATCATTCCTTTTGTTGTTACTTTTTATTTCCTCTGAGCTTTTCCAGGCCACTGTAGCACTCTGAAGTCGTGTTTAACAGGATCAGTTTGGCTTGTTAAGGGTTGTTTTTTTTTTTTTATTATTATTATTTTGTTAATTTGAGGAAGAGAACATTGATGAGAGCCATCGAGAGGGGAACACTGTCACATTTAGGAACACATGCATGCACTCAGCAAAATCCAAGGTCAGATGAGACAGGCAGTGGTGATTATACAGTGCAAGATACGTGATTTTTAGATGTGGCCTCTCCTGAATTTGGCTTCTTAACTCCTGTATCTTGACTGGCAGAGACAGAGGCTCGTAGGGAGATGTGCTATACAGGAGTTATCTTGATCAAACCAAATGTGCTGTTGATGTCCTTCTTGGCACTGAGGTTATCTCTAGCATTCCAAATTAATAGACATTCTTAAAAAATACCTGTAGTTGAAGGACTGGATGCTAGTCTCACTTAAACCTTTTTAATTCTGTGAAGGAACTGAGGAGTTTCAGTCTGTGTAGTCCTATTTAAGAGTTGAAACACATGTCTAGTGTTGCTAATGACTGCAGCTACATTCTGAGTGTCAGGTGGATTATTGCAGTTACCCCTCTGTTCTGGACTCATGTATAATTTAAAGCAGAAGCCCTGATTCTTTGTCTAGTTTCTGAAGTTGCTACTTGGACCTTGATAAGGATAGTGCTTTCAAACCCTTCTGTCTGTGATGACAGAAATTAATAAAAGTGGCAGTGGAGAAAATACTTTCTAACACTTGGTGAAGAGCAGAGAGCAAAGATTTGGGGAGTTACTCAAGAGGACTCTGGTTACATTATGAACAATCTAACAGCAGAATTTTCAGCTTGATATTTTTTATGTTGCACTAGCTGCTTACATCACTCAATTTGCATGTGAACTGAAATGGGTGCAGTCTCTTGACACACTGGAAGTCTTTCTAAAGTTATTGCTCCTACTAAGCTTTATGTAATTATCATGGTTCTGTTCTGGTGACATCCAGTTGTTGGTTTTTTTTCAACTTTCCATGCGTCTATGAAAATACACAATGGAAAGAGAACAGTAAGAAACATTATGTTTCAGCATGGTTAAGACCTATGGGAACAACTCTAAGTGTGTATTTATTACCTAACCCATATAGTTTTTGACAGGAAAAAACAAAAACTCTTCCCTTATGCACAAAATAGGAAATGTTGCAGCTAAAGACATAATGGCTTTTAGCTTGCCAGCATACCAAAAATGGCAACATTAAAAGATTGAGACTTCAGAACATGTAGGACATTAATCACACCTGAATAAAAAGTTGTGTTAGCTGTTGGTACTAGAGTTCATGTCTGGGCTGTATCAAAAGAAGTGTGGCCAGCAGATGGAAAGAGGTGATTATGCCCTTCTACTCTGCCCTGGTGAGACCTCACCTGGAGTACTGCATCCAGCTCTGGAGCCCCCAGCACAAGAAGGATATGGACCTGTTAGAACGTGTCCAGAGGAGGGCCACGAAAATGATCCGAGGGCTGGACAACCTCTCTTTGGAGGACAGGCTGAGGGAGTTGGGGTTGTTCAGCCTGAAGAAGAGAAGGATCCAGGGGACCTAATAGTGGCCTTCCAGTACCTGAAGGGCTACAGGAAAGCTCAGGTGGGACTTTCTCCAAGCTTGTAGTGAGAGGACAAGGGGTCATGGTTTTAAATGGAAAGAGGAGAGATTTAGGAGGAGGAAATTCTTTAGTGTGAGGGTGGTGAGACACTGGAACAGGTTGCCCAGAGAAGCTGTGGAAGCTCCATCCCTGGAAGTGTTCAAAGACAGGTTGGATGGGGCTTAGAGCAACCTGGTCTAGTGGGAGGTGTCCCTGCCCATGCAGGGGAGTTGGAACTCAATGATCTTTAAGGTCCCTTCCAACTCAAACCATTCTGTGATTCTTTACTGGAGGCGTCTTTTTGTTGTACACAGATTTAATAGTTGACAAACAGGTTTGATTCCATGTAACAAAATGGGTCTGTGTGTGTATTCACACATGTGCACACACACACACACATATGTATATAAAGTTCCATAGGCCAGCATAACAGCCTAACTAGTTCAACAGGCAATTTTCCATGATGTGTGTAGTGGAGATGATCAGCACAAGGCAATAATGAAAACTTACAAGGTAGTAATACATAGAACGTTTGGTTTTATTTTATTTCTCTAGCATGTTTTGGCAGGATTTTATTTTCCACTGAGGGCATGGAACTTAAAAATCAAGATATAGAGGATATTTTGGAAATAAGTAGGTAAATGGGTCTTAAGTATTCATGATTTAAAAAAATGCTAGAAAAAGATGAATACAACTTTCCTTGAAGTTAGTAATTCAGATATGCTGTTTTGCTGTACTAAATAGATATTTCATAACAATTGGAGATTTGCTGTTAATTTATATCATCACTTGATGGGCAGGATTTATACTACAAAGATGATGAATACATCTTTGGTAATATTTTATCTTGTTGAATCCCCTTAATGATGATAAAGACTTTGTTTTCATGATCCAAATGTTTTAAAATACAGCTTGGAAAATGGAAAGCTTAATTAACACAGATTAAGTCTAACTGAACGCTCTGGTAGACTGTGTACATAGTTATTTGGAATAGAGTGGTAAATCTGGAGATCATTGCTTTTTTCCCCCCCCTAAATTATGGGTAACAAAATGTGATACAGGATGGACAAACATGTTACTTGGGGATGCAGAAGCTATTTTCTTTATTGGAGAGTGCTGCTGGCCAGTTGTTTTTAGATCTTTGTGAGCTATTTTGCTCACAGCTTTTGACTTTGCAGACCACCAGAATCCCACCCATAATCAATCTGTATTTCAACAGTGATTTGATACACAAACTTTTGTCTGCCTGCTTCCTACCTGCTCTGGCCTTGCATTGTCCAAAGCCCAAGAACATAACTTAGGTGGAGTCAGTGTTGTCTCTGTGCTGTTTACTTTTTCTGGGTTGGAAGTATCTTGATGGTTCCTTCTCTCTGCTGGCCAAGAGCAGTATCTGGAGAAATCTGTCAGGGATGTTCAGGTGCCCAGAATACTGGCTCTCACCGAAGGAGCTGACTCTGATTTCCTCACTATTCTGGGACACAATTTAAAAGCAACTGAATGCTGTATTATTTTCTTTACTTGCTGATGTGAAAATTTTGTACCCTCCTCCTAAAAAAACAAAACCAAGAAAGCCATAAACTCATCCTTTATCTATAAAAATAATGGGTTACAGTGCATGGGAAAGGAAAGCATTTGTTTAGTTTGAATGCATTCTAAGGGTTTCAGTGCTTGGAAACAATGGGTGAGGCACCTGGCAAAGAGTGGCAAGTATTCTTTTGACAAGTGGTAACCTCACTGGCCTGCTTATAACATTTTCAAATCACTTCATGCCTGCAATGTCAATAATGACCTTTTAATTGCTAGGAGGTAGTCACCACTGAACCACTACTCGTGTCTAAGCTTGGTAGGTCTAAGGTATCAGGGAGTATTGACTCCAGAATGATTTTCTGCTAGTGTACCAATCTAAACAACCTCAAATCAGATGAGCAGCACAACTACACATCACCTGAGGTTCTGGTATTAATCTGAAGGGAAATCAAAGGAAACACAATCTTTACAGTATAGTAGACATAGAACAGCAGCTGTCCACCCAGCCAAGATCTGGTCAGGATGTGGGAGGTAATAACTCCGGGTCAGGTTTTCCAATGTTTCATCAGGCAAAATTCCCTTTGACTTTTTAAAAGTAACATGTTGGGTATTTACTTGTTCTGGAACAAGTTGCTCTCCAAAGAAAGAATTTCTTCTTAACCGTTAGTTTATTTTTGTGGAAAACAGAGAGATCAGACACTGTAATGCAGATTATGCAAATCTAAACAAGTAAACTGAGGAATCATTACCCATGAGTTACCCGTAAGAAATAGGGTAATAGCCTTATTGGAGTCTCCTCAAGGACTCATGTACATTTTTCAAGGTCCTTGAGTCTCATGTGATGTTCCCATTTTCCCCCCATGCCTTCCTCAAGAAGTCATTGTTGCTTTTGTTACTCTTACTGGTGATTAAAGAGGCAGGATGAAAACCCAACTGTTTTGTAAAATGCTGAGTTGCTAATTCCTCCCTATGAGTTTGTGTGTGTCCCATGTTTGTCTTCTCTGTTTTCTTCATGTTTCTTAGCACTAACTTTCTATCCATGCATTGTCATTCTTTCTGAAGAGTGTTTCAAAATGGGAGATCCTGCCGTGCTAGAACTAGGGAATGAGACATAAGAAAATCTTAGAAACATTCATCTTACAGGGAGCACAAAAAACAGATATTTTTTCTAAATTTCTGAGGTTTTTTTCTTTTTATGCTTATAACCTATGTTTAGGACCTGAACTTAAGAAAATTTCTTGCATGTCAGATATATGGAAACTTGGAAGCTAATTGTAATGCTGTGGTGAAATGGATTCATTGAGTGGGGAATTTGGCCCTTCTCTACATAAAAGCAAGCTGTGTTGATATAAAGAGTCATGGGGGTTCTGATAAATGTGTCAGGCTCATGGTGAGAGATTTTGATTCCTAGCTAGTCAGTTTTGGGTGGGGAGGGGGGGAAAACAGGCATGGAACTTGAGTGCATCGTTGAATATTTCCCCCCAATTACACTATGAACAGCTTCTGAGACTGTTGATGAGTTACAAAATGCTGGATGTTCACAAATAACAGCTGGAAGACTACCAGGCCATAATACATTTGATTAAAAACACCAAAGGGTAACAAGCTAGTTAAATTAAACACTGAAACCTAATTAATGAAAAGAAACGTATGCACATGACTTTTGCCCTGTTGTAAACCTGAAAAATTGCATTTACTCCATGCTACGTTTTACATTATTATCTGCAAGATGTGTATATGTATAATGGATTCTGAGATGCCCAGTATTCAAAAAGGGAAGCAAAAACTCTGCAAATGTATCTATTAACCTTTTGCTTTTAGGGTGAAGGCTACATCTTCATTAACATTTACATGTAGAATTGCTAAACTGGAAGGCTGTACAAAGAATATAAAGATTCAGCCCAAATTCCATTCCTCTGAATGAGGTGATGTGAAATAGTGAGGCATCTACACACCTCTCTTGTTTTTCTTTTTTTCTTTTTTTCTTTTTCTCCTCATAATGGAACAAGCAGGTGAGCTTTTTTTCCCCAGGTTTTTTTGTCCATTTTTTCCCCCCCAACTTCTTTAGAGACGCAGCTGCAAATGCAGTTGGGCCCACCTGCTTCTGTGCTGGTGTTAAAGTATGCAAAAGAGGAAAGTGAGGAAGAACTGTTGTATTCTATACATCTTCCAGTGATTTAAATGTTGTGAAAGAAGAGTTACTGCTGGAGGAGCTACCTTCCATCTTGCAGCTCCCTGCTGAGAGCAGGTGTTTTATGTTCACCAGGCTGACAATTGTTGTCTCTCTGAAGCATTAACATGCTGCTGATAACCAGCTGTTGAAACACATTGATTGGACCTTGTTGGCAATTGGAGTAGAATGGGTGACAGTTTGAAACTCTTTAAAACTGAATTTGGACAGTGCAGAAACATTGTGGTCAGCCAGGAGCAGGATGTGTGGGTCCCCCAGGAGTCTTCTCCAGCATGCTGAGTTACTCTGTCTGCTTGTTTTATGACCCTCTGACACAAGCAAAGCACCAAAAGGTCTCAACCTTATGCTGAAGGCAACTTTCTGAAAACTGTGTCTGCTGAATTCTGGCTGCTCATTAAGAATGTAACTCTTCTAGTTCATCACAGGGTTAGATGTCCACCACATGTCACTCATAGACAGTAATTTGCTTGGTTGAACATTAGGCTGGGTGATGTGTCTGGGTTTGTTTTTTTGTTTGTTTCTCTGCAGTTTAGCAGCAATGGTTGTGTAGTTTCTGTGCCCTGGTACTGCCTTCTGGAAGGGAGGAGGGTCACAGTGCCTGCCCTGGTGACTGCTGGCTGTGGAAAGCTGGCAGTGCTCATGTGGCAGCAGGGAGGGGAGAAGGTGAAGGAGGAGGCCTGCAGGGCTGACAGAGACAGAGAGCAACAGAGAGCAGCCATGTGGCTGGGCCTTGAGACTGGAAAGGAAAAGATTTTTTTCTTTTTCTGGGAATCTAGCAGAAATATATGAATTTGTCATAAGAAATCACTGCAGTTTCTGGATTTGAGAGCAAGATCAGAGGGAAGAACCTCCCTTGTAAGGACACAGCAATTAGGGTAATTTGTTTTCAAATACTGTAGTTTGATTCAGGTGGCAGACCTCATTAGTTTAAAAGGGTATGGATTTGGGGTTCCTCTGAGCTGAGTTCTTGCTGCAGTGATGAGCACGAAGGAGGGAGGGACCAGAGCTGTACTCTGATTTGGTTACAGCTCTGCTTGGTGCCCTCTCCTTAGGGAGCTCCAGGCTTCTGCATACTCACAAGGGTTCCTGAGCTAACGCCAGCCCAGAGTCCCAGGTTAGCCTTGAAAAATTGGCAGCCCCAATTCAGAAAGTCCCCAGATACAAATGCTGCAAATGGACCACTGGTGCATGGAGGAAGCTAAAGTTGGGCCAAGGTTTCTGGCTGGTGAGCCCTTCAAGGACTACTTCAGAGTGTAACTCTGGATTGAGTTCCTTGCTCGAGTTACAGTGACAGTGTGAGTACAAGGTGACTTGGTTTTTCGAAGTGGTGATATGTAAAGAAGTTACTCTTTTCTTTTGTCAAGTCACTTGTCTGTCAGACTAGTTCATTGGGTTGATGTGTCTTATTTCAACTGAGTGCCTAAATCTGATGCAAAGGATGAGGTAGGAGTGAGCAGGCAGGAGAGCGAGGCTGTCTCTTTCAGGAGTGGTTACACTAGACTGCATCCCTTACTGGGAGATCAGCCTCTACTTTTTGTGAGGGAATAAAATAATATTTGTCCTATTATTTGATCAATTCTTGCAGATACCTACTTGTAGCAGACATGTCTCAATAGGTGGTTGTTACTATAAGTGTATGAGGACAGGGTTGGTTTTGATGTTATTTTGTTTTCAAGATGTAGCAGCTAAGGAGCTGTGACTTCACCTGACTTCTAAGATTAGAGACTTTTCTGTCCTGCCTGTGCTAGCTCTGAAGCCTGCTAAGATGCTATACTATTTTTAGGTGCAATGTGGTACTACCTGCCTGGTTTACTATGAATAGAGGAGAAAATATGTCTTTTTGAAACAGGAGGCAGGTAGCAGAAACAGTCAAGATAGATTTTTAGACGTATGAAATGGAAGCAAAAATGCTTAAGGTCAATCCTCACAACACATGCCGTGAAAACAAATAGCTGCTTTGTACCAGATCTGACTCCAGCTGTCTTTTAGCTGACAGGCAGATGTTTGGGTTATCTTTTTTATATATAATCAAAGAAGAAATTAAATTTGTATTGGGATGACCTTTGCCTAGTTGCACGTACACAAATGCATATATTGAGCGTCCTAAATGCTTAATGCCTTGTAACTTGCGTGTCCAGCTGCCATGTAAGAAGATCTCTAGAACAAGAGACAAAATGTTTATTATACAAAATGTCAGTGTGGGGGATTGTATTGCTAAAAGTTTCAAGCTAGTTGATACAATGTGATTCCTGTTGTCCTCAGAGTGGTCTGAATGGAAAATAAAATTGTGTAATTAACTGGATTAATTTCCTTCTGTTTTAAATGATACAAATGTTTGAAAGAATCCTGTTTGTGTAGCCAGCAGTACAGTGAAGTTGATGTCCTTTTCCTTGAGAGGTTTGAAAGAATTTAGTATTATGTGGGCTTATTTTGGATTTCCTTGTAGGAGAGGCATACTTTTGGAATACAGTAGGTGATGTTAGCTTTGTCTGTGCAACGTGGGATTCAGTTTTTGCATTTTCTTTTGTAGAAATTTAATCTGACTTTTCAGCAAGATACCTTCATTGTCAACGATGATCCTTCTATTCACAACACCTTTTGTGCTACCTGATGTCAGTCTGATTTTGCTCGTAAGCTTTGATGATATCAGTATGTAATCTCTGCCCCAGTAGTAAGTCTTTAATGCCACGTAAGTGAAGATCTGCCATGTATGGTTTTGCTGTGCAGCCTCTCAATCTCTCCGTATTTAAACTAACTGTAAAAAGTAGCTTTGTGTGGTTTGCAAGAGGACTAGATCAGTACACTGGAGTGTGTTAAGAGCATTGCTTCAAAATCCAGTCTTTGACAGTGCGTAATGCTTCAGAGCATGCTTCTTACTCTGTCACTTCATAGTAACTAGGGTACAAGAACTGCCTTGACAGTTGTAACTTGTTCTAGCTTTGCATCCTCACAGAACTGTGGTGACAACTGCAAGATGGGTGTTTACTTCTGTTTGCAGTGAGATGCCTCTCTTGTTTCAGAGGCACTGGGTTTGCTCTGCATGGCTTCCTTGACAATGGCAATGGTCTCGGGCATACTGTCAGCTTGTCTGCAGCATAGTGTGCCCTCTCCCTCCTCTTGCCTTGACTTGCTTTCCACTGGGGAGCATTGAAACAAGATCTCTGTTTCTTTTATGTTGCTGTCTGAGCTGAGCCAGTTGGCAACACAATGAAAATAACAACGTGCTGTGTGTACCACTGTGCACAGAGAGTCAACCACTGGTAAGGAACAGTGAAAGGCCAAAAGCATCATGATCTGTGATTCATGGCAGAATCTCTGTAGATTAACAATCCTGAAATCTGTGTGGTAATGGGTGCAGATTTGACAGAACCACAGAATGGTTTGGGTTGGAAAGGACCTTAAAGATCATCTGGTTCCAACCACATTGCATGGGTGGGGACAGCTCCCACTAGGCCAGGTTGCTCCAAGCCCTGAACGGCCTGGCCTTGAACACTTCCAGGGAGGGGTGATCTACAGCTTCTCAGGGTAGCCTGTTCCAGTGTCTCGCCACCCCTCTTCCAGTTTAAAGCCATTGCCCCTTGTCCTATTGCTACATGTCCTTGTAAAAAGTTGGCGGTTTATCACTAAATACAAGAAATGTTTCTGCAAGGGTGCTACAGCACAGTCTTGTCTGAAGCCATTTTTATCATTTTCCAGCAGTTGAGAGACCTGATACAGTGGTGTTTCTGCTGCTTGTGGAAGGTGAATGGTGCTTCCATCCTTCCTGTGGTTTTGTGACCTTCTCCCACACAATGTTAAGCAGATGCACAAGTGTTTTGACTAGATGGCAACCCCAAGTTTGCACATATTTGCAGGGATGCCATCTGTGCCTGCTGCCTTGCCCTGGGACATCTGTTCAGTAGCTCTAAGAGCATCTGCCATAAGTGCTGGTGCTGCTCCTTGGGAGGGGCTGTGGGGCTTTATCTGGCACTTGTCCAGGGATGATGGAATTTGTCAAGTCAGAATGATAACTCTGCTTTATTTATGTTTAAACATGAAAAAATGGAAGGTTTCTAGAATTCAGTGCAAAAAGTAGTGAAAAGACGAATTTGGGTTTTAATGCAGATGGTGGATTAAACCAACTCACCTTTTAGAAATACTTAGCTTTTTCTGCTTCAGGTATCTTAGATGTTTTCATATTGATAATGACTTGTCCATTTTCGTTGGTCATTAAATCCATGGCAGCTACTTCCAACTTACAGTGTACTTTTAGGCACCTTTTTCTCCTGATCTGGAAATGAAATGAGCTGTCAAATGCACGGTTAAATATTCGCTATGGTTGTTACTAAAAGAAGGGGAAGAAAAAAAGAGAGCATTAAACATTACTGAGTCAGGCTTTATCCTCTCAGAACAATATTGGTGTGTGAGGTACATAGGGGTTGCAAAAGTTGTCAGTGTTGTAAAACGTCTTGAGTTGGTTGTGGACTAACATGCTGTCAAGCACATGGCATGATTTTAAAATATCCTAACTTTTTTCGATGTGCATAAAATGAATCTGAATTTAGCAACATTTTTTTCCTCTTCTGCATTGGGATTTGAATGAGCGACTGTGGACAGAGCTTATAAAAAGCATTAGAATTCTATAATTGTATAAAAGAAGTCTGCAGTAGCTTACACGCTTAGCAGACATGGAAATTCTAGCAGTGTGAAAATTTCAGCCAAGGTCATATTGTATTGCTGTTCCATAAACAGTGAGCCTTAATACCTGCTTTCTGAGAATTTAATCTGTCCAAATGCATGTTACTTGTGATCACGCCAGTTAAAAAACATAAAAATAAAACAAGTCCGTGTTGAGAAATAACAAATAAACCAAGAAACTGCCACTTGGGGCTCACAAGTTGACAGATTACTGCCTCACATCTCTCTCAGTTGGAAAAGGTCTTGAGGAGGGTAGCAGGGGGCTGACTACAGCACAGGTTGACACACAGGCTTCATGCAGGTGTGAGGCAGAAGCAGAACTAGTTGTAATAGTTGGTGGTCTCCCTTGGGCTTTTGGCATGGATCTCATGGCAACATTGAAAGTTCACACTTGATTACTGATGATACATTTATTCAGGTGGTCCCATATCCTGCAATCCTTTCAGGAATCCTATCTTGTTCTGTTCCTATGTTTTCTTCCTTGCAAAATACTGGGAAGTACCTACAAAAATACAGAGCTGTTGGAGATCAGTTCATTTTCTTGCCTCTTGTATGCTAGTTTCTGTTAATTTCCTGCTTTTTTTTTACCAGTTGGTTTATAGTGGATTAAAAACTTGTGCAGTGGCATTTCAAGGCCAAGTTGACATAGATATATGAAAAAAAAAAATTCTCTAGCTTTACTAATTATTTTCCCACAGGTTGATGATTTCATGCCTAAGCTTATGTTTTTCTCCTCATTTGTCTTCCATTCCACAATTTGCAGTTCAGAACAGGGCAGGTGCATTTATTTCCAGGAGTGAATGGCCTTTATGTCATTGCTTTTGAAGAGGTATTTCCTCCAGAGTGTGGTAGGAGGTGGAAAGAAAAGATGATGTTTGCTATTGAGAAACCTATTTGCACATGAATGGTACCCTGGTAGAGAAAAGACAAGTACATCATCTGAGCTGTGAACGTGGTGAAGTGTGTGTGTAGTCAAGTTCTTGATGTGAATTTGTGCATCTTCAAAAGAATAATGAGCGAGCGTTGGTTTACACTGCCTTGTGTTTTTAAAATCTTTTAGGTAGTTATGTAGTGGGCTGATCCAGCCCATTTCTGCTGTTGGGATTTAGTTGGCTGTTGTTTACTGGGGTTTGTCTTTTTATTAAAACCCCCACCACATTGTGGAATAACCGATGAGCTTTGTGGCTCTCTGAGATTATGAAGAGTGACTGCAGGACATGACGTTCTTTCTGCAACAGAAGTTTGCTGTGCTCTCAGGATCTTAAGCTTCTATGATCAGCCATGTAAAAATATATTTATACAAATACTTTGTGTGTGGTAGAGATATTAGAATGTTAGGTAGCTCTCCTTCAATTTTTTTCAGGTTTTATGCCTCATTGCTGTTTATCTGAGCAAGAGAGAAATAAAGTCTCTTTAATGACTTCCTTTTGTGCTTTGACAGCAGATGGCAATTAAGAAACATTTAACTTTGTAAGTATGACTTCACTGACAGTACTTGTCCTGGTGCTTTCCTGACTTGAAAATGCCAGCAGCTGCAGGTTCTGTGTTGACTGTGCTCTTACTAGAGCACCAAAATAAAATATTAAAAAAATCCTGTCCAGATTTCTTGCGAATGTCATTTAGGTATTTTAATGGGTGGTGGCAGTGGTGGTCATTAATCAACAGTCAGCTCTCCTGCTTAGAAAACTCCTTGTGCCTTTATGTGCATGAAGCAGTTCCTTCACAACACCAGCCTTTCTTATTTTTTCCACTCTGTACTGCATGTTCTTATTTGTATGTATGCCTGCTGTGTTTTCATTCCATTTTGGTATTGCCTTTATCTGACTGTGACTGTTTTTACTTAGCCACTTGAGTCTTTCATTTGGGTGACCTGAAAATGCTCATATGTTGTTGCAGGAACAACAGAGCAGGATGGAGGAGGGTTTGAGTTTCTCTTTTGGCAGGATGGAGCAGGGTTTGAGTTTCTCTTTTGGTCGAGATTCATTGTCTAGGTGTTCCCCTTCTTGGTCTGTTGCAATCTTTAGCACAGATTCCCAGCTAGTGTTTTCTCTCCTGGGTAATTTCCTCACAAAGGACTCTGTTTTTCAGTTTTTATGTTCTAAAAAGCCTCCACTTGACTGGTAAGAGCTATTGATGATAAAGTGCACACACCTCGCGCATCTCTGGTGCGCGCTGGCTATCAGGGTCTGTCACAGCTGAGGAGTGTAAAAAGCTTGTGAAGAAATGAAAATCGACACCTAGATACTTATTTTTTTGTGTTGCATTTATTTTTTGGAAGTGGATTTCATTACCCCACACCAGCCGGCGTCTTCGAACTGCCGTGTTAAATTGACATTGCCCAGTAGGGAAGAAGATGATGCTGTGGAGGTAGACGTGAGTAGGGACTAGCTAGAGGACCTAACATCTGCATTTAGTTGTTGAGGTGTTTCTACTTTAAAAGGTGATCTGCATCTTCTCCCTTCTATAGCTGGGACTTTATTATAGGAGGAAAAAGGGAGCATTGTTTCGATATGCTGTCCTACCACTTATAAGGGCAAAATTCGCCCTAAAAGAAGAACTGACTCCCCTATTCCATCATGAAGCCACTTATTAGCTGTACTTTGTTAGTTCTCTTATGGCTGTTCTCTGGTGACAACTGTCTGAGGGTTTTGATTCTTTATGCTATGTGTTGAGACACGTAATCTAGCCAGGTGGGTTTGTTCCCTTGTGAAGCTGAACAATTACAGCTGCAACAATAAGTCAGAAAATGAGTTAAGTAAATTTGCATGTAGGGGAGCCTTAAAAGTAAACAGGCTTTTAAAGAGGTGGATTTGCAAACTCTAAATACAGATTTAATGGTTATTTGGTGGTTTCTTCACCTTAATGGCTTTTTGTTTGTTTGTTGATAATGATATGTACAGTTCTTTATTTTTGCACTTCCTACAAATCCTATTTAATGAGAATATTTTGTGGGAAAGAATGAGGATAATTTTCCTGTAGTTTAACCTGTTGTATACGTAAAAAGGGGACTTTGGTTTCCAAGACTGTAAAATGGTGTTTGGAACATGAGCTGTTCTCCTGTAATGGGTATTGCTGTTTTTGTAATGCACTGAATGTGTAGCCTTGTCTCTCTGCCTCTTTTTTAAAAAATGAACTAGTAGCCAATCCATGCCGAGTAGCCTCTTAGATTGTGACCTTACCTGTGGTGATTTCTTAAAGAAGTCTATGAATTAAGAAGAAAGCGACAGAAGCAAGGAATAAATGAAAAAAACCAACAACCCACAAACAACAAACAAACTGATTTTTCTTTGTCTTGAATACAGCTATTTTGAACTGGAGAGCAGTGGCCTACGGGATGAGATCAGATACCACTACAGATTTAATGGGAAGTCAAGAACAGAGGTGTTCCCATATCGTCTGGCAGATGGGCAGTGGCATAAAATTGCTGTGTCACTTAGTGCATCCCACCTTCTGCTCCATGTGGACTGCAACAGGTAAGAAAATATGTCCAGTAATTTTCTTTTCTTTAAAAAAAAAAAGTGCTCTCTATTTAAAGGAATAAAATTGGAAAAGGAGATACTTTTTGTTTGTTTGTTTGTTTTTTGTTTGTTTAAATACCTAGTTTAAAAAGCACAGTAAACTGCAGTGGGATAAGAAAAGGAAAACAAAGCATTAAAATGAAACAATTCATTGTGATTATGAACAAATGTGGAAAAGGTTGATTGCTGACTGGGGAATATTAAGTGCATCTCTGTAGTTCAGGCACTGACTGTTGTGTTTGACTGTGATTGCATTTAAGTGTGATAGATTGGTGTGTAGTCTGTTCTGTTCTGAGCTGCTTCACTCAGCATATCTGAAAACTTGAAGAATTGATGGATATGTCAGAAGCATTTTAATTTTATTTTGCATAATCAAGCAATGATTTTTTTGCCCTTTTGCCCCACTTTGAAACTTCTGAGAAACCTGGAAGCTTGTTTTTGCATGTCTAAAACTGGTGCTTTTTATTTGCTGAAGGGTATTTTGTTTGCCATTGCACTTTTTTCCCTTTAAAAGTTGTAAAGACTGCAAGATGGCAGTTTGTCAGGATTCCAAGGAACAAAAAGCAGCAAAACTAGAATCTTTCTTCCCTTGGGACTTGATCTCACAATGTATTGAAGACTTCAGCTTTTGCTAACTTAGCTGTTGATGAGGAAATCCAGGAAACTTGAAACTAGGACCTTCACAATAGTCTTTAGGAATGAGGAAAGTGAACCATTACTTTGAGGTCTTCTTGCACCAAAATTACCCTTTGCCTTCAGTGAGAGGATCAGCATATGCATTTTGGAATTGTGGCATTTAAATGGGTAGGGTGATGGTAGCAGATGTTTTTTTCCTAAAACCTTCATTTTATTCAGGTGGCAGAATAAAATCATGTGAGTATTATAGGAGCGTGTGGTTATTGGAACATTTGAAGAAATTTAAATTTTGACTTGAGTAATTATGAGATACTGTTTTGTGAACAAGCTTACAATCATTTTCTGGAGCTGCATTGACTACTGACAGTAAAAATTTCATCTGAAGGAAGGTTGCTTATTGAATCCTTTTATTTGGACCCTAGAAACAAGCAAATGCTTAGAGCAATTTTAATTATTTTGAGGCATGAAATCTCCAATTTGTAAAGATTGTCCTCATTTCACTCATCTAATTTCTTTATCCTACCATTATTTGTATTTCTTATATTATTTCTTTGCTTACAACAGTGTACATTTTTGTTTATTGACATACTGTGTTTTTGGACACATTCTTCATTATATCCTATGATTTCTATTTATTTATTTATTTATTTAATGAACTGCAAATGGTTTTAGAAAGATCCTTTTAGCAGATTGTTTTGCAATCAATATGCACACAATATGAAAGGAAGACAACACAAGAAGCCTGCCTGGTGCAGAAGTCTGTCGAGGAACAAGAGAGCTGCACAGAGTTACGGTTGTGACCTGGTTTTCTTTGCAGCAACAGGTAGCAATAGGTCAATACAATTACAGAATGAGCTGTGCTGTCCTGTGAGATGATAAATGTGTACAGCCATCTCTGTCAGGTAGCCCTAAACAGGGCTGGTCTATCTAAGAGTATCTTTGAAGGTGATACATCTCAGGGCTGCTCCCAACATCATTCTGTACCCAAATGCCTCTATATGGCTGTGAATTTGTGGTACTTTATGACAAGCCCTGTGGAACAGTAATGGGAATAGTTTGAAAGCATGACTCAAGGGCAGATAGATCATACAAGTCTAAATTAAAAAAAAAAAAACACAAACAAACAAAGGAAGATTTTAAGTTCTTGACTCAGCTGTAACATCTTTGTTCAGTTAGTTTGAGAATATTGTGAAAGTTGGTGTTACAATTTCCTTTATTGTGTCTTAACTTGCTACATCTTTGCACTCAGAAGAGAAGCCAATGTCCTGTTCACTTTGCATTAGCATTTCCTGCTGATATTAGACTAAATGTCCAAAGATGTGAAAATGAAGAGCCAGCCAATGGAGGGGTACTTCTGAGCACTGCTGAAGATCGTAAGCCTTCCTGGTGTTAGTGCTGGGAAAGCTGCAGCTGGAAGTATGCACAGAATCTGGTGTTAAGAACTGTCGACTTTCTGTGTAAATGCCACCATTTTAGGCTGGTGTGGTGTCACTGGCTCTCAGCAGAGTTCAGGCTGCCCAATGAGAAGTGTTGCTTCTGCAGACTTAATTTAACAAATACGTCACAGGGAAAGAAAATACAACTGCAGTCAATAGATTCACCTGTCCCATCTCCTGAAGGGATTTGATGTCATCAGAACAAGAATTAACTTGAAGTGTATCTATCTAGTTAAAGAAGTTCTGTGTTTTTTACTTTCTGTTCTCTCCCTTGTAAAAAATTAAAACCAAAGCAAAAAGGAGAAAAAAAATTACCAACAAAGTTAATCCCTTGGATTCCTACTGGATTTCTTTAAAGGAGTTTGCAAGATTGCTTCCTTACAGATAGACATGAATTTGTTTGGAAGCATTGCTCCTTTTGTTTATGGCTGTAGTAATATGTTAGATATTTGGAAGGCTGTTCTGGGTGAGTGATTTGTGAACAGTGTTGCTGGTTAACCTGTATCTGAGAGAGCACTGGAAGTCTTTGTAGGGGGGAGAAGATATCTTAGCCATAACCTAATTTTGCTACAGGATTTGTATTGATACCCAAAGCTAGTCTCTGGCTTCCCAAACCTACAGTGGATCAGAAAGCATTGGAGGTGAAACTTTTAATTTGTAAGCAGATAGCTGAATCTGCTTTTATTCTTCCTTGCCTTATCACCCACATTTCTCTGATTTGTAAAATTGCTGTGACATTTGGTGCTTGATTGTCTTTTGGATTCAATTCAAAGTTGACTTTGTTTTTCAGACCTGGATAGGTTAGGGAAAAGTACTTGAGAACTGGTAAAAGCCTTTAGTGCTTTTAAGAGTCATCTTTAAAGCAGTATAATTGCCTCTGTTCTGATGAGAAGTAATATGGTGGGGAAGGCAGATGTATCAAAGGAGGTGTATTTGCCCAAGTACATGTCTTTTTAAAATCAGCTCCTGCTGCATCTCACTTGCTCCTATTTATGTTCCTTAAAGAATAAGGAGTAAGAAGTGTAGCTGAGCGTGTTGCTAGAGCTTGGAGCTGCTGACACAGGAGAGACAGAGTTGAGACTAAAAACCTGTTCAGTGTCACTGGGTTCTTCTCACTGACTTTGTGCTGGGCTTGGGCAGTAACTTCTAGCCAGAGGTACATCTCAGACAACTGGCATAATAAAGCAGTGGGTGTACTTGCTGACATAGTTTAACATTCTGGTAAGGTTCTGAAATCTTAGAAAAATGAAAAGACTGTATTAATTATGAATGAACAACTGATTCATAAATAAAACCTATGCTGGAAGTAACATGGAAATTAGAATCATAGAATAGAATAATAGAATCAGTTTGGTTGGAAAACATTTTTAAGATCATCAACTCCAATTGTTAATCTAGCACTGCCAAGTCCACCGCTAAACCATGTCCCTAAGCACCACATCTTTTAAATATCCCCGGGGATGGTGACTCCACGCTTCCCTGGGCAGCCTGTCCCAGTGCCTGACAACCCTTTCAGTGAATACATTTTTCCAAGGATCCAATTTAAATTTCCTCTGGCACAACCCGAAGCCATCTCCTCTTGTCCTATCATTTGTTACTTGGGAGAAGAGACCAACTCCCACCCCACTCCAGCCTCTTTTCAAACAGTTACAGAGAGCAGTAAGGTCTCCCCTCAGCCTGCTTTTCTCCAGACTAACCGACCCCAGTTCCCTCAGCTGCTGCTTATAAGACTTGTGCTCCAGATCCTTCACCAGCTTCATTGCCCTTCTCTGGACGTGCTTCAGCACCTTGATGGGTTTCTTAGAGTGGGGGGCTCAAAACTGAACGCAGGATTCGAGGTGTGGCCTCACCAGTGCCCAGTACAGGAAGACAACCCTTTTCCTAGTCCTGCTGGCCATACTGTTTCTGTTATAAGCCAGGATGCTGCTGGCTGTTTTGGCCACCTGGGCACATTGCTGGCTCGTATTCAGCTGGCTGTTGTCCAGTACCCCCAGGTCCTTTTCTGCTCTGCAGCTCTCCAGCTTCTCTTCCCCAAGCCTGTAGTATTGTCTGGGTATTTTTGTGACCCAAGTGCAGGACCCAGCACTTGGCCTTGTTGAACCTCTTCCAGTTGGCCTCAACCCATTGATCCAGCCTGTCCAGATTCCTCTGCAGAGCCATCCTACAGGCAGATGAACACTCCCTCCCAACTTGGTGTCATCTGCAAACTTATTGAGGGTGCACTCAATCCACTCTTCCAGATAATTGATAAAGATAGTAAAGAGAACTGGCCCCAGTGTTCCCTGGGGAACACCACTTGTGATTGGCCACTAACTAGATTTAACTCCACTACAAGTACCCTGCTGCTAATTTCCTGACATCTCCAACACTAGCTCCACTAATGGTGAACAAATCTTTTTTCCAGATATTGGTGACATGTAGAATCAGTCTCCCCTGCTCTAGGGAAGAAGGAAGTTGTCAGGGGCATTCTGACTGGTTTAGGTTAAGCTAGAACAATGGTGTCACTGTTGGAGTGTCCTTAACCTCTGGCACTAAAAATGTTAATATATAACAAAATAAACCCTGCTATGTACCTTCCCAACTTTGGCCTCAGAGGAGCAGAGGTAAAGGATGATGCTGTACGTGCCTGCATTGTGAAGAGATTTGCAATCCCAGGAGACTGTCCACAGTCTTACAAGAGCTGGTGTTTGCCTTCACTTTACTGGGCATTAATTAGTTCAAGCTGTAGAGTCTGTAATGTTGCCCATGCTACCTGACTGTCCACTGCAGTTCTTGCCCTCTACAACGTTAATAAGCCAGAAGGATGTTACATTTAATAGTGCTAAGAGTGAGGGCATAGCATGGAACCTACTATTTAAGAGGCGGTAGGTACTGTATCAAAATGTATTTATTGATAATTTATTTTAAAAATATAAACTCCAGATTGTTCTCAGTGTGTCTAATTAATCTGGGAAGGTAAGCTTGAAGGCCAAGTGCTTTATGTTTTTATAGTTATATTTCTCATTACTGTAGTCTTATATTGCTACCAAGATGCTCAGCTGTTCCAAAAGTATCAGTATTCCTTTACTTGAACTCTGCAGGCATCAAAGGGAGGAAGGCATTTTGCTGCAAAAATTAGTGCTTTCCAGTTAAAATATGTACTGGACTGCCTTTTACTGTAAATACAGCTTGTGGTTTTGATGGATACTCTTAGGTGTTTGATGGAGGGGGCTGGTAAGAGCATAGGAGAATAGATTATAAAACTGGAGCAGGCTAGGAAGTAGTCTCCAACTGAAAAAAACATGTTGTCTGCTTCTTTTATGTTTCTGCTGATAGAACAGAGCATTAGGGAATAAAAAATGCATGAGCAGTGAGAACTTTTTAATTGGAAAAATAAATAAATTAAAGCAACATAATCCAAATATGGGAATCCAAGACTTCTGAGTTCTTATGAACATATTCTAGCTGCTAACCTGAGGTTTTTGACTAATCCAAACGAAGTCCTATGACTTTAATTAAAATATAATAAATTTAAAGAAAGTTAAGGAATGTATTTAGAAGAGGGATTCAGTACTTACTGTGAAACACTTTCTCTTGAGAGAGAGAAGATGGCATGGTGGCAGTGTTTTGCAGTTAGGTAATTTACTCTCAACATGTGAATGTGATTTTGTGACCCAGTTTGCTTCTCTGCTCTTTAAGCTGTAGCAGAAGCTGTCAGAGCAGTGGCTCCTAAGTGCTAGAATTGTGCATTGCAGGTGCACCCCATTTCAGATCTGTGGTATTGTGGATTGGAAGTTAATTCTCACCCACCAATTGTCCCTTTTGTTTGACAGAAAGGCTATAAACTTTTTAGCATGAGAGAGATCTCCAGCTGGCATATCAAGTCAGCTGCTGCCAGGTCTGTATCATTACAGTTATTGTAGTTAAGCTGCAAGAAAATGTTCAGGATCCATTCAGCACTTGAGAATTTTTTTAAGAAGTTTTTTAATAGGCTTTTCATTGAATGGCTATTGCATCAGCAGAATGGTGGCATGACTGAAGACTGAATGGTTGTATGCATTAACCCTGTCCCTAATTCTGATGAGAATTTTGCTTTTCATCCTAGATGCATCAGTTGAACTTTTTTGGTATGTTGCCTTATTAGAGTTGAGAGAAGGTTGTGAATGTTTATTACAGTGCTGAGAAAGCACTATGGAAAACAAATTATAACAATCCATACACGTGTCTAGCTGTCCTAGATCCTTTGACTGCCCTTAAAAGGCATCAAGCACTTGTAGTCAGTACAAGTACCTGGGGCACTGTGATGGTACCTCAGCCTCACACAGCTCCTGCTCAGAGTGGAGCAGGCATCTGCTTTGGCTTCTGTCAGGAGCTGATCCAGGTCCTGCTGATGTCAGCTACTGAAGAGTAGAAGTCAGCCTCTAGGGGGCTGGTTGAGGGGCTTGAATGGGAGATTGTGGAAGTCCCTTGACTTTTAGGTATAAGTAGAGCCAGAGTTTAGTAGCTGCACAGCCCATCTACTGGTGAATACAGATTTGAATATAGATTTAACAGTGGTGTTTTGTGTTGTGTTTTTTTGTTTGTTTGTTTTGGTTGTTTTTTTCCCTAATTTAGAACTGGGGACTTGCAGTGTTTTCTGGTGAATTAAAAATATTGATAGACAGACTGATGACTTTAACAGGGTAGGAATGGTGTTTTAGGCTTAACCATTGACATCTTGCATTCATTGTATTTGCAGGCTATGGGTGTGTCAGAGAGCACGCATAATGTTAGAGGAAATAATGCTAAATCAAGACAGAAAGGCCTCAAACGACCTCATAATTTCCTGAAGTGTGTTAATAGGTGTATTATCCTATTTGCAAATACTTTTGCACTGGTCCAATATGAACTTATTTTTTTGTTTGGTTGTTTTTTGTTAATGTCAAAGCAATAAACCCTTTTAATTGAGGCAATTTACTTACAAGAGCAGTCTCTGAAAATTTAGCCTGCATAGTTTGAAATATATGTGGATGTTTGTTTCCATGTTTGTTTTTTTTTTTTTTCCCCACTGGAAATCTCCTGTTACTTGGCTCTATTTTTTTTTTTGTTGGGAGTGCTGATGTGGGTCGTATAGACAGAAAGGTGTTCATGGTAATTTAAGAGTCAGCCACATAGAGCAAGGATCTTTTCTTTTAGATGAGCAAAACAATTTTCTTGCTCCAGGCAGATTAACTGGGATCCAAACCATAAGTGAACTCTTCCATTTGAAGTATTTAGCTAAATGCTGGAGTTTAGAACTGGAAGTCACATAGGGTAATACAGGAGCTGAACTGAAAAATCATAGTATAATTTCAGTTAAATAAAAGCATTGAGCCTTTGCCAGAGAACAGATGAGAACCCCTCTGAACTATTCAGAAGCTGACTTGAGATCTGAGTCTCCTTATAGCAAATTCTACAGATTCTTTCCTAATGAGCTGAAGCCTCCTCAGTGCTGGGAGACATGAGAGGACAACTAAGCAAACAGGGCCAAGACTACTGGAGTCTGTGAAACCAGCCCAGAGTTTTCTGAAGTGAATTAGTACTTGGTTAGTCTTTCTTTGACAATTTAGAACAGCAATAATTCCAAAAAAGTATTTATTTTTGGAAACCCTAGCTTGTCAAAATCCTCAAGTTGACTTCAGGGAGATGGAGACTGCTTGGCAGCATTTATTACTACCCAAAACCTGACAGTCTCCATCATTGCGCCCTGTGGTGCAAGAGCAGTCACATTTGTTGCTTGGGTGTGAGGAGCTGGGGACATGTGAGGTGCTCAGAGATGGAAGGTGCCAAGGCTTGGATATAGTGTGAGTGTGGCTGTCATGGCTCTGGGGTGTTAGGAGGTGGCACAGAGCTTGATGCAGCAGAAGTGCAGTGTTCTCTCACTTCATGTGTCACACGGGGCCACTTGGCATATTTGCAGCCTTACCTGTGCGTGGGAGAGCTCCATCCGGGCCTCCATCATGTCTGGATGGTCCTTCAGGGTGTAAGGGAGTCCAGTGGGCTCAGTACTGAGTATGAGCACAAAAGAATTTCTGGTTTTGTGCCCTGGGGTAGGAGCTGATCTGCAAATGTGCTAATGAAGAGAAATGCAAAGGCAATCCAGTCTCATGCTTTACACAGCGAGGCTTTTTTTTTTTTTTAATAATAAAACACCAGATATTGCCCATTGCTTCTGGTTTAATTCAATGATATAAAGAGCCATTGTTGTTATCTGTATTACTAGTGTTACAATACATAAAAAGAGCAATAAGGAGAAAGATGATAGTTTGATCCTCAGTGTAGGAATGAAGTAACATGCAATTACCAGCCCTGTAAGTTGTTTTTCTATCTGAGACCAGTGGGTAATAAAAGACTCAGCAGAAGCTGCATTACTTAAGTGAGCTGCAGTTTTAGTGGTGTTCCCTTCAGCATGTCAAAACTGAAAGCAAATAACTAGCACTGTGCCATTTAGTGCAACTAGGAGGACTTCCTCAGCCCCAGCTGAATCCTTCTGTCATACCAGCCACTTACTTTAAACTCCATGGGGAGATGTTGCTGGGCAGTGTCCCTGGGGTGAAAACCTGGCCCTGGTGAAGGCTGCAGTGAAAACTCTCCCTGACTTCAGCTGAACCACACTTTCATCTCCCGAGCGTGTCAGATGGTGTGAGGAATGAGCTCCAAATCTGAGTGCTGTCCCTGGAGAGTGCTTTTCTGTCTGTCTGCCTGGCAGTTTCCATCAAAACTTAATTTTAGAACCAATACAATGGCTTGTTCTATGTTTACCGAGTGTTTCACACACCTCCTCCGTCATGGCCAATTAGTTGTTATGGAGAGAGTGCAACATTGCCTGGCAAACCACCAAGGCTAAAATCACCATGTGAAAAATGCCATGGGGAAAACGTAGACATGGGTTATCCGATGGACCTGTGGTAAGAAGTTAGGATCATGGAATGAGTCAGCCCTCTGTGGGGTTACAGAGGCAGCAGCTAATGGGGAGGAGTGGCAGCTCCATCGCACGGTGCTGAGGCAGCACTAATGGGAGGGCTCTGGTGGCAGCAAAGGCAGGGTGTTAACAAGCAAAGCCTGTGGTCCTCAGCCTGCAGTTACCTTCAGTCATGAAAAGAAATTGGCTCTGGAATATGGATGAGATAGTTTTTTGATTATACACAAATCATTTAATGATTACATGAACCCCTTGATGAGACGATCTTGTGACAAGATACACCTTAAGGCAATTAACTTCTTGGCAGATTATTTTTTTGGAGGGGGGAAGGAAACTGTTTAGTAGAAGAGTTGCTTTGGCTGGTTTCCTTTTAAATAATTCTTTTTTGGTAGCAGTGCAGAAAGGAGTTGAAATCAAAAGCCTGATTCTTCTTGTGCTTGCACCTGTCTTACTGTACTAGAGAAAGCAACTCTGGGGTTGAGAGTAACATGAGACAGAAAAGAGGGGAAGGCTGCTTATATTTTGTGAAGAAGGGCTTGTTCTAAGCTGTAGGTTTATTGTGCTTCAGGTTCTGCTGTAATTGCCAGTTGCAAAGATGTGAGCTACAGATCTTGGGCTAGGGACAGTCATGGATAATGCAGGTAGATGTAGTAGAAGCAAGAATTCAGCACTGCCAGTTATCTTTCAACAAATGTCTTGTGACAAACACCATCAATAATCCTAGATTATATTTTTTTTCCATGACAAAACAGCAATTACATAAGCCCTGCAACCAAGGTTTTACCACTTTGTTCTGGTAGAATTTTATTTTAGGATTAATTTTGTTGCAAGATTAGAAGTTCCAGTGCTGCTTTGTGCCATTATTATAAGGCACATTTTTACCCTATTGCTTTCTGAGGTAAGATGGGCCCAATAGTTTGCTTCTTGTTTCACAGGTGCTATAATATAAGTTGTTCTTTTAATCTCATATCCATCTTGCTCTAAGGGCTTCTCTTGTGTTTTGTGGGAGATTTTTTTTGTGGGAGAATATATATTTTTTTAATCTTGGAAGAACCCACCGAATTAATTTCTCCCTCTCGTTTCTGAAATTTGTTTTGTATTGCTCACTCTTGGTTTACTGATGTTTGGCATCTGGGACATACTCTGAACATTTGGTTTATCTGAGATGGGCTTTTGGTAAGATGTTTGGTGTGGTAACAAAGAGTGCTGTGCTTTTAACTTTATCAGCAGTTTGCTTGATTCAGTGTTCTGGTTTAGAATCCGATTCAAAGCTTACAGAGGTGAAAGGGTATCTTTTAGTGACCCTGTGAGTTTTAGTGTTGTCTTCATCTTAAGTGGTTGTCTACTTGTCTGTAATGGATACTTGTGTCCATCATAAAAACCCTATTCCTGCATGTTTTATGCTCTGGTGCTTGGGCAGTGATAGTTGCTCACAAGTGGTAAAAAGATGCCAAAATGCCTTCGGTGAGTCAGATATTTATGTGAGAAGTGGTATTTGATCTCTGTGGCTCTCAACTTTATATTGAGATTTTTAAAGATAAGTACCTAAATTGACTTTAATTGCTAAGAGTTGTGGTTGTTGTTTTTTATAGGAAAAGCCTGTGTATGTAGATGACATTTTCCTCAGCACTTAAGATGAAGCATTCTTTTGACCACCTTAAGCAATTGCCAAGCAGGCTAGAAGGTGGCATCTTCACCAGAAACAGTGACAAGTACAGTCTTCTTGTGCTTCTGGTACCTGTAAATTATGTGCAAGATTTATGGGCAATGTCAGGACCATGAACCATGTGCTATTTACTTCAGGTTTACCAGGTCAAAATGGACTTTTGAGGCCTCTACTAAAAGAAAAAAGCTGCTGTTGTGGTTTAATGCTGGTAGGCAGCTAAGCACCACCCAATTGCTACCCACACAGTGGGATGAGGAGGAGAATTGGAAGAATGAAAGTGAGGAGGAAAATGTGACCTGAGATAAAGACAGGTTAGTAGGTAAAGCAAAAGCTGCATGCATAGGCAAAACAGAATTAGGAATTCATTCACTGCTTCCTACTGGCCTGCAGTTGTTTAGCTGTTGTTAGGATAATGAGGCTTTATGTCATGTAGTGGTTACTTGGTAAGACTTAATTCCCAGTGCTCTCCCCCTCCTTCTCCTTTGCCCCAACATTTATTGCTGAGCACCATGTCGTATGGCATGGGATCTCCCTTAGGTCAGTTGGGGTCAGCTGTCCTGGCTGTGTGGCCTCCCAACTTCTTGTGCACCCCCAGACTGCTTGCTGGTGGGAAGTCTGAAGAACAGAAAAATCTGGGTGCTGTGTAAGTAATGCTCAGCACTAGCTAAAACATGGGTGTATTATCAGCTCTGTTGAGGTCACAAATCCAGAGCACAGCAGCATACGAGCTGCTTTGACAAAAATTAAGTCTATCGCAGTTTTAAAAGCAGTACAGTGGCCAAAGCTGAAATGTGCAGTAGCTATCTGGGTATCAAAGTAGCTGGCTTGTTACTGAAAATCCTGTATTTCTGTCCAAAAAATTATGGGTAGTGCATGTGCAGTGAAGTGCAAAGTGCTCTGGTTACATCACATGGAAGATACACTTGGCCTCATTGTTCGCTTAACTTTTTTTTCCCACAACTCTTGGAAATCTGAATAAAATGGCCAGATTTCTGTTTATGCCTTGTGCCTGACTCAAACTATTTTCTGGGTTTCTTGTACTTTCAGGAGTGCTGTGTTTGTTACATGAAGGTGGGTAAACACTGCAGCCTTGTAGACAGGCTGTTAGCCTAGGGCTTAGACGCTCTTAAGATTGTTACAATCAGGAACCAATTATATCTCTTTTGTCATTTGGAAGGTAAAGTTAATAATAGTGGCCTTTTTTTGTAAAGGTATTTGAATTCAGCTCAGGATGTCTAGGTGAAAGATAACATACAGGTGGAGTACTCTGAGAAAGAGAGATTTCTGCCCTTTAGGTGGGCACCGTCATGCCAGGTAGTGAGTCCAGTCCTCTGCTTTGAATCAATAACAATTATTGGTTTTAGTTTAAGGTCAAGAAATACTGCTAAAATTCATCAATAACTGTGTAGAAAATTGAAATGCTTAATGTGGTTTGTCAAGAAAGCCCAAATGGGCAGATAGAATCTCTGTGAATTTACCCTTACTCAATTTGTGTAGAAAATAGACCCCCAAACCTGACAGTGAAATGTGCTTTCTGACCATCTTTACTTGCAGCTGTTCAATTTCCTCCTGTTAAAAGATATTGAAAGTTCATTTGCATTTCTCTTTAATGAAAAAAAAAAAGAGATTGCATATAGAGTTTTATTTAGACACATTTTTATCTTTAAATTTCGATTTGGAGTTGAAATATTAAACTGAGAAGTAGAGTATATTCACTTTAACTCTGATTATTCAGGAAAATCAATGTTTGGGTGTCACATTTTGAAGAGAACTTAGAAACTGAGCATGCATTCTTGATTCTTTTACCTAATATGTACTATTACTGGACACCTCCTGTTTTTTATTCCCAGAGCTGAACAATAACTTTTGATTAAACAGTTGGCAGACTATTGTATATTAAAAATTTAATAACAAAAGGCTTCCCTCAAAACCTGAGATTTTTAATCTAAATTGCTTTCCTCTGTTAAGTGATTGTGAACTCCTATGCTATGACAGAAGAGATAGCACAAAAAAATTGAAATTTCCCTTGGGAAATTTTTTTTTTCTGAAACTGGATGAATAATTCAGTTGAAGTTGCTCTGGAACTGAATGCATGTCAAATAATGTATCCTATCTGTAAACACAATCAAGAAAATCCAATCACATTGGCACTGACACATTTTCATTGGGATGCATATAGAAAAAGAGTTGAAAGAGAAACATGTAACCATATCCTAGTATTTATTTTCAAAATCAGCTCTTAATGCCTTCGGAAGAGCAGATGTAATGAGAAATTGTATCTTAAAGACCAATCTAATCATCGTTTTCTTTACGCAGTTGGGATTCAGAAAACATCTTGGAGAAACTTTTTGAAGCAGCTGATGATATTTTTACAATGGGCTGCGTTAGGAGGCCTGACATTTGCTGCATCAGATATACTGACTTTTTGCAGCCTCAGCTGGAGATGGTAATGATGACCAAGGTGGTCCATACCTCTGTGAATTCGATTAGGAGAAAGAGTGATGCAAAACATGGGGGAACCCTCCCTCTCCCTTCTGACTTTGTCTTACAGAAGTTGAGAGTGCTATTGCAAAGCCTTTGACGTGAAGGCTCTGTTATTTTGTGTGACTTCTCCATTCCCTTCAGTTTATTTAAAAGATCTGAGGATCCAGATGGATGTACAGGGAATAATGAACAGTTGCAAGAGAGTGTCAGTTTCGAGGATGAGGTTTTGAGTTAAAAAAACCCAAACTGTTTTGATGGTGCCAGCAAGAGCTCCTCTGCAGTCATTGGCAGGACCTTCAGAGAGATTAATTTCCTATAATCACACCCTAGAAACATTATGTCTCTTCATTAGATAAGTGAGTCTAGAGCACTAGCTCCATTGTAGATGTAAGCTTTTGAGAAGTCAAAGATTGGGTGCAATGAATTCAACACCTTTTCACCACATGGATATTTATAGCATCATGAGAGTAAATCTCAGGAACAAAAACCCCATGTTCTTGGATTAATAGAAACCAGGGACTGAGAAATGAGGCTCCTGACATTGCCTCAGCCACCGGAGTGTTTAGACAGCAGCTATTCTTGTCTTAATTGTATTGCTAATAAAAGAAATCTCTAGTTCCTATCTAGCCCACAAATTTGAGAAGGTGTGTTCCTATATGTTCCTGCCTGACCAACCTGATCTCCTTTTATAACTTGATGACTCGACTATTGGATGAGGGAAAGGCTGTGGATATTTTCTCTCTGGACCTCCAAAAAGCATTTGACACAGTTCCCCTCTCATAACTGACATAACTCTCATAAAAAAACTGGCAGCTCATGGCTTGGATGACACATGATATATTGGATCAAGCACTGGCTGGACAGTTGGGCCCAAAGAGTGGCAGCCAATGGAGTCAAATCCAGCTGGGGCTGGTCACAAGTGCTGTTCCTCGGAGCTCAGTGTTGGGACTATTTCTGTTTAATATCTTTATTGATGATCTCGATAAGGACATAGAGTGTATTATCAGTAAATTTGCAGATGACGCCAAGCTAGGCGGGAGTGTTGATCTTCATGAGGATAGGGAGGCTCTACAGAGAGACTTGGCTAGATTAGATCTTTGGGCTAACGTGAATGGCATGGGCTTCAACAAGGCCAAGTGCCGGGTCCTGCACTTGGGCCACAACAACCCCAGGCAACACTCCAGGCTTGGGGAAGTGTGGCTGGAAAGTTTCTGGCAGAAAAGGACCTGGGGGTTCTCATTGACAAGCAGCTGAATATGAGCCAGCAGTGTGCCCAGGTGGCCAAGAAAGCCAATGGCATCCTGGCCTGTATTAGAAATAGTGTGACCAGCAGAAGTAGAGGGGTGATTGTCCCCCTGTACTCAGCACTGGTGAGGCCACACCTGGAGTGTCGTGCCCAGTTTTGGGCACCTCAATTCAAGAGAGTGAGTACAGAGGAGGGCAACGAATCTGGTGAAGGGCCTAGAGAATAAATCTAATGTAGAATCTTGGAGGAGCTGGGAATGTCTAATTTGAGAAAGGGAAGGCTGAGGGGAGACCTCATCAGTCTCTACAACGACCTGAAAGGTCATTGTAGAGAGGTTGGTGCTGGTCTCTTCTCACAGGTCATTAGCGACAGAACAAGAGGGAATGGCTTCGAGCTGCAACAGAGTAGGTTTAGCCAGGACATTAAGAACATTTTTTTCACAGCAAGAGTGGTCAGACACTGGAATAGGCTGCCCAGGGAGGTGGTTGAATCACCATCCCTGGATGTGCTTAAGGGTCATTTGGATGTGGTGTTGGTGGAGATGGTTTAGGGAAGAACTTTGTAGAGTAGGGATGATGGTTGGATTCAGTGATCCCAAGGGTCTTTTCCAACCTGAAGAGTTCTATGATTCTATTTTAGTAACCTACTCATATTTTATATCTGAGTTTGGAGATGTCATGGTTTGGTGTGCTGCTTTGTAGTAACTGTTAGAGTTGTAGTCTGTTTTCAGAATTTTAGGCAGTTGCATTTCCTGATCAGTCCCTGTTGGCTGATGTATTCTAATGCAAACAGACATGAAGTCTATTCTCATGTTCTGCTAAATATTTCAGCAATTTCTAAAATGCATCTGGCTTGGCAAATTTTGTATGTATGAAGTAGAGCTGCATCTTCACAAAAGTTGAAATTCTCTCCAAGTATTAGCTTTTACTTATTAAAATTGCATGTAAGAAACCATTTTCACTGCAAGAGACAATTCCACGTAAGGTTTTTTCCAGAGGGAATGTGGCCCAGTGCGTGAGGCAGTTATGCCTCAGTCATTCCTAGTTGAGTGCCTTAGATCTTGGGCAATATCCCTCCCTGGCTCAGTCTTTGTGATGTTGGTCAATCAGTTAATCTTTCTGTATTTCAGTTTATTTTACCAGAACATTATAAAGATGATAAAAATAATTTTAGGTGGCATGCATAGAAGGAGACTGTTGCCTTGCCCAACAGAGCTTCATTTCTAGAGAGGCTCTTCCTCTACACAGACAAAGATACGTGTATGTGTATTTGCATGCACATATTTGAGATACCCTTCCTTTTAGGAATCCACTGATTATTGTATGGATTTTCTGTATATTGTATTCATTATGTTATAGTCAGCTGCTTGAAATGTGTCCTTGAAAAAGGTGTTTCTGAGGATTGCATAAGAATACTTATAAAACAAAGTGTGCAGACAGGATAGAGATATGAAAACAAAGCACAAGGCTATCATGAGTCTTTTTCAATTAACAGGTGTTTTTCTTACTGTGTCTAGCTGAATGTATCCGTGGTTACTGAATGTATTCTGTAATTCAAGGAAGAGGAATTGGTTCACAGCTGTATTACTCCACGTTTATGCTTTAGCTCCTTTGAAATACGTAAGCATAAAGTAGAGAAAACAACAAGCTTTCTCTTGGAAACTGAATGCAGTAATCATAAATCTGAAAGTCTGAAGCATGGAGTAGAGCTTCCATTAACCTAGAGCCCTGGGTCTCCTCATGCTGGAGGGGCTATTCAGCCTGCAGTCATTTTAGATACACCACAATTCCCTAGAGACTTCTTTCTAAGCATTCCTGTTCTTGTGAACTGCACATTTCTCTGTATGGATGTCAAAACCAAATGTATTGGAAACTGATCTCCAAGGAGCTCTAGACTATCACTTCATAAACTGGAAGTGTAATAGATATAATTTAGCTATTCATGTGCCAAAAGCAAAGCATTTGTTAAGTGTGGAGAAAGCCACAGAAGGTGACACACCTCAGCTCACAAGAATCAAGCAAGGAAATGAGAATGATGAGGAAGCTTAATGTGGCTGTAAAAAACCAAAAGGATCCTTTTGTGTCTGTTCAATAACAGTAGTTTTTCAGCTTGAAAATCACCTTTCCAGAAGAAAATCAATACAGGAAGGGGAGCAGAGCGAACTTCAGAAGCATTAGTTATAACAGAATTTCACCTTGAAGTAGTAACTTTTGTCATTATGCTGTGAGATATGTCAGGAAATGTTTGTGTTTTATGGGTAGAAACACCCTGAAAAATCACCTGAATAATCATTAATATTTGAGAGATTTGCAAGTGGTGTACATACATGGGTAATCCTAATGTATGGGTGAAAACCTGTTCCCAACTACTTAGGTAAGTGCCATGTTAATAATTTGGTATGGACAGGGCATCTTAGTCACTGTGAAGTCTCTGTTTCCCAAAGCCTGCCTTAGGAATGCTGGACTGCTTATGAAGTTCTTGTTACTTAAAACATGAACCTGGCAGCCAGGAGACATGCACAGTTCCTGGCTTCAGCTCTGCTGGCCGTCAGCTGCCTGTGCACAGAGCTGGTGAAGCTCTGTTCCCAGAAATTTGAAAACTTTGGGTTTCTTCTTTTTTTTATATCTACTGATTGAGAGTTAGTAATGATGCCATGTTTCTTTGCTCGTATTGATTCAAAAGCTTCTTCCATGCAGTTTGCATTTGTGTAGCCACTTCCAGTCTTGCTGGAAAAGTACCTTGCATTTTCTTTTTGTATTGCTGTCCCTTTTTGTCAGGAGTTGCACGTATCTTGTTTGGGTTTGTGTTTCAATGTTAATTCTTTTTGATTAGAGAAGTAGTATATGGCAAACCATACTCCTTGTGATTCCTTTTATATATATATATATATATATATATTTTTTTTTTTTTTTTTTTTTTTCTGTTATGGATTCACATGTGGTTTTTGACCTTTTCATTTCCCAGCAATCTAGAGGGGATTACAGGGGTAGCAGTAACCTGTATGTCTGCTTGCTGGAGCTTTTTTTGCTGATGTGCAACAATATACAGTAATACAGTAACCTCAAATTGTTGGCAAACCAATGTCAAACAAAACATCTTTTTACATAGCAAGGGTAAGCAAGGAGTGATCTACACCTCCTGCCTTTTCTTGAAGCCTGAGGCTGTTACTCAGTGGGCAGATCCAGAGAGAAGAAAACTAACCAGTCTCATAAACACTTATGGAATAAGGCACAAACTGACCTTTAAGTAATCCCCTACTTTAAGGTAAATAGCTACTTGATGACTGGAATAAAAGTAGAACAGGAACAGGAGTTGAGGCATCCTGAACGTGTGTTTTAGGAGTGGCACTGTCTGGAAGGAAGGTCACTACAGCCTTTTTCACGCAGGCTGAAAGTCTTTATTAAATTGTCAGAAAAGACAAGAGAAACCATTTTAGCCTGTCTCTCGTTTGTCTTCCTCACTTGCTGTTGTTGAACTGTCATACAGTAGTGTTAGTTTGTATGCTTCATGCAGAAAACTTAGGGTTTTTTTAATATGTAATTGCAGACAGATACTACAGAGTTCCTTTATTAACTTTAGGCCAGGTGAATAAAAATCAAATATTCTTGAATAACTAGTGTTATTGAACTGGTCTGGGTCTGTTGCTTTATTTTAAACACTTGGCTATTATCTCTTAGCAGAAATTAACTTCTTTATGCAATATTGACTAATCTTTTTCAAGAGATTAGAAAATTTCCAGTGAGGACTTTATTAACCTAAGTCATGAATAAAGATGTGTTATGTATCCAAAGAGAAATTCCTAATATTATAGTGTAATTCAGTGATTGGTTTTCTCGGGGAGCATCTCAGTTCTTTGTTCCTCATTCAGCCTTATGCAGCAGTTTTGCATTTGAGTAGGTTTTCTGTTTTGCCTGAGGGGTATGACAGAAGGGGTCTACTTAGGCTTTAAGATACTGACACAGAATAACCTGTGGGAAATTCCTATAATTCTTAAAACATGGCTTAAAAAATATAATATTGTTTTGCTCTTTGTAATTGTATAGATAGTAAGAGGTGATGAACTAGAAGAGACAGAAATATCCTAGAACTTTGAATGTGTCTCGTTGATGAAATATGATGAATTAGGACTGATAATGATAAAAAATGTGAACAATAAAATAAGGAGTACTAACATCCTGTACTAACATTCTTAACCTGGGATTTTCATGTGACTGTTTTATCCTCAGGTTGGAGATTTTTTTGTTTTGTTTCTTTTTAAGGAAATAGTAAGTTTGCCTCTAGTTTTTTAGATTGCTTCCATTTCATTTTGAGAAATGGTTTCCTTCTTTCCTGGGTGAGCAAAAATGGGTGGAATATATGACTCTTGGTACTTTGACATAACATACTTCACAGAGCTTCCCTGAAGTTCTTTAATAATGGGAGATTATGCTAGGCCTCTGCAAATATATTAATTTTCCAGTAGTGTGGCAATATGCAACACAGAAATCAATGCTTACACCTGGTGAGCCTGTGCTAGAAGCACTTGTAGTGTGAATGGAGGATAACTGGGTAATGAGTTGTGATGTTAATTGACTTGTATCTTTCTTTGGTGTTCATTTTCGTGTTTGTTTTAAAGCCATTGCTTTAAAGAAAGAAGAAAATTTCACCCCTTTAAGCTACAGATCTTGATGCATTCAGAGTATTCCCTATCGGTTGTCACACTGGTCTGGTTACAGAGCAATAAATACATAGTGCCTGTGAGCTGGCCCATCCAAGCATGCTGGTTTTGTTGTGAAGCAATAACTTCATGGCTCCTACCAGTGTGACATGGCAATATGACAATCCAGGGTTAGTAACTTGGTCTTGAATGGTTCATGTTCTAAAGTGGTATCATTGTTCTAGTGGTCTGAGTTCCTGAAAAAGGTGTTATGGCAACTTCATTACAGCTTCCCTAAAAATAAACAAAAAAACCCAAGCAAAACATTCTGAAAACTCCAGTTACTTATTTTTTTTTTTTTAAAAAAAACAACTTAAAAATGCTGTGTTACAGCAGTTTTTCTTGAATTATTTTTAGAAATTTGGTATGGAGATGACTGCATTCATGTGCATGTTTATGCAGTACACAGAGTTTGCTTATGGACTTGATGTTATTTGTCATCATTGTTGTTAGTATTTCCAGCTTCTAGAAGAACAACCAAGAAAATGTCCCTGTAGTGCTGGGTCCCAAACCTGTACAGAGAGGTGCCAGGCCTGTCCCAGTGGCATGGGCAGGCTGGATGAGCAGTAGCGGCAGCACGCGTGAATCCAAAACCAGCAGTAAACAGGGGAGAAGGGGATGAAACAGAAGCTCCAGGTGCAGGGATAAATAACAGAAATGTAGGGACAAAGAGGCCCTGGGAGTAGAGGTAGAATAAAGTTTCTTTGTGAAGTCTATTCAAAATTCCACAGGCTGAAGACCCCAAAGGGTTGTTTCTCTAGTTGGATCTTGTTTGTGATGGCACTCCTGAACAGTTCTCCTGAACTGGTAATTGAGATTGAAGGAGCCCCTAGGCTAGGATGGTCCCATTTGATTGTTTTCCCTACAATGGTGGGTCCTGGCATGGTGTTTCTTCAGCATAGTGCTGCAGAACTGCACAAGGGGACTTTCAGTTTTATGCAGTCCTCATATGTTAGTGATTTTAATACAATTTTTCCCTGTTGGCTTTTATTTGCTTTTAAAGTTGTAACATACCTTTAAAACTATAAATGAGAAATATCGTTTAATGAATTTGTTTTCCTTGGTTTTACTTTCCATCTTTAACTGATTTGGAGTAGGAACTTTTCAGAGGAAAAAGAAGATTCAAGTACTGATAATGTATTCCCTCTACAGGATTTATGAACGTGTCATTGACCCCCCAGAAACGAATTTGACACCTGAAAGCAATTTATGGCTTGGACAGAGGAACAGGAAACATGGTTTCTTTAAGGTAAGCAGATATGAAATGGCACGTGAAGAAGGAAATGAGCACATGGTTAACAATATACTTCGGGTTAGTTGTCTTACACTCCTGAAATCTAATTTGTATGAATTTCAGTAGCAAGTGAGGTCTTGAGATTTGAGGTAGGTCCAACACTTCAGAGAAAGGATCTCTTCCTGCAACTCAGAGTATTGTAGTCACTGACTGGAGTACCCAGTGTTTAGGGGTTGTGTTTGGTTTCCTTACTGGTTTCACCTGCCTGCTGGGCTCTGCCTTGCCACACCTGGGGAAAGAAGTGGACTGTATAGGCAGCATCAGAGTCCATTCTTGACTTTAAATCTTTCCAAAATAGCAGCTTTGTTGTGGACTCTTTGCCAGACAGTGGGCGCCTTAATCGCTCTTGGAGGTAATTTCCTTCTTGGTTTTGTATGTGGAATAATACCCACACCCTTCTGTCTGCTTTGAGTGACTCTTGTTTGCCTCTTTCAGCACTGACTTCTAGAGCTGTGAAGATCTGAAGATCTTGTGGTCTGCAGTCTCTTCCAGCTTTGGCAGATACTAGCTATTGTATGCAGGACGCTTGCCTTGCTACTTAAACAGTAGATGTTTCTGTTCCTGGAGTACCTGAAGCGTTTTCTGTTTTTCTCAACTAAGTGTGTCACTGTGTTTCTTGGCAGAAAGTGAGTAGAGGGTCATGAAGTTTTCTTAATTAGCTTCTTTGTCCTTCGGAGCTTCCAAACAGCCCAGGCTGAAGGGCTGGCTAGCTGGCAGGACCCAGGCTACTCCTGTCTTATAGCCAGAAAGCCTGTCTTGTCCATTTATTAGGTTCCCCAAGATGTCATCAGTGACTGTTTGAGTACAGGAGCGAGGAACTTGTCAGAGGAAAAAGAGGATTCAAGTAATTCCAGATTCCATTAATGGCAATATGTTTCCAAAATTGCCAAGGACAGATAAATGACCTATATCTTAAAAAGTCCTCTCCTGTATGTTTTCCTTCAGCTATTTTGGCTTCTGTTGAGGCTGTATGATTATCTGACTGAGGTTGAATTGTGGAACGAAGCAGCCAACAAAATACACCAACAAATAAACTCCACCCATTCCTCCTGAAAATTAATTGTTTTGCTTTGTAAGCAAGTAACAGAAAAGCTTATCATTTTTCTTCCAGTTTTGGATAATAAGCCACAGTGCAAGTGTTTATCAGTGATAGTCTATAGTGCAGTGATAGACCAACCTGCCTGTCCTCGATATTGGCATGGATTTGTTGCCAAGGTGATTTACCACCCACTCCTTTTCCCTTTGAAGCTGTCGGTTCATAAGACAATTTTACAAGTTGCTGCTTTCCTGAGGACCTCTCCTCAAAGTCCCAAGATTTCAGCAAGCTGGGACAATTATTGTATGCTAAAACTATTTAAGCACAGCAACCAGCAATTTGAACTGTGAAACAGAAGCAAGAGCTAACTTGTAACTGGAATGGCGGTCCCAGAGTTTCTCTGAACCTAGACTACATTTCATCCTCCAGCAGCTGAGCTGTCACTGTGAAGTGAAATTGATAGTATTATTTTATTCTACAGCTGTTGTTTTTTTACCTCAGCTGCTTCCCATAGTTCCACAGATGGTAAGCATATGTTTATAGCTACATAGGAAAAGAAGTTATACTGGATTTGCCCATCTTAAATTCTTATTTTATGCAGACAGTCAGAGCCTCAGAACTCTGGGATATTATATGTTTGTAAATTAATATTTCTATGCATTAACACTTTGGAAACAGCAGGGTAGCTAATGATATGCTAATGAGCTGACAGTTTTTATTGATCATAATGAAAGCTGACAAGTGCCTTACTTTGCTTTATGCATGCTTGAGTATTTTACTAAGTTTCTTCAGGGCAGAAATATAATTGGTTGTATTTTTTTAATCCTGCTTGAGAGTTCCAGAAATCTTACTTTTTTTTTTTTTTATGTTACTCATTGCAAAAACTTGAGGTTTTGCCAGTTTGTAAAGAGCACACATTTCTTTCCATATATTTACATGCTCAGCAGGACCTCCCTTTCTTTTTCAAAGCAATTGGTTTCACAGTTTTAGCATATAAAAAAGTAGATCTATTTTCCTTAATGTAAACAGAGATCTGGAGGGAAATAAGAGCGTTAAAAAAGAATTAGCATTTTTATATGTGTGTTGGAGCCATGATAATGTATGTAGGAAAAAGCACTGGGTACTGTTCTGACATCTTTGCTGTTCCAAACATTGTCTTGTTTTACTGATATTAATTGTTGTGCCTCTGCATAAATTAATAGCATTAAAGCACATTTTGGGCAATATTCTCTTGCCTATTTTTGATCCTAATTCTTCAATGTATTAGAGGAGTAGGGGGAAAAGATGATACTCCTAAGTCACCATGGGCAGTTGTTGCCATTTTTCCTATTTATGCTTTTGTTCCACATCCTTACAGTGATAATTCCACAAGTAGCCTTGCTGTGCCTGTCGCTTTGCTGGGGAATGAAGTGCTCTAGGGCATAGTCAAGGGAGTCGAAGTCTCACCTCTTTACAACTAGTACCTCTCAGTAGTTGTAACTTACCTGCCACGATGAAGCATTTGGGGTTCAGACAAGATGGAATAGTTTTAGCACAGCAGTTGCAAGAGCAAACATGGAGCACACCTAAGATAACTTTGCCTGTTTGCTTTGAAGAGAAACTCAGGAGTTACTCTCTTTGAAAAATACATGCTGACTCCTCAGGTTTCTTTGTCTGGTTCTAAAGTGAGATTTGTTTTAGGGCTAAAGACTGCTATTATAATCAGATTAGGAAACCAAAGTAAGTGCAACTGAGAGGAGGATGAGAGTGATAGCAGACATTCAGGGAACCCTCACTCTAGGATGAATCTTAATGCTGTCAGGATGCAAATTATCTCCAAAATTCGTTGTATCTCTGGGGAGAATCCTTCCTCCTGAGGTTCCCTCCAAAGAGTTGCTGCAGAAATGAGCTTATTAATGCATTGCTGACTCAGTGATTCATGTAAAAAGATGCTAATTTTCCTATCTGCTGTAGGTTCTGGTGATCCTGCGGCTCTGACTGGGGATAGCATAGTGGGTGCTTGAGAAGTATGTTGGCATTTTTACTGCACAGCATGGTGTGTTTACTTGGCCCTCTGTAGTTGTTTTGATCTAAGAGTTGTACAGACCAAAGTGAGGTAAATACAGTGCCAAAGGGCAGCTGTGCAAGGGGCATGCCTGTCCTGTGCAGGGGTGCACAGTGCTGATCTGCTGGAGCAGGCGTAGCATTGCCAAGGCACAGGGTTCTGGGCACATCTACTGGTGCCTCCACGCAGAGCCTTTCACCAGCTCTGGCTGATGCAACCTGCAGAGCTGTGGGGTGTGCATTGTCTCTGTGGGAGGAGTTGGTTTTAAAGAGAGTGAAAGGCAATGGAGGAAATGAAAACAGAAGCGGCGAGTTCGTGATATGAGCCTTTTCACAGAAAATGACAGTCCTCCTTTATTTATTTGAGACATGAGAAGTGCCATAAACAGGGCTTTGGTATTACATCCTCATAGGATGGGCTTAATATTTAGGGCTGCAGGCCTGAATTAAATCTTGTAGCTGGTAATCTGCCCACACAGATGAAGGCTCGTGAAGCTACTGGGTCCTGATACTGAACTGAAGCTCCAGTTTTAAATAGCCAAATGCTATAATGGAATGTGAAGGTGATGTCTGCTTGGGAGAGGCAAAACAGGGAGGATTTTGACCACTGACATCTGCCTGTCAAAGCCAAAGTCTGATGTCTTTTCACAAAATGTTTATTGAGGAACTCCACCTGGTGCTGAAGTGGACCAGAGCCTTTTGCTTCCCCTGGGAGGCTGTGCATGCCTAACTCTCCTTCTGGCTCTCGAAAGCTCTCTGCAACCTAAACTTAATGTTGAAGGAGGAATAGTCCAAGTTTGTTCATACGTGTAACAATAATCATAGCTGTAATATGTTTGCCTATAATGAAGTCTTTCTATTAAAAAAATACATCAGCAAAATTTTTGCTCTTTGAGGGTTCCCTTATATATTTGATCGTATTAGTGCTGTTTCACAGGGTTTACAGACTGAAGTTCATACATTTTTTCATGCTAACATGTTTCCATGTAGGCACAAAACCCAGTTGTATTTCCACTTCAGGCTGTATTTAAACGCCTGTCTATTCCAAAGGCCATTGAGTGATGTGGCTCTGATGCAAAAAAGCACACTTGAAGTTTAATATACACTTTTAATCAAAAAGCTGAGGAAAACATCGCTTCTTTCTGGATTATGTCTTGTTAGCTGTGCAATATGGTCTGGTGAAACTTTGTAATCTCATTTACTCTTGGTTAAGCTTTTCACTGGAGAGGCTTAAGCTTTGAAATGTATTTTATGCCTTGCCTTCTAATTTCTCACTGATGACTGCTAGCAGAGAGTGTATAAAATGGCTTTCAGGATGTTCCTTTTCCAGTGACAGTATTATTCTCATTATGATGATGGTTTCATTATTCTCATAAATGAAAAGGTTAATAAATGTATATACTTCTGCACAAAAGACAGTGTGATCTGATTATGTCTATTAGTATTTTCAGGGAATATTTGATGATGAAACAGTAAGCAGGAAACAGTGCTTGCTGATTGCCTTCTGCTGTTTTAGCAAATGAAGATGTAGATGTTGAATGTTACTTGACATGTTCACCAGGCTTTAAGGGCTGAGGCCTATATTTTATTTACAGATGGAGTTCAATGTTTCATGTCCTCAGTCTGCAAAATTCGCTCTGTTGTAATTTAACTGAAAATTAAAACGTAGGGTTACAAATCAGTAATTTAATCAGATAATTGCCATGATGATAAATTTATCTTCAAATTCAAGAAATTCTTCTGTGTCTGGGAGGAGATAGGTCCATGTCACTATATCTGATGAACAGTCAGGCAAAGTGCAAATAGCAGCACTAGAAGTCCCTTGTTTTCCCTTGCTCCTCTCCCTTAGTGACAATGACATTATTAGAGGTAGTGGATCTTGTGGAGCAAATATCTTAAACAGTCAAAGATGGAGCAAGAGCTCTGTATGGAGCTTAAAAGAGCAAGACTGAGCTTCAGCATTTTGGAGGCCATTTGAAGGATTTAGGGCTCTTCAGGACCCAAGTGTGTGTAGGTACTGGGTGACCCGTCATGTCTGCTGTTTCCCCTCAAGGACATCCTTGCAAGTCGTGGACAACACAACTGCCTAAACTTGTTGTGGTGGTCCTTCCTCACTCCTGTCCTGCCTGGTTCAGTTTCTGGGCTGCATACAACCTGTACTAGCTGGCTCTGATCTTGGAGTCCTGATTTCTGCCAGTCCTGCATAGGGACTGTCTTTCCATCTGTCTGTGTTAGAGGATTTAATTCTAACCAATGGCATGATTACATGAACTGCCTGTGGAGATACAAAGCTAGTAACTAAACAAACCAAACAGCTGCAGTTTAGACTCTTACTTACCTCTCACATTCTATACTTTTCTTTCCATAACATTTGACTTCAGAGTTTTATTTGGCTAAATCACTAAAGAGCATTGCTGTGTTTTCTTTTTGTCTTTTGGCAAAGTGTGTTGTAGGCTTGAATAATGGATACTATTTCACTGCTTTTCCACTAATCTCATCCCATTTTAATACATTTAAGCAGCTTATATCTGGTGATTGCAAAAGACAAAGCAGTAGTATTTCTGTGTTTTATGAAAATTGATATCCAAACACACAGGAGGATAGAGAGGAAGGGTTGTTATTTTTTTGTCCATCTTTGGTTATTTTTCTCAGAGGAAAAGTGAGCTTCTCAATTTTTTGTACCCACTTAAGGAATGACTTGTGAAGCACCTTGTGCAGATCTAAGTGAATGTTTGTAATCTGTATTACCAGTTTTCTCTTCTTTTTCAAAGGGTGTTATTCAAGATGTGAAAGTCATCTTCATACCTAATGGATACATAATGCAGTGTCCTAATCTGAATCGCAGTAAGTAGCAGTTTCTTTATTCTATTTTAAATTTTCCATGCAAATTATTTCTTTGTTTTAAAAATATTTTCAGGCTTCTGATTTTCTTCATGTGCGGACTTTCAGAAAGCAAAAATTCTCTGTAAACAGATGGCATTTTATGTTCAGATAACTGGTAGTATATCAGACTTGATTTATTTATGGGTTATTGTGTCTCTCTTTCTCTTCCCTTTATTTTTACTTTTCCTTTATTGAGCATGCCCAACCTGCAGTGATTTCTTAAGTCTGGTGCAAGGCATCATGGATTTGCAAGAACTCCTGGCAAAAATGACTGCAAAAGTAGGTACCTAAGCTTCTTTGTTAATTACCAATTTACTTCTGTTCTAGGGCCAACGTGAAAGAATCTATTCTTTTTGCATTTGTTCTGTACTTTCACAGGAGATTCATTTTGCCCCCTCCTTCTGCCACTAGCCCTATCTGCAGTGGTCTTAGAGAGGTAGCTTCACATGTGTCACTTAAGCCTTATTAAGCTTGTATTGTCTGCCTTATTGTTTGGTGAGAAAATGCCCAGGGTCCGATTTTTGTGAGGAGCCTTAGCATGGTCTCCTGTTTCATGCCGATGGATAAATGAGAAACACAGGAGTGAAATCCCTCAACAATTTCCTCACCATGTGATGCTGTCAGAGGGTGCATGTTTGACTGTGGGTAGTCCTGTGAAGTCTTCAGGAGTAGTATCATCTCCTTCCTGGGAATCAAATTGAGGCCCCAAAATGCCTGTGAAGCTGCTGGCTGTGTTGATCACAACATCATCAATAGCATCAATGGCTTTTACAGTGTAAAAGATAATCCAACTTGGGCTGAGGTGGGATTATTATTATTATTATTTTTTAATGTTGTTGGTTATTTTTGGATTGTGAGTATTATGTATAGGAAGTTATAGTGACTTTTTTGGGGGGGGATTATGGAGGTTTTCTTCATTCTCTGCTCCCACACTACATAGTCAAGCAGTGTGAGCCAAGGCTCTTCAGCTAAGGCTGTAGTGAGGTTGTGGGGGAGCAAACTGTGTTGTAGAGGTGACTGAACCCCTGGTCTGTGTTAACAGGCAATCTGTGAAGCCATTTTTAGGTTAATATTGGTGAACCATCTGGTCTGTGGTAAAATACAATTAATTGTCTCATCTGAAGCAGCACTTACATGTTAATTACTTAGAGATTTAAGCACAGCTACAACCAATGTGTAGATGCCTTTAATCTCAGTGTAGTTACTGAACAGGAATATCAAAAAGAGGATTTGCATACTAGTGCTATAAAAGCATTATACTTTTTACTGTTCTGCCTTTAAGAGTTCTTTTCCTTCCTAACAGGAAAGGGGAAACTTTGTTTTTTAGGAAGTGTGCACACTATAGTGACGATCCAATTACTCAGCTGACATGCTTTGGACAGGCTGACTCTGAATGCAAAATGTGAAGCTTTTAGTTCAGTTTGCTGCTTGCACTGTGAAAGGGAGGCAATTATTTTGAGCCCTGCTGGTGGTATGAGCAAGTCCCAATTATGCACTGCACTGAGTAACTTGCTTTCTCTGCTGTTTATTATATTTTTGCTTGCTAGTGCTTTATAAGGGGAAGCAAATAGCACAGTATTTGTATGGCAAAGACTCTGTGCTTCCATAAAGGGGTGCTGGGATAATCCTTCACTGCAAGTTCCTTTTCTGTTATAGCAGTGCACTGGCTGCTTCATTGCAGTTACAGAAGTATTGTTGCTCAGGAGAATGCATGCAGCAGGAAAGGAAGTTAATTTGGCAGACAAATGCAAGTTAAAAATGGAGCGGCTTGAGGGAAGCATTAAGGTTTGTATCTGCCTTTTCAGTCCTAGAGGTCAATAGCCAGAAGCACTACTAATGTAGATACCAAGGTATCGTATAGGGATGATGAGGCAAGGCAAAGAGCAAGGCTTAGAAGGGCTGTGCAGCTTCCTGCAGAGCTCCAGTTTGGCAGGGTGGGTGGTCAGAGAATGGCTTGTGAATGAACATGAGCAATGAACCCCAGCACCTGGTCCTGCAGCAAGAGATGTGGAGCATGAACACAGCTTTTTGGAAAAGTGGGCCATGTGGTTTGACGTCCGGTTGTTGCTTTTAGGCTCTGCTATATCTAGGATTTCAGTTTCTCCTTCAGTCTCTAGTTTCAACTGTCTTATAGCATTGAATAGACGCATGAATGATGTTTGCCACCCATGTGTACATGCAATTTATGTTATGTAAAACTATGAAAACTCAGATGAAGGTTTTTCTGGGAAGAAAACATCAGCCTAGTGGCTTCAGGCTTTCACAGTTCTGGTAGCAGTGCAAATTATGCAGTATGCGGGCAGGAGGAGAGAGTACCCTCTTGCTTGGGCTTTACTTGGGGGCCCCATGGGGCTGGTGCTGGCTCAGGATGGGACACAGGGGCTGTGTAAGGGGCCCGGCAGAGCAGTGTATAGCAGCTTGTCATGGAGTGCTATGTACAGGAGCATTTGATCATGACCTATACCAAGCTAATTGCCACTATGTCCTTTTCCTACCTATGTCTCGTAAGGAAATAGCTTTTCAAGATGACTAAATGCTATTTTTTTCAACTTATTTTATTTTTATCATAATTTGAATTAATTCTGAATCTTCCCAATACATATATTTCATTGATTTAATCTCATGTCATTAAATACAGAGACACCCCATAGGTTGGAGTATTAGAAATCTGGCTAAAATGTTAGTTTTCTGCAGGAGAAAAGGATTGTGTGGCATTTGAGCATTCCCAACTGCCGTGCTGGAACGTTGTTAGTTCCTCTTGAAAAGTAATGGCTGAAAGAATTCATGCAGCTTGTAACAAATTACTGAAATCAGTCTGGGCATCTCCTGCATTTCTTTGAGTGGATTAAAATTTCTTCTTAGTAAATTATGGGCCTACACTAGGATGTGCTTTGTACTCAGTTGTGCTCGTTATGTGATGAATTTCAGCACACAACTTTCTACTGAATCTTTCCTTGGTTGAGGCCAGAAAGGTTAACACAAGTTTGATTAAACCAAAGAAAAATCAAGCACTGATGTTCATTGATGGACTTGTTAATCTTGTTTGTTTACATGATGGAATTCTGTGGCCATGAATACTTACATAATTAAGAAAAAATGTCCATGTGTATTTTGATAGTTTGGTGGTTTTTTAATATAATTTTCATATTAATTTGCCAAAAACATTACTTTTTTTAACAGAAGTCTGTTATCTGTCAGTTATTTGCACGGGCAGAGGAGAAGCAAGGAAAATGTTAGATACATTTTGTGAATAACAGCTAACCAAATATTCTGAATGTAAAGAACTGAGGATTTGCTTAGTTTATGGAAAATATTTGCTGTGGTGTGGGCTGTTTCTCTCTTGTTACTTCATTGCTGTTCATAACCTAAAAAATGTTCAAAAGTTGAAAATATTCCACTACTGTCTTAAATGTTCATCAAATCTAGTTGTGTGCATTTGGCAACATTTGAAAGGACATTTGAGCTAATATTAAGGAATTCACCATTTTATTGAACTTAGAAATTTTATTTTTTTTTCAATTAGGGCTTAAAGTATAGAAACAAAAGAATGTTTTGGGTCACTTTAGTATAGAAGGTGACAGTTCGATGTTGATTCTGAACAGGTTCTGTGGGTCTGATACCCCTCTGTATTGGAGGGTTTGTTGCCTTACTTGTGGTGATCTGCTTGATTGGTCTGCTATGTTTGAAGATAGTTCTTAGAACAGGAGGTACATGGTTTTTAAGTAAATAAAGCCTATCAAGGTAAAGCAATTGACAGAAGAATTTAATAAATTGGAAATATTTATTATCTTAGAGCTTTCTTCTTTTTCTAGGGCATAATTTCTAGAACAGACAAAGGACAAAAGTTTATAAACTCCTTTCTCTCTCAAATTTGTATAGCTCATGATGGAAATGTTAATTAAAAAAATAAATGAAGTGTAAGACAAATTAAAGACCTTTTAACCAAAATTAAATATATTTTGTATGCTGTAAATATAATGACTTGAAAAGTGTTTCTGCTGAAACAAGCAGCTCAGTAAGAAGATAATTTTGCCTCTAAAATGTGAAAAGCAGTTTTGAAGTCACCAGATCATGCTGAGTCTGGGGGAGATGAGTATCATTGATATCACCCTATTATTCCAGGATAATACCTTAAGGAAAAAAGAGTTTTTATTCAGGGCTTTCTCTCATGAGAACTGCAGAGGAAAAAAAAAAAAACAAACACAGAAATTGGCCTAATATTTCTTTTTTTTTTCTTCCTCCAACATAAGTTGTTCTTTAACTGATAGGAATGCAAAAGGACATATTAGAATATTTTAATTTAGAGTGGATGGCATTTTACAGAATGGAAATATATGAAATTCAGGTATATGACATTATGTAAAAAATACTGTAGCACTGTGCATTTTTTTTTAAATAAAATTTGCTACTATTTGTCCTGGTTTGAGGACACTATTAAAATGTAGCAACCCATAATGTAGGATAATAGCATTGTATTTATAGCAGAATAGAATATAATTCCATCTTGCCTTTTGTCAGATGTAGGTAGCCTTGTTATTTACAGTAGCTTCACTGGGATGGCTTACACATGTAAGACAAATGTGAATGCAAAAAAATAAGGACCTTGAGAAACTCCCTTGCCCAGCTGGCACCAAGGTGATTTTGAGAGCAATGGCAGAACTGGGGCCTGAAGAATGCACATGTTTACTTCTAAATATTATGTATTTATATATATACACGTATTTATTTTTGGTATTAATAAATGGGGAGGTAGTTTTGGGTGCTCTTAGGGATTAGAGATGATGGCCTTGGGCACAAGATGTGCACAGGCAGGGATTGTTCCTCTCTGGGAAATGATAAGATGATGCCTTGTGTGAAGGGGAGGAGTGAGCTATGGCTTAGGAGAGCGTGGATCAAAAAGCCTTGTCTTTTTCTGCTGCTACACGAATGACCATTGTCTCCACTTACTGTGTATTTCCTCAGTAAACAGCAATTTCTTGTTTGCAGATGTAAACTTAGCAAAAAAGCATCAGATTTGGCTTCTTGATAAGCATTTTTGTAGTTGGAATTGAGGAGGTAATGGGAACAGCAAGGAATGTTAAGAGCCAGCCTAGGGTTTACTCCAGGAGCATGGCTTCTCCATTAATCACATTCTGGGATTATCTTGTAGTACACTGAATTAAAATGCTTTCCTTCCCCTCCAAATCTCCCTTGGTGCTATAAGGTTAAGACCTTTCTAAAAGTTAGACAGAACTAGTCTGGCTGGTGCTTAACAATGATGAGATAGGGATGATTAGGAAAAGTCAGTCATGGTTTTTGTCTTCTAATCAAGTTGATGAGCAATTAAGGACTTTAAAAACAAAACAAAACAAAAACAAAAACAGACCCAATTGTAGTTTGTGTACTTTGGGTAATCCCTGGACATTTCTGAGGGCATCTTAGTGGGGCTTGTTACAGGAGACAGTTGCATGAGTCATAAACTGGTAGCATGGGTAGCTCCACCAAAGCCCCAGAAGGACCTGCTGGCATCATGGTCAGTGTTTCAAAGGTTGTAGTCAAACTTGGTTCAGCTAAAAATAAGTATGCTGCTTTCTCATATTTGCATTTTTAAAACTGTGTGTTTGAATTGCAGAAATCTCATCAAGTTACTTTCATTTGTAGTTAAATTATGCAGAAACAAGACTGAGTCAATTGGAAGACTGTCATTGTGAGAAGACCTGTCAAATAAATGGATTGATTTATAGAGACAAAGACTCATGGGTTGAAGATGATCACTGCAGGAATTGCACGTGCAAAGTAAGAATTTCTAAAGAGTTTAAGGAGTGGGATTCAATTAAAATGTGAAAATGGTCCTTGAATACATAATGTTAACTCTGAGAATAATTATGTTGTTAGTATGCACCTAGTGCTAGTGGGAACAACAGGGAGGGAAATGGTAAAATAAAAAAAAAATAAAAATTGACATTGCTTTTGTGCAAACTTCATAAATAAAATCTGCTTTCCCTTCACAATGCTGTCTTATTTGTTCTAATTATATATGTGAGGACTTTATGGTTTTGACATGAAAACGTGGCATTGTCTGTGTTTGGTTTGGAGTTCTTTTCAATGCAGTAGTTTTTTTAAACAGAAAGCATTATCTTAATAGTATTCATAGATGCTTAGTTGCATCTTGCATGGTAACAACATGCAGATTCTGTTTTCGGTGTTTATCACTCTGGAAAACTAAGGGACAGAAGAGGATTAGTATGTAAATCTTGTCTTGTTGAAATTATTTGATAAATATCTGAAGAGAGTCTTTGCTCAAGAAAATAGAAAACTGATTGTTAAAAATCTCAAAGATGATTGGCACAGCCTAGAGAAAGTGGTGCTTATGTTCTTGTAAAGATGAGCCTGTTTTCCACTTCATGGACTTTGCTCAGTGGAGTAAAACCAGTAATATGTATCAAAACCAGGTGGTTCACCTTTGGATGTGTTTTGATTGAAGTTTGTAGTTGGACGGGATTAAAGTTGTTGCTGAAGGATGGGTCTGTAATCCACAGTGCTATTTTTATTTACTTAAATTATTTTCTGTCCTCTGTGTTTTGTATAAAATACTTACTAATTTCAACAGTTATGGTTGAATTTTGTCTTAAAAACCTTTGCTTAGAGTGGAGCTGTGGAGTGCAGAAGGATGTCCTGTCCCCCTCTCGATTGTCCTCCTGATGCTCTTCCAGTGCATGTGGAAAGCCAGTGCTGCAAAGTATGCAAAGGTGAGTACATCGCATGGACCTTTTAGTTTCACCCTCTCTTTCAGCAGAGTAAAAGTTGTCCTTAGAAGAGGTACATTTTATAATGATTTTCATAGGTCCTAGTGATTCAGGTATCATGAGTCACAGTGGCAAAATTGATTTACGAAGAAAATAAGCAGTTGCTGAGGAGTGAACAAGCGTTGCAGATCTCTTAAGATTTTCTTTTTACCTGTTGTCAGCGTAAAATTATTGATTTAGTTGTTTTGGTTGGGGAAGCCTCCCTTGGCTTCAGCTTGTGTCTCCTTTAGATGCTGAGGAGTATCAAGCCTATGGTCTGAACTTTCTGTAGTGAGGAGTAATAAACAGAGCTGTTACCTGTTTGCCTATCTCTTATTTCGGGCTGGAAGGTTCTTTAAAATAAACATGACATAATTTTAGACCTTGGGTTAGTATCAATGTGTGGAGTAATAGTTGGCAGTAATTAATTTCAAAATAAATATGTAAGAAGAAAGAAAAGGAAGTTTTATGATCAGTATCAGCTTGCATTCTGTCTTCTGGAAATGAAAGCTGTAAATACCATTCCTGGAAGGAATATTCAAGATTTGTTTCCTTAATAGTACAAGCGACAAAGACAATTTATATGCAAAAAATTTGACTGAATGCTGATGCCAGTCTTACCTGAAGAAACACACTATCTTTTTATTTTTTCCCCCTCCCTCAAATCTTGGAGACTAGTCAACTTCACACATGAGCTTCTCAATAATGCATTAAGACAGGAATGTTTAATTATTTTAAGATTTATTAGGAAAACAATGACACTTTTTTAGCATTGTGTCACCTTTCTTCAGTCACTGAATTAATTAGTCCCATGCACAAATGTCCTTTAGCTGTAATCTTGTTCTTGTTTACTTGTGTAATCTCATTTCCTTCAGCTGTTTGTCTGCATGGGTATCCTATAAAGAACTGGGGTGGTAAAGTGGCCATGCTGGCCTGTATTTTTGTCTCAAAATATTTATTTGTAGTGTTGAGACTCTAGAAAGTTCTTTTAGGAATGCTTCTCTTGACACGTCTTTGCTGATGTTCATGCATGTACAGTGGTCAAAATCTGACACAAAGGAATAGCAAGGAACAAAATTGTAGATTCAGTGTATGTCTCCATGAGTAAACTGTGCTCCTGTTATTTGTAATGAAAGATGAACAATCAAACTTGCCTTTTGTCAGTGATTGGCACAAACTTGACTCGTTATTCTGACAAGAACTCAGCATGTCAGTCAATGGGAAGAGATGTATGGAAGTTGATTGAAATTGATTGTAAATGCCAGCTCCTTGACAGAGTGATGTGCTAGTGCCACAGTCAGTCACTTCTGGGCAGATAGTAGTAATTGCTGAGGCTTTCTGAAGAGCTGCACTGCAGGTGCTAATTTCTCTGTGCTTTTCTTATTTAGCTCTGATAGAATCATCAGTTGTAATTTGCTGTCTCCAGGGATTATTGAATGGCTGGATTATTGAACAGTTTCCTGGCTTAGCTGAGGGTTAACGAACAAAGTAGCTCTAGTGTCTGATATGTTAAGGGTTGTAAAAATGAGGCGGTTCTGTTTTGATCCCTGTCCTCTTGTGTTAGCCTTCCAACTAATATTTGACAGAAGACTATAGTTTTGTTGAAAATCTCATTGTTTTTCTGAGTTGTGCATGAACTTGCTTTCTGGTGTGTCCATTCTTTCGTTAAAAGCAGCCATGTCAGGAGAGTAGACAGAAAGGGAAAGGAAATTTCTCTAATGCATCTTTTCCCAAAAAACAGTTAGTGGGGTTCCTAATTTAGACCAAGCTTCCTGATTTGAAGCGTTCTTGGTAAGTGACATCACAAGTCAGGCATAAAAACTAGGGCAGCTTTAGAGAAATGAAGAAAACTAGGATAACAAAAGGAAGAAGACTGTTTTTTGTTTTTGTTAGTTTTTTTTTTTTAATGCATTTTTGACAATGAAAAGTGAGTTTGTCTGAAAACTTTGCTGCCTTTTTGTGTAAGCAATTAGTGTTTTCAACAGTGTAAAGTTTAAACAAAAAGCCCTTAGAAGCAAATACGTGTCTGAAAATTTATGAAGATTGATCTAGCAGTCCTTTCTGATTAGAATTTGGGAATCAAACTGGCTATGACAGTTGTTGCTGTGGAATATTCTTGCTGGTATCACTCATAAGGAGTACACACATGCACCTCTAAGTGCTTGGTTCCATTGCCTTGGTATTCAGGAGACAAAATGAGGTAAAACAGTTACTATACAGTCTGTGACTTCTTATTTTTGAGAACCAAGTACTTGGAACACTTCCACTTTCACTGTGTATCTGCCTTGACTCAGGAAACTTCTAAGGCCTTGTTCAATTGCCACAAGGGATTTATACCTTTTAGCTGTCCTTTCAGTGTCATAGGTCAGACTGTTACTGTCAAGTGCAGAGGGAGCTGAATCACCACCACCACCAGTTATTTTATCAATGTTTAGCATTGATCTTGCTACTAACACAATGCCTGTGTGATAGATACCTGGTTTGTGTAAGATAACAGTAGTATCACTGCTCTGTGTAATTAATGGATTTACTGTCCTCCTATGGAGTCGAAGTTTAGACATGTAGTTTCAAGAGGACTGTGATAGTTAAGGTAATACCTGGCTGAGCTGTGTTCTACTGTGACCTTGCAGGAGCCTCCCTTCTTCATGGTGGCAGTAGTCCTAAATTAAGCTAGCTGACTTGGCCTTGAAATGAATGAGGAATGTTCACTTGGTCTACTCTGTTGGTTCAGATGTGAAGCTGGTTATCTTTAGCAGAGGGGTCAAAATTTCAGACTGTTTTTTAGTGGGAGCTTTCAGTTCCTTGGGAAATCTGTTTTTTTGTTTGTTTGTTTGTTTGTTTTTTTTTGGTTTTTTTTTTTTTAATGTGTGCTTCAAGAATCTTTTTCTGAAATAGATTTTTACACTTTTTTGATTGAGTCATTCTCTGCATCAAATCCATTTTTGCAGGGTTTCAGCAAGTTGAAGAGTTCACCTTTGTGCCCACAAAAAATCTGAAGGTTTAATTGAAATTTATTCTTGTATAATTCTCTTGAACAGTACACTAATAAATGTCTCCAGTTCTTGAGCTGAGTTATGAATATCTCTAATAACACAAATACTGTAACTAATCTACAGAATGTCTGTCATGAAAATATTTTCTATCGAATACTAATAAATTTGGTCCAGGACATAATGATGAGTGATCTTATTCCTTCTCTTTTGTTTGGGTAGAAATGCTACTTGCTCTTAAAATGAATTTATTGTTAACTATGTTATTTGTAGTTATGTATAATAGTAACTTCTGATGAAAGCAAAATGCATGATATTCCTAATGTATCCTTTTTTTTCCAGTGTATTTGAATACCAGTTTTACTTTTTTGTCATACTTTGCATTTGTTTAGTATTTAAATGCTGATTTATTTTTATCTCCCTCCTCCTTTCAAATTCTAGCCAAGTGTATCTATGGAGGCAAAGTGCTAGCAGAAGGTCAACGAGTATTAACCAAGAGCTGCAGGGAATGTCGAGTAAGTTTCAGTTGTATAAACCTTTCCTGATTTTAAATGTATGTGTGGTGTTCAAAAGTGACAATGATAAGTTAGTGCATTTCTGTAGGCTTCCTTAATGCAAATGTGGCATCTGTTGTCTTCAAAAGGTGACTTTGAAGTCAGTGAAAGCCACAAAGATGAAAACAAGGCGGGAATCTGACACTTGCAGGGTAATAAACACAGGGCCAAAATGACTTTGAGGGATATTTTGTCTTTTCTCTCCTGCTTTCACAAGCTCTAGAAAAGGGCAGCAGCATCTTGAGCTAGTTACTAATTTCAGCCAAATCACTAAAGTTTGATGCCCCCTGGCTTATATTGTTGGAGTTACTCTAGACCTACTGGTAAACTATATGTAGCCCTGCTAATAGCTGAGGGAAATGGCTAGGTGTTATACTAAACTTTGCTCTTTCTTGGCAAGTTCCTAACACTTAGTTAACTACAGCCAGGACCTTAGAACACAGGTAAATGGAGGCTGTGTTAGACAGGAACATTCGGGGAGTGTTAGTGAAATAGGAGCCCTACATGTTGCCTAAGTGTGGCAGAAACCAGTTGTTGTCAAGACCAGCCTTAGAAGAAGAGACGAGTAGTCGAGGATTATAAAAGGCCTGTTGCTCTGCTGAGACATATTTTGGTGTGTGTTTTACAAATGATATATCACTCCAAAAAGGCACAGCCATTTTCAACACATTTGCTCTCACACGTAATTTTCAACTATTTTTGGTTTTATATCTTGTTGAAATTGTAGAGGGGGAAGGGTGACAAAGAGGAGCCTTGCAAGTGTTATTGACAGATCAGTATGCTAGAACAATTATGAAAAACATTTGGAAAAGATTACAGTGATCTGGTTATTGTTGTGCTTGTAGCTGAGTGTCCAGGGTAGCAATTTTATGTTCACTAATGGAAATAGACAATAACTGGTTGCAGGTGTTGTGAGAGCAGCTTGTTATGCAGAATTACTTTGCTGCAGTTAGTGCTTAGCTGTATAGGGTTGGACAACAATGTATATACAAATATGTGGGCAAGGTTTTTGCCTTGAAGACAGACTAAGGTGCCTGTAATTTATAATATGACATAAAATGTTTATTTGGGAGGGAAAGTGTCTGTATGAAATAAGATGAAAGCGGGAGGTTTTTCAGATTAAAGTGAGATCAGAGAGAGTGATCTGAATTATGTCAGTGGAACTTCTCTGTGCTAGAAATGTGTTACATTCATTGTTATGAGTATGATAATGCATTCATGAAAATGAAAAGCAGACACTGACCATCAAATACTTGTCATATTAGAAATGACTAATGATGAAAAGAGCTTTTGCATTTTACTTATTGTTAAAGGAAATTGATATGGCAGTGCTGATTGCAGTGATGCTGCAGTTGGTGTTATTTACATCTTCGTAGAGAGTGTTGGGAAGTATCTGAAACAGCAGATGTGAATGCAATACTGTGGAAAAACATGAGTCTGTTGGGGGCAAGGATAGGATGAGGAAGGTATTTCCACAGCTCTGCTTCAAGAAGGCGTTAAATCTCACTGACAAAGCTTGTAGTTCTGACTTGGGAGAGTTTTTAAGTGGGTGCTTATCTCTGCTTCTCTGTCTCCAGACAGGAAGTGCATTCAGTGTGTCTTCAGCATGAGCTCTTAAAAGCTGTAAGCGAACCCCTATTTATTTACTGCCTCAATTAGGAATGTTTCCTAGATGAAGCATGAATGGTAATGAGTCAAACTGTGGCTGTACCCATTGTTTTCTACCCCGTGTGGGCCTCCTGGTGGACGAGGTGCTGGCTGAGTAAAGGAAGGCTTTGTCCTAGGGGAATGACCATAAAACCTTTAATATGGTTTAATTTTCCAAACTTGGAAAACAGATTCCAAGTTGGAAAAGCTGTTGATCCATGAAGGAATACAGTAGAGGGTACACATCAACTGTCAATTTATTAGTGTTGATAAAGATGACTTAAAAATCTTGGAGAGTAGGTCTTTTGTTTGTAAAGGAGACTGTAGTTGTAGGCAGGGTAATATCAAAAAAGATGAAGTTAAAACTTAACATTTCAGTTTTAATTTGAAGAGACTAATTTACACAGATACTGATCCAAGGGGTAAGAGGCTTTTAAATTTAATATTCTTTTTTTCCATCTAACAAAAATAATAATACTAATGCGTTCAGGTAGGTCAAAAGATTTTTCTTTTTCAGGCTGTGAACAGTTTGGTTTTTTTTATTTTCTAAAAACTAATGCAGACTAAAAGTGGATTTATAATGCACATTTTCTTAACTATAAGCACAGATGTTACTGATAGACAGCCATTCCCAGCTGGAATCCTGCCCACAAACACTCTCTAGGTTAATCTACAATGACAAAATGATAAAATTAGTGCACAAGAGTTTGTAAGAATCCCAGAATGCTTCAGGTTGGAAGGAACCTCTGGAGGTCATCTTGTCCAACTCCCCTGCTTGAAGCAGAGCCACCTAGAGCAAGTTGCACAGGACCATGTCCAGATGGCTTTTGAATACCTCCAAGGATGGAGCCTCCACAGCCACCCTGGGCAACCTGTGCCTGTACTCAGTCACCCTTACAGTGAAAAAGTGATTCCTGATGTTCAGAGGGAACCTTCTGTGTTTCAGTTTGTGCCTATTGCCTCTTGTCCTGTCACTGGGCACCACTGAAAAGAGCTCAGCTCCATCCTCTTTGTGCCTTCCCTTTGGGTATTAATATGCATTGGTAAGATCCCCCCTGAGCCTTGTCTTCTCTGAGCTGAACAGTCCCAGCTCTCTCAGCCTTTCCTCCTGTGGTAGATGCTCCAGTCCCTTACTTATCCTTGTGGACCATGGCTGGTCTCTCTCCAATTGTTCCATGTCTTTCTTGTGCTGGGGAGACCTGAACTGGACCCAGCACTCCAGGTGTGGCCTCACCAGTGCTGAACAGAGGAGAAGGATCTCCTTCCTCGACCTGCTGGCAATACTTTTCCCAATGCAACCCAAGTTACCATTCACCTTTTGTGCTGCAAGGCTCATGTTCAACTTGGAGTCTGTCAGGACCCCCAGGTCCTTTTCTGCAAAGCTACTTTCTAGCAAGGTGACCCTAATGTGCACCTGGTGCATGGGGTTGTTCCTCGTCAGGTTCAAGACTTTGCAGTTCTCCTTGTTAAACTTCTTGAGATACGTGTTGGTCCATTTCTCCAGCATGTTGAGGTCCCTCTAAAAAATGCAAGTGTATTTGTGCTTGAGAAAACTGCAGCCTTCTGCATTCCAGAGGTGGTGATTTTGGCTGGAGGATTTCACCAGTATGGTGACATGGCTCATTTGAACTCAGTGAGAAGAATTCTGTAACTTTTGCTGGTGATCAGCCAACTTCTGGGTTAATGCTCATGAATGACATGATGCCTCTTCATAACTGGACAATGTGTTTGACACCAAAAGGCACAAGAATAAATTCCTGTCCATGCATGCTGGGAGAGGGCAGTCAGAGGGTGCCATACAAATACTAGAAAGATGGACAGGACTTGACTGAGTTTCAGGAACCTTGACTAAAAAGTTTTTCATAGAGTGACAGCTAAGGATGGTGTTTAGAACTTTCTTCTGAAAGGCTGATCGAAACCAGCTAAAATGAGAGGCAAAAAACCCCCTAAACCACAACAAACCCCCAAAATTACCATATCTGAAATCTTGCTATTATTTCCATCATCTGAGATGAGCTGTTTGTGGTTCAAATTTTCACTGCATGTCACTGCTTAGGCTTATAGCCAATTCTTTTTTACGTACTTACCTTTGTAATGACAATGAATTTAATTATCTTGTTGTAAATATTTGGCTCCAGATCTCATTCTCTGTGCATTGTATGTCACAGTTGGAGCTTGACATATTTAGTCCAGAATAATGTGTATTTTTGACATCTATTTCTGTCCAGATTCTATGTCTACATATGTGAATTGAGTATAAAAAGTCATTTTTCTAAGGCTGCCTGAAGCAATAATTCTGGTGTGAACTATTCTTATCTCAGTAGATAAAATCTGAAATCTAATTATGATAATTCTTGTAATTGCATTTGCACTAGTTTACAAGTTGATTTCAATTAAAAAAATACTCAGCATGGAAACATTTTAACAGTTTTAAAACTTAATTACAAATATGTTTGATTTTTTTTTTTTCTCCCAACATGCAAATTCTGCAGAAAATGGGAAACTTCAGGGAAAGAAAATCTTACTGTCATTAAATTAGTGGAATTCTCAATTTGTGGTTCTCCTTAGGATTCACTAAAGAAAGTGGGGGCTTGGACGGACTTTGTCTTTAGCTTTTTGACTCATCCTGATCACTGCTTTGACTGTTTTACAGTTTCTTGATTTTGGGCCATCTTTTTGACCAGACTTATTTTCAGTCGATGCTTTTTGTCCCAATGTTGATATACTGCACTGTTCCTGCTGCAGTTGTTTTGTCTGAGCTTGGATAGGGGATGAGTTATAGACAGAGCTTTTCCAGCTGGTAGTAAAGGATGGCTCAGTGTGTCTAGTTCTTTTATCACCTTTGCTGCTGCTGCTGCTGTTGCACAGGCAACCAAGGGGATTCCTCCCTTTTACTTAGAGAAGTGAGATCTGAGGGAGACCTAATATCTCCATTAACTTCACTGTCCTTGTGTAGGCACTTGTTTCAGTGATGCATGCTGGATGTGATACTGTAGGGAGCTGCTTTTTTATTATTATTATTTAAATAAATAAAAAAATCTGCCAGTGGGTTTTTTCTATATTTTTAATTACATCAACTGATACGTATTGCTAGTGAAGATAGACAGGAAGGGAGAAGAGCAGCTTGGTCTTGCTTAGCTTTTAGATTGCTTAAGATTCCTAATTCTGGACCCTGAAGTGACACAGCTGAATCTGTGGCATGGCTGGTCAGGCTAAATACCAGCCAGGAGTTGTACTGGTTCTGGCACCTGAGCTAGTCTTTTGGCACGGTGTGGCATAGTAGTGTCTTGTAGATAAGAAAACAAGCTTCTGGCTAGCAAAAGTGTCTCTATATAGGGGTGTTGCTTCATACAGTTTAGATAAATAGGCTTTTAATAACATTGTCTTCTTTTGGCATTAGTTTTCTTTTGCTTTCTTAGCCCTAGATGTGTTTGGATCATATTTTTAAACTTTTCTCTGCAACCATGATAGCTAGAAAATGTAATTTATTTCTTTGAAGAAAGCAAAAAATTCTCAGTCCATCCTTTCGTTCCACCATCTTTTGGGAGGAGTAGGGACTAGGTTCATACTGAAAAAGTGTATTGGCAGTATAGCAGGCTGCCTGCTTTCTTAGTGGAGTTTCACAGCCTGTTGGACAGTGTGATTACTCAGGTGTGGACACTCCTGTGGGATAGTTACTGTTGTTCCTAGTGAGCAAAAATCCTGGTTGTTGCAGAACTGCAGAAGGGAGGCTGAAGAACTAAGTTATGGTATGGGGAAGGCTGGAGGGGAGTAAGGAAAAAGAGGAATGTATTTTGGGGCAAGATGTTAAGAAACAACTAGCTGAAGAGCAGGACAGCTGTTTGATCTGGAAATAGGGTGAAGCTGATTTCCTGGGTTTAAAGAAGATGGAGTAAAATTTGGTGTAAAATCTCCCCAGAAAGCCTCTACCTATTATTTTAGAAAAATTCTGCCAGCAACTAGACCTCCTTATGCACAGTCTAAATCTAGCAGAAATAAAAATCATAGAAGTGTCTTGACCTTGAGTTACATTTTCTACAGCTGTTTCAATATGTATAGCTCAAGATGGGATATCTGCTTTGCCATACCTTTGAAGGACCTACTTTTTGGAAATTAGGTGATCAGTAATTTTAAGGAGCAGGCACTTTTGAACACAACAGAACAGCACGTGACACTTGAAAATGTTGGTCTTGTACCTGGTGTGTTTGTTTGCGTTGAATAACATGAGTGACTTGTGTAGAATATGAAATAAGAGGAGTAAAACTCAGACTTGCATGAAGAAGGAAAAGTGTCTTTAACAAAAACCTAGAGTGAAATTGAATTCCTTCAAATACTTGGAAGGAAAACAACTCTTCTTGGAGACAACATATTTGGGAAAACTGCTATAGAATTTTGAGCTTAAGTGACTTTTCCCCCCCACCCCTTTTTGTTTTCTTCCAATTCTGGACATAGAAATATCCAAGTAGATTGCTTTAGTTTCAATGTTATGATGTAAAGAATTAATTAAGTTGGAGCTAGCTACGTTACTAGTGTTACTTGAGATTACCCGTTATAGAATGAAAATGATGAGATCCTTGCCACTGCACATGTTTTCATCAATGTTATTTTTTTAAATGTTCATTTTCAGAATGGAGTTTTAGTAAAAGTAACAGAGACTTGTCCACCATTGAACTGCTCAGAAAAAGATCACGTTCTTCCAGAGAACCAGTGTTGCAGTGTTTGCAGAGGTAAGCCAGGGGCTGTGCATGCTTGGAAGGAATGTCAGTTGCTGATTTAATGGGAGGATAGGCTGGAAGAAGCAATTCCCTTTTAATGAGATACTGGGTACCTCTGTAAACCTGAATCTAAAATTAGTCTTCAAGGAAAACCAATCTGTGATATTTCTTTGGGTAGAAGACTTAGCAGTTACAAATCTGTAATTGCTCTGAATTAGAGAGGGGGAGAGAGAACAGAAAGAATTTGGGGGAGAGAGGGCACAGTATCTCTTAAGGACAAAGTTATGTTTGAAAAAGAGATATTGCTTAAACTTGAGGCTGCACTAAGCATACAGGGTTTTGGAAATGGGTTTTAAACTATTTAAAAATCATCATAATAATGTTAAAATTCCAGTATTTTGAGTTTGATTTAGATCTGGGGTCTCTCAGGACTTGTTAATTAAGCTGGACACTTACAGAAACAAAAAAAAAAAACCAAACAACTCTAGAGCACAGATACCCATTCTCCATCCTTGCAGTGGGGTGATGAGATGCAGGTTCCTCTTGCTTGTTCCCTTTCAGCCCTGGTGAATCCTGGTTCCATGCTGAACCAGGCTGAACAAGGCACAGCTGAAGTGATGGGTGAGAAAATCCCCTTAAATGAGAAAAAAGCAGGTATCACAAAGCTAGGGAACTCAAACAAGCTTTCTTCTTCAAGTGTGTTGTAATCTGTGAGCTGGTGAGTGAAAGATGTTAGAACCATTGCCCCCTGTGTGTATCTATATCCTACCTCCCTTGATGCTGAGTCTCAGCTGAGCTTCAGGGGGAATTGGAGCAGGTTTCTTGGAGGAAGACTTGCATGTCAGCCTTTAGTGATGCACCTCAGAAATTTCAAGCAAGACATGTGCCACATGAGCCTTAAGACATTTCCAGGCTCAGATGGTTTACTGGTGCCCGCTGGACTACTTGTCTTGCTTGTAGGCGAATTTCTCTGGTGTCGTCGTAGATGTTGATGAAGGGGCTCTGAAACTCTCCCTTAGCCAGTCAATTTTAATAAATAAATATGCACAGTTAAATATTTATTAAGGCCTTGAACTTGAGAGCATATGCATGTGGTTGTAGGGGCTAGCACGTTTGAGACTGCTTGCTGGATCGCGTTCTAAGAATATACACATTAATTTTTTAAGCAGTTTCCAGAAACATCTGTAACTATTTAAGCAAGCAGTAAATGTTGCTTCTTTGTCCCTGGGAGAGCTCGATGTCTTAATGATACTTCTTAACAGATGGCCCAGTTTGATGTAGTGCAGTGCTGAAAAAATTGTCTTCATTACTGAAAAAAAATTGTCTTCGTTGCATAAAAGCGGTAGAAATCTGAAAGCTTCAAAGTTGATGAAAAACAAGTTCTGTAATTATTTGGTTCTATATCATTGTTAATGATAGGTACTCTTTTTAGATATTCATCCCCAAACTGGTTTTATTATTTATAAAATAGCACGTATATATATATTTATGTGATGTTCTCTAGAAGCATAAGAAAGAATTATGCTTTTCCTTATGAATTCTGATACATGGTTCTTCAAATTGATACATTAAACTTCCACTTCAGTTCTACTTCAGCTGACTGATAAAACAGTCTCATCCACTTTTGTATTTCATCTTTGATTTTTAAAATGCTTTTGAAAATTAACCTGAAAAATGGGAATAACTTTGTCAACTTTACAAAGGCATGAGTTGAAGTTAGCACTCCTAAATTGCTTACTATATCTTAAAGATGCTGCTTGACACTTCTGCTTCAGTTGCATGCACCTCGTAGTATATAATTTTATCATATGATGAGTACTGGTGTTAAAAAACGGGTATTTATTAAGAATTTTATATTTGGTATGAGTTTTCTCACGCAAACAGCTGCCCTCTGATACGGTAAGCAGGCCATAGTTTCTGGTCCTGGTGTGTGCCAACGTGTCCTTCACTGGGAAATGATAGAGTGTTTCTCTGTTTGGAAATAACAACCTCTTCCAGAGACTATATTCGACTTCTATTGTCCTAGGAAAAGCAGTGAGGAAAAAAATACTGTAGTAAACATAGTCCTGAGTAATCAGAGAGTTCATTGGAAGCCCATGTGACTCATTTGCACCTCAAGTGCAAATTTCACATTATATGTATGACGGTACAGATGAATCTTTGCATTAGCCCTCAGCTAGGCCTTTACCTACTAATCTTAAAAGAGAATAATAACTCGATGTGAAGTTGATCAGTGCAAACTAGCGACTGGTGGGTTCTGTTTTTGTATCAGTTTGTGCAGTCCTCAGGATCTAGTTGTGGGAATGGAAAACTTCTACAAGATTTCATGGTCTGTGGAATTACAGGATACCTTTGCTGAACTGGGCAAAGGTAGGAGGTTTGCAGCTTGTGCTTTTCTAGCTGCAGCAAAGGGATTTCCATTGGCCAAAAGGATAAAGGTGAGGGATCAACAGAAGGAAAAAAAACCCATAGAGAAATATGGAAACTTCATGATGCTGTGGTATGAGACTTTTCCCTCTTCAGTGATCTCTGCAATATCTAACAAGATAAGAGATAAGTGCCTAAAATGAAGTAGGGTATGCAAGGGAAAAACAAACAAACAAAAAATTGTGATGTTTGTGTTGATAGAAATTATGAGTCAGCAAAGGACTGAGTTGAATACTGTAATACACGTGACTTGTTGGCTTCCTAAATGGTCGTTACTGTTTGTAAATGGTTAGAAAAATAAAGACAGCAAGTCATACCTGTTCTTCTTCAGGTCTGCTACATGAGGTTATAGTACAGCAAAAGGTAATATTTTGCTAAAAGCCCAGTTCTAGGGTTCAGTAAAATGCTTGTAAAAGGAGTACAGCAAGATGGGTGTAGTATGGAAGAACTCTTCTGTACAGTGAAAGTTTATTTTTGTGTTTTGTTGTACCTGCATGCAAAAATTTGCCTCATCAGATCTGTAGATGTGATCTATCCTTGAATATTATGTAGAGTATACCTAATTTTACCCTACATCTGTCTGCTTTAATATAAATGTCTGCTTAAATGATGTGCTACTTCATACTTTTCAGCAGGGCAAAGTGGTATTATTAAGCTCTCTTTTAGGCTACAGAAATTTTAGTTAATTTAAAAAATTTCACGAAGAATCACTGGGTAATAAAATACATTTTTTACTACTTTTTTGAGAATCATTCATTTTTCTTACAGCATTCTTGCTACGTTTTTTATAGCTCAGGGACAAATCGAATGCAAAAAAATAGTGTTATAAAATTGTTTTATTGTTCCCTTTAGCTGTTTTTCTCCTTGCCAAAGACAGTGTATAATTTTGTAAGAGTGGATTTTTTTTTCCTCTTTTGAATGAGTGATTCGAGTAAAGTTTCATGAGAGAATTTTTATGTTGTTATGCTCACAATTGTAGTGTGCAAGAATAGCCTTAAGAGCCCTAGCAGCTTCAGCCATGCTCCTCTCCTTAAAAGAAGGAGTGTGAGGAAATAACGAAGCAGTGAGAGCTGTTGGGTTTCTGGAGAAAGCAATTTTTATTTGCTGTCCTGTAATATGTTTTGGGTGATGGATTTAGATTGACTGCTGATGCTGGTTAGCAGGAAGTGGTGAATCCTACTGGATGAACTGGTGTGCATTTTACAGTGGGAAACAGCATTTAAATCTAAAAATGGGGCTTCTGCCACCCTTACTTGTATTCCTTTGTTTTAAGGTTTTGATCCTTTCAATGAGAGGATGAGAAGGCTCTTCAGTTAGCATGTTTCTCATTTCTCCCTGTCTAGATGTGAAACTGAGTGTACTTTTTAAGAAACTGGATGTTTCTCTTGCATTGCTGTGAGTTAAGAGTTATTTCGAGGTGTTAGTTTTATTAAGATTTAGTGGAGGTTGATAAATCTGAATTAGGTTACTTCTAAACATAGTAATAACATTACTTATGATCTAGAAGGGGTTTCTATCTGAGAAATACTAGAAGCTTGTTAGGCTGTGCATTCTAATGCACACAAAGAAGTGGTGTGTTATGAGGTCTGCATTGGTGTAGCAGCTTGAAAGAATTTCTGGAGTTACTGTTTTATATCAGAACACTGAGTTCTGGGGCCACAGTCAGTGAAGGTGTAAAAACTGCTGTTCCAAGTGCTTCATTGCTCAGGACTCATTAAAAGCTGATTTGGATCATGAAAGGGCATAATCACGAGTGCAAATTTTATCACTCTTCCTGAATTTTACCCTGGATTTATTCGATGCATTTATATAATAACTGTGGGGTTAAATCATAACAATAATCAAGATTTGTAGTTTGAAATGACCTTTGGCCTTTTGGAAATTGCTAATGCTATGAATAGCAGCATTATCAGCATTCATTTTAGAAGCCTCTGAAGTGGTAACGCTGAAATGTGGGTTTCTGAAAGGTACCTTCTTGAACAGCAAGAGAACAGGAGTTGTACAGTTTTAGATCTGACTAGTTAGGGATCTTGTAAGAAGTACAGAAAGTAATAGAGGTGTTATAAGGAAACCGTCAGAAAAATGGGAGGCATGTTAGTGTTGCCCATAAAGAAGGAGGAAGAGAGATGAGCGAGATACATTGATTCCAGCTCTGTAGTCTTCAAACAGTTCTTGTGTTCTTCAATCAATAATTAAGCCAAATTGCCAAACATGTTAGGAGCTTAAAAAACTGGGTGACAGCATAAAGCAGCCTAGCATGCTGTCTGGGAAAGTGGATTCTGGGAATTGGAACCTTAAGATGTTGAGAAGCTTGGAAAAATAAGAGCATTGTTCAGGTGTCCCAAAATGGAAGAAATGTTTCATTTCAGCTCATCTGACTTGGGACCACTAAGCCCTAGCCAGTTGGGCAGTTTCTGATGCTGAAGGAGTGATTGTTTTATGTCTGTTAGCATAAAATCCAATGTTTTTTGTAGTTGTTTTTGCATATTTATTGGTGGCTCTTCTATAGTCAGAAGAAAGAAAGAAGCAGAAAGATAAAAAATATGTTCTTAAGAAAAAACAGAGCAAACATTTCAGCACCCTTGATAAGGAAGAGAGTAATCTTATCACATGTTTGGGGAAGGAACAGAGGTCATCAGTCCTATCAAAAGTCTAAACACACTCTTCAATATTTAATTCCCCTGTTGGTAGTATCTAATTGTATCTTGAATGTCTTGAATGACTTTGAAGGGCTGTCGTGCACATTGATGACTGTGTGGGGAAAATGGTTTCTGACATCTGTTCTGAATATGTTTCTCTGTAATTTTAATTCATGCTCACTTGCTTTGTCATCTGTGTTGGCCTGAAATTAGTTTAGATTATCAGAACTATTTAAGATTTTGGTGTGCCTCTGTCAAATCCTCTCCAGTAGCCTGCATCTTCAGATGCGATTATTCTATTTTTAAGCTATTTCTTATATTTAGAGAGGAGCTGACTGTCTCAGATAAGACTTTTCTGAATATCCTCAAGTCTCAGTAATTCAGTTATTGCCACCTGGGCAGCTGCAATGCCTACCCACTGCTAGCTGCCACCCGTGGCTGAGATTCAGAGGTCCCACTGCAGTATCAACGGGTGGTTTTGCCTTCTCTAGGTATTTTAAAGGAGTTCTAGAAACCATTTAACATCAAAGAAATAATAAAAATCAGATGTTTGTTAGCTTGCTTGAGGGCAAGTGATAGCTGCCATGAATAGATTGATATTCAAGTCAGTGCTTGGGACCCTCCCCATTTAGTCAGGAATATAAGCTTGGCTGTTAGAATCAGAGGCCCTGTGTGCATTCCTGATTGTTTTGCTGCATAAGAAACAAAATATTTAGCTAAATTAGACATCAAAATGGGGTTGTTAAAGGTGAAAAGAGCACAGCTAACTTATTTCTTCACGTTACAGTCCAAATGCAAGGTGGTTTCTACTTGCCAGAAGAGCAGGAAAAGCACTCAGGCTCAATATGAGCTAAGATAAAGTCGATGGCACTTGATGTCCTTCTTGCCTCCAAAACCCCTGCTGGGGAGAGTGCAGACCAGCAGCTAAGAAATGCAGGAGCTGCACTTCTTTGGTATGAGTCTCTTGGCTCTTTTTAAGTGATAAACGTGCGGCTTCACCACAAAAGAGAAGTACTTGGAAAAGCCTCTGATCCAATCCATGGTGTGCCTGCTCTGACAGTGACACAGAGAACCTTTACTCTTCTATACCATCAAGTACACTTGTTTTCTGCTGGTTAACTTTAAATTACATTTGTTTTGTAAATGCTTGGTAACATCCAGTGTCGTAGCACCATGCGTGCCCTTGGCAGGAATGGCTTCCACTTTTCCCTGATGGAGATATTGAACAAGTTTTCTGAAATGCTGTGGGAAGTTGAAGTTGAGTCACTTTTAGTCAGCATTTTTAGAGGTAGGAAACAGTTTTTAACGTCTTGTATCATAATAAATGCCAAGGTAATCTAGAGATGTAGGAGGTGTTCTACCATTGTATATTCCTAATTAGAGGAGAAAAATGAAAAGTTCTTTAGAGCCTCAAATTACAGAAGTTATAGAACTGGAGTGTTACGCTTTTCTTTTATGCTCTTTTAACAGCCTTCAAGCTTGAAAACATCAGAAAGAATCTGATTATGAATGGTGACAGTTCATGTTTGAGTTGATAAGGGAACAAAAGAAATACAGATTTTTACAGAGAATTTTTAACAAAAATTGACATCTCTAGTGGTACAAAATGAGTAGTTAGAGTAGTCATATCTATTGATGAATTTCAAAGGTGGCAAATAAACAATGAACAATTCTTAGGGTTATGATGTGATATTGAAAATTAATTGGTGACTTGTGCTTGGCAGAAAGTGCTGTTAGAAAAGAACAATTAATCTGGGACTCGCGATTTGGGATGAAAGTTAATCCTAAGAAGACATCCCTTTGGCTAATTCTAAGTGTTAAATATGCCTTGAACTGATCACAAGGTAAAATGTTGACTCACTGGGGTAATGAGCACCCAGGATCCAAGTGTTTTGGGTTTTTTTTTTGGTGCAGAAAATTGTGCAAGGAATATTGTAACTAAAACATGCTGAGAAATATGAAATAATTATTGCAGGTTTGGATTACAAGGAAATATAAATGCATAAATGTAAAAAAACCCTAAGACTGTAATAACATTCCACACTAAGTGAAATTGTGGTATTTTTATATAGCTTTGTAACACACTGATACGTTACATTGGTTCTAAGTGGTTATATCTACCAATAGTAATAAAATATAAAATTAATATTGTATATGAGTTCAAAGGAGAATTATTATTCTAAAGGAGGAAATAGACCAGGATATCATAGTCTTAGGGGAGACAGTGATAAAGAAAATGTTATAAAACTTGTTGTCTCTTGGATATTATCTAGAATGCCACCAGAATAGTAATCCTGTGCGGGGAGTGTAAATTAAATGCTGAATGAATAAGTTTGGAGAGATGGGTTCCACTGTTTAGCTTCAATTATAATTATAAAAGCAAAAATGAGAAGTAAAATACTGTGATGGCATAAATAGCTAAAGGCAGTGTAACTGCACCTTTTTGTACCATTATAAAATATACCCAGGCTTGACAAGGCTGTATCTGGAATACTTGAGTGTTCTCTACCAGACTGTGAAATGTATGAGAACTAGAATGGGGTTGTGCAGCTTTCATGAGTTGATTCTTTTTTTGGGGAAAGAATTCTTGTTGTTAAATTGTATAAGGTATTTAGTTATCTCTTGGAGTACTTCCAGTAGAGTGCCTTTAAAGAGATAAAGTTGCCATTACTTTTACTTTAGACTTTAGGAGAGGGAGATTTTGACACACCTTTGAGAAATATTGAAAATCAGGAAGAAAGAACTTCAGCCACTTGTGCCTCTAGAGAAGAAAGTGAGAAAGTTGGTTATGTTTGGGGAAATGACTTTGTATGGGATAATAGAAACTGTTCACAAAGAAGCTACTCAGAATTTGTGTCAAGGAAGGAGAGATTAATAAAAATTCTCCCCTACCAAATCTGATGCACGGATTAATTTTAAACTGTAGAAACAATTCAGATAGTTTTTAATGACAGAATTAAAGGCAGTGCAGTGATGTTGTTTTGGCTACCAGAGCATTTGTCTCATTTTTGCTTTTCTAGAAGGATGATTGATTATATGTAATAAGGGAACTGGGAAGGATTTTTTTATGTATTACACTTCAGTATGCTTTTGGTGTCAGTTAGCATCACACTTCTTGGCAATTGGATGTAAGGTGGCATTTTATCCTGAAGAGATTCAGTAGAAGACTAATACATTGCCATGGCTTCCTGCTTTGAAGTGATTAAAGCTAGTCATGCAAATACATTTTTGAGCACAGTGGCTTTACTGAAGATGAATTGATGAAGGAATCCCAAAACCCTGTGTGCATCAGGTTTAGAGAAAGAATTTCTGGAATGCCAAAGATTTTCAGCAATCAACATAAATATTAAATCCGAAATAAACATCTATTTAGTACCAGGTTGCATGTGTCTTGTGTTTCAGGCCATAACTTCTGTGCAGAGGGACACAAATGTGGTGAAAACTCAGAGTGCAAAAACTGGAACACCAAAGCTACTTGTGAATGCAAGAATGGCTACCTCTCTGTCCAGGGGGACTCGGCGTATTGTGAAGGTAAGCAAAGTATTCAGAGTCCTGTCTCCTTATCAGCCTCCTCAGAAGCAGTCTTAAAATCAATGGCTGATGAATGAATTTCATTGCAAAGTTCAGTTTCAAGATGGTGAAGATCACAAGGGCACTTTTTGCCTTTGGAAATATAGATTGAAGATTACAAGTCTGTGCTATGATGACCTATCTGTGGGAATACTTTGTTGTTGCAGTTGTGCCTTGGCACACCATGTTCATACTGTCATTGCAATTGTCAAGATACTGCTTTTTCAGACAATAGCTGCTACCTTCTAACATGTTTAGGTTTGGGCAAAAACTTCTTTATAAGATGTCTTAATGTAGGAAGTGGGAATTCTGCTGAGATTTGTGAGAAAGGTGAGTGTGAGGGTGTAATGAGGCTTGGGCACAGAAATGATCTGCAGTCCTTCCTGAAGTACTTCTGTGGGCCAGGCACTTTTTGGAAATGGTTTTCCTATGATACAGAAGGAATCTATTTCTTAGCTGAGGTACTTCTGTTGGTGTATTGTCAGGAACAAATGCAATGGGGAGTTATTCTTGTTGGTTCTCGGTGATTTCGAGAGCTTGCTTGTTATTCATAATTATGATGTATTTATGAAAAACTAAAATGATGAATCAACATATTCCACATGCCTTCCTGCCCTTGAATTGTGGTGTGGGGTTTTTTGAATGCTGTTGTATGTCAAGCTGCAATATCTTTTGGCCATCACAGGAAGTTTTTGAACTACTTCTTAAAAATATTTCCCTGATTCTTTATCCAGTAGTTCTGGTGATGGAAGGGAGATGGCTTTTTTGATAAGCTGTTAAAATATAATGCAAGACTTGGAAGACAGGATGAAAGAATGAAAAATAATTGCATGGACTGGGCTTAAATGCTCTTGCTTTAATAAAAAGACTTTTTAGTATATGTAAGTGAACAGGACTGCTTTAAATAGCAGTTTATAAAGCTTTTCAGTAAATTGCGACTACAAATCTTGTGATATTTAGTCAGTTCTCTACAAACAAAAACTTGAATGGTTCTATAATATGAAGTTGCAGTAGCTGGAAAAGCAGTTTACACATTTCTTTTTAAAGGTGGGCAGTGGATATAAGTATATAGGGAAATTTTTGTACAAAAAAATCTGTGAGAAGAACTGCTTTATAGGTACTGCAAGGACTACTCAGAAATCAGAAGGCAGTAATAAGGTTCTTTATTGGCTATAATACAGAATCCAGTATTCTTTTTTGCTGTTTTAAACAAAATCAGTGCTTAGTGTTTTGATTTACCTAGTAGCAGACATGAAACATCTTGTCTCAAATAATTTTGGAGATGTTAGCAGTGCATTAGTGATACTGGTGGGAAAACGAAGAGATTTTTGAAGAAATTAGTGGGAATTACAACAAAGCTGGTCTATGTTGCATTAAGTTTCTGAAGGGCAAATGAAATCCTTTACTTCTGTGCATGTAGGTGAAACATGAGGCAATAGAACAAACACAGCTGCTTTTGTTGCCTGAGAACTGTTGCCTGGGATAGATGAGAGAGGTTTTCTGGATGTTATGAAATTATGGATTTGCTGGAAGGAGAGTAGCTCTGAGGTGGTAATTTAGAGAGGAGCAGGCTCTTTAGCAAGGGGACTGACAAATCGATTAGCCAAGAGGGGACTCCTCTCAGCCCTGTGAAGAGTTTCTTTTCATTCCACAGAACATCTATTCCTTTCTGCAGAATTTCTTTATATGCCTCACTAACCTCATTTCTCTCATCTATGTGTTTAATCTGCTAAACAGGATCATTTAATAGTTGGCTGTATGATGTTCTCGAATGCTTGGCGAAGCTGTAATTTGAATAAAGGAGGTCAGAGACATGTATCTGAAGGTACAACTTAGCAGGGTGTTGGTATAGTACAGGGGTGGATTTTGGTGGGTTTTTTTGTGGAGTTCTGGATTTCTGTGTCTACTGTGAAAGAACTGAGTACACAAAACACATGAACAACAAGTTGTAAACATACACAACACCTATGGAAGGAAGATATGTAGAATTACTGTTTCCTTTGAGATGGTGAGGTTAAACTATTTCATACTCATGACATGTGCTGGTAAGTGGCAACTTAGTTCAGAGTGCACTAGATAATTAACCTGGAGCTTTCCAGCATTCTCATCTCTTCCACTGTATTTGAAACAATTGTGCCTGTGAATTCTAATGTGTGTTATTATTTTACCTAACCTGTGTTTTTGTCATTGTTTCTGCTTGCTCTTATTCACACAGTGTTATCCTGCTGGACTTTGTAGCATCATTTTGATCTTGCAAGGTTACTGAAGAGTTGTGTTTAGGTCTGCTTTGCTTTTGACATGTGTTTGTGTCTTTCTTTTTTAACCTTAACATAATCGTGTCTCCGATATGGTGGAAAAATTAAAAAGGTTCCAGCTTTTGTCAGAGAATTGGCATCAGCAAATTTGTGAAATAATTAACAAAAACCTAAGAGGCTTTTACTGTTCACTCTCAGTAACTACTTTTCAAGTAATAAGCAGCTCCTTGTGTCAAAACATACATGGAGGATGACCACTCCCTGTATGTGTTCTGTTAGCGTAGATGTGTTTAGGAAAGGCAGTTTCTGAAAACAAACAAGTGAATGAAGCTTGTAATGAATGAAGGAGATGAGTGGAGATTCTCAGTGTTCTGTAAGAGCAATGTATTTCACTTAAAACCAGAAAAGTGGATTTTTTTTTATTTTTTATTTTTTTTTACATCTGCCTACTGGCCTTGTATATATGAGGCATAATTAGAAGATCCATCATTTGCAGAGAGATGGATAGATACATTTATATTAATCAAGTTGACTGAGGTTTACTGATGGGGATACTTAGGTACAAGTGTTGGACCAGTGTCCATTTATCTGTCTCACATGGATGGATAGATTCTGGGAATCACGTAAGTGGCTGGAGAGGCCAGTGTCTGCAGGATACAAGCATTCAAGTTGAGAGTTAGTTACACGTGGCACAGTAGGTTAGTGGCAACTAACAGGACTGAAACAGAGAATTCATCTGAGTCTGTCTCATGCTGATTCTTCCAGACACGTTATGTGATGCATAGAGCAGACCTGCAAATACTCTGTGCTGCTTCAAAGCCAGAAAACTCCATAGCCTGTGGCTACTTCACAAATACTGATGGGACAATCCTCATAATGCAAAGAGACTGGAAAGTGTCAGCACATGGCGAGTCTGAAGCTCAGAGATATGAAATGAGAAAGATCAAGCCAGATCAGCAGAAAGCTTGGCTTGTTGTTAGCATGATTATCCTCACTTTCTAAATGCTAACAAGAAAAACAGCCATCTCTTCTGCAGATAACGTGTTGATTTACTGCTATGTATTTCACAGTGAAGAGCAAAAGCAGAATAATTTTGTCCTGCCACATTTCCGTTGTGCGTTCTTACCTTCTTAGCTTGAAACATTAACAGCCCTTTTCTACCTGCAAGGTTGTTTTATTGGTGCAAAAGTGAGTATTATCTAATTGCTGTTGAGTTGTGATTCATTGTGACAGCTGTTTAAATCTGAAGTGGGATGAATCTCCCAGTTAGTGAGGAGAGGCAGGCATTTACCCTGACAAGACTGCATGAAGCAAGAAAGTTAGTATTAACCTTCTGTCCTTCATGCCCAACTACTTAAGCCACCAAGAAACACCTAGTGAAAGTGATAACAGTAGCTTACCACAAGATGTCTTGTCATGTTGCACTGCAGTATTTTCTCCCTTTTTGCTTAGCTAGGGTCAGCAGAGAATGTTCCTGTGATAACAGGTATCACATAAGAAAGGATCTGTTGACTGAAGTGGACCTACAAGATTAATAGTTTTATAGGCTGTGCTTTCTCTGTGTAGCCAAGTAGGGTGACACATGCCCTCTGGGTTGTCTTCCAGCTGCTCATATAAGGAGTGTAAACAAACTGTGTGAATCTGAGTTGGTCTTTTAGGAACAGATAAGAAAACAAAGCTATGTCATAAGAATATAAAAACCAAACAAACCACTTTCTCTGGCAGAAGCACCTGTTTGGCAGTGGTTAGGATAGGATATCTCAGGTGAATTTGATTTGCTTTTAAAGAAGGGCAAATGTGGTGTTAAGAATGTCTTGTATTGGCTTTATATATATATATATATATGCATACCTCCTTTACTGGTAAATACATGTGATATTGACAGAGAAGATCTGTGAAGAATATATTTCTGTGGGATTTATTCAGGCAGTATAGTTAGTTTCTTTCTGTGACCCGACTGTAAATTTTTTTGGTGTGGATACCATGCTCTAGAACCACTAGTGTCTTTCACTGAGAAGGAACTTGACTAAGTCACTCGTTCTCTCTTGTGCTCCAAACACATTATCTTAATTTGTTTTTAAAACCTTCTTGCTGATTTCATAAAATGCCACATAAGCTATGAAATGGAAGCCAAATTCAGAAAATCCACTCAATTGATAGTGTAAGGAAGAGTTATGATTATTTTGTTGGGATGTCAGATTTGGGGGTGGTGGCATAAAGATGAGTGAAAACCTTGGGAGACAACGGAGTGCTCTTTTGCCTCTGAGCATGGACCCAAGCGTGCAATGTGGACAGACCAGACAAATTGTCAGCCTGAGGAGCCATATTACCATGTGGTTGTCTCCTGTAGGTTCTGCTCCCTGGCTGGGCATCCAGACTCCCTTCTGCAATAGCCTGATAGTGCACATGGTGCCAGGAGAGCTGCAGGCAGGCAATGTGACTAGGGTTAGAGACATCTCTGAGGCTGGGGGCTTTGCTTTCAGACCAAGCCATCTGACGACAGACTAGATGAAGCTTTGTAGCTCACTTACTTGACAATAAAATTTTAAGGCTAATATTTTTCTTCCTCTTCCTTATTTTTTTTTTAATTGGCCTTTTTTATGTGTTTTAATTTACAGCTCTGCAAAGTAGTTGTCTCAGTATTTGAACTTGTAAAGCAAGAAATTCTATTCTTTCTTAGGTTTATTGAACAATATTTTTTCCCAGCACAGGAGTGTTGGTTAACTTACTAACATAAGGGCATCTAGCTCTCAATCTGAGTGAGAGTGAGCTTGGAACCCCAGGATTCTGCCACTAGTTATTTAAAAAATAAAACCACATTTAATTTACTTGTAATTTGTAGATATGTTCCAGACACATACAGTCTGGAACTGTATGTGTATGTCTTTGGTGCTTAGTGTTTTTTTTTTTTTTCCTTTGATGATGTCAGATGTAGTCCCAAAATTATTTCCAGAAAGATAGGTATGTAAACACGTTGAAAAATTATGTTCTAAAGTTACTCACTTTAATGTAGGTTTGGTCAGAATATGTTTATTGTCTTTCAGAAAAAAATAACTGCAATATGCAGAGGAAAAAAGTGTTTTTCCCATTTTCACAGAAATGAGGAAAAATTGGCCTTTTAAGATTAATTATGTAGTTTCAAACAGAAACAACTTGCTATCAGCATGCTTTAATGAAGAACAAAAATAAAATTTACTTCTGTTGCAAAACGTAGAGGAAAAAGAAAATCTTTCATCATACAGTGTGGCTTCTGTTATGGTTCTGAAGATGAGAGGGCTTCATAAAACTTACATCTAGTTTAATTCTTTGACTCATCACTTCCTCTACGTAAAAAGCTGTTTAGTGTGCAGAACTTTTCATGAGCAGTTTAAACTGAAAAAGAATAAACTCAGTCCTGCATGTCTTCAGAGTAAAAATCTGCTGTCAATCCAACATATTTCCACAGCTGATGTATAAAATAAGATGAATTTTGCTGAATTTTCCTCTCCTCCTCTGTAGTGATTTCATTGCAGCTGTTCTAATTTCACTGCATTGTGGCTTGGGAGATGACATTAACATTATGTGGTATCATATAAACCTTCTGTGTAGCAGTGATGTATGGCCATGGTCTTGGATGGTGTCCATTGACTTGACTTCTGGGTCAGCTTTTAATGATGATCCTTCTGTTCCTTGTCCTCTCAAAAAACCTGCCTCACAAGGTGTTAGTTTTTAGTCACTGGATGCTGTAATAATCTTCTGTGCCACACAGGTGGACATATATGCATAACTGTGCACGTCAGATTCTTGATAAAACTGCCTGAATTTAAAAAAATGGGACAAATATTGATGGCAAATGTCTGTGTTCATTGCAAATGCACTGTATTTTTCTTTATGCTGAAACCGTAGCAAGGAGGAGGGCAGGGGAAGAATCTAAAGATGTTACAAGAAGGTCATCCCTGCTGCAAACACTACCTCCGTGGCAGCATTTCGGTTAGAACCAAGTCCTCACACGGAGACTTAAAAAAAACCACCCCCCAACCCATGACAGACCAAGAAAAAACGCCAAACCGCCCAACCCTTGCCACAAACCCACAAAAGAACAAAACCCACCCCTTGTCACCCCTGCCCTTTTTGTAAAGCTGTGATGTGGTGCCAGGTTGGTTTTTTATAACAAGTTCAATATTTCATCAACACACACTTGCTAACATACTCTTTTAGGACTGCAGTTACCTGACAGTTTCAATTTTCAGTTTCCACTGATGTATGTAATCCTATTGATCAGTCCCTTCTCTTGTTCAGATGATGCAAATAATACATTTATCTGCCTACTGTTTTTGTGGAAAAAGACTTTATTTTAAATGATAATCTAAACCGTTGCATGAACTCAAATTCATCTTTTATAACAAGATCAAAAGGCAAGCACTTGTCAGTCAGTCTCCTGTATTTGTGGATTTATGGGCTTTAATAAATGAGACTGCAGTTTTCTTGTGGTATGAGCTGCTAGCGGAGGAGATTGAATTAAAAACATAATAAACCCTCCCCCCTGCCAAGTAAATGTATATGTTTAAAGGCAGAGTTGATACACTTGCTAGTAGAGAGCAGGTTTTCATCAAAATGTTAACATTTTTATACCAGGAAGATTCAGGAGCTTGTTGGAAAATTATGTTTATGCCTTATATGACTCTAGATGGATTATTTCTATTGTCAAAACCACTTTGATATTTACAAGTGAATTAGTTCAAATGCATATTCCAACTACCAAACCCTGGTGCTTTGGTGAAAGTGACATTTTTTTTGCCATCCCCTGGAGTAGCTTCAGCTCTTTCGGTGTAAAGTCATGCTGAGATTTATATGAAAAGAAATTTTAATTTCTAATAAGGTAACCATATGTTTTGGAGTTATTGTAATAAAGTGTCATAAATAATTATGACTCCATAGAAGTTCAGCCTTGCAACTGTCAGTTCTTATGTGAGTAACTTGCATTTGAGTAGGTTGCAATCATTACTATTAAAGGGGAAAAAAAACCAACCCTCTTTCACCCCTTCAGAATGGCAGTGAAAATCCTGCTCTTTAGGCTGTTAAGACTTTTGTTCACATGGAAGGGCTGGGGATGCTCTTTCCCCTTCAACAAATGCTGTTACGGTTCAGTGTTGCATTCTTCAGAGTTGTATCAGACAGAATTTGATGTCTCATGTAGAAAGCTGTGCTTTTTACCTTTGGTATTTGCCAAGAGTAGGCTGATCGTTTCTAATACAAAATGAAACAATACTGGCTTAGCTCAGTGTCTGTCTTTAAGCACTTTCTCTCCAATCTATATTTGCATTCAGCCTCCAAGTTCTCCTCGTGTGCCCACATTCCAGATTTGGGGGCAGGGGGGCATTTCTCTATTTTTGAATTTGTGGAGGGCAGGTGGGCAGGAGCAGAGATGGGACTGACTTTCTCTCTTTAGGACAACCTCTCTAGGAGGTCACCTAAAGTTTGAGTGCCTCATAAACTGCACTTTGCAGCATTCACTTCTAACTACTTCTAAAAATACAGCTTTATCTCCTTTTTAAATGTGAAACCCAGTGAGATATTGTTGGCTGCTAATTGTCACAGAATCTGGCTTAAAAGCTGACCATTAGGAGAAAGGAAAAATCATTGTATGTTCCTGCTGGGTCAGGTTAATTTCTTTACATTATTTGCACTATTTTTAATTTGCCTGTTCCAGCCCTGAAAGAGGGAGTAATCTATGCAATGAATGGTGACATGATACGTATATACTAAGCCTTGTGAGCAGAAGAGCTCTTGCTATTCTTTATCTGTTAAGCCTTTGTATTGATCCTGGTATTGCCAAAATTCTTCCATCAAATTATGACACAGTAGAGCTCCTGTCACATTTTCTGCTGATGTCAGTGAAGGAGGGAAAAATTTAGAAGAGCAAACGTGTGGCAGCGAAGCAAAGAAAAAAAATCTGAGTGTTTCTTGTAGTGATGATCAGAAATGTGTTTGCTTGTGAACTGGACTGTAAAATGCTGAAAAATGTTTTCGTATAATGAGGAAGCTTTGCTTGGACGTGAATGGAAGTCACTTACCAGAGCTTCTAGACAAGTTGCTAAAAATTGTGTGCTCAGCTCTTAAAAGCAGTCATGGAGAACAGGAGAGGAATGCATGGTTCCATTTCAATATGAGGAAAAACTTCTTTACAGTGAGGGTGACAGAGCCCTGGAACAGGCTGCCCAGGGAGGCTGTGGAGTCCCCTTCTCTGGAGATACTCAAGACCCACCTGGGTGCAGCCCTAAGTAATGCGCGTTAGCAGGGGAGTTGGACTAGATGACCTCCAGAGAGGTGCTTTGGGGAGCCAGGAAACGTAGAATGCCCAGGGTCTGTGATATAGGTCACAAATACAGCAGCTTGTGCACCCAGAAAAGGACATCTAGCAGATGTTTCCTGTTGACCGGTTACAGCATTAAAATTGAAGGCCGTGCTCTACCTAAAGGTAGTTACAAAAGAAAAGAGCAACCAACCACCCCTTTCTCCCCACAACTGTTAATTTTTTTGGGAAACTACTGAATGAAATGAAGCTTTTATCCTTCAGTCAAAAAAACCCCAAACAACCAAACCTAAATGGAAAAATCATGTTTTCTCATAAAAATACTTTTTATTATTCTTTCTAATATAATGTGTTTTGCCCTTGGTAATAGCATAACTGGGGGCTGTTTCAGTAAATATTATCTATTGCTTTTTGCTTTGTGTGAATGTTCTTTGTTTACAGTAATGGAAAACCAAAATTGGTTCTGCAAGTACAAGAGTCTCTAAATCCATGACAAATGTCAGTTTATACTGACACATTTTTTCCTGCAAGATTTATGAAGTGACTTAATGTTGTGTTTCTGGCTATTCAGAGGTAATGTGCATATAAAAAACAAAGCACAAAAGTTAAGAAATCATTGGAAAAGCTGTTATTGATAACCTGGAGCTTTCCTTTATGGTTAACTCTCTACTTTCTTTGTAGGATTTCAGCATGCGTATGTTGTATCCTTTTCTGGCAGGCCTGCTTATGGCTTTTGTTCAGATTAATTGGAATTGAGTTATACCCTGTTTGTTATACCCGGGGTGTGTCTGTATTAAGGGCAATCTATGCTGAATTTGTTGAGAGACATAGAGCTTTTGACATTACCCAGATGCAGCAGGTTTACACTGGTATGTAGCAATTTTAATACATCTGCTTCTGCTCCCAGCTCAAATTGAGATATATTTGTGTTAAGTTTTACTTTCAAATAATAAAACAATTCCCTGTTTTTTCAGTGTAATTAACTTATGGCAACACATTTACAATTTTAATTAAGAAAAAGGGCAACATACTGTTTTCTTACTGTATTGCATGAAGAGCAACAGTTGAACTGAAACTAAATATAAGACTGTATTTTTCAATTGCTCTGTCCTGGTAAGAAAACGAAGCTTTACCTGAGCCTTCATGGATGTAGGTTCTGTTTCCTGGTTTATGTCTGTAGAGGTTTCTCTGTTTTGCTTTTCTGTCTGGAAACTGGGATAACAGTGTTAGCAAAATCCTTTCTTCTCTTGCTGGGATATTGTGAGGTTTACTGGATGAAGGTAATTGATAAGGGACAGCAAAATAATACCACAAAGTAGACTGAAGTAAGTGTAGAACAGTAAGCAAGCTGCTTATATATTAAGGTTCCCCCCCCCCTTTTTTTTTCTAATTTACTTAATGTTATTGACAGCTGAGGAAAGCTGTTATATAAAATATTCATGCACATATTTACTTTTTAGAAAGATAATTCCTCTTAGTCTTGAAGATTTGTAACAGACAAATTTCATTTTGGTAAGTAGCTGTCTCTGAAGAATCTCTTTAAAAGTGCTTTCTTCTAAGACATCTACCTCTGTTTAATCATCTTCTTCTTTGTACTTGAATGTTTTTGGAGGCTGGGGAAAAGAGTTAAGAGAAGTTAGAGAAGGACTTTGATTCAATTGAAATTAGGACAAAAGTATGGACAGCATCTACAAAGATAACTCTTAAATTGATGTTAGTTTCCTATTGATTTGCTAACTCTCAAAATACTTTCAGTATTCACATTTTTTTCTGAAAAGATACCTTATAGTTTTTTCAGCCAGTTTGGAAACAGTCTGTTCTTCATACCTAAGGGTAAATTTCAAAATACCCTTTGGGTACTCTAGAATTTTTTCACTGTCTGTTTTTCTTAGCACTGTCTTTTAACTTCCTCCTTTAATTTCTACATTAGACACCTCAGTTTTTCTTTTCAGTAGTGACTATTTCTTATTTAATTGCATAATATTTTTATTGGTTCTGTTGAAGATCTTGCTGTGTTTGTATCTTCTCCTGAGCTCCCTCACTGAAGCTCTATATGCTTCATACCAGTTGTCCCTGTAGGGATCACTGTGTTTCAATAGTAAAAAAAAAAATCATTTTCTCTCTGCTCGCAGACTTAAGAAAGTGTTTGACAGTTATCAGGATAAAATGGGCAATGCAAACTGCTTTTTATTTCTCATCTTCTGTAGGATTGTTTACTTCTCATCTTAATTTTCATTGTTTTGTTTTCCTAATTCTTATGACTCATATTTTCCCTTCAAGCTTTCACCAGAGCATGCATCTGTACATATTGGTAGCTATTAGTGCTGGGATAATTATATGAATACACAACAGCATCTTCAGACATGAATGTTGAGCTAGTGTTAGCCCAGAGACATGCTGTGTTTTGCAAAAAGAGAGATGATCTAATTTGCAAAGAGTTTGCACTGAAAAATGACTGGTTGCCTGAGGGCTGGCTGCAGGCACAGGCAAGGCAGGCAGCAAACCTCCATCGGAGCAGGTTGGCCACGCATTTACTCTCTGCTTTCCATGTGTTGAGAGCCCGAGAGGAAGGGCTCAGCATTGCTTCTGCTGCCCAAGGCACAGATTGTAAAATAGGGCATTACTAGAACATCGTGGTGGATGTTCAAGAAGTAGCTGTTGCCGTTCCCACGTTTTCCTCAGGAGCAGATCTCTCAGGTTTTTGTTCCCTTGCTTCCCAGTCTTCCTTCCATAAGGCAGGAACAGTTTTGTGCAGAGCTGATTTAGCATTTGGTGATGTCATGACTATGCTGTTAGTTGGCTTACATGGGATTCCATGACAGCCTGAAATTGTTGCTGATGCATTCCTGTTTCCAGGAGTAGGAGCAGTCCTGATTATTTTCTCTCCGTGAAGCTATGAAACTCTTCCTTACCTTCAGAATATGGACATTCTTTCCATTGTGAGTTTCTTAGGCAAAACAGGATGAATTTTGCAGTACTGACATTGACTTGTGTCGTAACTTAACTGACAAAATGGAAAATTGGGCAAGCGCATGGAAAGATCAAGAGTATTTCTAGATATTAGAGTTTGTGTAACCAATGATTAGGCTGATTGACACTCTTAAGACTCTAGTTTTAGAGGTTCCAGATTCATGCATGTGAAATATTTTTCAGTGAAGTGCTCTGGTTCACTGGAATGATAATGTTTATTTAAAAATCGCTATATGTTGGTAATGAAGTTTCCTCCTTTCAGTTCGGCACAAGTGACATGGACATTAACCTTTGAAGGCCAGACCTTCTGCTTTGTTCTGCGGCTTGCTTTAACCTGTAACCCCTTAGGTCACTTCATTTACTTTTAGGCTTTCAGTGTAGCTGGCTGCATCAGCGCTATTGTGAAAAGGTCAGCAGCAATCTGAAGTGCATTCAGTTTGTGAAAGAACGTAAGCCACAATTTCCAGTCTTTCTTTTCCATGAGAATCACTTCAGAGCCTAGCATTGCCACTCCGTGTGGTTTTCATCTAACAACCTGTCTGTACAAACAGTAATACTGGATTTGGCTAAAACATGGCACGTCTTTGTGGCTGGAGGGGCAGCTGATGCTTGACAGCACAACAGCTGCAGTGCACTAACATACCTTCTAGTAATTAGCACCTTGCTGGTTTTACTGTCAGTGCTAGCCTGTGTAAAAGGCTAGAGAACACTGGGTGTTAAAAAGACACACAGCTTTTGCCATGCACTGTTTTGGTTGCCAAGAGTACTTGTGGTTACACAGGGGAAGTGGCAACTCAGTCTGAATGCTAACAGATTCTGGCAGTTGGTTCTTGGTTAGTATTGGCATAATTGGATATTCATTAATGTGCAACAGATGATGAATGTGGAGGAGAACTGAACATTCCTCTCTCATTAAACATTTGGAAACAAATTAATTTCTATTCCAGGTAAGTAGGATTCTTTTTTTCATAGTTAACACAATGTAAATAACAGGAACTCAGTTCTGTCTTATTTTGCAATTCACAGAAATCTTGAAATGAACTAATGAGGGACACAGGAAAAAGAGCTGTATCTTGGACTACACAGGGATATAATCAATATGAATTCCTCCGAGCTGTATCTGTTTCCCCGCCACCCCATTGATTTTGTAAACATTTTAGTGTTGGCCATAATCCCCTTTGTACATAAATAATTCCCTGGTAGTTTCTTCTCTATTTTAATTAATTCTAAAGTGACCGACTTGAGACCTTTTCCTTTAATGTTATTACTAAAACTGAGAAATTTTCCCTCATTTTCTTCACAGCCTTAATCTGACCCCTGTGAAATCAGTAGGCATATTACATTCTCAAGAATTGGTGCCAGAGACAGCCAGAAAGTGTCAGAGTTAGGAACTGCAAGAAAATTAGAAATCTTGAGGGAAAAGCAACCCGTTTATAGTAAAGTATTTTCTTTATTTGAACTTGCATGAGTTTCTGTTACAGTTAATAACTCCCTATCCTTCAAAAAACAAAAACAACTTAAAGGAGACTGAGATGGTCCTTCTGGGACTGCAGAGCTGCGATACAGTCATTATACCCTCCTTCTCAACGAAGGATACAGGGAACATGAGCTGCCTATTTCCTGTTAAATGGAATTAGTTTAAAAAAAAAAAAATAAAAAATCTTTGAATCTATAACCTGGTCGATTGGTGCAATTTCTTTGACTTAAGTCTTGGAAAATAATATTGCTTGAGTTAAAGAGATAATGCTGAAATGTTTTTGTTGTGATATAAAAACATGTATCCAACAATTAGCGTAAAAGCTGGCACTGTTATTCCTTTAAATATACATAAAGCTGTAGGAGGTATTTTGGACCACAGATGGAAAGACTGTATCATCTGTTAAACTGTTTGGAGCTACAGGGGATAAACTGAGTTAGGGCTGTCTGAACTGCAGCAGCATCAGTCGATGTTCTTTGATATTCCTGATCAGGGGTGTGTTTAAACCCTAGGGGAATTTTCTTTGAACATATGTCAGTTGTATGTCTTATCATAGGCTGGCTTTATATAGTGGGGCATATTAGATTGTCGCTTGGCTATATCAAGAAAAAAATGTCTTGCTTCTTGGAAAAAATTGAGAATATTTTTGTTGCAGTTGTTTAACCAACAGCAGGACTGAACTGCTTTGTAGTGCTTAGCTGAATTGCAAGAATAATGTTATGGTAGGCACGTAGACAGGAGATACCCCTTATATATATAAGATTAACCTGAATCAATGTGCTTGTAGTGTGCCACTGAAGTTCCGGTGTTTTGGTTTTTGCTAATTTTATAGTTGGCCTTCCTTAAGAGATGCCATTGCAGTTTCAGGGTAGCTATACGATGCCATCGTAGTCTTGGGGTTTTGACTTACTCGTGAAGTGCTGGAGCATGTCCAGAGGAGATGTACCAAGCTGGTAAAGGGTCTAGAGAACAAGTCATATGAGGAGTGGCTGAGGGAACTGGGGTTGTTGAGTTTGGAGAAGAGAAGGCTGAGGGGAGACCTCATTGCCCTCTACAACTACCTGAAAGGAGATGGTAGGGAGGTGGGTGTTGGCCTCATCTCCCAAGTGAATAAAGACATGACCAGAGGAAATGGCCCAAAGTTGTGGCAGGAAAGGTTTAGGTTGGACATTAGGAAGAATTTCTGTAATGAAAGAGTGGTCAGCCACTGGAACATCCTGCCCAGAGAGGTGGTTGAGTCACCATCCCTGCAGGTGTTCAAGAAACCTGTAGATGTGGAACTTCATGCTCTCCTGGCTGAGACTGTAGGGTTTTTTGTGGGTGTTATTTTGTAGAATGTGTGTGGTGTTTGTGTTTGTTTGGGGTTTTTTGTGTGTGTGTGTTTTGAGTGTGGGGTTTTTTTTGTGTGGGTTTGTTTTTGTGGGGTTTTTTGTTTGGTTGTTTTTTTTGTTAGGTTTTGTTTGGTTGGGGTTTTTTGTGATGATGGTTGGCCTTTCTGATCTCAGAGGTTCTTTCCAACCGTTCTGTGATCAGATTTATCAGTAAGCATGTTTATTTGTCACATAGCATGAGAACAGATAGAGGAGTTATTATTTCCACAGTGTCTAGGACTTAGGTTTTTGGACACAGGTTCTCATTGTGATAGGTGTTATTCAGTTGTATAATAAAAACTGGGTTTGTTTTCCAGGAAGCTTTATAACCTAAGTACAAGACAAGAGACTGTGTTTCAGGTGAGAGGAAGAAAATGTGGGAATATGGCTTGAAGCTGAAATCCTAGACCAGCTTCATTTTAGCTAAAGTAAAATCCTGCTTTTTTGTGTTATTAGTTTCTTCTTTAAAATTTATTTTGGTAAGCCTAGAAAAATTCTGTAGGCATGTACTGCATGTGGTGATGGAAGTAAGGCAGAGGGATCTCTGTGAAAAGTAGGAAGCTGCAGTAAGTTCTTCAATGAGAACTGTCAGTTTCTACAACAAACTTGGCCTGCAAGTGAAGAGGTCTGCAATGTCCTGCTCCACAGGGCAGGCAGTCACTGGAAAGGGTCAGTAGTTAATTTCCACCACGGGGGAGCTGCAGTGTGGCATGCTGCCCCATGTCAAACCGTGTCAGGGCATAACAACAGAAAGCCACAGACAGCTGGAAAAAATGCAGAAGTGTGGAACTGGTTGGAGTCCACCTTGAGCTGAAACCTTTGTTAGGGCTTTACTAGAAAAGGACTATTCCAACTGTCATGCTTGGGATGATACTGTTAACTGGAGAACTAATGTTCTCCAGTGCAAGGTGAAAGAATAAGTGGCTGTATTTGTTTGGCTTTTTTTGAAAAAAAAACAACAAAAAACAACAAACCAAAACAACTTGTCAGAAGTGACTGTTGTGATTTGATTCTAATAGGGAGTCAACCTCTTGGCACCAAACGAGTGACTGTAGGTAAAATGGGATGAGTACATGATAGCCCTTGAAATTGAAGACACACATGACAGAAAGTGGCACATCAGTCAAGTACCGTGCGGAGATTTTATTGAATCTAAATAATGCGAACTTGCACTCACACATGGACTTGTGTAGCTTCACATGATTAGAACTGAAAAAAATGCTGAGAGTAGGGCTGTCAAGTGCTGTATGGTCCATGCTTTCCATGTGTTGGTCCTCCCCTGGTGGCCACTGGGGAAACTAGAGCTGAAAGCTGTTCCTTGTTCCACTTCTGGCTTTTCCGATACAAGAAGTAGCGTTGGTCAGATTTGGGAGGACCCCTAGACAGCACCCAGTTTCTTGATTTCTCCAGCATGTTTGGGCTGTGAAGTTCAGCTCAGTAATCTGTCCACCAGTTAGCTTTGTTGCTCATGAGGTGGCCTGTGGTAGTTAAGTGCTGATGTGATAACGTATGTGTGGATGAAGTACAACTTACTGAAAGGTTTAAGAGCTTTTTCCTGTGTGTATCTAGTGCACTGTTACTTGCACTATATCATAGAATTGTAGAATGGCTGGGGGTTAGAAGGGACCTTAAAGATCCTCTAGATCCAAGAAAACCACAAAACAGAGTCCTCAAAATATTGTGAGGCAGGTATGATGCTGCTGTGAAGTATTGAACTGAACATTGCCTGAGGAGTTTACCTGAATTTTGACTTGAATGCAGTGCTCAGTTCTCATGTTCCTCTGCCCTTATAAACCAACTCTTTTAAAATTTAGCCATCAAAGTTGGCTTGAATGTGTGTAGTGAGATGTAGGGATGAGGATAAATGTTAGTGTATGATCAAATAATTGTTCTTTGCTGTGTGTGCTGTGCGTTTCCATTTAATGACTTCAAGTATCTCACATCAAGTTTCATGTATTTCCCTCCATTACCTCTGTCAAAGAAAGAGTGATGTTTGCTCATTATCACAGAGTCACTTTGTTGAGATGAGGGGCAATGCTAAAGGATGTTCATAAACTGTGAAGTTACCAGAAAAAGTGTTGTAACCTCTGATAATGTGAGTTGCTTATTTATGAAGAGAAACATCACTCATAGCTGCATGCTACATGCATAGCTACATCTGTACCTTTGGGCTGTTGTTTGTCTGTTGTAATCTTGTTGCAATAATTAAAACATCAGAGAAATGAACAAACCAAACCTCATTTTAGTGTAATAGAGCTTATGATGCCTGACAGATAGAAGTAATTAATTTTTGCATGAAAAGCAGACAGTGGGAGTGCTATCAAAACTGCACTAACCAAACCGTGTATTGAGGAGGGACTAAACACATTTGAACTGCATGGAACTTACTGACACAGAAAACATTTGGGTTTCCTTGTTTGTTCCTTGCTAGTATTTTGTTGTACTAAGAGGCTGCATTTGTCATATCTGAGCAAAGCCTAGTTACTCACCAGCTGCTTTTGTTGCATTTTATACTAAATTCTCATTTACTGCAAATGGTATCTTTCCTTTCAAAAGGTGCCAGCCATATTTTTTCTAGATGTCTCATGAAACTTGATGCAAACCCCAGGCGCACTTGAATGTGATTGACTTTTTTAATTTGTTTGGACAGCTTAGATATGTAGCCTCTCCATCATTTCTTATTTTTTTGATAAGGTTCTTGATTTTAGCTGAGATTTCTGAGAACTTTGCTGATTCCTGTGGTCAGAATCTATTTTCTCTGAAGCTTAGGACAGCAGTTTTACTTGCTGGCTCTAGAAGTGAATAGTTAAATATCCTGCTTTTAGCTGTTCTTGCCTCACTGTCTCTAGGTGGGCATGTTGGGAGAGTTGAACAGCTATTTACAAGTGGTTTAAGCAGAATACAAGTACTTTCCCAAGCCTTTTATCATTCTTATTTCCATGTTTGGAGCACTGACCTTTTTTTTTTTGTGTGTCTTTACTGAAAAGGTTTCTTTGCCTCTACATGGGGTCCTTGAATTTCACTTCCAGTGGAACTAGAGCTCAGTGTGGCCCCACAAAAGCAGCAGCTGATTGCTGGGGCCCAGCATTGTTGAGTTGCTGCAGTTCCCAACACTCTGGATTCCAAGAATGCGTCTCCCAGGGGACCAGGAGTTGACCTCACAAAGCAGTAATGATACAGAGACTTGCCCATTGCCACAGGGACAGGAGCAGTGCTTGTAACCAACAGATAAAACAATCCTGTCTTTGCTGTTTGCAGAGCAGATTAGAAAGTGCAGCACACGCAGAAGAAATGGTAAGTTCTCACAAAAGAAAACTCTGCTTATGAGTACCAATGGCCACTACTGACAGGTTTGTTTGTTTTTTTTTTCTACCAAAAAATTAAGCAAACCCTCCATGGGCTATTTGTAGTGATTAAAAAAAACCCCACGTGGCTCTTTTGAGTTAGTAAGGTAGACTTGAATCAAGTTATCTGAGCTTCATGATGACACTTTAAATGACATTCATCTGCACATCTCAGGTGACTGCCCACGTCATTGAATGTTACCTTGATTCAACTTAAAAGTCACATGAGATACTGCTTTTAAGCTCAGCAAATGAGGTTTTTGTTGGAATGCAATATTTAGTAAGAAAGTGTTATTAAAATCATAACAGGGCTTACCTACTGGCAGTTCCCTGATGCGATTGGAATGAAGTCCTTTTCAGTTTTGTGATGTGTTTCTTTCTCTCTTCATCAGTATGTTATTCTGGTGGTTTGAAACATGTGGGTATGGATTTTTAAAAAACCTTCTACAGAAGTTTTTTTAGGATCCCTAGCTGAGCAATCTCTCTGGTTTTGTTTCTTCAGGGGATGAAAGGGCTCACAGCCCCTCCAGGAACAAACTTTCTGTATCCAGTAAATGCCATGGTTAATTAAATTAAGTTAAATAAGAATATAGTAGGTAGACAAGTTATGCTATATGTTAAATAGTTGAAGAGTTAAATATGCTGTATGAGGAGGAGGAAATAGTTTATTTTTCTTGTGTACGAATAGTGAACTAGTTACAGCATATGATGAAAAGGAGTGCAGCAGAAAGAAAATGTATAGTTCTCATGTTAGAGACAAGCTGTCAGACCTTTTCCCTTGCCTTGGTAAGTGCCTCAACCATTGGCCTTACAAGGGAAATTTCAATCCCTGCTGGTGAATCTTTTATGAGCAAACATAAACCAGTCCAAGCTTCACCTGCAGACAAGTTTGCTCTGATCGTTGGGATGGTGGCCAGGGAAATGGCAATGTGAATCCTCTAAAGTGGAGGAGTGACCTGGACACTCAATGTGTCTGAACACATTTAGTGTTTGAGCTGTTGAACAGAGGGAAGAAGCCGCTTCTTTCTCCTCTGTCTGTTGGAAAAAGAAAAAAAGAAGGTTGTCGCCTTTTTAGAGAGAGGATCAATTCCTAAAGATACTTCAGCTCTTAATCTTCAATTTAAATCCTTAAATTCTCATGACTTTAATGGGTGTTTTAAGTGCTTAAGTAGGAATTAGGTACCTACACACTTTGGTGTAGAGGTGTCTCCCCGTCGAATGCAGTGAGGCCTCTAAGCCTGGAGGAGAGTTGGGATTTGAGCTAAACCCTTGTCAATATATATTTTTTTTTTTGTCAACTAACCCAGGCCATTTCCTGCTCAGCAGGCTCACTGATGTGAATCCCATGCTGTGAATTGCCCTTCTCTTACACATGGACCTTGGATCTCTAGCTCAGGTTGATAGATTTTTGGTCTAGGAACCAGACCCCTGTACATCTTAGGGAGCTAAGAATAGTTTTGTGGAGTTGTGGCCTCTAAAACAGCAGTTTGGACCCAAGCATTTGTTATGTCTGCCTCTATGTTGTTTGACTAAATAATTTTAATAATTAGAAAGATTCTGTTTGTATGAGATGAGTTGTCCTTATTAATAGCCTATGGAGTAAACAATTGCAGGAAATATTTAAAGATAGCTCAGGGTAGCACTCCTTTTGGCTAGCTCAGCACAAAGAGCAAAATGTGGGAACTCGTTTGGGAAAGTGAGCTTCTGTATCCTTAAAGATGAGGAAACTAAGATGAAGCAATCCAAGCCTTTTCTGAGTTTTATTGTCTACTGAACAGGTCACTCAATCCAGTAAAGGGATTTCATTAATATACATATCAATAAATAAATTCAGTTATGTGATTTATGCTTATGTTATGAGATGATGCACAGACACTTTTCTGTACATGAGACATGAATGTAACTTGAGAATAGTCCTGACTTAGGATCTTAAATTGGGTGCACAATGTAAGATCCCAACATTGTGAAAGTTAAAGCACAATTTCTAGTAGAATTTGGTGTAACATTTAGATCAATTTTAAGGACAGGTCGGAGACTTCCAGATTATATTTGAGCGATGAAAGGCTTAGATGAACGAGTGGTGACCACTGAAAGATTACTCATGTGCTTATCAGTTTAATTTTTAATTGCTGCAGTAGCATCCTTGAAAACGTTGTAACCTGTCATCCTTACTCACTGTAGTAAAAGAGGAAGGTAATAAAAAATATGTACCTAAAGAACAGGTGCTTTCTCGTGCAAAAGTTAAGGAAATGCCCTCTGCCATACTGTTTATTATTTATTTAACTGTTCATAAGAAGTGAAAGGAAAAAGAAACAAAGCAAAAATAGAGAGAACTAGAAATGTGCATCTGTGGATGTCCTGGCATTTCTTATCTGAAAAGGTGATGTTTTAATTACCTGAATAGATAGTATAATTGTGGGTAGAGAAGTATTCTGATTGGTAGTATTAGAACCAGAAAATAACAGAAAGTGGAAACTTCATAGTTGAAATAGAATGCACTAGAATGTGGTTTTATGTTAGAAAGAATGCTAATTTAATCAGACTTCTGTAACACTCAGCTGTTTTATGGCTCATGCTTCATTTAATATCTTCATTAGAGGGTGAGTAACTTTATATCCGAACTTGAAAAAAATTCCAAAAGTAAAATTGAATATTGGAGTATTTGTAAACTTGGTGATTTGAGTTCTTTTATTCCCTTTGAGAACAGAAAACTCTTAATGCCAAGTTTCAAGAGCTGGATTTAAAAGTGCTATTCTTTACCACCTGTGGAGATCCGAGGTCTTTTAGAAGTCCTTCCATTTCTTTGTGTGGTTCAAATGAAATAGAATATTTGGGACAATTTCACAGGGTGGAGTTCTTGTCTTTACCACGTTTTACCCATTGTAACAACATCTAAGCAGAATTCACACCAGCAGCAAGGATTTTGTACCTGTTATCACAAATTAGCACCTACACCCCTACTTGGGTGGGCTCACCTCCATAATGAGAGCTGAGATTTGTGGAAGTGCCAGTAGATGTTCCACCCACACATCAAAGATCTCTTGGTTGAAGTCAGGTGCTGAGGCACTGAATACAGTTCCTTGTAATTCCTTGGAATTACTAACTGAAAAGGGTACTTGCAAGTCTTCTTGAAGGGGAATTTAAACAGAAATGTGTGGAAGGGAAAAGGAGACTGTCAGTGTTTTATGTTATGCAAATACATTATCTTTTCACATCTGTGCTGCTACTTCCCTATTTGCTTATCCTTTAGTATGTTCAGGTTAAGCTTTCATGAGTTGTACAAGTTGTCAAGAGCTGATGGTGATTATGATTGTCCCCTGTTTTGGCTGAGAATGCTCAGATGCACTGGCAGAGCCATGTAGCTGTGAGAGAGAACAATAGTGTCATTGACTCTCACTTGACATGTCCTTTCTGTATTTTTGCATCTCCACTTATGCTTTTATTGGAAAAGCCAGGCCTGAAAAGATAGGAAACTGGTCTGAGAGATCAGTATAGTACATTTTGCTTGCTCAGCAATGGATCAGCTAACCAAAACCATTTGTGGCAGGTATTTGCCGAAGCTTGTCTTAAAAAACCTTTAGGGATGGAAACTCTACAGCTTCAGCTTGGAATTTTATGCCAGTGCTCTGGTGATTTTGCCATAAGAAGACCTCTTGTCATACCTAGTCTAAGCTGCAGTCTCAATCCTAATTTAATGGGATAGTTAAAAAAAGCAAGAAAATGAAGTCTAGAGAGTCAGTGTTATATCTGAGGGTTCAATGAGTCAGTATCACGTTGTTGCAAAAGTTGGCAAACTCAATCATGAAACAAGTACAAAATGTAATTGATCTTTTTGCTTCCTTCAGCATCACAACACATCACTTAGAGCACTTCTTCCAGATCTGAACACTGCATGTAAGATTTGGATTTACTAGAAAAAATTCAGGGATGTTAAGCTAACGTAATCATCCTTGAAAAGGGTGGTGGTCTTAGGCTATTGATGAGGAGGACACAGCGTAACAATCTTCAAATACATGAAAGGCTGCTGCAAAGACTTCTGAATAGTCCATTTTCACCCTTGTGTTCGGTGTTGGGTTTGTTTGTTTCCTGCAAAACTGACTGATCATTTATTATTCCCACTCAGTATCAGTGTAGTTTATTGTTTCCATGTAGGTGCATAATCTTGCCCTTTTCGAATTATATTCTATTTTTAAAGAATTGTTTCTCCAATTTGTCAAGACATCTTTGAATTCTTATGCCCACCAATGTTCTTTTAATTCCTGCCAGGTTAGCATGTTTGGCAAATTTTGTTTGTTTATTTCATCATCTAGGTGAAAACACTGAATAATATGAAAGTCAGGACAAACTCTGTTGGCAACAGTGCTTAAGATGGAGTTTCATTAGTAAAGCAAATACAGGCTTCACACACAGTTCAAAAGTTCTTTTAGGACACAATGTATGTCACAAGAAATCTTTAGAGCCTTAGCTGATCTGTTGGTATCTTGAAATAACTCTGGGGTCTTCAGGGAAAAACGAAAGAGGAAGAGGGCTGCAGTGTCCACATCCCATTGTGAAGTGACATCTATGCTAGGGCTTCCAGATGCTGCTCATTCTTACTTCAAAATATATTTTTGTATTGACTGTGCCCATTGCTGTGGAGGGCTGCAAGTGATCACTGCTTCCTTTGGGAATTACGAAGGTGGATGCTCAGCTGATGTAACTGAATCGTTGCTTCAGTGTCTGACTTCTGTGTCCCAGTTCCACCAACTAAGTCTGCCTCTGTTTAGCTTTCAATGTTGTGAATAGTCCCATTGAGTCAGCTGGAACTACTCAGGTGCTTCAGGTTGAAAACGTGGAAGTGCTTGGCTGGTTGTGCCTTTGCACTTTATGACTGTTCAACACTTTGAAGATATTTCTATTGAATGAAGTTATTACCTTTGAAATTTTCAGCTTTGTGGGATCGTGACTTTCTGAACTTCTAGCATTAGAAAATGCTTTTGTCCATGAAATTCTAAATAGCTTGCAATTCCTGCTAGCTGCTGTACTAAGAAGCTGTAACTTAATTTACTTCGCTTGATCTCTTTCGGTCATTGTTGAACAACATCATATTTTTCACCAGCATTGTCCCTTTTTAGCTGAAACAAGCTCACACTAGTGAGCAGTTGGGTTTTTAAAGCATTGTATCCAAGAGGAGTTCAAGTAGACGGATTACAAATACTGGTGATGATGGTGCAAGATCCTTCTGCATATTGAAGCCTGACTGGACTGTTAGTCCTGACTGTCAGTCTCAGGGGAAGTTTTTTTTGGCAGCTGGTTTGTATTTGGAATTTGCCTGCACTACACTGTTAAAATAAAGTCATCTTACATGTTCTGTATAAGCAAGTGCTATTTCTTGTAGATGCCATGCACTTTCAATAATGTGTGAGGCAGATAGCATAGTTGAAAGTTAACCACAACTGGGCTACATGTGAGAAAAATAACCTTTGTTCAGAATGCCTAAAAGCAGTTGATGTAAATAAGGTTGTAGGTTTTTTTGCACCAGTTCAGAGTTTACCATCTTGTGTGACTTGCACTTTTTAGTTTTTAGATTACATGAAAAATGCAAAGCACTGATGAATACTTGAATCAAGAATTGCATGTTAAAATATGACTGAAAGAAAACATTTAATTGTAGATTTTTGACAGTGTGGTACAGGAATCAGTCAACACATCAGTTGTATCTCTTAATCATTTTTCATGTATGGTACCTGATAATAGAAGGTGTCCACTAATATGTCAAACTGTGTCTTTAAAGTAAATTCAAGATGAAGAGAAGAAAAAAGACCAATAAATATTTTACCCATTATAAGTGAATGTTATTCCTGAATGCATGGTTAGAACAAATTATTGTTTCACCTTTTCAAAATAAACACACAAAAACCTCCTGGAAAATAAAGTGGAAAGTGGAGATCACTAATAATGCTTAATCTCATGGGTTCCAGTTTATTATTAATGGCATCAGCCTACACGGTGATTCCAGGCAAGGTTTTAAAGTTAAGGGAAAAGGAAAAAAATAAGCTTAATAAAATGTTAACGTGACAATAAGTGAGTCTGCTAGAAACACAAAAGTTGAATGTCAGTCAGTGACATTCATAAATTGTGAGTTAAAAGCACTGGAAGCTTCTGTGATACCAGAAAAAGAAAGTAATTGGTGTCTGCTGTTGTCAGCAGTATTATTTATCTTCAGTATTTTCCCTTTTGTTGCTTGAGATGATCTGTGTAATTTCTTTCTCTCTTAGCCTTGAGACTGGAGAAAAGAAGGAAAGGCAGAAAATCAAGGGCAGGGAAGCTTTCGTAGAGTGATGTGTTTCAACCCTCTCCCCTCCTCCCCTGCTTCTGGTGGTATATAATAGTGTAAGCCTTCTAAACATGAGAGTTGAGATAGAATGCACTCAAAGATAATGCTTTATATAAAATTAGTTTTCAGAATAACATGAGTTTTGAATTGCTTTTTCTCAAAAGTTGCCTTAATCACTGTGTGCAGTCTGCTGTAGAAAAGAGCTGAGCTAAGGCCTGTGCACTCTTGGTCAATTGGACATCAAAAGCTCAATTTCCAGTATTTTTATTTTTCCATTGTGTAAAAGTATTCTTACAGAGAGATCTGTATCTGATACTTTCCTTTTTCTTTTTTTCCTCTGTCCCTTGATAATTAGATTGGGCTAGGCTATTTCTGGGTATAAGGTTTCTAAATTGCAGAAAGGAAGTTTTTTTAACACATTTTTCAATTTAAGATACATTTGGAGCCAGGAGGTGAGGCACATGCCCCTCCTGGCTGTTTTTTTAAGGAGTGTTGACCTCTTGTCGTGGCTAGAAACCGGCTGTGACCACTGTGGTCCACCTTTACTCTGCTTCTGAAAATGAAATGGGACCTCGTCTTACTGACTTTGTTCCAAAAAGCATTGGGTTGTTAGTCAATTATGCCATTCTAAAGGAAATTAGCTATAGCAGTGGAGAATGATTGGTATATGTTAAAGCTTAAGTTCTGTTGGGCTGTCATCACAGCTGGGTGTAATGTGGATGTCAGTGGGTAAAGAAACGGAGATGACTTGGGCATGATTCTGGAGTTTAGTGACACTACAGTCACTGAATGTTTAAAAATTGCTTTTCTGTTGGACCTTTGCAAAATTATTTCATTTCTGAAGGGAAAGTGCTTTGTTTCTCAGGAGAACACTGTACCCCTGGTGCTATTGTGGTTGCCATGGCAGTTTGCTAGCAAGCAACCTCTTAAATACATTACCACTGGCAAAGCAATGGTGTCTTTTGTTTATTGCTTTGACAGATGCTCATTTTATAGAATATTCTACACTGAATGGCTTGATTTTTGGGATAAAATACACTTTTTTTTTTCCGAAATGTCATTACTTTTTAATGAGCAAGTTTCTGAGTTACCTTCACTTCTTAAAATTCAGTAAATATGCAAACCTCCCACCCCTTTTCCCAGTCTTCCTCCTTTTTCAGAAGCTGTTTTGGTAACTGGTTTGCAAGTGTGATTTAGCCAAGCTTACATAATCTTACTGAATTTCATAACTTTCAGACATGTGATTTGCCTGTTGAGAATACCTGCTTTAATTTTGTTTGCAATCTGTCCTTGTTCCCTTGTTAAGCTCTCAGATATAACACAGAAGAACAGCCTGTGCATGCCTGCACACAGGCTTGTGTTTGTGTGTGGAGGGTGGGTAGGAGGGTGAGTGATCTACTTGCTGTTTAATAACTGAGTCTCATTTTGGTTTTTTGTTGGGTTTTTTTTGTAAATTTTCTGAAGTGTCTGAAAAAAAAACTTGTGTGATTTTTTGTGTTTTTTTTTTTTTTTTTTCAAGTGTTTTCTTCAGATGAGAGTCTTGGTCACTATAATCTCTTAAAGAAGATGATGTGGGAATTCCTTTTGAAAAGGAATATATTGGTATTATTCACACCCAGACATCCAAGGTGATGGAATTAAAACAAAAGGGCATAAGGCTAAACTGTATCTATTGGCACTTTTCTGAAGAAGTGCTGCTTAAACTGAATAGCTAAGGATTATCACAGAAGGTGGTGTGGCCCAGACCCTCTCTCTCCCTGAGACCTTGTTCCCATGTTGCAGGGTTTTGCAAGCAACAGGGAAGTGTTAACAGACCTGCAGCAAAAAATTGTGAGGGTTGCCACAAAAAATTGTGGCTCATGTGTAGAAAGCTGGGCAAGTGGGTTATTGTCTCTGCACATTCTTTGTGTTCCTAGTCCACCTGCTCTGGGTGGGAAGATGGTGGCATCTACTGTAAGATGAGATTTATTAAGACATATAGCATAAGTTGAAGTAACAGTCAAGCCCTTAAGCAAGGTTTGATTTAGCTGCTTGCAATTTTTTATGAAGGCTCTAGTGAAACTTACTCAGAAGGTTATTCTAATCCTGTTCCGCAATATGAAAATAAAAGTGTAATTTAAAACAAATGACTTGCCAGACATTGAATGCCTGGTGAGCTTGTGCTGTTCGCTGGTGCAGAGGGTCATCAAATCAAATATTGTGGCTGAATTTTTGAAGTGCTCAGATAATTTTATGACCAATAGTAGCATTTGTAGTTCTGAAAGGTAAGATAAAGATCATCAGCTCTCATGCTTCAAGGCGTAAGATAATCACTGCAGTGTTACAGGAGGGATATTTCCCCACTGAGCAGCATTACACAGTTGGTTATGTGCATTATGAGGTGTGTTCTTTCCTTTGATCTAAACCATTAGCCAAAGGTGACACTTGATGGGTGAGCTGGTTACTAAGACAAGTCTCATATTAGCCATAGAAAGGATAAATGTTTCTATGTGGAAGGGTTTTGTTGCATCACATAATCCAATCTGTTGCATACAGGAATGCTGATTCACTGAAAATGAAATAAAGGTGAGGGGTTCCCATTTTGGGCTCAGGAACTCTTCAGCTGCTGTGGCATGCTCATTGTTACTATACATATATATATATATATGGATGATGATTTGTTGTTTTCTTAGAGCTCTCTCCTGCCTTGCTCCCACTTGGAGCCAGCTTCAGACCACAGTCTTCAGGTGTGCACTTCCTGATTTCACAGTAGTTGGCAGGGAGACACCTGGGCTGAAGAGTAAAAGCTCTGTATGCAGTCAGGGTTGTCAGGCACTGCTGGATCCTGTCTGAGATCTCTGCCCTGATGGATTAGACCTAGCTTCCACATGGTTATTGAATACTTTTGTGCCCTCTCTGTGTTTAGAGCTAGCCACAAGAAAAAACTAAGCATAGTAAGCATAAATAATAATAATAATAATAATAATAATAATAATAATAATAATAATAATAACAATAATAATAATAATTTTTTTTTTTTTTTTTTTTCTCAGCTCCAAGATTTCCTCACTTCTTTTTCATAGTGATTTTCCCATTCTCATAATCAGTTAGAAGCCATTTTCTGGACACATTCACAGGTGTGGTTTTGAAAAGAGGTGGTCAGGAATCTCTGCACTGTTTTTTATGAGGTCTGAGTAGTCCTTCTCCAAGTTGACTGAAAATGTCTTGCACATCCCAGAAATTCATTAGACCCGTTTGTAGCTGCAACACGTTCGTACCGCATAATCGTTCTATTGACCAGCTTTCTTCTCCTCCATTTCTTGCAATTGATGAACTTCCACTTTAAAGCAGAAATCCATGTCATTAGTTTGTCTTGTCATGATGTTACACTTTTTGCTTTTAAATTTCATCCCATTCAGTTTTCTAGCTTACAAGGTCATCTCATTCTTCCCATGTGATGATCTTATGCTCTTCCATGCTGATAACTCTATCATCTTTGCATTTCCTAACCTCATCCTCGTACTGAGGTTACTAATGAATGTATTACACAGGATCAATCCCAGGAGTGTCTCCCGAGAAATACTATTGGTAACATTTCTCCGTCTTGAGAGAGGCTTTTTCCAGCTTAGATTCATATATCACTTTCCACAGACAGTTTATATCTGTATCTTTATATCTGTATTATGATTTTTTTTTTTTTTTCCTTTTAAATGATAATTACTTGTAGGACACTATCAGATGCTCGATTTAAATCTAGATGTATGTTGTACTACATTACCCTTGTCTAAGTAGTCAACTCTCTTCGGAAGAAAACACATTATTTTTCTCAGGTGATCTAATATTGAGAATGTATTTCTTTTTATCCCACTTCAAGTCTACCTCCATGCCCTCAATTACTGGCCCTTCTGAAGTCTGCAGTATTCAGTGTCAAAATCATATCAATATCTGTTTATTACTTCTCCTTTCTTGGAACATAGGTCCCATCTTTAGTACTCCCCAGTGTTATTTTTGCTTTAGCAATTAGGATCTGGGATGCACAAAGAACAAGGTTTTCAAGTAAAGGTTTCTGAAACTAATTTATATAATGGGAAACCTTTAGTTCCCGTTAGTTTATAGGTTTCAGTAAAAAAAGAACTTGCCAGTGAATTTGTGTTTTCTTCTTCTGGTTCTTTCAGTGTGCTGGAAATGCTCCTGTCTGTGTGTCGTTATTCTGAGGAAAATATAGGATATTTGCCCAGGTTTGTGGCTACACAGAGTTAGTTTTTCATTGACTCTATATGGGAAGAAGAGAATCCATAACTAGTTATTCTCTTTAGTTTCCTCCTTCTCTTCTGCTTAGGTGAAAAAGAACCCTTCACTCTTCATTCTGTTTTCCTTTGAAAGATTGAGCTCTTGGTGCTGTTTTTAGCGTGTGCCTGACGTGGGAGACACAGTTTACCTTGTTAATCAACCTCTCTTTTCCCATCCTTCTAAGTTTTTTTTGCTTACTCCTGATACCTGCTTTGAAGTGCTTTTCATCCTTGTTGTGTTTGTCTTACTTTGATTCCAAATAATTTCAACTTTTATTAAAGTTATTTCTCTGTGTTCTTGAACTCGATGCAGGCCATTCAATTGGGGTAACTTTCTTAAGCTCTCAGAGTTGGCCCTGTTAAATCCCAGACCTTTTTGTAGTCTTATTTTAATAGATGCTGTTATATATATCAATTAACTTTGATCCATTTCTTTCTTTGGTCAGCTTTTCTATAGGGTTATTGCTGCTTTTAAATTCTTGACCTGTGATGGTGTCCTAGGGAGGTTCAGCTGTGATTAGAGGTAAAGAACAAGCCTGAACAAACCAAACTTCACATTGTGGGTAAAAAATTGCAAACTGACACACACAGATCACTAAAAGTAGATGTTTTCAATCTGTTCTTGTCTTCTGATTTACTCCCAGTCATTAGGATGTGATGACAGGATTACTCTTGGCTTCAGTTAAGTGAGAACAAACTTTAAAAAAAAAGTTTGCAGAAAAAGTAAGCAGAAAAAACCCCACAAATTAATGGGGTCTTTCTGTACAATTACTGTATCCACAATCAAATTAATTCCCTTGTTGCTACACCTCGGTCACTTCTGTGGAAGGCCCATGGCCAGTCAGGGTGTAACAACCCCATGGCATTGCTCTTCTTGTTTCCTGTTGTAAAACATGTCAAACCCACTAAAATCATAGTTTGAAAATTAGAGCAGTTTGCTGCAATAGAAATATGGCAAAAGGTAAGAAACCTGTTGGTTCTTCTTAACCTGTTGAATTCATGGCTTGTCAGAGAGCTCATTACCAGAACCAGAGCAGCTCTCTTTCACATGGAACAGGCATTGCATACTGCTGGTTCAACAAGATAGTTTCATTCAAAATCCATTCTACCCTTTATTTTCAGTTTTCTACATAAATTCTGACCCGGATTTTTCTGACTGAGATTGTGAAATCTGACAACTTTGTAGACATATTTGTAAAGGCTTTTTTTAGGGAAATTTGCCATAATATTTCTGCTTAAACTGTATTTTGAAGACTGAGTTAATGAGAAACTCTAGATCTTAAAACATTTATAAATAAAATACATATGGAACTAAGTGTTCAAAAGAAATACCTGGTCACAAAAATTTATCAAGTCTGCTAGATTTGGCCTAATAAAGGGAATTTAAACATTTGGATTTTAGGCATTAGACTTATAGAATGTCTTAAATTTTTAAGCAATGTTCATATCCCTAAATTGAACTAGAAGGAGAAGAATATAGGGGCAATATTAACTTGCAGGTTGAAAGGAGGAAAGGGGCAATTCAAAATTCATCAACTTTTTTTTTTTTTTTTAAAAAAAAACAGAAATAATTGTAAAAAGCAATAAAACCCAAGCAATTTAGCAGGCAATGTAGTGCCCAGGATGAAGGGATCAGAGAGACTAGAATGCTGGGGGAGCCTGGGGGCTCGAAAAAGAGTCTGCTCTGGTCTCGGGAGAGGGATGACAGCTAAAACATGACCTGAATAATGTGTGGTTTTAAAAGATTGTAATTCAGTGTCATAAGAAGGACCAACTACCAGTCCTTCTGGTAATGGAGGTTACAGGGGTTTTTTTTGAGTATTCAAATTACTTTTGTATAAAACCAAATGTGACTTCTTAGATTTGCACATGCAGTAATATCTCTGAATTTTGGATCAGAAGATGTATCTGAGGTTATTGATTTTAAAGTTATTCTACAGAATCAGTAGCAAATGTTTCAGCTGTTTATAGAATGAATAACAAGTATTAAGATGTTAAGAAATTTATAGAATTGGGATGAAGAATTGTAAATATTGAGCAGGATTGTATAACAATAAAAAAATAGCACTGAGTTTACTCACAACTGCAAACAGGAAGACCTTTTGATATTGTCTCTATTTATGCTTCTCCCACCTGTGGTTGGGATGGTTTCCTGGTGGGGGAGACCCTTGTTCAAACCTCTTTACATCCTCTTCTGTGTGTGGCACTCTCTGGCAAGACTGAAAAATGTTATTTTGGAAATGTCACCCTCTCCAAAAAGTAGTTCATTTGTATTACTGATCTCTGCTACCTTAAGGTGTTCTAAATTCACAAATGATTTCTAATAAGCTAAAACTGTATTTCTAAAATGTGACCAATTTACTAAAAGTAAAAATAAGTCATCTGGCTCTGCTAAATACTTCCCAAAACCCAATAAATAATTTCTAATACTGGACATTTTTGCTCGTTTTGATTTGTTAGAGATTAATTCAGGTTCTGTGTACTCTGTGTTCCTGAAGAGCTGCCTGTTCTACATTTCCCTTACAGACAGTCCATATTTATCCCCTGCTTGCTGTTGTACCAAATTTATCTGCTTCCATTCCTCAGGGAGTAACTCCAGGTTGTGTCTGTGGTCTTTGGAAAGCTCTCTAAAATATGTACGAGTCTGAAAGTGACTGACAGTCTCTCTATTCCTAACAGTGCAAAGTAGGGATATCATCTTGGTAGGGAATAGATATTATACTTTTGATTTGTATTTAGTCTGTGTGATTTTTTTTTTTTTTTATCCATAGGTACTTTTGGCATAACTAGCTCATAAGGAGAAACAGGTCTAGTATAATGATGATTTCACACTTACCTCAGCTATAAGAAGACATGCTACAGAATACTGTGAACCTTAAAACCTCTAAAAACAGCGATGAAAATAGACAGGTGCAGAAACAGAGCAAGATATTGCTACTGCCTTGCACTGTCACTGTCATATGTGAAAAATGGCATTTAAAAAGAAAACATCAAAGAGTAAATCTGTGTTTTAAACGCAAGTGACTATCACCTCAAGAATTTGAGAACTCCTCCCCATCTGCCTTTGCCTGCTGAGAAAAAGCAGTAATGGCAGTGAGTGAGTGTGAAGGACTGGACAATGTTGAACCTTTCAGTCTTGACCTCCCTCTTTTTCTATAAAATGAGTGAGGTATTTTTCTTTCAGATCCTAAAGGGGAGAATGGCATCTGAACACTGAGGCAGATGTACTTCACCAAAGGACTGTTCATTGCATGTGAAATAGTTTCACAGCATAAAAAACCCCCCTTTGTTGATGTGATTTCAGTTGTCGCTTACTCTGAGAGATCACGGGTAGTGTATCTCTTAGAGCTCCAGATTTGAGAGACAGATGACAGACTGATTTTATGAGCCATGATGACAGGCTGTGGTGGACTTGTAGCAGAGAAACAAATACCCTTGGAGTTGTGTCATTTTTCGCTCTAGCAATGCAATGAGATGTTTTTATGTTTAGTGGTGTAACCAAGATGTCGAAACCCAGGCTGTGGACACCAGGACTTTCCTTTTTCTATATAATACACTGTAGAGGAGAGTTGTCCAGGTACAATGCCATGGTGGCATCTTTAGTTGGACAGATAGACTAGTCCAGCTGGATGGAAGGTGCCAGGCTGGGGAGCCTCTCTCTTGCTGAGGGACATCATAGCTTTGATCTACAACCATCTGCACAGCCTTGCTGTGGCAGGCTTGCTTTTTTTGCCCCCTGCTCTTCTTTTTATACCTGTACTGACTAAACAGCTTACAGTTGTCTCTGCTGGAATTAGTAGAATGATATCAAAAGTTCTTGTCAGTTCTCTAGTGTGTTCTGTGGGTTGTGACTAATTCAGAAGTTTAGCAGTCAGAGATACTATTGTTTTGAGCCATAATATATGTTTCTTTGTTGTACATCAGCTTGCATCAATAAGTATTGTCAAATCAATTCCTTTATGCCTTCAAGATGTTTGGGCCTTTTGGGTTGACTGTGAGACATCAGCTACCAGTTTTTATTTATATGGATGCTAGATAAAATGGCATGTTAAAGTAAGATTGATAAATTGCGGCACTACAAAAACATAAACCAGTGAGATTTGTACTCTAAGATAGGAACAGTTTTCCCATCAGAGAAAACAGCAAGGAAACAAACAAAAAAGCAAAGAAACAAACAACCAAAAAAAAAAAAAAGGAAAAAAGGTGTCAGTTGAGAGATGCTCTGAGTAGCAGAATAATTTATTTATTTTTTCAAGGTAGTAATAAGTTGGTTATACTTAAGGAATATAATTCACTTTGGTTGCCTCAGAAACCAGCTGTTCATCTGTCAGTAGATTCTTGAATTATTACTCAAATATTTTACTATTATTATATCAACACAATGGCTGATCAGATATTTTAATCAGTGATACTGCAACAAATTAATTTACTGACAGAACCAAATACGGATTTTAGCATGTGGGTAATAATACCCTGGATATGTTCTTAGTGTTTACTAGGCAAGTCTGAAAACCTCCCTGTGACTGAATGAAGACAGATGCTTTTAAATTTGTATCTACTTTGTGTTAGTGCTTATCTTGTGTTCCTGATTCCTGAACAAACTGCAGTATGTGATGTCCCTTTAATTATATGCCCGTGCTTAGGATGCCTAGATAGAGACTTAAGGGTTTTAAAGGGTGACAAGATGCCTTCATTGAAGATGAACACAGCACGCACAGGGAGCATAGCACCTCCTGCACCTGCCTGGGGGAACTGACTATTTTTTTGAATCACGTGTATGTATGAATATCTGTGTGCACCAATTTCTCAATGGTAAGGATATCAACTGTCGGTTTTTTAACCAACTGGAGGTTTGGCTTGCAGGCTTTCTCGTGCACCTCATGAACTGAGTCCTGCCCTTGGGCCAAAGAGCTTTCTCTACCCATCATCCTCGGCACGACACGTCTCCCTTAACCAGGTCCCCTCTCAGTCTTCTTTTCTCAAGACTAAACAGTCCCAGGTCTCTCAGCCTTTCCTTGTTTGGCAGGTGTTCCAGTCCCTTAGTCATCCTCGTAGTTCTCCGTTGGACTCTTTCCAGCATTTCCCTGTCCCTCTTGAGCTGAGAAGCCCAGAATTGGACACAATACTCCTGATGTGATCTTACGACTGCAGAGTAGAAGGGGAGGAGAACTTCCTTGTTGGCCACACTGTTCTTGATGCATCCCAGAATACTATTGGCTCTCTTGGCCACAAGGGCACATTGCTGTCCCATGGATAACTTGTTGTCTACGAGGACCCCAAGATCCTTCTGTAACTGTGTTTATAAGAAATTAATTTCAGTCTTTCTTTTGTTAGAAGGTCTTTATGCTGCCATGTAAACCTCAAAATAGTTTAACCACAATGATTTTGCTATGCCTGTGTAATGTTTTTTCCCCCTCATATTTTCTCTAATACTGGTTTAACAGAATCTGCTTCTGGGGTAATTTTCCAAGGTCAAAGCAGCATGTGATTTTGCCCTTCCAAAATCTTTGTGAACAGAGTTCAGAGCATGTGACACATTGAGGCAAATGACATGTGCAGTTAGATAATTTAAAATTAATAAATAGAAAGCTATTCAGAAATGACTGTAAAAATGATGAAGGGGTTGTAGGAACTGATTTATGAGGCAAGACCAGAAGTTGGATTTGTGCAGCTTGGTGGAAGGAACAGAATAAATGTAACTGTCTTAAAATACGTGCATGAATATAGAGCAGTGTTTGTGTATTCAGGGTTGTGGACTAGACAAAAGAAATGTTTTAGGGCTGACAAGGTAATGACAAGGTAGAACTAAAGAACAAATTTATTAAGATTTCTGAAACACTGGAAGGTAAATAGGAACGGATTGTTAAGAAGAAATTTCTATATATATTCAGCTTGCTTAGATCATAGGATGGATCAGTCTATTCTGTCGATAGATTATTTCACTTATTTATTTTGGGGTTTGTGAAAGCACTACAGTAGGACAAGAAGCTGTTCTTTATTGGAAGGTTAATTACTTCAACAAAAATAAAGTCTTTTTCCATCTCAAATATCAATATTTTGTGAGAAAGCAGCATGTGCTCTGTGTACAAATCTTGTTACTGTGCATTACTAATTTTTCCTTGACATTTATTAGAGAGATACAGATGCAGTCTAAATACAGTAGTCACACCTTTATTTTAATTTAGTAGAATGTCAAGTGAATTGCTTCAAAAAGGCTGGGAGTTCTGTTAAGTGATGGCTTTATTACTCAATACGGTTTCAGTACATCACTCACCTTAATGAAAAACAATGCCTAATTAAAACTGCTTCTATCAGCTGTTAAAATTACAATCACTAGCATCATTCTTACAGGACTGAAGTAGAAAGGGAAGTTGAAAAATCTTGACTTTGCCTTTTCATCTTAAATGGGTTTCTGATTCTCCATCCTTTAGTACTTAAGAGATACCAAACTTGGTGATATACTTGGATTACTTTTTCACAGGCTAAAGGAAATAAAATTCTTAGTTTAAAATAAGTAATCAAAGTTGGTTGACCTTGACTAACTGTCAGGTGCTTGCCCAGTTGCTCTATCACTCCCCTCCTCAACGAGATGAGTGGGAGAGAAAATACAATGAAGAGCTTGTGGGTGGAGGTAAGAATAGGGAGATCATTCACCAATTACCTTCATGGGCAAAACAGGCTCGAACTGAGGAAATAAGTTTTATTGCCAATCAAATCAGAGTAGAATAATGAGGAATAAGAACAAATCTGAATAACAACTCCCCTCACCTTCCTCTTGGACTTCACTCACTATTTTTCTGCCTGCTTACCCAGAGTGGTGCAGAGTTTGTGGAATGGGGGTTACAGTCAGTTCACTATGTGTTACTTCTGCTGCTCCTTCCTTCTCATACTCTTCCCCGGCTCCAGCATGGGGTCCCACCCACAGGAGACAGTCCCTCATGAACTTCTCCAGCATGGATCCTTCCCGTGGGCTGCTGTTTTTCACAAACTGCTCCAGTGTGGATCCTTTCCACAGGGTGCAGTCTTAGTCTTTCAGGAATGGAATGGACTGGTTCAACATGGGTCCCTCACAGGCCACCTTTTGCCTAGGACTCACCGGTCTTGTAGCAATTGGCAGCAGCCAAGTCCCACCAGTTCCTGCTAGCTCTCTTCTTGACAGCTACAAATTGGTATTCCTATTATATGCTGTTATAGACATGTTGATTTTCATTGACATTGGGCTTTGTATTCTCAGAGTTTTTTTCAATAACAAAAATGACACACTTGTGTTAGGAAAACAAATCTTCAAAGTAGGGTTTTTGCAATCTCATTAATTCTATGTGGGGTACCTTGGCTTTGACAGTCATCACCTTTCATGGTTTTAGAAGTCTCTAGCAATGTTCACAAAGCAGATAGTGATAGTATCCTGGTCAGCTGTGCTATGTGGGTGACTTCATGCTTGTTACAATGAGACTAGGTTACATTGCTGATAATAAAAAAAAGAGTAGCTTGAAATGTATGTGGAGGGAAGAGAGTATTCGAAGACATCAGAGACTGGGATTCTTTTGCAATGATATTTGATACTGACTTTCTATCCAGAGCTTGTCTAGTTCTGCTGTCTTTACTTTTTTTCATTGTTACTTTTTTTTTTTTTGTAGTTTATTTACAACTAACGTGGAATGACCAATGAAATCAGGCTGGAATTTTTCTTCTTAATAGAGATAATGAAAATGCATTTTAGATATTTCTAGCAGTTTCCATCCTTATAGTGATAGTGGAAGCTCATGTTGTTTTCATAATGGTTTTCTCCAGGGACAAAAACCAAGAAGCTTTCATCAAGAGCAATCTAAGTGTTACTATTCTGCTTTTAAATAAAACTTAATCTAGCTTAAAAAATTGAGACAGAGCACAGTGTTTGAAGTTGGTAATGCTGGTTCAACTCTCTCCTCATTCAGTGTGTTACCTTTGTTGATTCACCTCCCTCTGTAGTGCACAAATACGTGTACAAGCCCACATGCACACATACACACACTGCTCAGTATGTTGGTTCAAAGCCCATTGAATTCGTGTTTTCCTCTTAACTTTCACAAGGAATTACTTCAACCTGGTCTGTGCTTCTGCCCCTGCCCTGCTGAACAGTCTGATATTTCACAGAGAATTCTGCTGGGTTTTGAGAGAACTGCTTGTAGGTGGTAAAAGGCTGTATTCCTCATGATAGAATTAGGACTGATTGCTGACAACAAGCTCTGAAATATACGTAATAGAGCTGGTAATAAAGTAGTAATTTAGTACCACAACTTAATGCTGCCTCTGTTTCTGACCTCCACTCAGAAAGGTCAGAGTGTTGTGTACTGCAAATAAAATCCTGCTTCTGGAAGAGTCTCAGAAGGCTTGTTGGCATTGTTGACTCTTTTCAGGAGGGCACGTGCCCATTCAAGATCTTCCATTAAACATCTACCAAGAAACAGACTTGTTTGTAGTTAGCTTTCATGGCAAGAAAGGGTTGGGTCAGCATCTCTGGTTTCTCCTTTACGTGTGCTCTGATCACTGGTCTTGATAGAACTGGAGTGAATCTGTGTGAATGAATTCCTCAGTAGCTGATACTGATAAAGGAAGTGGGAGTAAACACATCATTAACTAGGTAGTCAATGGTATGGATATGGATGATGTCCAGATGATAATCTATATGTAGTAATTTGATGCAGCTATTAGAAATTAAGTAGTAAGGACTTGAGTGTCCCAGTTTCAGTTTTTTTAACTGCATCTAAACTTTAACTGTGTTATCAAAGGGGAAAGCATTAACTCACTGGTTCAATTTCATAGCCCAAAGCAAAGCAATTAAAGTTTCTTACTTAGTGTTGAGGCGGGAATTAGGGTTGCAGGAAAGAGTATTTTTGTGCTCATTTGTTGGATTTCTCCCCTGCCCTCTTTTAGTGTTCCTCTTGTTTTGTTCACCTCAGGTTATGCCTCAGGAATGCAGTTCTGCTGCAGTCTCCAAACCAGAAATGCCTCTTTCAGTAACTACTGCTATAAATCACACCTGATAACCATATTTGCTAGGATGAGAAATGCATCTTGCACTTCTCAGTTATGTCAATTAAGGTTATGTTTATAGGGAAAAATATTTATAATATCAGAAATAAAGGGTTTTCTTCTGCTGTTAGCTTACTTATTTTTACAATATAGATTAAATTTGAAAAGGCACAAACAATAAAACTTGATTGTGTAGCAAGGATGTAGAACAAAGAAAGGTGTTTAGCATGGCTTAGAGGGATACTAGGAAAGGAACTGTTCTGCAATTATTTGTCATTTTTAAAAATCTGAATAAGATATTTGGCTCTAACCTTCTGTGGATCCTGATTAACTGAGAATAGTCTGGACCCATTAAAATAAAATCAGTAAATCCTCTATCATGTGAAACCACCTGGTTTGTTTTGTGTGGCATTGAAGAGGCACAGTTGCCAACTTAGCAGTGATGATGAGTCTGCCACTTTGAGTTCAGTGTTTCCACATGGATTTTTCAGCAGAGTTGGAGAGAGGAACAAGATGTGATAGAAACAGATGAATAATGAATGGTTGAAAAGATGTTAAGGAGAGAATATTTAGGAAAATGCAAATAGTGGTATGAAGGCCATTCATGGAGAAGATACGTTTGCCATCGTGGGACAATATTTTTCCATTACCTGTGTGCTGCTTTGCACTGCACAATGGCCAGTGACTGAACAAACTAATTTAGTGTGAAAATGGTGGTGTATTAATTCTGTACAATTTTCTGCTACTAACATCTCACATTTCTCATCTATTATAGCAGCATATATTGAAAGTCAGGATAAAATGCAAGACCAGTAGTTTTCCAGGGACTATAGTGGTTTTTTTAGACATGATAAAGAGACTACCTCTTCCCCCCAAAAAAAATCCCAACCAAGCCATGCAGTTTTCATCAGCATTTTATTTTTCAGAGAGATACAGTGTCCTTCAAAATGCCACAGTAAAAGGGTGTTGTGGGCACAGGGATTCTAGATCAATTATTGGGGTAGCCTTCTACAATTTATCATTTGGAGATAGCATCTGTGTGGATTTGAAAGAGTAAGCCAGTCAATATCACAGGACATAGATAGGGGACAAACTGGGTAGGGGTAGTAGGGATAAAAATAGAAGAGTGGAACAAAAATTGTGGACAATGCTGTAAGACAAGTGCTGATGCAACCAGGTATTTAATGTAATTGCTCTCAGTATAATTGCATAGGGAAGAATTGTTCATTTTGATAGAGTGATGCATTGTTCACCCTTAACCATTAGGAAAATCAAAGAGGAGGGATTGAAAAGGTAAGGTATTAGCTGAATAAAAATAGATATTGTTATCTCAATGTATCGTATTGCTTGGCTAATGTAGGTGAATGGAGGATTAGAGAAAAACAACGCTCTCCTCACCTCTTCCCTTGCCCTCTTCCCCATATATAAACATCTACTGGTAGCTCTACAAACGTTTGGAAAAAATGAAAAAGCAATGATAAATAAGGAGGTGAATCTCTTGCAAAAATCCACCTTTTCTTCTCCAACAGCAGTATTTATTTGGTTAGGGCTTCCTGAGATCCAGAAGGCGTTTCTTTCTAAGTGAAATCGAAGCCAAAGCAAGCAGGGGTTCAGGAGTTCATGTACATAATCAGTAAGGTAGAGGCAGTCTTTCTAGGGAAGAGAGCTATTTTTGTGAAAATAAACTGACTATATTGCTTTGTTTTCTAATGGATTGTAATATATTTGGGAACAGGAGTAACACTGATGTAGACTTATGTAATGGTAACTCTTTCAGGCAAACATGAAGCTGTTAGATTTAGAGTGAAAACTCATGCATTAAGAGCCTTTGAAGAAGGAAAATGGGTGAAAGAGTGGTGCTAAATACTGAAGGAGAGTAGTCCATTTAGATTTATTATTTTAAACTCTTCCTTCTCCTGTCCCTGTGGTTATTTGGTGTGGTTATTTGTCATGGGTCCAGCCAGAGGAATGCAGTTAAGTCCTTCTGTGTCCCAGACAGGCAAATTGTATTGCACTGGTGAGCACTGTTTATGTAAGGGAATTTTTGTTGATCCATATGGATTCGTTGGAGGAGCATGGCACAGAGCAGACCCATGTCTTCACACTCAGGGTTTTAACAAGGGAGTAATGGAGAGCAGTGTGAAATTGCTGATTCCAAACTTAAAAGCTTGGGTTTGCCCAGGGATGAGCTGTGCTGACAATCCATGACAGTACAGCTCACTTAGCTTAGGGTTTGGGTTACCAAAGAATCTTTGGTGGTAAGAAGTGGTCCCATATAAGCCTTGTGATGAGACTTTTTTTTAAATTATTTTTTGCTATCATCTCCTCAACGGGGCAGTAGGTTCCCAAAGCATCTCCCATTTTAGGGAAAGATGTGTGGGATACCTAGGGATGAATCTCATAATTTTTTCACAGTTTGTTCCCAGCTGCAGGATAGAAAGAACCAGTGGCTTTTTGTGTTTTGTGTACTGTTTCATTTCTGGTGAGCTGCCAACCATGATTACTGTGGTGAAGTTAAGCAGTATTTTCTTTATTTGGATACATGTTGCTGTACCCATGTAGGCATTTATTACATTTACAAGGATGAACCTTGGGTACCTTGATGTCTTGCTTATCACAGCTGTAGGATTTTTTTATTTATTCAAAAATTAGCATTTAGAGCGAAGCTTGAAGAAAACTTCTATTTTGAACAAATACAATTATTTCCTAACTTTGAATAAGTATGGATGACTCATAGAATAGTTTGGGTTAGAAGGGACCTTAAAGGTCATCTAGTTCCAACCTCCCTGCATGGGCAGGGACACCTCCCACTAGACCAGGTTGCTCCAAGCCCCATCCAAATTGGGCTTTGATCCATTCCAGGGAAGGGGCTTCCACAGCTTCCCTGGGCAACCTGTTCCAGTGTCTCACCACCCTCATACCAAATAATTTTCTCCTAATGTCTAACCTAAATCTCCCCTCTTCCACTTTTAATCCATTACCTCTTGCCTTCTCACTCTGAAAAGTCTCTCCCCAGTATTCCTGATGGACGAAAGAATTCATAATGCGAACTAATGAACTCAGAGACTTTGGTCTGCTTTGATTGAGTCCAAGAGGGCAGGGAGTAGCTGGAGAGTAGACACAGTGGCACTGACTTGGGTAGAAGTCCTGAATCCTGCTGGCCAGGCGGACTCTGAAACTTGCTCCTTACAAAGCCTCTCAAAAGCCGCTTAGTGGAAGAATAAATGAAGCAGCATCATTAAAGAAAAGTCTTTACACCACTCAGGCTCACCACTTCATAGTCTGTTCTGCTGCTGTGTATTCTAAATACAAATATGAGTATATTTTCAAAGAATAACTAGGAAAAACAAAATCAAAAGGCTTGGATAATCCTGGATAAAGCAATCTTTCATAACTTCAGTTAGGTTCTAAACATCTTAGAGGCTGCAGTTTTACAAAAAGAGTCTTGACTTGTTTTTGCTTGTTGCTTTTGCATGTTTGAGCAAATGTCTGAGCTGCTGCCATTAGCCAAAACCTGTTCCCCAAATGTTTCATTCTGCTTTTTTTGTGATTATTTTTAATCTGTGTTCCCTAAGCTGCATTATAATAAGTGAATTCTGGCTGTGTAATTTTTAAAACAATGTATTTGCTACTGTCAGAAATACCTTATTCATAAATTACTAGCTATCCCTAAGAGCTATAGCTTCAAACCTTTTTAAAAAACGTAGTATTTAAAAGTCTGTGAACATTTTCTATTAATGCATTTGTCAAATTAATGCAGTCATTCACTTAGGGTTAAGAAAACTGTTCCTTTCTGTTAAAAAGAACACCACATTATGTGTACTTTCTTTAATGCTAGCATTTCAGTTTCAGCTTTCTAACTGATTTAAAAGTTTTTTAATGAAAAGTTCAGTTTAAATAAACTGGGTTTTCATAAGAGATCTCAGGGCTCTTGAAGACCATCCTCCCAAGCCAACCATACAGACGTAAGTTGCCAGTGTAACAATGGAAGACACGAGGGAGAGTGGAACTACAGACTTTCAGTTTTCCTTAGAGAGGAGCAGAATTTTCCAGAATAATAAAAGGAAAATCTCACTGAGAGGGACACTAGATAGCCTGGACAGCAAGCTTTAAGGAGTTTGGTGCTGTTTTTCGTGATAGGATTGTCTTGTTTCGAGGAATGATGAGTAAAATGACTGTAGCTGAAGTATCCTGGCTCCAGAGTTGGTCAGATTATTGGAGACTTAGACTATGAAATCCTGTATATATAATTTTCAGTTTTAAGGCAAAAAGTAATAACGTAAAGCGACTAAACATTTGTGTACTATTGTAAGTATTAACAAGGATGGAGAAGAGCCTATAATGAGCCTTGGCAGTATTTAAATGCCTAATGCTGAATTTCAGCAGAGCAGGTTTTAGGAAGCAACCACTTTACTGTGTGACTGCTCGGTGGAGTGTTTACTGATGTAGCTGAGAAACAGATAGCAATGGAGTGTCTACGTTGTGGTCTTTGTTTGAAAATGGCCAGTTGGAGTGTGATTGCTAAAAGAATTCTAGCTTAACAGTATTGAAGTAAAGAGGGGGAAGGTAACTTCACCTGATTTTTCTTTTGTCCTTTTCAGGAATGTTACATCAGTGCAGTGCTGCTCTGTGCTGGAAAGTATGACTGTTGAAGTGTGATTTGTATGTGAGTGTGTGTTTTAAATATTTATTTGTTTGCTTGTTTAACCTGATAGTTATACAGTTGTCATCCCTAGAGGCGCAGTTAAGTTGATAGAAAGCAGATTTAGAGTATTAGTACTCTTATCCTGATCATGAAATAGGTATATCAATGTGAAGCATTTTTATGTTGTGCCCAGAGGAAGAGGCTGCACCATTTTAATGATGCTCTAAAAGTCAAAGTGATAGTACTTCCTGATGTTATTATATTGCTAGCTATTTTATTGCTTATGGGTTCCCAGGTGATGCTACACCAGCCTTAATTTATGAAGCCATTTTTAGCTAGTTAGTTACTTAATGACATTGGGATAATGTTTCTCAGCCTTATTGAAAGGGAATTTTTCCTTTGGATTATCTGCTTTTATTTTGGGTTGTTTCCCTGCCTCTGACTGGGCAGCAGGTCTGTCCCTCCAAGTCAGAGGGGTGGCAAGGGTGGCCTCTGTTTTTGCTGCTGCCCTGCCTTGGAGGAGATGAATTGCTTTCATGGACTCCAAGCTGGTAAACAATGTTAAGGCTATCCTAAATATTTGCAGCCAATACTCAGTCAGTCTGGCAACTCGGGGAAGCTGAGCTGCTGCCTGCTCACAGGGAACTGCTGACTGCTGTAGTCTAGTGCTTTATGGCTCCCTGAGGGTTTTAGTGCAGAATTTGAGAAACCAACCTTGTGCTAAAGGTAAAAAAACAGGTATGGGGGGTGTTAAACATACGTGAAAGAGAGCAGATAATGGGAAGCGTCGGGGGAAAGAAGGCAAGCAGAGCTGAAGTCAGGTAATTCTAGTGGTGGAAAGGAGATAAGAGCAAGAGAACAGAATTGGAGAATTTGGAGAACAAAAAGTAAATACAATGACAAGGAGCTGCTGAGTCAGTGGAGTGAAAATAACGTGTTTTCTTTTGCATAAGCATAGGGCAACTGGCATTTGAGGACCCCTTTTATGCTCCTCTACTGTTGTGCTCCATTGTTTTGAAAACTTTGTTTATGGGTTTCCATCAGCTTGCAAACATAGTTTAAGGTTGATATGATTTTAATAACAGTAGCAGAGGTTGGATATGTACTTTTAAAATCCAGGTTATGTGCACTAAGCTTTAATACAGTTCAAGTCAAGACATACTATTAACTTGAATAAAAAGGAGGGGAGGAGAATTTACTTGCCCACCTCCCATTAATAATGTTTTCTAGTTGAAAGTCATAAATTAGAGAGCAAAGCTTTCTAAATAGTTGCCCTTGTTTTCCTTGTGTTTGTTTTTCTGTCTTTGCTTCCTCACAAAGTGCTTGAAAATTAGAATTAAGTTTTGGAAAATATGCTCTCCAACCAGAAAGCAAGTAACTGGGAGACAATTTCAAATGGATTAATTGATTCTGATACTTAGCAGATTTCCAAATGCGTCATCTGTTGGTGCTCTGGAATGCTTCATAGTTGGTTTATTTTGTTTTGATTTGAATGTTATTGTCTTCAGTAGTTAAACTGTGAAGTCCCTAAGAGCAGGTGATGATACTGCTAATGTCCTAATGGATTATTATTAAATACAGGCAAACAGTGGTCTGGAATTCCAGAGGCAGAGTGCTTTGCTTTAAGGTTGTTCACTTGTGGGCATTACAGGTCTAATAGTGGGTCCATTTCACCTTTTCAGTGAATGAACAGAACTTCCATTGCCATTAAGAGGAACTATGCCCTCTTTACAGCAGATTCATGTGGTTTGATGTGACTTTTGTTGGAGGGGATAAACAGCAAAAAGATGCCTTAGTTGTGATGTGTTGTGTCCTTGTCATGTTTATATGAGCCAGCAATGTGCCCTTGTGGCCAAAAGGCCAATGGCATCCTGGGGTGTATTAGAAAGGAGGTGGTTAGTAGGTCAAGAGAGGTTGTCCTCCCCCTCTATTCTGCATTGGTGAGGCTGCATCTGGAGTATTGTGTCCAGTTCTGGGCCCCTCAGTTCAAGAAGGACAGGGAAGTGCTTGAAAGAGTCCAGCGCAGAGCCACGAAGGTGATGAAGGGAGTGGAGCATCTCCCTTATGAGGAAAGGCTGAGGGAGCTGGGTCTCTTGAGGTTGGAGAAGAGGTGACTGAGGGGTGACCTCATCAATGTTTACAAATACGTTAAGGGTGAGTTTCAGGAGGATGGAGCCAGGCTTTTTACAGTGGTGTCTGGTGATAGGACAAGGGGCAATGTGTGCAAACTGGAACACAGGAGGTTCCACGTAAACATCAGAAAAAAACTTCTTTCCTGTGAGAGTGACAGAGCCCTGGAACAGGCTGCCCAGAGAGGTTGTGGAGTCTCCTTTGCTGGAGACATTCAAAACCAGCCTGGACACGTTCCTGTGTGATGTGCTCTGGGTGATCCTGCTCTGGCGGGGGGTTGGACTAGATGATCTTTCCAGGTCCCTTCCAACCCCTAAGGTTCTGTAATTCAATATTTCAATTATTTAGCAATAGGATTCCAGTTGGGCATGAAAAGAGTTAAGTGGTTTGTAAAGTACATTTGCAGATGAGAAAACCTCTTCCACTGGCCATGCTTGAACACCATTTGTATTGTCTTTCCATCCCATCTTGTCTTGGTTGGTTGGTTGGGATGAGATGACGAGTGCCTGCTGTGCAGCAAAAAGCATATTAGGTGCAAAGCAGGTAGCTCCACTGAGATACTTTCTTGTGTTTTGTGTCAGTGTGCTCAGAGCATTGCTGTGTGCATTGGCACAAATAATAAAATATAATATGTGTTTTATTTCCCTGTAAGTTCACAAACACTCTAGAACTGTAAGGTGTAATGGTGATAACTGATTAGCTGTAGGGTAGGTGAGTACTGTGGTAAAGAGAGCTCTGCATAGGCAGTGAACCTTATTTTGCTGGCTGTTAAACATTTAATCCAGTAGAACAGCTCTTGGTTACCAGACCACCCCACCCTGTAATATGATGGTCTTTACTGAAAAGCTGAAGCCCAAATGTCTTTGTTATAGCAAAGAGCCAGCTTATGTAGATGGAAGCTGGTGATATGTGAATGATCATTATGCTGTGTCAAGCCTCATTTTAAAGACCATAAGTATACCTTTTTAAAAGAAAAACAAACTACTTCACCAGTCTAGAGAGAAACATAAATCATGTATTTTTATTACCTCAAAAGACCACTAGAAGATGAGCTCTAATATTTCAAATGCGACAAGCAGTCTATACACATGAATCACAATTTGACTTCCATTACAACTGAGCTGATCCATACCACTGTGTGCTTTATGGATTTTACTCTAACAATATTAAGTAAAAACCCAAAGTCTTTTTGTGATGGATACCTAACCTTTTACAAGGATTTGCAGAATTGTGGTCCACAACTGCAGCTTTAGCATTGCCCTACAGGCTTTAATAAGAAAATACTATTGCCAGTTGTAACCTCTTAATATTATTCTCTGTAAAGGAAATGCTTGTACTAGTAAAAGGCTAATACTGCAAAGGTAAAAGGAAATGTGCAATACTGAGAGGTTTTATGGAAAATGCACCAAGAAAGATGGAGAAGAGAGTTAAATAAATTAGCTAAATTTGAAGAGAGGGACATTTGGTTTCTTCTGCATCTGTGGTAGGCCTAGCCTTGTTCTTCCTGGACTCAAGGACTTCTGCAGCAACCCCAGAGTCAGTTGTTCTTAATTCATCTATTTATAGTCAAGTCATCACTTGAAGTCCTTAGTGTCCTTTTGAGAAATTCTTCCACGGCCATATTTTCATATCGGTTGTAAGTTTTCTTTTTATCTCTGTGTGTTCTCCTATTTTGTGTTACTGTAACGTGGACCTTTCTTGCAGTGAAGCAAAGTTCTAATTCCTTCACCTTTGAGAGTTTGAATCCTTTTGCTTCCTTTTGGCGGTAAGAAAGAGGGAGGAGTGTTGTCCAGTGAAGTCAGTGAGGAAGCTGGAGATAGAGGGTGGTGCATGAAGTTAATTTTCAGGTGTATTGGTTGCTGTATTGGCATTCTTTATTTCTTTTCAAGAATCTTTTTGTTCCTTTCCCTTTTATGCTAGAGAATTATTAGCTATGCAAGAACAAAACTCCTCAAAGCTATGCTCCAAAAGCCTATTAAAAAGAGGCTGCAAGCAGAACAGTGTGAACACACGTCAACACCTGAGTGTTTCCCAAGTGGATCTAGCACTCAGTGGTGTGATAACAAGACATGTGGGAGGATTTTTCTTGGCTTTTATCTTCCATATATTGATGCTCCTGACTTTTTAAAATTCATTTCATCAAGTGACAGTGCAACAAAAACAACAGAAATGCAGGAACGAGATAGTTCAAGGTGTTTGCAATGGTATACAAAGTCTTTTGCCTCCAGGCCATCATTTCTAATTCAGCCCAAGTTGGCAGCAGTCAGAAATCACTGCCATCTGACAGCTGCTTGGTGGCCAACACGAAGTGATTTAGCTAGTCATTCCTACTGGACAGATGTCTGTAGTATAGAAAGTGTGATTAGATCTGGCATGTGTTTCATTTTCAGAGCCTGGAAAATGTGGGTGTATCTCAACTGCAGCTACTTTGGTTTAGGGAGGTTAAACAGGATACCCACATTTAGGCAACAAAGAGCTCAGTATGTGCACAATTAAACCCTCCCACCTTCTGGGGTTAAATCCTGATGTTGTGGTACTAATCTCTGGTCACATTTCCATTGTGTCTCCATAAGCACTGTGTGCTGAAGGAGAAGGGAGACTGTCCATATGGGCAGCTGTGCAGAGGGATGTAGTAGGAGACCGTGCTGGGGGCTGGGGTTGTGACCAATTCATCTGTACCACACCTGCTGTGGAGGTTTTTCAGCTGGGTTGTCAATTTATGCAGTTCTTGAGCAATCAATAACAAGGAGAAAGTAATAAGGGGGGAAAAATGAGTCTGATTCATCTCTTTTTGTGTGGACATATGCAATGCTAGAATTAATCTTTTGAAAACCATGAATTACTTTATGTGAAATCTGTGCTGCTAAGCAGAAAATCTATCCTGCTGTGAAAAAAAAAGAAGAGAATTCTTTGGTTTTGTGAAGGGGGAAGGTTTTACAGTTTACAGTATCACAGAGCTGTGGGAATTTTAAACAGGCAAGTAAATGGTAGGTTTTATTCACTATTGTGAAAACAGTTTTGACTTTTGGATTTGCTGCAGCAGCAGAGATTGCTTAAGCAAACAGAGATATGGGGTGAAGTTGCTACCACTCCTTTTTTTTCCCCTGGGATGGTGGAAAGCAGGCTTAAAATGGGTTTAGGTGACTGGTTCAAGCTTCTGCTTGTGCGGGATGTGGAAGTGGCACAGAGTGCTGTTCAGTAACCCCTGCAGCAGAAGTGTGTTTCAGGGCCAGGGCACTGTCGGAGCACTTGGGTGAACATGGAGGGCTGGAATACACACTGATAACTCTGCGGCTGAATCTGCTGCATTACCCTGACAAACATTGCCACCCTGTACCTGTCCAGTGCTGCAACTGATACTGTGATGGGCAGAGTTCCTGTGCCTTCATGCCTTAGCTTACCCATGAGACAGAGTTAAGATTTTCAGTATTGCATACTTCTGAAGCTGATTTATATGCTCGAAAAATCGACATCAGTTTTTGTCTTTTAACAATGCCATAGGAAAAAACCCAGAAGTGTGTGTTACTTTTCCAGAGTTGAAAAAATGTATGAGGAATTAATGAAGAATAGTGGAAGGAATCCATTACAATGACACAGGAGTTATAGTTCTGTGTTAAGGAATACCTTTCTACTAAACTAGCCTTTTTCTTTAATGCTAGAGTTAAACCAGATTGCCTTTGGCGTTGTTAAGAGAAGTTACTTTCTTGTATTCTAATACTGTGTCATGTTACTCATTTCACTAAGCCTGACTGTGACTTTCCTTGGTTCTTTTCCCTGCAGATATTGATGAGTGTGCTGCCAAGATGCATTATTGTCATGCCAATACTGTCTGTGTTAACTTGCCTGGATCCTATCGTTGTGACTGTGTCATGGGATATGTCCGTGTGGATGATTTCTCCTGTACAGGTGAGCTCTCAAGTGCACAGCAGTAATAGTGTTCTACTCCGTGTTGTGTATGGTGCTTAGCTTCTAATTAGTCTTTGTGCCATGCCACATGTCACATACTAGCTGGCTCTCTGCTGGCATGAAGTTTAGGCACAAGTGAGATAGGTAAATGTGGTATGAGGCCCCTTCCCTGTGTATGGGAAGGTGGCTCAAGAAGCCCTGTGGTGCAGTGGTGCACACACTTTGTGCTGTTGTCAACCAGGACATGGTTTCTTCATGTCCCACCACTGACTTGCATATGATGTGCAAAGCCTGAGATCAGATCACCAGTGTAGTGAGGGGAAATAAAATTTTCGTACCTGTGGTTTGAAAGTGGTCAGTGGGTTGAAAATAAATTATCCAGGAGGGAGAAGCTTTCTGGACAGACCTGAGACAAATATGTAAGAGTGAAGCTGAAAATGTATGAAGTCCTCAAAAACATTTACTGTTGGGGGATTTGGAAATTGCTATTATTAATGCTAAGACTTAATGTCTCCAGGACTATGACACGTTATTTAGAAAAGAGAACAAGTGGGATAGCATTAGACAAGAAATTCAGTGATTCTTTTAAAATACCTGTCAGCAAAATATGTGCTAAAAATTCTTAGTGGAAAGTTGGTAGGTCTCATTTCCATCTAGATGTTTCTAAGGAAAGTTCCCCTGGCAATCTCTGAGACACATGTGAGAAGCTGCTGAAATGCTCAGTCCAGCTATACCTGACTGGATAAGATCTTTCAATCACAACTCTTCAGAAAGACTGATCTCAGGATTATTTTGATGGTGCACCTGTCTGGCAAAAGAGGAAAAATATCAGGCAGATTTATTGAAATGGAAATAAGTCAGTTTGACACAATACCATGGTTAGAATTTTGTTGGCTGGGCTATTTTCTCAAGTGGAAAGATGGCACAGGAGTAATTAATACAAGAACGATTTCCAGTCTGGAATAATTAGCTTGTAATGCACGTGTTATCCTTAGGGAAGGTCATGGGAAATGTTGACTTTCCTGATGACAGCATGTCTTGTAGCTAAGATTACGTAGTATATAAAAACTGTAGGAAAGTCCTGTCTGCCTCTTGAACGAGATGGATACTAAGTAGTAGTCAGGAAACTGATTTTTATTTTGCTCAGAGGGTCATGGTTCCTATATAACCAGACCTTAAATTTTGTTCTAAATGTGTGTACTGAGTGAGGAAGTGGCCTTCACAGTGATGGGGAAAGTGGTTTTGGTAATTTGACTCTTTCTTTCTCATATGCACTACTAATTTCCTGATGTTCCTTTCCTTACAGCCAGTTGCTATCATTAGGCATGCAGATGATTTAGAAAGCAAGGTATTTGTGATTTACAGGAAAACTGTGAAGTAGGGAGGCACGTTGCATGACAGTAATTGGTGACCGTTCATTTCAAGTGCATGCACAAAAAATCCAGAACTGGTCTAAGAATGAAATCATAGAATGAGTGAGAAGTATTTATTCCACGTTTATTTTCTTACTAAAAGAGTTCTTTTTTTGACATCACAGTTAAAAAGCATGAGAAGTATGTAATGTAGATGAGGAGAAACTTGGTTCGTTGCCTGTTGTATCTAGAAGTAGTTGTATGTTATAATAATAAAGGTATTTAAAGTAACTGTTGTACAACAGAGCACTAACCTGTTTTTGTTATCTTGCATTTGTTTATCCAGACTTCTTCTCTCATGAATCTTAAAAGAATAAATAATAATAATAAAAAATATCAGGCAACAGACACTTAGCTAGTTCCCCTTCAAGCTGGCACCAGTGCATAGCAAGCACGAGCAGAATAGATTGTAGCTATTATTCAATTTAAAAAAAATGTATTTCTCTTTATTCAAACAAAATAAATTAGAAATTATCTTGTTATTGAGCCATGCATTTGGGGACAAATCTGAAAGCCTGAGATGGGTTGGTGTTCTGATGGCAACTGAATTTTGTGTGTGTGGGGTCAGGCTCTAATGGGTTCAAGATAAGGGTTAGCAAGTCTCAAATGTAAGTGCTTAAGGCACTTGCACAGTGCTGCATGTAATTTATACAGTGTTGAGCTAAAAGCAGGGTTACTCCATAGAGCAGGAGGTATCATGCTTTGGGAAGCCTGAGTCTAATTCATTGAGGTACAAAGTCATTATCTGCTGTGGAACAGATTCTGTCTGTTGCTGGGCAGGCCTGTGCTTGGTGGCCTTGGTGGCTGCCCCCTGTGCTCTGGTGGCTTTCAAAAGGTAGAAAGCAGTGATAGGAGGAAGCCATGAGTCAGAAAAAAAACCCATCAGCTGAATTAAGCATTTCCTTTTTATATTGAGTTTTTTATCTTAATAAAAAGAATTAATTACGCAAAATTAAATTAATCTGAATATTGCTGAATTTTAAAGATGCAGCTTCTAGTGAGTTTTCTTATAACTCTGCATCTTTCTGACATTAAAACCATTTGTGTGGTTTTGAAGTTAATGAAACGTGTTTGTTTTTTTTTCCCAAAGCATATTTTTAATAATATTTCCCATTTCTAATCATGAGAACTGTGGAGCAGGAATTTCCTGTGGAGTAGGAGCTTTCTTCAGTAAGAAGCTACTGTGTTTGAAGCTGTGTTGATGGCAAAAAAAATGTAGTCAGAGAGACACAGTGACTAAAATATTGAAGAAGACTACAATGATATTACATTCTGAACTATGTTTTAAAATTAACTAGTGGCTATTTTAATAAATAATCAGTAAGCAGCCTCACATAAGCAAAAGTTCTGGTATGATGAGGTTCATCCCATGATATTTTGTGACAGGTTAGTCAGCCTAGCAATAACTTTATCCTCCATTCAACAGGAAAGAGTTTTTCTGCTCACCTGGTCCTAGAGCTTTGAGCTCTGAATGTTAATTAAGTTGTTGAGTGAAAACTAGTTTTATTAAGAAAAGTTACCCTTGAATAGGAAGATTCAGTCTCCTTCTGTGACACTGACAGGTTGCTTATCTGTGCTTGAGTAAATCACTGTCTTGCCCATTCTGAAAATAGCAGCAAGATTTGCAGCTCCAGATGCTCTCATTAACTGGAATCTACTGATCTAAAGCATTTTATTGACTTCCAAAGGTTTTTACTTTGCTTGCTTGTTGAAAAATAAGTTATCTCGGGTTGCTTTCTTTTAACATGCCAGTTTGGAAGTTTGCTGCAATAGTGCATTAATTAGTTTAATGCTGTTTGAAGCATTGTAAACTACGTAATAAAGATCTCATAGTTTTATTTTTGATGGGCTGCATCTGTTCTCTCACATGATTTTGAAAATGCACGTGTGTCTGGTTTTCTGTAGTATGAAACTACAAGATGCAGTTTCTGTGTCCCACAGCCACTCAATCAAGTAAACAAATGCTGTTTCATCCTAATAGGCTATAACTGATCTGTAATAACTAGATTTATGATGGTAATATGAAGAGGAAACAGTGTAGGTGGGTCTCATGGTTCTTGCATTGTGCTGGCGTTCTCTAAGAAGACAATTGTGGTAATGATGATAAAGATTCCTGGTCTTTAACATTGATGACAACCATTTAAAAAGATTTACTCTCCTTTTGCAGTATTTTCCTCGGGGCTGCATGAGACACTGAATAGTTCCTGAGTTCCTGCAGTCATTCAACATGTTTAGCTCATTTTGTGTAGTTACTTTTTGGCCTGGATACTCTATTTTGGCATTGTAGTATTTTTAATTTCCTGCAAATATTCCCTAATTATGCACCAAAGTTTAAAAAAAAAGACCTTTACAAATGAGAGCACCGAGAGATTTTTATTCTTCTATTTGTATTTCTTGTGGCTCTTTTGCAAAATGAGGAGACTTCCTTTACACTTCAGAATGACTCAGCCCATCTTCCCCTGGGGGCATCTGTTCAAGAAATGAGTTAACTGGCCACCCAACATATGTCAGCAGCACCTTCTCCCAAAACGTGGTGTGAACTATATGCAAACATCCTCCTCTCTGCACCAAAATATGTTGAGAGAGGTTTGTCCTCCATGAAAGGAATCCACCTCTAGATTTTCTAGATTTTTTTTTTCCCCCCCCTCTAGGGAAGACATGGAGCTGTTGGAGAGGGTCCAGAGAACGGCCACAAAGATAGAGAGCAGAGCACCTCTGCTCTGGAGACAGTGTTGGGGCTATTCAACCTGGAGAAGAGAAGGCTCCAAGGAGACCTTAGAGCACCTTCAGTACCTGAAGGGGCTACAGGAAAGATGGGGAGCGACTTTCACCAGAGAGCAGTGATAGGACAAGGTGTAATGGTTTTCAAGTGAAAGAGGGGAGTTTTAGGTTAGTCATCAGGAAGAAATTCTTAACCCTGAGGGTAGTGAGGTGCTGGAATAGGTTGCTCAGGGAGGTTTGGAAGCCCCTTCCCTGGAGGTGTTTAAGGCTAGGTTGGATGAGGCTTGTGCAGCCTGGTCTAGTGTGAGGTGTCCCTGCTCATAGCAGGGGGATTGGAACCTGATGATCCTTAAGGTCCCTTCCAACCTTAACCATTTTATTTTACTGTGGAGTTCTGTAGTTCTGCATGAATTTTGAATACTGGACTTTGTTTTTAACCCTTTTTCTGTCCTCACGTTGTGTGATAACGTTCACAGACCTTCTTTCACCTTCTTTGCTTCTCTGAGCAACGAGTCATTGAAATAAAAATGTTACTTGCAAAAAAGCAGACACTACTACAGAAACAAAGCATTTTCAAACTGCATCATTCAGTACATTAATTCAGTGGAAAACTGTTGTTATATAAAAATATATTGGCTAGAAGAAGTCTTAGAATTTAAATGTTAGTCTGTGGTTCATATGCTAATTTGAATTACAATATGGGTAGAGAAGAGGAAGTAAGAAAACCTGATGATTTTGACAGGTTATCCTATAATCCCCTTCACTTGTATGTGGTTTCTGGAGTAGCAGGCAGGTTTTAATTTAACGCACGTTTCAGAGCAAGCCCTTCTGCAGCATGTTATTGGAAATGTTGTGCCTAAAGCATAGAAATCTCAATTCGAAGGGAAAAAAACCCAGCAGCATTCTTCTGTGTTTCCCTTCTTCCCCTCCCCTGACTGTGAAAGGCAACTCAGGTGCAGAAATTTCCTGCTGTTGTTAGAACAAATGTTGCTCAAATTGTTTGCTATCACTAAAATTGATACCTTCAGATTTTTCTCACTGGAGTTTACCTGGCAGGTTCAAGGTGATGTACTTGACCCCATAATAATACTATTCATGCAGCAAGTTTCACAGTGGTGAAGTGGCAGTCGCAAAGGGCAGGTAACTGGCCTCTCATCCAGAACCACTGTATGAGTTTGAAAAAGACCTGAATAGGAGTTTTCAGACAGCCAATTGATAATGCTGTCACTTTTTGAAAGACAATGCTTGTGCAGTCTAGTCTACTGACCTTCTTTCCCCCCTTTCCCTCTTCAGTGGACTAAATTAGCATTCAAGAAAGAAACAATAATTTTGGTGTGCTACTTGAACTTTTAAAGTACTGCGCAGGGTCTTGGATGTTCGTGGAGGTCAGTAAACAAATGTTACCACTGTTCACATGCTGGCTCAGGGTTGGGGAATTGATAGACATGTCTGCTAGCTGAAAACCCAAGTCCTGCTCACTAGGCAGTGAAGGTAGGTCTGTGGTGGAGTAATTTTCAGGTGTGTTTTAGGCAGGAGCCCTCTTTAGATCTTGCTGTTCCCTGTTCCCAAAGGTATCATTAGTAAGTGTCTTGCCTAGCACTACGTAATTTTTAAGGAAACGTGAAAAAATTAATTGGCCTGAGGTTGTAGTTATGTGTCATCTGTTTATAGAAGAGGTGTAGCAAATGTTCAGCGCGTTGGGTATGACTGGGTAGGAGGACCTCAGGCAGACCTGGACCCTCCTGATTGTGCTTGGCACTAATATATCGATATACACTGATCTGAACAATTCCCTGCTTCTGAGTCCACTCTGCCCTCTCCATGGTGAGGGCAGCCCATTGTCCTGCTACAAGCTGCACCTTGCTTTGTGTGCTTGCCTTTGCACTGCGTGTGTCTTCAGGGCAAAGTTGGGCATTTCCAAATGCATTTGGAAATAGGTATTAAGCCAACCCGAGTGGATGACGTTATGGTTATATTAACTCAGCAGGCACAAAATGCTCTTATACTGGTTTCTCCTTTCCTGAGATCTTTATGTGTCAGGTGCTAAAAGGCAGGACAGGACTTAGCTCCTAGTGTTAAGTAGTACTCTTTTGTTTGAGCTGCAGTCAATAGCATCTCTGTTCCCAGAACTGTGAAGGGAGATGTATAGTTCCAGGTGCCTGGAAATGTAGAAACATTTGTTTCAGGTCCTTGAGAGGGTTGTTAGCCAAGTTCAGCAGTAGGTGATCTAGGAACCAGGGGGTATTGCCTGCAGCAGAGCATTTCTTTGCTCTGCAGGACAGGCGGTTGGAAGGCTAGAAGAGTATTGACTGAATCCAGCAAAACAAAACTGCAGTGGTTCCACATCAGGCGACAGATACTCATGAAGGCCTTGACACAAAACCCATCAGCTCAGTAGAAAGCTTTCAACCCGTTCATTTTGGCTGTAGGTAAGTCCCACAGAGAGATAACTAGTGCACTCTTGCCATAGGGAAGCTCTGTTTATAATGAGACCAAGCAGGATGATTTTTCTGTATTGTCAGAGAATGCTGCACTAATATGGATAAGGAAGCTTCTCAGGGCCTCCCGAGAAGGCTGATCAGTATTTGGTTGAGGGTTTGGAAGGTGATGAGGCACAGAGAAGTGAAGCATCTTGCCCAAATTCATGCTGAGACAGCGGCAGCACTGGAGAGGCTAGTAAGCAGAGTTAGAAAAATTAGATGACGGGAAAACACCAACAAAGATTCAGTGAACAATGAGGTTTATTTTCATAGCTATTGATATTTGCACAAGAAATAACAGCAGTTCATTGAAGCTGAGTGTGTGTGGACCCTGAGTAACCACGTGACCTTCATGTTATAAATCATCTTCTTTCTCTTTCCATGCAGTTTTGTAACATCTTTTGTTGTTTTGCTGTTGAGTTATTCTCCAGTCCTCTAATTGTAAATACTGTTACGTTCTTTTGTTCCTGACTTTACCTTCATTTAGTGTGTTTAGCTGCAATATTTTTTCCATTCCTTCCTTTTAAAAAAGTGTCATTGGGAAACTGCATATTATTTGCTCCTAAGTGCTTTCAATCTATGAAAAAAAAGTACTAAAAATTTAATATTTCTAGTGATTTAAATTCCTCAGTGGTAAATAGTTTAATTAAACATCTTTGTGCTTTCGTGTGCTCTAGGCATGGAAGTGTTGCTAATTTGTCCAGAGTAGCTGGTAATCCTTTCAAGTCCTTTTGACACATTGATTTTCTGTAACTTTATTAACACTAAAATTAATTAAACAGCTGACCGCAAATCATGCTGATAGTTGTATTTCCTGACTTAAGCATAATTAGCATTTTTACATGATTTCTTAGCTGCAGCCTTTGGTGCTGGTGTATATGCCATCAAAAAAATTTAGTGTATCAAATTGTTTTGCATATTCATGTTCATGCTTATGCATAAGCTTAAGCAGTAAGTGCCTACTTAAAAATAATATTGATTTAATACTCATTCAAGACCCATGAGTGAAGCTGTCTGTATAAAGAACGAGCGAGGGCAAACCTTTCCGTGTCACCTGGTCAGCATTTTTCCTGAGTGCCCTTACAGCAGGATTTCTCCTTGGTGCAGTAGGCCTAAATCAATTTCTGTGGCCCACAACTTCTTGATCTCTTGACTAAATCTAGCAATTATTACAGTCAGCGAGATGAGAGAAGGAATGAGAGCCACCATGCTAATTTCTTGGTGACAATATGCAATGAAAACATGCAGTGGCTGCAGGATCCAATTTTGGTGGCCAAAGCAAAAAGTTCTCATGTTTTATTCATCTTCTTCCACAGTAAGTGTTGATGCCTTCAGGTGTGACTTGCTTTTGTAAAAGAGTTGATTCAATCAAGTTCTGATCTTGTTGGATCTGTAACAGCCAGAGTTTGCCACCTTCTCTGTCCAGACAAGCAACAGGTTCCCCCCGTGCTGTATTCTTGTTTTAGAAACCATTTGTAGTAAACTCTCTGTTCTTCAGGTGCAGAATTGCACTCTCCTAGTAAATCACAGAAGCAACTGAATCATAGAGAAGGGCATGTGGCTCACCACCCCTCCTCATGGCAGGATTCGTGGGCCCTGAAACATCCTTTGAATTACCTGTTCTTAAAAAAAAAAACCAAACAGGGAGGGGAAATTCCTTAATCCCCTTTTTGTCGTGTGGTTTCCACCTGTCCCCCCAGTACTTCTTCAGCCATTTAAAAAGTTTTGCCTAATGGTTACCTTAAATCTCCCTTGTCACAATTTAAGCCTGTCACCTCTTGTCATATGCTCAGTAAATATAGAGAATGCTTTGACCTTTGTATTTGCAGTCCTGTTTAATATTTTAAGTATCTTTTAAGTATCTTTTCATAAATGTGTATAATTATTCTCATCTGTAACCTAAACTTCTTTTTTTTTAGGTTTGTGGCTGAACAATACAAAAATATCTTGAGGGGTTTTTCTTCTGTACTCTCTTTTTCTCTCATTTCTCTTCAGAAAATTCTGGGCCTGTGGCCCAAAACTTCTGGTGTCTCAGAAGTTTTTTTAGCATTGAGCTGCAAGATTATTGTTGTGTGTCAAGGAAGATGCTCGAAAGAATAGTCACAAGTGCAGTGTGCATGCAAGTCAGATGTGACCTAAACCTCCTCTATTGATTCTCAGAGTTCTGCCTTGTGTTAGTATCTGCTGCCAAAGGCTTCTTAGCCAGACACAACACTGACCACACTGAATAGGAATTTTCTATTTTCCCTACTATATCCTCTTTTTGTGTCCAAACACATTGTTCAGCTAGGCAAAGAAGAGATGTCAGGTGGATGACTAATGGCCAGATACAGATTCTTGATAGTGTTTGCTTTAGGTGCTTGAATGGGTTACAAGGCTTGTCTGATTTCAGTAATAGTGAGCATGTTGCTGTTGGAAAATAATAGAAAAAAGGCTCAAATGCTTCTCCATATCCATCTGTATATCTTGCAATGGAATATCTGGAGTCTGCTGTGACCAGAGTCTCTATAGTATCTGGTACCTACACTTTTCATCTAAAGCAAACCCATACAGAGGAAGAGGAACCCATTCACATTGGAACATGGGAGTGCCAAACCTCCTACCGCTTTAATTTAGGGAATAATGGAAATGATCAGGGATGCAGTCACTGGACCTCTAGAAAGGACAGGAAGGTGCAGTATAATAACATGGATTTGACAAGTGGGGGTTTGACTTGGGGGTTTCCTCTTGAGAGGTGGTGTGTCATGGTGCCTGCGTCTAGTCTGCCAAGGAACAAGTGGCATATCTGTGAAATGTGCAGCACTTTGCTGCTCTGCTGTAGCATCTTTGTATTTAGTGCTTGGATTACAGATTTCTAGAGTAAGGCCTTTATTTCTGAAACAAAGGAATTCTATAAAGCTTTTTAAGCTCGACAGAAAATTTTCCATTAAGTTCATGGTGTTTATGTTTGATGGACTTTTCTGACAGTGAGAAATACGTATGAAAAAGGCTTTTGCAGGTCTTGGTTTTTACTTTTTTAATCTAAATGTGGATTTTATGCAGCAGGAAGTGTATATATTCAGACCCGTGCTGAATATTTCATAGAAGTACACATATTGATTAGGAGAAAGTTAATATTTTATTAACAGCTATTGATTCTTGAGTATCAGTTACTGTATACAAGGGATCAAAGAATCACCTTCTGAGCAATATTAGGTACTGAAAAGAGCTGAAGACCTTGGTTCAGTGATGGGCATCTGTAATTTCTCTGAAGTGGCAGGGTTTTTGTGGAAGCCCTGTTTAGACGTGTTAGAGATTGTCCTGCTCATGCTTTGCAGGTTCTGCAGCTTCTCAGATAGCTTAAAAAATGCTTTTTTTTCCACAGAATTTTCAACAGAAATGTGTGTGCTCGGGGGTGGGAGACATGGTGGAGTTTCTGTTGTTCAGAAGACATGCAGTGCAGTTCCTTCTTTTGCCTGGTCTCATTTAGGACTTTATGTTCTGTCTATGAATAAGAATACAAAGATATATTATGGGTAATATTTGCAGGTGGGTGCTGGTCTATCTGGTGACCTGTCTATGCTGAATTTCTGTCTGGATTTCTAAACAGGAGTGAATAACCATAAACCTGGTAGTGTTGTCTTTATGAAATGTTTGTGAAATAATTTAAAAGAGTGTAGAAGAGCTGCCATTGGCAAGCAGACTTGCTTGGTCCTTAAGAAATGTAGCCTTTGGGAACAGCACAGGAGGGGGAGGAGGAGAGGTGCTTTGATCTGTCACTTTGTAGTTAATATTTTCGTGCTTTCTCCTGTAGGCTTTTTGCCTCCTAGTATGAAACTTCCTATTTAGCTACATGATTGCATGTAGTAATTGCTCAAACTGGGGATTTTTCTGACTCTCCCAGAAATAACTCTTGTTATTCATTGTCAGAGAAGTGGCACAGAGCTAGACAGATGAATGACCCAATCTTGCTAATTGAGCTCCCATTAGAATAGTCTATTGCTGTTTTTATGTACTTAGCTTTTTTTTCACTTCAGAGTTTACAAATAAAGTGCATTTTTAGAAAATACAGTTCATGCTACTAGACTGAGATAATGTGGTGTTTTGGGAAAGGTGATAGCACAACAGGTGATAGCAGAAAGGGCCAAAAAACAGGGCTGCCAAACAAAGGATAAGGATGGGCACAGACAGACTGCTTAATGATCTGTAAGGGTAATTTTTTTTTTTTTCCTCTTCATTTATGGTGAAGAAAAGTTTCCATGTTTTCAGTATCCTGGAGATTTGGTTTAGTCTGCTTTGTGCTTCTCATAATGTAGGGTTCTATTTCACAAAATGTATATAAGCTTTTGTAATGCTGAACTATCTTAACATTTGTCCTTTATGCTATTTTTTGCCTTATTTGTTGTTCTGGTTTTGCTTTCAAAGTAGCACTGATGCTGAAAGTGGTATTCTGTGGACTATCTGATGTGGCAAATTATTCTTCAAACTGTAAATTAAGAATGTGTTTATACAGACACACATGCAGTCCACAAAGCAGCAAAGGAAGCCTCTGATCTTTGGAAACTTGCTTGGTAGCTATCCAATTCTGAGCTGCATTTTGTATTTTAATTAGGCCATAAATGTGGCTTGCAATAAAGCAAAGACATTCCAAATGTAATCACATTCCACCACAATGTAAAACGTTGGGTTTTTGCATGTGTTAGTAGTATCTGCTGAATGCAAAGCTCAGTAAATGCTCTGTCCTTTTACTTCACTCTTTACATGCTTTTAAGAGCCCTATGATTCATTATGAAAAATCATAAATTATAAATTCTGAACAGAAAGGGTAAATAGTTATCTTGCCTGGCTTTGCAGTGTCTGGATGCTCTTCGTTAAAAAAATGGGGGAAAAGCAAGAAGGTAGACTCCATCTCATCTTGCTCTGCTGCTATGCATCCTTCTCTTCTGTGTAGGTCCCTTCACTCCTTGCCCTCACTGCATCATCAGTACTCCTTCACCTTTGGGAAACAGAGCTTGCACACACAGAGCACTGCAGTGGAAACATCTTGTAGGCTTTGTGTGACCCACTGGAGCAGGTAGCTGCAAGCTGACTGGCACCCCTGCTTGAGCCCTGTTCTGTGAGTGGCAGCAGGCTGTACCTGCTCCCAGGGTGCTGGAGGGCTCATGGGGCATGTCAGATCTTCAGCAACAGTGCAGGGAACTCCACATTTCTGGGACTGTAATGAAAATCACGATTAAGATCTGAGCTTGGACTGGGATGTGCCTTTTGACGAACATGGCAACTGTGGTGTGGAATTGAAGAGGCTCAGTGTCTTTCCTTAGTACCATGGCTCCATCCAGCTTGGGGTTCAGTCTTAGGCACGGGGGTTAATCCTTTCTCTCTAGGAACAAAGTTCCCTTTCTCTGCCTGGCATTCTGAAATCACTTAATACAATCTTTTGCTCACTTCACAGTTAGGAAGCTAGGTTTATTCTGCTTCTCAGTGCAGATTCAAAATCCACAGTCCAAGTGACACTTCTTTGCTCAGATCTGGTCTTTGTAACCACTGTAAGCACAAGAAAGATGTATATGGCATCTGATGAAGTAGGTTCCTTTGTATTTTTTCTGGTTCCTGCTAGTGGAAACACTGACTGAGTTTATTAAAATAAAGAATAATGAAATTGAAAAGATACAGATGACAATTAGAAAAAAAGAGAAAGTTAAAATTTGTAGCTGGTGTGAAATGTGTGACAGTAACAGAAATGGCACATTTTACAGGATTGTTTGCTTAGGGCAGCTGGCAGAGCGAAACATCTAAACACACATTCTGTCTTTCATGGTTGATGCTTCCAGAAGAAACAGAAAGGACTGTTTTTAAGGGCAACAGAGCAGCCTTGTTCCATCTGGAGTGCTAAAACTTAGACCAGTATTGAGTGATTGTGTAGCCACAGCTGAACATTATTGATGATAATTATAAAGACAACTAGAGACTTCTTTATTGCACAGAAACTCAAGGAGAGAGAGAAAAAGTCATCTGGAAAGACTTAATCCAAGACATTAATGGAGTTTGAAATGTCGCTTTTTTAAAAGGAATCTTGGAAACAAAAAGCTATAATGAGATTGGAGAATTTAACAGCCCTTTGATATTCTCACATGTAATAGATGCAAGCCTCTCTTTCAAAGGCCCAGCCTTTTGCATATGTTTTATCAATATATATAAGCATTTTTTTGACTTGGAACAAACTCTGTTGTGAAAATTAGCAGGGAAGTTCGGTTTGTTGTTTGGTTTTTGCTTACATGTGGCTTCACATAAAAGAGTTACATGGCTGAATAGTCAGGTAACAATCATCACTGAGGAAGCTAAAAGTGAGCTTACCTACAAATCCACAAAATCCAGAGGCTGAGTTTATAGCTGGTAGAAATCAAACTATATATGCTTATTTAGGTCTGTCAAACTAGTTTCTGAAGTCTCTTAAGTTGCTGCTGCTTTTGATTTGTTTCTCTGAGATTGTTGATTTATTAAAAATAATCTGTGCCATTAAACTGCCTGTCAGGATGCATAAATTGCATCAGGGACCAAGAGCAGTTATTACCCTGTGTGGATTTTGGTCTTGCGCTGCAGAGAAGAAGCTAATTAATTCACTGACAAAATGAATTCATGCTTCCTTTGAAATATAAAGCCCTTACCTGGCGTTTTTTCTGAAGTTCCTAAAGGTGATTTTTGTACATTATTTCAATAGGTTAACTGCCTTTATAGTTCAGATTTCTGTTCCAATGGAGAGCTTTGTGTTCCAAACAGAGTTAACTCAAGATCTTGAGTTGAAACAGATGAGCAAGATGCAGAAAACTATAGAAACTGCATTAAGCTTAAGTGCTTATTGTGTTTGGTATATGAGGACGTTCAGACAGCTCTTGGACATCAGCAGTTCAATTTTGAATCCTAGGCTGTAGATTGCCCCAGTTGTATAGGTTTTCCAGCAACAGATTGTTTAAGGATAAACCAAATAAAAACTGTTATTCCTGTTTTAGTAGTATTGTGCAATTCTTAACAGTTCATGATTTGTATGCTGAACTAATAATGTCAATATGCAAATATGCCTTACAGAAAGTCAGGATAAGACTTAAGAACTACTGAAGTTATTGGAAAGATCTTGCAAGGTGCTGAGCTCTGTTATTACTGGATGCTACTGCAAGCATGTGTTGGCTTTCCAGTCAAAAGTAAACCTTGACAAGATGGATTTGAACCTGCAAAATCCTCAGTATCTGCTGAAGTTCCTTCTCTTTGTGAACTTAATGTGGGTTGTCAGCAAATCTCTGGAAGGAATCTGCTTTGATGAACCTTTCTGTCTCTCCTTTCTATGTGCTACATGGGAATAGAAATGAAGCAAGTTTAAGTAGTGATTGAGGGCATTAACTCAGTAAAAAGCTGGACCATGGCCTATTATTATTTCAGTCTTTCAACATCTCAGACTTTGTTTTGGGTCTCTAAACAGATTTAAGAGTGCAAACTACTTTCTGAGCAAGGATTGCCCATAAAAAATGTCACATCTCTTCTATGATGTCAAAAAATGCCATGGAATTTGCTAGCATGGAGGACTTTTTTCAATGATTTCTTTAATTAGTCCTGCTTGTGTTTCTCCTTGTGGTCATAAAGCTGTCAACAAGAATTCTGTGCAGATAAAGATCTTCTGACCTTTTCTTTGATATCTTCTGTAAACAGCACTTTGGGTGATTGTCTGAGAATAATATTTTTATATTATTCAAATAAATCTTAGGGAGATAAAGTTAGAATCCCGTTTTTATTTTTTTTTAAGCTATGAAATTCACACAGCTGGTGTCTCATTTCTATTCTTTATTGTTATTAATTCCTAATATTAGAAATGCATTTTTACAGAAATTACATTTGCTATATAAGCAAAGGTGGTCTGCAAAACCTAGGATAGGTTTGGTTTTCTTTCTGTCTGATTTTTCACAGTGCGATATGTTACATTTTTAGAAACAAACATTGCAAAGATCAGAAACTGTAAATACCATGTGAGGAATAAACCCAGACCACTGGCCACTTGGTGTGGCACAGTGTAGCTTGAAAGTGATATGCAAGTACTGAATTAGTGCAGCATCCTGCACAGGCAAACTTATTTGCTTCTCAAAGCTCTTGTGTAAGCTCTTGAAGACCAACGTTGCAGAGAGGAAAACTGAGTCCTATCTATGGTTATGAAAGACTTAATGATTTCTGCCCAATTACTTCCTTTGCCTAAAATGAAATATTATAATTTTGGTCAATGAGTGTGTTTAATCTTTGTATAGTGCAACTGAACACGTTAGCCTGTTCTAACACAAAGCAATCACAAAATTCCTCTTACTCAGCTCTTCTTGATGAAGAAAAATACAGATCTCATCCTTGAAGTGCATGCTATCTTTTTGCCTTCCATGATGTCTATATCAGCATGATCAAAAGGTAGCTGCCCCTCCTGCCCTTTCCACGTTAGCTAAGAATCAGCAGGAAGAAGAGTACGAAGTGCAAGTTCAGAGTTTGCTCTCACCTAACACCTGCTTGAATGACTTTGAGTAGTCCTATACTGCTGCCTGAAGGGGTTCAGCTAAGCTCAGGTGAAGACAAGAAGGCCAACTTCCCATTCCTCCTCATTCCCGCAACCAGACTGACTGTAAACTTGGTCTTCTGCCAGCCGGACTCATGACGAGCAATTGATTAAACTGGTGTAAACTGGAAGGCCCAGCGTTGTGGACAATAATCCCATATACCCTCTTACCCAAGATCTCTTCAGGTAGCAGTCTAAAATCCATGAGTTTTTATCTTTTTTTCAGGTAAAACTAATTGCCCTTATATTAGAATCTGGCATCTTGAACTGCAGTTGACCTAGTATTTATTCTCTGACATCCAAGTTGTTTGCCTCAGAGAAACTGTAGGCCTCCCTGCAAGTATAATGGATCACAGAAGGAATCTCTTTCCTTGATTCTGTGTAATCATAATTTTGTGCCTTGAACCTTATCAATCGATAGTTTCATCATTAAATCCTAGCTAGCAAAACTATGCATGTACATTACAGGGCTACTATTTTGAATATTATTGGATTTAAACTCAATGCCATCCAAAGCTATTTATCAGTCAGGCCTGTTCTATAAAATGACTGTTGATGTCTGTCCACCCTGACTTTTTTCCCCCCTTCAACTTCATCAAGCAAGAGAGCCCTTTTTGTTAATATTGGGTAAGAGAGTTGCCCATGTTCTGTTACTCATTTTACATACCTTTGCTGTAGCTGCTGTTCATTTTTCCATAGCTACTGAGTAATCATAATATTTTAATCTTTTTATTCATTTCTTTAAATAAAACAAATGGGACCTCCTAAGGTCGAAAGTTAAGTAGATACATGAATATTACAGTGGTCTTGGAAAAGTAATAATTTTTATCACTTTCATGCTTCATAAAGAGGAGGATAATTGCTGCTATCTGTTTAAATCCTTCAAATGCTATTTGTTGGTATAATTTCAACTGGCTACAATGCATTATGTTTGATGTCCTTGCGTTTTAATATCTAATATAAAAATGTGATTACTTAACAGATGATAAAGGTAAATTGTGTCTGGAAAGGTAGTCAGGTTATTATGAAATATCTAATCTAATTAGATTAGGTGAATTTGATGTGATTTAAACCAATCTGTTAGAAGCAATGTTCAAAAAAGATTAGCAGCCAGAGAGTTTGTAACAAGAACAACAAGAATAATCATAGTCCTAAGATATTTCCATTTGAATCCTTCCAAAACAAGTACATAAAATATCTTAGTATTTTGTGCATCAGTTACCTAAGTTTTACAATGAAGCACAGATTACACACCATATCTTACTGCAGGGATTTTTTTAACTTATTTTGTCTGTAACTGTTCAAATGATAATCCTGAAACTGCATATGGCTGCAGTGTAAGGGCAGGAAAGTTTAGCCTTTGTGAAATATCATTTTCAGACATTGTCTAATGATGATATTTCATTTTTTTTCTCTGTAGTATCTTGACATTTGTGAATTGGTGAAAACAGTGATGCTTCTGATTCTCCTCGGCTTTCTTTTCGTAATTACTGGAAAGAGTATGCAAAACTTTGTAAGCATTACAGTTGTTCTTGTAGATACATATTCTTGCATTTTTTGTGTGCTTTCAGTTAGTATAGGAGATATACACTTTTGCTTTACAGAAGATACTGTTAAATGTTCTGTTCTAGTTCACTTTAATTAATTTTTTTTTAGTTTATTCTTTCTGACCATCAATATTACCTCTTTTTTGTTTTTTAATATGGACTTGCATTTCTTACTCATTCACTCTTTTATTTTCAAAGAACTTAAAGCTATTTGCATTCTATTATATTATATTCCATGGCATTGTCCTCTTGTATCTCTTCTTACTGGCAAATGGAACAAATTTCTATCTTATTCCCATACCACCTCCTCTTTCTGTGTTCACCTGATAGCAATCTAAATTGCGAGGTTTTCTCTGTTGTACATGTGGGTCAAGAGAACCCCATTTTCAGTTTTTTTCCCCCCCTTCAATGCTGTTAATTGTCCTTTAAACCTGCTATTTTTCTGTCACTGCCCCAGTGGTTAGCATACCAGAATTGATCAGATATGTGGTGATCCCTTCCAGCCTGCACAGAAAATGAGAAAAGCCTGTCCCAAGATGAGGTGGTAATCCTGCTGTAGTTAATGATCTTTTTTTGATAGCTCTGTTCTTATTATACAACCTACATTGTGCCTTCTCAAGCAAGAAATGGCACTCAGTGAGCATCACAGAATAATAAGTGTTTCTTTTTGAAAGGGTTTTTGAAAACCTTGCAACACAAAGCCATGGGCTGTAATAATGCCAAGTAAGTATTTCAAAGAGAATAACACTAAAATATGAATCTTCCCCAGGAACTGGGCACAAAAAGAATGGAAAAAAGGATCACGAGCCAATAGTTGTCACTGTTCTTTCTGTTAGGAACAAAAGATGGAAATTATTTTGGGTCTGGAACTAACCATTGGTTCACTCAGTCCAAATGTACCACTTTCCCATGGGTGCTTGGGATAATGAAGTTTCAGAGAAACACTGACATTAGAAAATGCCTTGTGCAGCTGACTCTTCACTACTGGATGCTTCAGCCTTATCTGAAGCCATCAGTTGTTCATGTTAAACAGAGTCCATTTTTAAAGGATGTTTCTCCTTCATTGTGCCACAGTTATTTATTTGCATTTTTTGGGGCTCCCAGTAGCTATTTTTCCCTTGCATTCCCCAATTGTCACTCCTCCAGCAGGGACCTGCTGATCTGTTGGACTGATGCAGAAGGCCTTGACATAATTCTTGTTGGAAATAAAAAGTTGTACTGGACTGCACTCTGTACTGTCGTTCAGGTCTCTCAGAGGGTTAACTCAGCTGAACTTTTCTTCCAGTTTTGCCTGGCTGCTTTTCATATGCTCTTTGGAAATACACCAGTCTTGCCAGTGTTGTTCTGGTCCCCTGTGACAGGACTAGTGACATACCATTCGTCTTTCCCACTGTGAATACTTTTTAGGATGCCAAACATGTATCAATTAGAAAAGCTCTTTCTGGTTGAAAAAGATTACTTGACTCTCATTACAGGAGAGTTAAAAGAATCAATACTATATACGTATAATTTTCCAGCTAAAAGATTATTTCTGATTGACCTTCTCTTTCCTCTTGTTAAATATTTGAAACACATTTTTATATCCTATTAATTTTCTAAACTGCATATGAACCCAGTGAGGTGTGCCCCACAAAATGTCTTCCTTGGGTTGGAACAGCATGAGGTTTCCCACTGAAATTCAGTTTGTGGTTCCAGGCAATTGTTTTGTTACACTCATTTGTTCACCTGTCATCTTCATCGTGCTGTCACCTAGGATGCAGGGTGAAATTAGGATCAAAAGAAATACTTTTATCTTCTTCCAAATTAAACTATTAATATTTAGCTATTTAAATTGCTGTTAATTTTTAACACCTTAATTCAGTGATCTTTTTCTGTGGCCTCAGAGTGCTTGTGACTGTTAGGCATAAGGATCCTGCACCTGCCACTGAAAGATGGAGATGAGATGAAGGGCTCCTCACTGACATCTGCTCTCTATGTACAGGAGCTTGTGGCAGGAGATTTCATCCAGGGAATGTATCACTATGATGCTATAGGCTTTGTCTGTGTGGGTTTTCTGAGGAGTAGTTTAAACTCAACAGCTCCAGTGTTCTGTGGGGAAAAGTTACTTAATTACTGTAATGTTAATTTAGTGCTGATTTCAGCACTTGTGCAAGGTAGCTCTGGGATCCTGTGGAAAGGCAAATGCTTTTTCTCTGAAACAGTGTTTTCTGTTGCTCACAGATGTTTGTTATATGTCACAGAAGTGACACATGAGACATAATCATTATTGATTGTAATTGGTTTTGAGCCCCTTAGAAGATATGAAAGGACTATGTGCAATCAGTACTTAATTTCCTTTCCTTCCTCTGTTTGCAGGAACCTTGTCTTTTCCTCTCCTCACAGGGGTGTTTTCCTAGGAAACAGTCAATGGAGACACAAAACACCTCTGCAAGCATGTGAGAGATACTATCTAGAGCAGGCATATTATCTGATGTGTAAAGTATCTCTTCATTTAAATAATAAAAACATTTGATCTTTTTATTTATTGCAATTCTGTGAAGCTAATGTCTGAGTATGTAAATCCTCACACCTTCCTCCAAATAATTTTGTGGTGATTCTGTCTGATGTTTCACCTGTGACAGTAAGTTTACAGCTGTTGCTTTCCCAGTGGGCTTTTGTCAGACTTTTTTCAGCCATTCCTTGCATCACTACATGATTACCAGCAAGCCTTTTCAAATTGTCTCTTGATTATTTGCTAGCTCTTGCACATACAAGCTATCCCAGCCTGTCACAATGGTTACCTGTCACCTAACAGTGACAGATGGCTGGTTTGGGTTAGATTCTTACCTTTTGGTTTCAAGTGGTTCAAATGTTCCAAATCCAGTCTCTGTCCCATTCTTGTCAATTGGTAAAGAATTTAATAGTATTAGATGAGTTTTGCACTGACATCGCACCTTTCTAGCCATTGCTTTACAAAAGAGGTGGTGACAGTGTCTTAGTCACCAAGTCATGTAGTCAGTTTGTGACAGAGAGAGGGATGGAATTCAAATTGCATGAGATGTTCTCACCTCTCTCTGGGCATGTTCTGCATAAAGACCTGTGTTCACTTTAGCTAAGAGCATCATAGCTGCCTTTTTTGAGTCCTCTATGTAATCCTGCTTTTCTTCCCTGGAAGATATGCTGGAGTGAAATGTTAAGCAGCACAACAACCTGTATTAGGCACAGCTACCTGTGGCTTTTTGAGGTTGTTTCTTGTGAACCAGGAACTTGTTCTTTCACAGTGTCCACCATTGCTTGATTCTAATTTCTCATTTTCTCTCTTGTTTGACTTCTGTCTCACTTTTTCTAGTGGATCATTCTAATTCTCCTCCTGGAGTTTCCTGCTCCCTTCATGATTATTCAGACATTTAACCCCACGTTTGGTCTCATGGGTGCATACATATGGATTTGTCTTGTCAGGATTAGGTACTCAAGCTGAGTACAGACTTTCATTGTGCCGCCTTCTGCAAATTGATTTTTGCAGACGTTCCTCACACCTGGTGCTTTGCTTTCCTTCTTAATTATCTCATGCCTTGCCAAGGGCTGAATTGCAGTATCCTGCTACCCACAGCAGAGAGGTTTCTGGTAGCACCTTGTGAGTCAATCACTGGTTAACCCTGAAAAGGGTTCCAGAAAATGGATGTGAATTTGTTCCCTAAGGGTCCCTGCTCTGAATCTCCAGTGTATGTCAGCAGTCTTTTCCCTGGTGTTTGGTGATTTGGGGTACTTGAGATTTCTGCCTCTATCCTCCCTAAAATTATGGTGGTTTTTGGTGGGTTTTTTTGTTTGTTTGTTTGTTGCTTTATTTTTTTTAGAAAAGACACCTTTCTTGCATCATTAGTTTTCTTGGATAATCCAGAGTACTTAAGTATCTGACTTTCTTGAGTAATGATGCACATTTTATGTATTTGTTATCACTTTTCTGTGACTGTCAGTGATTTTTTTAAATGAATCTGGAGCAGAATTCTTCCAGAGGAGAATTCTCTGTTTAAATTAACATCAATCAACAAGGCATTTTTTTTCACACTCATAGATGATATGTGTTAATATCTAAGTAATTTTTTATTAATTTTTACTTCAGTCATGAAACTGCAAAATAAAGTTGTACTGTTTTATCCCTTGGTAGGGTAATTGTGAAAGCCTGAGCAATGTAGAGCATATAAATTCTATTTGTTCTGTCTTTTTGTCTCAGCAGTGGGATCTTTATCGTGTGTAGGGTTTTGCTGATAAAGGTGAAGTTGCAGCCAAAGGAACTTGGGTTGTGATCTTGTCAGATCTCATAAGACAAAAGAATGCTCTACTGTCATCACTAGCATGGTAGCATATCTTCAGGGGAAAACATAGGTGCCTTAGGGAGTGAGGATGCACTGGTTACCATTTCTGCTTTCTGGTTGTGTGCTGAGAATAAATGTAATGCTGAAGTTGCATTCTTTGAGGGGCAAAATGATTTCATCACTTCCTTCCATGTAAAAATTCCATAATATTGTTGGGAGGCTAAAGGATTAAACTGAAGAGTAATACATGAGTGACATAAAGAACTAAACTTTTTTTTTTCTTGTTTCTTTTTATTCTCTTTTTAAGTGCTGAAAACCCATTTGTCCTTGTTAAACACACTGGGGGAAGTTACATTATGAACACCTGGAGGGACCAACCCATGTAGTAATTTAGATAGTTAAATATTGTTGTAGAAGCCAGTTTTTAGACACCTATTTTTAAGACTCAGTCAGCACTCGCCTGCTTTGTGGAGTGAGCTGCAACGGGGTAAATCTTTTTGTTTGCTTTCAGTAAGAAGCGAGAGCCCATCTCTATTCTGTCAAAAGCTTAAAATATACTGGAGCCCATCCTTTTTGCAGCATTTGCTTAACTGGAAACTTGTACATAAAACATAAAGGTTCCAAGTCTGCACAGGAACCTAACGGCTCAACTCTGACTAGCTTGTAAACAGAAAACTGGCAAAAGTAGGCTAAGTCCTTGAGACTTTCCTATCACTTGTATTGCACACTCCAACCCTCTACAAGCCTTTTCCTTACATCTCTGATAGGTGCCAAGAAACAGGACGTGTCCTATCCTTGTTATACTTGAACTCTGCTACAAAACCTTAACTGTGATTTTATGTGTTCCTGTATCAGCAGATTGACACATCTGTCACGGATACAGGTTCATTTAGAAGCAATTCCACCTTACTGTGTTGCAACAGCACTAATAGACTTTTGTGCAAGTTTGAAATGGGGAATGTATTGCTTTTTGTATTTTTTTTTTTTTTATGTGGCAGTAAAAGCATCAGGGAATGCTGAAATCCAAAACTCTTTTCAACTCATTGTCACCAATATAAGTTCATCAAGTCATGATGAAATGTTGGCTGAAAACTGCATCCAAAGGTCTATTTTGCACTTTTTGTATTAGTGATTTAGAGATATCTGCAAAATAAAGCTTGCAGCTATTGTTGAACTGAAAACACCTGAAATACGAGGCCCTCATATCAACCATAAAATATGTAGCTTTCACAGTTTTATGGATAAAAATCAGCCTGTCCTTTTAGATTAAGTTATATTGCTATAAAAATAAATAAGTACCATATTGTTTTAGCCTTTATTTTCTGACACAGTGCAGACACTTGAAGCATATTCACCTTTTAGCAACACGGAGGCAAAATAAAACTGTGTCTTAAGATGTAATGGTAATAGGCATCTCTCTTGAAAACTGTAAATTAGGCAGTGGCAATTGCTAGAAAAGTCTGTATCATTATGTGTGATTTCTTTATCATCCAAAGTGGTTGTCTTATCTTTTAGAGAAGCCGAGAACTTCATGTGTGTGGTTTGGGTTTTTTTGGTCTGTTGTGTGGTTTTTTTTTTGTGTGTGTGATTTTGTTGTTTTCTTTTTGTTTGTGTTTGTTTTTTTCTTTTTTACCATTCCTCTATGAATGTGAGTGTCCCTTCTAAAGTCTGTCTTGAGTTCAAAGCTTTATTTGCTCTCTGTATGAAATTCTCTGCTTTGTAACTCTGTAAACAGAAGCAATAACTATGTAGAGAAACTTGGAATAACTAGTGGTTTAGAAATGCATCAATTGATATGCACCATTTGTTTGTGGGTCTGGATCTGGGATTTTGTTTTTGTGGGGCTAACTCCTGATTCCACTAAAGTCACTCGTAAAAACTCCAGGGAGTTTCAGATCAGTCCTACATGATCGCTCCTAGAAGGTGCCTCATAAAAGCCCATGCCTTGATGCTTAACTGGTTTGTGGAAAAGATAGGGATTATATTAGAAGTCTAATATAATAACAGTCAAGATGACCTTATTGCTTAACGTGTTCCCATCAGAAATGTTGGTATGCCTTCTAATTCAGGCATGAGATTAGGCCTTGTGTGTGGTACTGTGTTTGTGATGGAACTCAAAAGGGAATGAACTTCCAGCATATGGACCTGTGCCCTGACCACTGCCCCTCAAGGCCATGCTGCATCTTTGACAAAGTCTGGAATTTCTTCTGGCTTCCTGCAGTAAATGTATAAATAAATAAGAGGCTGGCATGCAGACCAGATGACTGCAAACCTCTAGACATACAGTGTGTAGCCTGGTTATTCTGCTTTATAAATCCAGTAAGGAGGAACACTTAGCTATTTTGGTTCTTGCACATGAGGGTATAGCTATTTGCTCTTCAACACTACATTGCTGTACAGAATTACATTTTTGTTAGTCTTGTGGACCATTTCTTGTTTTTCTGAGACTTTGACCTAACCAATGATATCCCTTAGTCTTAATAAAGGATTTCTATTGGGCTGTGTTGTGTTAGCAATATGCTTTAAACTCCTGTCACCCTGTGCAAAAGTTTGTGTCATCAGAGACTCATTCTGAGCTGCTGGACCAGAAATGCAGCTCCTATGCACCCTAATCTCATAAATCTAGGAATCAGTCTCGAGTCTGTCAGATGGAAAGTGGGCAATCCTTAACTACTTAGTTTTAGTTCTGAAAGTTCATCTGATCTTCATGGAGCTCAGCCTCAGTCCTGAAGTCTCTTTGCTCATCGAGAATCTGTGCTAGGAAGGGAGTTTGTTCTTTTCATGATATGAACTTGCCAACTCTTCCAAGCATAAGGATAACAAAAGAGGGCGTGTTTTCCGGTTTTCTTTTGTCAGTGAAGTGTGGCTTCTGCCATTGTGGAATTTTAGTGTTTTTTTCATTCCTCAATCTACCATACAGAGACTCCTCCAAACACTGGGACTGAGTTTGTCTAGATCTAGTCTGAACTGAATTTGATACCAGTTTCTGCAATTGCACTCAATGTTTGTTGGCAAGTTTGAGAGTCAAAGATACACGTTACAAATGACAAAGTTGCCCTCACATTTTTGTTACTTGAGAAATATGATGAAATGGAAGATGTGGAAACTGTATTGGATTGTTAATCATCTGGCACAATCACAAGGTGTCCTAGTGTGGTGTTTTCATACCGATTTTTTTCTTAAGATCACTTTTCAGCATTAGAAAACAAGACAATACTGCCTCTAAACATGAATAATCTGGCTCTTAAAAAGAAGTCCACAAAACTGCAGCAAAGTGTCCAGTTTAAATTGAGATTATGGCAGGTGGATTGCCATTTTATTATCAGCCTGATTGTTAAGGATACATTCTGGAATTTCTGTATATGTTAACATTGCTACTAATATTTCCCTGTGTTATATGACTTGGAAATCCAATGGCAAAACCCCCTTCAGATTATTCACACTAATAATCTAGGAACTGTTTTTCTATATTAATAAAATTATTTTAATATTCTTTACTAATTTGACATTTTTGCTCAACTCAAGCACACTTTAAATATTAGGGAAATACAACTTAAATGCAAAGGAAACACTGGTGTACACTTGCAGTGATTCTTGAATTTTTAAGCACTCAGCTTGTTCAATGCTGTTTTTTTTTTTTTAACCTTGGGGTGTTTCCTATAAGGTTGCAATGTGTCTAAGTCTTAAACACAACTTTTCAGGATTTCACTTTTTTTTAGACTTTCTTGTTTTCCCTTTGCTTTCTTGATTTCTTTTTTAGTGTTGTGTTCAGAAAACAATAAAAAGAAATGTCTGTCTTCCTGCTTCCTATCCAAGTGTTATATAGACATTTAAAATGGGATTTAAGATGTATGTGAAAATAGTTTTTACTGTGATAGCAAGAGATCCACTTCTTTTTTCCTCTCCTCATGTGAAAAACAAATGCAGTGTTACTGTCAGCAAGGCTACTTGTCATTTATCTTGATCTAGCAAAAAATAAAAAATCTTTTTATTGTAATAATTTAGAATTTCCTCTCACTGCTCAGTGAACTCATCTTATGGAAATTCAAATGGGTTCTATTGGTAGTTGTTTTATAAAGTAGTGAGGCAGAACGCAGGATCAGAGAATAAAGTACCTTTGCCTTGAGTAAAAAATAAGAAAAAATCAGTGTATATACAAATGCTCTAAATGAGCCATTACCATTCAGAGAAGAGATACTGAAATTATCTCAGATAGTTCTCTGAAAATGTCAGCTCACTTCTCAGCTGTGGCCAAAGACAAGCAGAATAGCAAGATCCTTTGGGGAAGGTATTGAGAACAAAATGAAAATTATGCTTCTGCTACTGTATAAATCCATAATGTTCTGATATCATGAATCCTGTGTGCACTTCTGGTCATGCACTGAGGGCATGACCTGGAGACCTTCAATGCAGGAGGGGCTGTGGTAAAGCAAAACACCTCCAGGTTGTAGAACTGGATACATCGTATGCATGCTTGTGCACCTGCTCTTTTGGATGCTGATGATGTAATAGCTGCCAGCAAAAGGTCTTGTGTTGATACAAAAAAAATATTTAAATGTATCTGACATTTTATTAATTTAAACCAGAACTTTTGCTTTTATGCATTGGGTTTATTCACATAAGAATATGATATGAAAAATGGAGTTAAACAGGACTGTGTCAAGGCAAAGACTGGAAGTATAAGCTGAATTGAGTAGTGAAGGGGGTGGATCATCCAAACTTCATAGCAAATGCTTCTCCCTTGACTATTCAAAAGTAGTTTCAACTCAGTAGACTTACAGTTTCTGAATGTTAAATGAAGATTAACATCAAAGGCAAAACAAAATCTCCTTATGAAAAACAATGGCTTATGAAATGTTTTGTTTACTACAAATGTTTCTGGAAAAGATTATCCTCTTCTTTTACAGTGTATCTTTTTGTCATCCATGGTTCTTCATATTTCTGTCCATATACATCACATAAAGCTGGAACTTACAGGGTTCCTAGGAATAAGGATCATTAGGAAGATCAGCTGTTTGGCAATAACTAAAGAAGTTTCTATATACTGAAGCAGAGTAAGACTTTTGCGTCCATGTCTGCTTTCTGCTTCTTGCTGAGGGGAAATAAAGCAGGCCTCTTGAGGTTGAGATAGTAGTTTAGTCTGTTTTCCCCTAGATACATCCACATATCACATTAGTTATGATACATATTAAGTGCATGGATAAGATTACATTGGTTTTGTTTGTGACCTTCTAATCCACGATTACAAGAAGATTTGATTGTATTGTGAAAATCTAAACTAAAGCAAACTAATAATTAAAGTCGAAATTGAATCACTAAGACAAATCTTGGGCACTCTCTAAATACAGGTTTAGGCACACAAATCTTATTATGTTGTTACATTGGCTTATAGACAGTTCTAGGCAGATAAGTTTCTTAGAATAAATTAGAACAAAAGAGAAGTGTGGTTAATATTAGTAGTTTATTTTATAAACTTGATTGTAGATAGGTGAATGTGACCAAAATCTAGCCAGATACCAAAAAGCCAAAGAAGGAATTTTAGTTTATGATTCAAAAGGAAACAGTCAAGACATTTTATTCTGAGAGGCAACTGCATGCACATTCAGAATTTTATATTCAGATTAAATCCCACTATTTCTTCCTAATTACCCAACAGCAACATATGCCTACTCTTTTAGAATGCAGTCTAAATAATTTCATATTTAACACCAGAAGCTGTTAGTTGTGTTGTAAATTACAATAGCATGTTAGTTTCTTACTAAAAGAACTACAAATCTGGTATTTCTGCCAGGATTTGTATGTTTAACTGCTTGTAATGATCAAGTTGCAGCATACCCTTATGCCAAGGAGCAGTGGGGCTTTTCTGTTCTGTGCCCTGTTCCTTCTTCCTGTTTCCTTGCAGAAAGGGAGGGTGAGCTTGGGTGACTCAAGTTCAGAAAAGACACAGAGTAACCTCACTTTGTTTCTTTTATTCTCATGAGTATTTCCCCCCCCCTCCCCCCAGCATTGTCTGGATTCAAAATTAGGTATTATCTTTCAACAGCTTACCATTTGCAGTGTCATTTCTTGTTTGATGTGTGCATCTTGCTTCTAATTGCCTTGGTTATCTGGGGGAGATTTTTCTGTGTGCTCAGAAGAATCCTTCATTTTATTCAGTGCATTTCAAAGCTACCCCTTTTGTTTCATCAGAACTTCTTAAGCAGTGAAATCCTGATTTCACTAAGTCCACTTTTCTTCCTAAGTTCAATTTTTTAACCTCTGCTTATAAAAGTCATTGTTATTACACAGACATTTGCATCCTAATGGCCTGCAATGAAATTACTTCTTTTTAAAAGTGTCTGCAGAGATGGCTTTCTCCTTTCTGAGTTTTCAAAGCCTCTTGTTTAATTATTGCCATATATCTAATTAATTTTATGTTAGGTGTATTCTATACAAATGGCCTCTGCATTCATAAACAAGAGTAGCATCTGATGACCTTGCTATTCCTTAAGTGGGTTGTCTCTCTATTTTAAGCCTCTTGGTGTACAGAAATGTTTTCCTGCAGGTGTGGTTACACACCTCAGAAGCAGACTGTCATCTCAGCCATTTAGAGAACAACTCTGATTTTCTTTCAATGCTGTAAGAATAAATAGAAATCGTCAGAATCTTTGCACAATGTCTTCCAGAGATGACTATTTCATTAGTACAGAATGAAGGCTTTGGGTAACTAACAGAAGAAAATCCTTACAATAATAAAACTGTTTCCCTCTTGTAAGCAAGTTTAAGTTGGAGACTTTTCATGTAAAGGGAAGTGAGAGAGGCTGTGGTGAAAGACCATTCAGTGGGATATGTCTCCAGTAATTGCATCCCAGTGTCGCTCCTTTTTCAAAGAGCATCCTTATTTAAATGAAATAAAGATAAAAAAGGTTGGTACTCTTGCTGAAAAATAAATCCTGTCTCAGGTGTATCTTTTAGAAATTGTGAGTTTGAAATCCCCTATGGGCTTTTGAACTGTGCAACGTAAAGCTGTCCTGATGTTACAGTTAGTTACGACTCTTGACCAAAAGATTCTAAGCTTTGCTATGTGATGTTTGCTATATATTTTCAATCTGTTTCTAATTTTCCATTAAATGTTTTAGACAAAGTGTTTAATAATATAAATACTTTAATTTTTCCAAGCATGTACAGGGAATAAATAAGTATGCAACCAAAATATAAGCAGAGACCATCTTCCTCTTGTACAATGAATAGAAAAACATTTTATTGAAAAAGATCTCTTTAGTAAAATAATAGCTGAAACTAATAGCTGAAACTTCCAGCATATAGAAAGATGCCATTGTTTGTTAGTGACAGTTCTTCTGATGCTAGTTGTCAGAACTGCCTGCAGCCTTTCATAACCACTACATTTCATGTACATATGAGTGGAGAAAATTTATATTTACCTCTAACTGTTGATTTATACTTCTAGGTATTTGTGCATCTGTATTTATAAATACATGACAAATACATTTATTTATTTTTACTTCCCATGTATTCTGGATTAGTTTTCTGTGGTTGTTTTCACTAGCAGTTTTGCAATATGGTGCGGGTGGCTTGATGCAGACAAAAAATCTGTGCGTGGCACCTAAGCCACCAGTGCTTTTCCTGGTACAATCTTTTATTTCAGTGGAGCCCAGAACACTTTTCAAGTATCACAAAACAAAAGCAGTTATGTGATTCTTTAAGATTAGGTGAGGAAAAATAGTGATATGGAAGATTTGACATAAATAAGGATGCCTGAAGGTTGCTGACTTTTGTGTCCTTGGTTGAATATTCTTATTTATACTTGCAGCTGCAGTGAATGAGCCATCAGCAGGGTTACATGTTAATGGGGAGAGCAGCTGGAGCACTTGCTCATTTGAGGTGGGCAGGAGCTGCTACAGCCTGCAGGTGCTTGAACTTCATTAGCCTAAAGTGGTACCCGTGTTTTGAAGAAAGCTAAAGGTCTGTTTAAAATTTAAGCCAGTGGCTTCACAGCTGAAATGCAACATGATGGACTGATTCTTGGCCCGTTGCTGAAGGTGCAGCTAATACAGCTTATTAGCAGAGGCTTGGCCTTTTATAGGGAATGTTCTCTTAGCAGACAAGGAGTTCAGTTGTGTTTCCAGTCTCCTGCTGTCTCAGCTATTATTCAACTGTTGTTTTTACATATGGGTACATGATGTTGCAGGTGTTGGTGTGTTCTGCTGTTTGCTTGGCTGGGTCCATCTGCCTTGAGCTCACACACACCAGTGCAGAAGGATGCAGTGTGATCCCAGCTTTCTCCATGGCAGTCTGGTATTGCTGCTTATTTCGATAGTCTTATTCATTTCATGTTTCTGAGACTTTAATGGGAAGTGGTCCATGTTTTTCCATTGTACTGTAACTAGTTTATTTGAGATTTCAGGAAAAAGGAGATACTGTGTGCCCTAATATCAATGTACTCACAGATCAGCCTGTGTTTTTTGGTATAAGTTGATTTTTTGTGATCCGTGGGATGCATCGATGCTTCTTGTGTGTCCCAATGGGTAGAAAATCTAGTAGGGGAGCTAGGAGACCAGCGTGGTTAAAAAAGGAACTGCTGGGGAAACTCAAGTGGAAGAGGAAAATCTATAGATCATGGAAGGAGGGGCTGGTCACTTGGGAGGAATATAGGAATGTTGTCAGGGAATGTAGGGAGGCAACTAGGAAAGCTAAGGCCTCCTTGGAACTTAACCTTGCAAGTCGGGTTAAGGACAGTAGAAAGGGCTTTTTCAGATACATAGCCAACAAAGCTAATACCAGAGGCAATATAGGCCCACTGCTGAATGAGGTGGGTGCCCTGGTGACAGAGGATATGAAGAAGGCAGAGGTGCTGAATGCCTTCTTTGCCTCTGTCTTTACTCCTGCAGGCTTTTCCCATGAGCCCCAGATTCATATAACCCCAGAAGTAGTCAAGATAGGTGAGGACATAGTAGATGAGGATTGGGTTAGGGATCAGTTGCATAATCTGGACATCCATAAATCGATGGGTCCGGATGAAATGCATCCAAGGGTGCTGAGGGAGCTGGCGGAGGTCATTGCTAGTCCACTCTCCATCATCTTTGGTAAGTCATGGGTAACAGGAGAGGTGCCTGAGGACTGGAGGATAGCAAATGTCACTCCAGTCTACAAGAAGGGCAAGAAGGAGGACCCGGGTAACTATAGACCGGTCAGCCTCACCTCCATCCCTGGAAAGGTAATGGAACAACTTGTCCTTGGCACTATCTCTAGACATATCAAGGAGATGGGGGTCATCAAGAGCAGTCAACATGGTTTTACCAAGGGTAAGTCATGTTTGACTAACCTCATAGCCTTCTATGAGGAAATTACTAGGTGGATAGATGATGGTAGAGCGGTAGATGTGGTCTATCTTGATTTCAGTAAAGCATTTGACACCGTCTCCCACAGCATCCTTGTAGATAAGTTGATCAAGTACGGGTTTGATGATCAGGCAGTGAGGTGGATCAAGAACTGGTTGAAAGGAAGAAGTCAGAGAGTTGTAGTCAATGGGGCAGAATCTAGTTGGAGGCCTGTGACTAGTGGAGTCCCTCAGGGGTCGGTACTGGGACCGGTGTTGTTCAATATCTTCATCAACGACCTGGATGAGGGCACAGAATGTACCCTCAGCAAGTTTGCTGATGACACCAAGCTGGGAGGAGTGGCTGACACACCAGAAGGCTGTGCTGCCATTCAGAGAGACTTAGACAGGCTGGAGACTTGGGCGGGGAAAAACCTGATGAAGTTTAACAAGAGCAAGTGTAGAGTTTTGCATTTGGGGAAGAAAAACGCCATGCACCAGTACAGGTTGGGGGCTGACCTGCTGGAGAGCAGTGTAGGTGAAAGGGACCTGGGGGTCATGGTAGACAGGAGGATGACCATGAGCCAGCAGTGTGCCCTTGTGGCTAAGAAGGCCAATGGCATCCTGGGGTGTATTAGAAAGGGTGTGGTTAGTAGGTCAAGAGAGGTTCTCCTCCCCCTCTATTCTGCATTGGTGAGGCCACATCTGGAATATTGTGTCCAGTTCTGGGCCCCTCAGTTCAAGAAGGACAGGGAAGTGCTTGAAAGAGTCCAGCGCAGAGCCACAAGGATGATTAAGGGAGTGGAACATCTCCCTTATGAGGAAAGGCTGAGGGAGCTGGGTCTCTTTAGTTTGGAGAAAAGGAGACTGAGGGGGGACCTCATCAATGTTTACAAATATGTAAAGGGTGAGTGTCAAGACGATGGAGTTAAGTTTTTTTCAGTGAAGACCAGTGATAGGACAAGGGGTAATGGATACAAGTTGGAGCATAGGAGGTTTAAGATGAATATCAGGAAAAATTTTTTTACTGTAAGAGTGACAGAGCACTGGAACAGGCTGCCCAGAGAGGTTGTGGAGTCTCCTTCGCTGGAGACATTCAAAACCCGCCTGGATGCCTTCCTGTGTGATGTACTCTAGGTGACCCTGCTCTGGCAGGGGGGTTGGACTAGATGATCTTTCGAGGTCCCTTCCAACCCCTAGGATTCTATGATTCTATGATTCTATGATTCTTGTAGTAGGATATGCAACTACCTACTTAAAACTATTTTCTGGTGAATTAACTTTGCTTTTTATGTCATTGTTACCTCTGTAGGGCCACGTAATATTGAAACAAATTATGTCAGACAGCTCCTGAGTATTCTAATTATCAAGATAAACTTCTTTTTATTAACACAGCAGAGATAATTATAATGCTTATCTTCAAGTGCTGTGCAGGTGTTGTAGCACTATGAACATCAGTGTCCCTAGACCCCAAGTGCTATCAGAGTGGGTTTCTGTTCAAGTTGATGCAACTTTGAGTTGTTGGAGGTCAACAGTTAACCAGGGTTGATTTTCCAGTTGCAGCTTTTTCAAACAGAGGTTTTTTGTAACTTTTTATTTAAAGGCCTTAGTTCTTCAAAACCGAAGCATTGCTAAATGTATACAGAGAAGACACCCACGGTTGATGTGTGTTATGATTCCAGAGTCATACAACACAGGCTGCAGAGATAAGTTTCTGTAAAAAATTATTGATTTCATACCAATGATCCTTCAAGGGCTTTTTTTTGGAGGCAGATGGACATCCTCAGATAAAGGCTGAGGAAAAAAATAACTTTATAGTCATTGCTTCACAAGCTGCCCTGGTTCAGGTGTGTACCCAGAACACACCTTGAACAAGTTTGTGAAAGCTTTGGGAAATTCTAGAAGGTTTTTTATTCAGAAGGAAAATACTGGATTTAAACATGTAGTTTACTGGCCTTAGCTGTAGCTTTGTGGCTAGGACACAGGGACAGGTGAGCTGAGGCTTCAGAGGCTGTGTCCTTTCGTACCTCTTGTGTGCCAGTAGGAAAAATAAATTTGGAAGGCGAACCAGGAACTGATATTTGATTCTTCCCTTTTTTTGCAATATAAGACTGATGTCTTAATTTTCCATAAAATATTTAGTATTTGAGGATTGACAAATACTAACAAAACAATATAAATAAAACAGAGTCTTGTAATATTCTCATTTTATAGAGAGAAACAGAGACACAAGGAAGTAAGCAATCTCCCTAGCATTACAAATGATAAAGCACAGCACAGAGGTGGTGATAACCAGGATTCCTGAGTAACAAAAGCACTAATGCTGAAGATAATTTACAGAGATCTCATAAATGAACTGAATTGTCTGTAATCAAAGAGTGGTGCTGTTATAGTAACTGTTCTTCTGAAATTATACTTGTTTCTTGAAATGGATATTAATAATCCAGGGGAATGAGTGGTGCTTCTCAGAATTGCATCCTACAGTGCTTCTCAGTAAGTCTGCCAGTTTTTTTACCTTTGATGATAAACTCCTTCTGTGTATATCATATAACAAACAGAAGTCACAGAGAGATGGGTGACTTCAACCAAACTTAATAATGATACTTTTATTCCTGAGTATGGCAGCACATTTATTAACATCTCTATATACGCGTGTGCATAAGAAAATTAACAATTATCGTGTGGTCTTTTAGAATCCCATTTCTTGTGCTTCTCATGTTCAGCTAGAAGGGAAATTGTCAAAATAAGATATGACTTCAAGATTTTTGTCTCAGCTCTCTTCTGTGCTTTGGAATGATACTGCTACTAACTCCTTTCACTTGTTTCTCGGTGTCCTTCTCTTCCAGTCTTTCCTGTCTAGTCAGATAGTAATTATATTAACATTAAAGCAAAAGCAGGTTCTGTCTGTTCAGTGCTTGAATGGGAGTTTTTGGGAAGTGGTGTGTGTAAGAAAAGAAAGTTATTTGCAGATCAGTCATGATCTCCTTTGAGTTTAAACACAGCATGAGCCCACCTTCCATGCTCACTTCCCAATGTGAACACCAAGTACTCTGAAGGATGGTCTCTTGTGAGGGAGAAGGAAAGCAAAGATAGCTCACTGCTGACAGAATCTTAAGGGTTTTTCCATCTGGAATAAAAGATTTTTGTAGCTTGACAGAAAATCAATGGTTTCTCATTCTTATTAGGCCTGTAGCAACATCATCTATAGACATCTCTACACCAGGGAAAACTTAATTTAAAGTTCCCATCATTGCACCCATATTGCTGCTAAGATGTTTGGGATTCTTCATGCAGATGAGGTTTGCTTAGTCTTCCTTGTACTAGCAGCATCAGGGTGTCTCATGGAGGGCAGGCTTCCATGGTCAAATTTGTTGCTAACTCTTCAAATTTTATCTCCTTAGAAAAAAAATGACCTTTGTTTTAAATATGACTGTGAGGATGAATGCAGCACTGCCAGTGTTAATTCTCCCAATATTGCCAGCATCTGCATATCTGCAGGAATGGTAAATACAATGGTTTACATTGTCAAAGTCCTAGAACAACACAGCAGAGTATAATCTCTTGTGTATTTTGGCAAAACACATACCTTACCGCTGGGAAATCTTTTGTTTATATTTGAAGTGCTGAGAAGGTAATCAACTAATTTTGGTGATTATTTGAGTAGGAGTGTTGTTGTGTGTACATGAGCATGAGGCAAAGGGGTTCTCAGTGGAGTCTGAATATGAACACATGAAAGCAAATGGCAATAACTAATATGATTGTTAGGAGGAGGGAGAGATTATGGAGAGTGTGTGTCTTAAAAAGAAAAGCATTGTGCAACTTCAGTTGCCTGCTAAGCACTTCCTTGGAGGGTAGCTCAATACTTTTTGTGTCTGATCCAGCAGTCTGAGCACCATGAGACCACAGTGGCAAGAGTAAGGCTGTGGTTCTTAATAGATGAAGGAGAGAACAGGCAGCCCTTGAAGAAGCCCAGAATTCAGAATATCTAAGGCGTCTGAAAATTGGAGAGAAGCTGAAGTGAATTACTAAGCAGAGCTGGGCACCAACATAAACTAACAAGTATAAATGTAAGCCTGAATTTATCAGCTAAAGCCAGGCAGCCTTGAGTGTGTGTGTTTGAGAGCTTCTCGCTAAAAGCAAAGAGTGAGAGAGTGATATATGCTTTGATGCTCTTGAAAAGAAAATGGTTGCGATCCATATGATTTTGCCGTCAAGTGTGTGTGAAAAATAGAAAACATACGTGGAGTGTATGTTCTGCAAATAGTTAGCAGCAGTCTTTCAAAAGTGTTTGGTTTGGAGGGTTCCTTGAAATCCACCATTTAAATGTACATGTGTTGAGTTATGTTGAAGCTTGCTGTCATTCCCCACTGTGGTAAAATGAGGGCATTGCAGAGGTTCACTTTGGCCTGACTAAACTTGCGATCCAGTTGCTTTCAACAGAGAGAATTTTCCAAAGGGGTTAATTGAGTGTCTGAAAAAAATGAGTATTTTGCTCATGTTTTAGAGGCACTACCTCTTTTTGTGGTCTACAGAAGGCTAAATTTAATCCATCATCCTTTGAACACTCCTTATTCCTTGGTATATTTAAGCAAATTCCTGGTTCCAGAAAGGGATGCTGCTTATTTCTCGGTATATGGGTGCTAGCATGATGATTGCAGTTGCATAAATGAAGACTTTTTAAAAGAGTTCTAGATTCTGATCTTGGATTATGTCTGTTGTCCTTTGTAAGTTTTTAAGAAATTTCATTACATCTGCTTGATTCTACTGAACAAAACTTGAAATCTATCAGTGCACAGGTGTAAAATGTTCAGGTTTTCTCTTTACAATCTTGCTAAATGAAGGAAGGTCCTAATAATTGCAGGAATAAGTGAGAAACTTCAGGGTCAGGTAGCTCAGCACTTCTAATCAATGCTTTACTAGAACAAGATGTAATAAGAGAGTGAAGTGCAGGAGCTGCAGCAAACGGGGCTCAGTGACAGCAGTGAGAGTTGCAGGAGGAAAGCAAAACGTGGCCCGTTTGCCTGGGGGACTGTCTGGGGTTTGGTGGTATGAAAGGTCCTCCAGAGATGTAAAATGTTACTACATGCCATTAGCTCAGTACACATTAGAACAAATGACTATGACAATTGAACTGTGTGCTTAAAGGATGTGTGTTAGAGCCCCTCTTGTGTTCATTCTGCTTGTTACTGTTGGTGATGGACAGTGATGTACAGGTTGGTCTCTACAGCAGATCATCTTCTGTGATAATTAATGAATTTTTGTCACAGCCATACTTTGCCTCCTCACTGATTCTTTTTGTTTTTCCTGTTTTTCTACCTAAATAATCTACTCTCACCATGCTCATGTTGGTAATTGAAGCAGACCCATAGCCAACTTCCACACCAAACTCTGTGTTCAGCTCTTGTGGCATCCACGTTGTTCCGCTTGCTTTTCAAACACCACAGCATCACACCAAAACGCTCACTGTCTCTCTTATAATGCTTTCTTTTTTTCCCTCCCTTGTAGAGCATGATGAATGTGGCAGTGAACAGCATAACTGTGATGAGAATGCAATCTGTACTAACACTGTCAGGGGACATAGCTGCACCTGCAAACCTGGATACGTGGGGAATGGGACCATCTGCCGAGGTAAGTCGGTTCCTCTAGAAACACCAGAGAAGTGGCAGACTCTATTAATATTTTCTGACAGTCACCTACATTCTGGTAACTTGTGATGGCTGCATTCTGTCAATGATTGGCTGTAAGACTTATCATCTAGCAAATAAAGTATGCCTGGAGATGATGGGAACTGATTTGTGCACAACTTCTCGGCAAGAAGGAAATATTTTTGGAATTCTGGAAAAGTGCTTTTCATATACTGACATTTGGGCTGGTATCGTTCTGCCTTTCAGTGTTGTTCATTGTCTTATAAACTGTAGATGTTATGTGCTATCACGCTTGGCTTTTACAATTTAGTCAGATGCCTTTTAAATTAGGATTACTGTCTTTTATGCTAACTTGACATGGTTGCTCTTTGCTTGCATCAGAAAAGGCAGGGTTTCCTTAAATCTTTACCTTTAAATGTGTAGTGTGGAGATATCTCAGCTATGTAAACAAGAGATGCTGATATCCGGCCATGTTTTCCGAGAAGTCATTTATTGAGGATTTTTTTTTCTTCTTAGTGTTGTTCCTGCAGAGAAAGAGAAGCAAATAGGTTACATAAAGACAGAGGAGGAAATATATTGAGTAGTAACCTTAGTGAGGGCGATGTCATGAAGTGCTGTTGAGGTACTAATTTGTTTCTGATTTGTATTTGTCTCATAAAAAATATTTTTTGTCTTGTCTGGGATTGTATACTTTCTGACATTTTAAACAGAACTGCAGTAGAAACTGACTTTTAATTTTTTTTTTTTTTAATTAAAACTGTTGCCATTGAGGAAATTGCTGGGTAAAATATTCTGTACATAGATTGGGACACAAGAGGCTGGTTAATAATTGTGCAGAACGTTGTAAATTTACCCAACACTTAAAAGTGAATGAAGATTGATGCCATTCTTGTTTCAAGCTAAAATTCTTCACCAAACTTAGCCTGTCATCTGCTGAATTAGTGTCTACCATCTGATTGCTTTTTGGTATGACTTTCTTTGGGTACTGTCCATTTGCACAAGGGCACCCTTGTCATTAAAACTGTGAGTTTGTTTGAAAGGATTCCAGAAGGAATGCAAAATGTTTTGAAAAGAGTAGGCAGGTTAAAACCTTGGTCTGTCTCTGTTGAAGATGAAGAAGTGATACTGAGGAGAAGTGGACGTAGGTGATCTCTAAGGTCCCTTCCAACCCTAGCCATTCTATAATTCTTTGTTTTCAGTCTTGGATTACAGTGAATGCACATTGCAGCATAGGCAACTATAGCTTCAGGAAAGCCTAAGTGAACAGTCTGACTCTCTTTGACTGGGTTTTTATGGTGGCTTTTGTTTTGTTTTTTAGTGGCTTGTTGTTTTTTTTGTTCATTTGTTTTGTGTTCTTTTTTTTAACCTAAGGGTAATACAAGAGGACAAACCCTAAATCGTATTTCTTTGAAACAGGGATGTTCAGATTAAAAACCATAATCATCATATGATTCATAAAAATTGTGTTTTCACACTGGTTTTCTTCACTTGGACACCTGGATATTTGGTTTAATGTGCCCAAAACTCAAAGTGAAACCCCTACTACATATTTATTAGTCTAGGCATGTTGAAGTAATGAAATTGCTCTGGAGAAACACAATAATTTTACCTTCAAAGTTCTTTTGAAATCTGAATTGTGGATAATATATGTTACATATATTTTTAGTATGCCTTGAGTTGCAGAAGTGCAGGTAGTCATATTTCTCTTTTTGAGACAGGTGTATATGGAAATGGAGGAAACAAAGTGCATTCTTACCTTTGGACTGGGAAACATAAATTGAAAAGAAAACTGGAGATGAAAGCAGAGTGCTTGACAGTCTAATGATTATTCAAGTCACTAGGGATGGAATACTATTGCCAAGCAACTAGTATTAGATTTGTGTGCAGTTTAGTAAATAGTGAAACACTCAATGTAAAGTAGTGGTTATTCAGCCTAGGCCTCTGTGGTCACTTGAGATTTTTAAAAGTTTGCATGAGTAATTTAAGAAAGGTTCCCATTCTACCCATGGTAGCACCAGAGATATATTTTTTTGCCCATTTTTAAACCAAGTTTAGTGGTGATATGTTGTGAGTGGAATATGGCTAAAAATGAATAGGTGACAGAAAAAAATGGCAGCTACCAGTGACAAAGGTTTAATTGCACCAGTGCTAGGGTTTGCACAAGGCAAGAGAGGGGAGACCATGTCAAGACAACTATAAACTGCTTATGTTGTCTTGTAATTTTGGAGCTTTATCTTCAGATGAAATAAATAAGGAAAACAGATATAAGCCTAGGTGATAAGTTTAATACTGTCTGAAGAGATGATAAACATTTCTCCATGAGTCATCTGAAAATGCTTTATAAATGTTTTTGTTATAGATGTTTATATGTACAAAACAGTTGTTCCAACTACTACCCTGTAGTTCATTAAGAATCCTTATTCATATTGTCCAGAAAAATATACACAGAGTAATGATAATTTTATGAGGGAAAAGAACTGACTTTGTGCCTGATTCTACACTGTGTTTTAGAAAAAAACCCAGAGCATTATAATGTTCCTCTTGGACTTTATCGGATAATCCAGACAAACCAGAATACTGTTATTTGTGTTTTAGAAATGAAAACATGTGTAGTTAAATTAAATTGCATGGTGAGTTACTGGTAAATATAATGAAATTACTCTGGCAGAAATTTGTGATGTTTGCATTTTTTGTGTGAAAAGTATGGAGAAATAAAAAAGGACAGGCATAATCTAGATATGAATATTGTGATTGCTGGGGATTTAGAAAAACAAACAAAGATGAATGTTGAAAAGGAAAGCAAATACTCTTTTAAAAAAATCTGTGTAATCAGGCTGTCACACTTCTTGAGAGGAAAAATACTTAAGGAGTTGCTTTACTGTAAATTTTGTAGACTGCAGTATGTAATTAAGGGCTGGGTTGTTTCAAACAAGACGTGGAAACTGTCATGAAGGAAGATGGTGGAAAAGGGCACAGACAGTGACCAAATGTACTTCTGCATTAAAACAGATACTCCCGTAGATGAAGTGACATAAAAATGGAAAGAGAAGTGAAGATGAACACAAGAAAATCTTTGTAAATACGTAGTTACCAATATATAAACAGTGAGACCATATGCTGGAGACCAATCAGCTTTATTTCCTATGAATGCTCTATATTTCTCTGTAAGAAGTGGGCTTTAACACTACAGAAAGACACTGGAATTTTGGCACTAGGCTGGAACAGAGTGAGGCTGAGGTGAGCTGAAATGACAAGGAAGGCCAATGCTGTGCCATCAGCCTTAGTGAGTTTGACAGTGCTGGACCTAGAATCAGATGATATTTTAGGATTTAGTCAGAAAATGAAAAGTAAAAAATGGAAATATTTGCTGGAAGAAATTACAGCATTAAAGGCAGAGGACAGAGGTATAACTAGCTGAATAGAGAGTATTATGAATCCGTGCATTGGTTAAGTTGCTCTTTTATGTAGGAAACTTGGAAAAAATTCAAAAGAATCAAGAATGATTCAGGAAATACAAGTTGTAGGTGGGTAATGGAAGACTTGTGCCATGCCTGTTTACTGGAATCCTGTAAATGAGTTATAGAATTCATAGGTGGGGGTGTGAAATAAGGAAAATTGTAGCATAGGATTTAATAGTACAGTATAAAGGCAAACAACTTAGGGTAGAAGGGAAAGATTATAAAAATTGCTTTGACAACTGGATGTTTGCCTTAAAAAATAGATGTGGTGGGCAAATGATTACTTTGTACCACATGGCACTTTGCAGCATGCAAATCAGTGTTTAGTAGCAATGGTGAGATGAAAGATGTCCTAGTTTCCTAGGAAAACCAGGTTTATGAATAACCCATCACCTGTAGACAAGGTTGTGTGCGCGAGAGTAAAACTGTCATGTATAAAATGAGTAAAACTCATTGTCATGACTCTAGCTGAAGAACCAGGGATACTGAAAACAGAAATAAACACCACATTTAGACAGTAGAGCCTGGAAAAGGTGTATAGGGAAAACATGTTTTTCCGCTTCTTGTCTTGATAAGTTCTAGCTCCAGTTCCACTTGGCAGCCTTGCACCACATGCCGTGGAAGTGACATGTTGAAGTGGGATGTCCCGTTTTTGAAAATACAAAGGACCTCGTGCTCCACCATCTGCTTCACCTGAAAAAGATGGAAGCTAGAGAATATTTGCTGTAGGATGTACAGTCCTACAGTTTAGCAGAAGTTTATTATACAGATTGTACCTTGTCCACTGACTGAAGTCAAACAAAGGAGCCCAGGTATATTGAAAAATCAGCAGCTTTCCTAAATCGGTTGATGACATTTGGGATTAAATGCCTGAAAGTAAACAAATAAAACCCCACCCACCAGATTTTTTAAGAGTATAGAGCTGGCTTTTCAGCATGAATAACATGCAAGTCACATCCAAGGTTTTGTTACAACCAGTTGTTTTCTTTTGGACACGGAGACCTAGATCTAGTATACAAGTCTTGTATCTCTTGGTGCTTTGTTCCAAATTTCGTTTAAAAGTATAAATTCTGTCCACGGAAGTCCTTATATATTAGCAAAATACAGAAGTGTCTTTGAATACAGTAACAGATGGTAAAAGGGAGCAATTCTTCCGAAACAGGGACAAGGTGTGTTTGCTAACCTTTTTGTTCATGTCTCTGTATTGGGGAATGAACAGAAGTCTAGCAAGTATTTGTCGTTGTACTTCTGTATTTCACTTGTATAGTCTGTCTAACAGGTATATTTAGCATGTTATTACTGTTTCATTTAGTGGTTTCTACTGAGTTGCAGATTTATTAGAATGATGATTACATGAGGTGGATTTAGTTGCAGTCATAAACCTTCAAGCAAATGTGTACAATACGACTGATGCCTGGGCAGAGAAAAATCAGGTATTGTGAAATAAAACTCCAAACACTGTTTATTCTAATTAGTATTCAGGCTGTAGATTTGCTTATTTCTGACAGAGTATAGAATATGATATTTTTGCCTCCCCCTAACATATTCATCTGCAGCAATTCACAGGAGACACTTAAGGGATTAAAACTCAGTGTATCACAGAGTCTTAAAGACATTATTTTTAAGTGAGTCAGTTTTTCTTGTGTAATCTGGAAGTCCAGATTAGTTTCTTAATTGCACTGTGGTTCTTGGTAAGGATTTGCCTTGGAAAGTGTTTGAGAGTGTGGGTCTTACTGATAAACTTACTGGTCACATCATGAATGAGTTATTGGGAAAGTGATACAAAAAGTAACCAGATTTCAAACAGATACTCTTATATTTTATTACGTAAGGGGAATAAACATATGGATTATTTATTTATAATACACTCAAAATACTTACTGATCATCAGAGCATGTCACAGGCTTGAAAATTTCTTCTGTTTGATGTAAATCAGTAAGTTGGCCTATATTACACTATTTTAATCACTAATTGCTACTGGATGGACGTGTTGTTTTAACAAATAGCAGTCTGAGAGCTTGCCTTCATTGCCATTTTCTTCTTTGTTTCCAAGCAATTATTTGTTAAAAGGAATTCTTAATCAGAAATACATTTAATAATCCTAAAGATGTGCCCATTGAAGAAATGGTATCTTTTTCATTATGTAGGTAGTTTAGTGACAGTGTAGTAAATAGATGACTAAAGACAAAATTGTATTCCGATAATGAAATTCCTCCTGCTATGAAAAATATAGAGGTGTTTTTAGTAAAAACTAAAGATGAGGGAAAAAAAAGTCAGTTCTTTTTCCATTGGCATCAGCAATGCTTAGGTAGATTAACTTTAAGTGTCAGCAATGTGAGACAGACATGCTGATATCTTGATATTAAAGCCTATCACATCGCTGTAAGGTGACCAACTGCCAGATAGGTTTTTGGTTTTTAAAATTTATGTGTAACTGTTGGAGGTTGAGTAGAATTGAGGTTGTTGGAGTTGAAAGCCTTTATGGAGCATTGGAGTGTATTATGAATAATATGTAGGTCAAGACTCGAGTGGAAAGGGACAAACGTCTTTTTCCACAGTCTTTGATTTCTGTGGCTGTGAGGCTTTGAGTGGTTGATACGTTTGATATATGGTTGAAATACTCTATTTGATAAAAATGAAAATTTGAAGTTTTAATCTAAGAATCTTTGTATTTTTGTTCACAGATAGTTACAAAGTGTGGTACATTCCTGATAGTTGCTATTTTGTGGATTGTTTTTAAAGTTACATAAACTCCCTTTGTAAATTATTTGTGACATACGTTTTAAACTCCTTTAGTTCTAATGTTGTTCTTGGTTTGGTTTGGGACTAAAGATTTTAAATAATTTTGATGAAATTAAGATGATTTACAGGTGTTTTTTTTCTTGCCCTTAAAATGTCATCGCCTAGATTTATTTGTGTGAGATTGGGAAATTCAGGTGTAGTTACTTAAGAGCTAAGCTATACATACCTGCCATTATGTGAGCCAATTTTACAGCCTCTCTAAGGGCACAGTATTTCCTGCTGATTGGCTCTTGTTCTGTGTGTGAGATTGTTCATGACTATTTAGAATGCACGTCAGTTACGAAAACAGATCATTTAAAGCCCATATTTAATCCTGATCTCTTTGCTGTCACAGATGGTCTCACTGCTCGATTTACGGCTAGTTTAAAAACCATGTAGCCCTGCTCTGTGCTTGCTAAGGAAGCGGTCTGGTCCAGAGCAACTGTTGGATCTGTGTAAAAGCTGTCGTTATCTGCTAGTGAAATATTTAAAACCTGATCTGACAGATTTTTCTGCTTGTCTGAGTAAGTCCAAAGGGCTCAGCAGACCTTCTCATGAATGTTTATGAGGGTTCCTAAGTTCAGATTCTGAACTGGAAATTCTCGTGTTCACTCGGTTGTTGTCTCCTGTTGCCTTGGTTTACATTGGTTCATATAGAACCAGCAGCTCACTGGAGGACCCGTCTCATATGACACGAACAAAAGACTTACAAGGTGATAACAAGTTAATCGGTATGTTCCCTATGATCTCCTGGGCAGTAAAACTAGGTGGTGTAGGTACATCAGACTATTTCAATATTCATTACTTTCTCTTTGAAGAGAGTAGTTAATAAAAGCAAAAATATGAAGGTTTTAGTTCACATTTAATATCTGCACCATACATTGTATTTATTTTGTACACTGTTGGAGGCGATCTCAATCAGTACCTCCTGTTTGCAGCATTGCCTGTCACTGAACCCCTTGAGAAGCCCCATCCAGTCTCTTAAAATCAAGCAGCAGCTCTTTAATGCTGCTAGAATGAATCCTTCATGTTACCCAAAGTAGTACTTTTTCCTTTCTTACTGTGGTGTGAAAATCTAAGTTTTGAACATAACATCCATTATTAAGTCCTCAAGCATGCCCTTCATTCAGAGACCTCATTTGCCATGCTCGGCTGCTTTTTTGACAGCAGAGCAGTAGACATCATGGTCAGTCATTTGGTCTGTAGTGCTGTCTGCTTGAAACTTGTAATCCTTGGCACATGTGAAACCAAGTCTGCTTAGGTCTGTGACTCTCCTGGCCTGCCCTGGGAGCTGGCCAAGCAATTATTTGGAAAAAAACACTTATTTTTTTCATGGTGGGTGGGAAAATCAATTCAGTAAGAGCATCCTGACATATCTTCCAGCATAAACAATATTGCAGTGTGAGCTTGATTCTATGCTGCAACAGGAGCACAGCAGCAGCAAAGAGCTCTTTCTCATGAAATCAGTTACAGCCTGTAACCATTTCAGGGTTGATGTATATGGAACAGGCACATTGAAATACAAGAGGCTGCGAAAACCATTACATTCTTTCTATTCCCCGTGTAGAACATAACTAAACAATACTGAAAACTGAATATTCATATTTTGCTCAAATGTAAAGTAAGAGCATTGCAGTTACTGGTTTTGGCAACAGTGGTGCTCCTGCACTGTCCCCCCAGTGCTGAAGGAAGTAATTTTCCCCACAGCACATAATTAATCTGGAGAACCCTTGGTCACTGGGTGGTGAGGAGGCTAGAGAGATTGAAAAAGATGCTGCACCTCAGAAGGAAATCCCAACCAGTGGGTGCTCAATATTTGGTTTGAGGAAGGTGATGGGGAATCCTGAGGAAGTGTCACCAGATCCTTGCCCCATACTTTATCTTGACATTCATTATGGGCTGTATTCACAAAGAGGATGCTGGGCTAGTAGGCCCTCTGGAATGATTTATATATTTTTATTGTTCTTCTGGCTAAGATTATTATTAGAACAGTCCCTTTGGGTAAGAAATAGTACTAGTAATTTCTTTTTGTATTTTTTTATTTGTAGAAAAGGAGATTTTCAAAGGAGGTTTGTAGGGCTGTTCTTTACCATAGCAGTGGAATAGACTCCAGCCAGAAAACTCTTTCAAGCCCCTTGTTCCTATGAATTTCCCACAGTACAGTAAAACAAGGTGAGAACATTTCAGTGATTTGTCTAACGTGACACACATAGTCAGTACCTGATTCAGGATTCAGACTCTGTTTCCAGACTGGCAGTTCTGTTCCTAAAGCACTGAGCTTTTATTTTTCCACAGAAATTATATAAAGTGTTTTAAGAACAGCTAAGGAATCAAACCAAAAGAAACATTAAGGTTCCAAAATCAAACATTTGGGGGTAGAGTTTAGGTCACGCATTCAGTCTTAAGTCACTCGCATGCATTGCTGAAATACAGTCCTTACTGCTAAAATTAAGGGTGTTTGGGTTGGTTTTGTTTTTGTTGGTTTTTTGTTTTTGTTTTTTACCTCTCTGCCTTATTCAGTGCACAGTATAGATACACAAACCAGGAAAAGAGATGAAGTCCTGAAAGTGGGTATTCAGCATTTGTTATTTTTGTCATTCGTTGTGTGACCCTATGGCTGTTAGCTACTGGCCCCAGCATCTGTGCTGAATTTAGGATGTTAGCAGGTCCTTCAGAAACCAGTCTATATTGTTCTTAGCAAATGATTTGCAATGGAGTGAAAATGTATCTTAGCTGCCTTTCCATTAGGTCTCTGGTATCAGTGCAGTGTGGACCTTCAGGTTTTCAGGAAGGGCCTGTAGCTCACTCACTCTTACATTTTTCCCTGACTTGAGGAGGATGATGTTACACTTTGTGGACTTGCCACTGGAGGTGTATGTGGGAAAAGGGGTTCAGTTCCAGGTTCCCAAGCAAGTGTTTTAGAGTTGATTTTCCTCCCTGCAGCTCCTGCAGTCTTCATTGTCTTCCTGTTCCCTCTGTTCCCCAGCTGCATCTTTATTCTGTAGCTTGGTCCCCTCCTGCCTTGGTCTTGCTTGTGCACCATTATGAAACATGGTGAATGCTGGAAGAATATTAAGAGGGTGTGATTAAACATTTACAAACTGACATGAAAAAGGTGTATCTTTCAAATCTCTGTGTCAAATCTGGGGGACAGGGCAGAGTCTGAAAAAAAACCAGACTAAAATCTACCTGTTACTTAGATTGAGAAATATATGGATTTTTTTTTTTTTTTTTTTCTGTAATGCAACTTTTGGTAGATATCCAGCAGAGAAAAAACTTCTTTACAAATGGTTTGCTTGACCACATTACTGAAAATGGTATATTACAGTAAGGAAAACTTGAATTACCCCTCATGTAGGTATTGCTTACTTTGTTTACATGAGTTATGTTGGTTGACTTACTAGTTTTGCAGGTTACATTGATTTGTTGAGCACTGGGAATGGCAAATCTGGAAGCCATGCAGCATGTTTGATGGGACAATTTGCATATTTTTATCTGGAAAGATTCTCCAGTTGAAGTGTTTCACAGTGATGCTGGTCTTTTAGCTTCTGTAACATGCTGAAAAGTTGAGGCACCCCCGTGTGTGTAGAGAGTTCTTATCCAAAGTGTTCAACAATAAAAATAATAGATGTGGCTATGCTAAGTGAGCATATGCTAAGTACAAGACTAATGGCAAGCTTAAAGAGTATGCTGTGAATGGTACCTGAAAGAAGTGTTGCAGTGAAAAAGAATCTATTCCAGAACCTACTAAAAACCCCCAAACAAATGGCGCTTTGAAAATTGTATCATCAACATGAATTATTAGGTGGATTCAGTACACAAAGTACAAGAAGAATGTGAATTAAAATAGCTTTGAACACATTAAGTGCAGAGGGAATTAGAAGTTAAAGTAAACCAAGCAGAGGTGGGAATTGAAGGGGTCCCACTTTTCACCATGATTTAAAATTCAGCCCTCCAAGAGTAAAGATGAACAATTTGTGTGTCATAAAAGCTAAGAGTTTTTATTTAGATATTCCTGAAGGGCCAGAGCTGTGTGACCTCTGTTGTTTTCCTGCCAGAAAATACTCAAGCATCCTAGTGTGTCACCTTGATGGGGTTTGCAGTTTTCTCTTTTTCTTTCAGTTGTGTGCCTAAAGATGGGAATTGTCAGGCTGGATTTTTGAAGCTAAACTTGAAAACTTACTGTTTTCAAGGCTTACAGGGATTGAAAATTTAAAAGTATGTAAAATTCACAAGTGTATCTTTGTTGTTTAAAAAAGTAAAAGCAATGCACATGCTTATCTTTATGCACGTCCATCTTATCCATCTTCCTCTGTAGCCTGTTAATTGTGTTGTAGCCTCAAGGGCATATGTACATGCATCCCATAGATTATGGAATGTATTTGCTGCCACTGATGAGCAGACTGGTTAACTGTTCTCAACTGTCAGTTGTACTATTAAAATGTGTCTGCCCATTCCCTTGAGCATGTAATTTCACAGTGTCTGATGGCTTTGTGAAGGAGCTGCTGTGAGTGGAAAGCCTTGGGATGGAATAAAATGGCAGTTGGGTGTGGAGCCGCTAGAACACTTGCAGAGTTTAAGTAGACAATATCCATTCCCCTGCATTAATTATAATGGTTTACTGATGCTCATTAATATGCTACTTCTATTACTGAGACACATGGTTGTACTGCTTTCCTGACACCTATTATTGCCTCTCTCTGAACAGAACAAAGGAAACAATAGTTGTCTGACATTGCCATGACATACGTTATTTCCCAATAAAAGATAGAGGTAATCAAATCAGTCCTGCATGCACAGCACAGTATTCCCTTAGCCTTCAGAGAGAGGCAAGTGAGAAAATTCTTAATGTGGTAATTTTAGACCTGACTGAGCAAGGTATGAGTCTAACTAAAAGTAAGTGATTGACTCCAACGAGACTACTTACATAATTAGGCACTGAGGTTTTTTAGTTTTAGGCTGAACACGCTTTGCTGTGTTTATATCACACAGTTTAGAATCAACACAGACAGTAAGTATCCATCTTTTGCTGTGGGCATGAAGGAGAGGTTGAATTCATCATATGTGAAGAAAGGATAACTGAATAGCCAAATCCACCCATCACTTATTTTCGCATCCTGAGCAAATGGAGCAGGCTGGTACTTCCATGTAATAGTCACTCCAGATCATTGGAAGCAGTACTTACTATCTTACAACAAAAATCAATACTTTTTAATACAAAATTTAATTCAGAGAGCAAAAGGTTATGAGATAAGATTTAGAAACTAATTTTCAATGACAACACAGTGAAGCAGTCAGAGCCAAAATAAAAATGAATGGGAATCTGTAAGTGGTTGCTAATGGTTATTGCCAAGTGATTTTGAGTGCTCCATTATTTATTTATTCTTTTACTGCTGTAAAAGCATTGGAATTCAGAAATGGCTCAGATGGAAAGGTCTGGTCCACTGAGTATTTGTACCCGTTGCATTAAATGTTCATCAGGTGAAGGAAAACACCAAAAAAGCACCTGCACACAGCTGGGGCAGAGGGCAGGCAATACACTTCTCCTCTTACAGCTACTTGCTGCAACCACTAATATGGGGAGTTATGCATCCTTGTGCTGCTTGCTTTTCTGTTCCCAAGTTTCCCGTGTGTTTAATTGTGGGATGAGATGGGTAAGATCTCAAGGTTTCTGTGCAAAGCCCAGGTGCCTGGTATCTCTGTGGGGCTCAGGGGGAAGGCTGGAGAGAAGAGTTGAAGGGGGATACTGAATGCCATTATCAGATGTAGTTACATAAATTCTGTCCATATTGCATTTGAGGCATGTGAGTGCTTTTTTGGATCCTTCCTTATGTGTTTTTTCTTTATGTATATGCTTATATTTCTGTACCTGTTGGTCTGAATGTCTGCTGGGAGACTTACAGCTGGCAATACAGTAAATTGTACCCAAGGCATGAAAACAAGTGTAATTTGCTCTCCCTGATAAAGATGGAGGTTAGAAGTTTGTAAGCAGTGTTTCTTTTGGCTGAGGACTCAAAACTGAAGATTGCACATTAAATAGAAGTATGATATACATCTTGAAATATGATTTCAGGTACTTTTACGATGTGTTTCTAAACTCTGAACTGTGGTTTTTGTATAGGCTTCAAAATTGTTTCTATTGCTGTGTTGCAGCAGTCAGTGAGAAATATACCAGACTTCAGTGCAAATAAATTGTGTTGTAGAATGTGACTGAGCTTCATGTCAGCAAAGCTGGCATAGTGTACTTGCATCTGAATATAGTTATTGTATTGTTATTTAACCTCAGTGTTCATTCTGATGCTGTGACCCTGATGATAAAGCCTGTAAACTGTCTGCTAGGTCATACCAGAGAGGTCCAGTCATGCTCCCAGCTGTTCTAGGTAGACATGCTAGGCACATGTTAACGAGATAACATATAAGTGGACAGATTGTCTGTTCTTGCCTTGAAGATTATATTTGATGGATAGTATTTCAAACTGCTGTAAGAGCTTAAGCAGTTACTTCTCATTAAATTGTGCAGGTATGATGACAAAAAGCATCTTCATTAATAATTTGTTCGTGCCATTTAAAGACTACCTGCTCTCTTCTGACACCACTGTTTATTTCTAGCACACTGCAGTGCTGAAATGCTCCACAGGTCTGATTGCTTTGAGATGTCATAGGTTGCAATCACATGTCTCATTGGCCCTTTCAATGTACAGCAAAAGCAACATTTGTCTCCACTTAGCTGAGCCACTTAAGCACTTCGCTCATCTGCAGAGTGACTCTGCTGTACAAGGAGGGAAAGAGTTCTAATTTAAGGAAAATTATGTTAACCCCACAGCTGGTAACACACTGGTTTATAAAATGTGCTGTAGATGAGGGATGCTGAAGGTGTTGCTTACGCAGGTGGTTTTTCGCATTTATGTGGACGGTGACATTTGTTTGTGAGGACTGGAACACACATTCAGAAGCTTTAACATGGTGTGTTTTTGGTGTGTGCAGTGATAAATGGCTGTAGATGGGGAAATGTCAGAAAAGCAGGTGATCTTACTAGAAGGAAGGCAGAAACTCATGCAGTGATACTCAGCTTCTGCTCACACTTAGCAAAGGGAGGAGGCTGAGAGCATCTCCGCCTTGTGCGGTGGAGTGTGGTTGGGTATCGTGAGCAGCTCGGATTGTGCCGTGATGGCCAGGGCACACAAAGGGCACTGGGTGCAGGAAGCTGGGGACTTGCTGAGCCCTGTGTGAGGTGGGCTGTGCTGAGCTCTGCCAAGCTGTCTGAGCTCAGCTGAGCCCTCAGAGCAAAGTACAGCGGCTGCTTTGCTGCCTCTAGTGACGTGTTTTGCCACTTGACTTAGTGCTACCTCAGGTATCTCTGAAGCATTATGCAAGGTCCATTTTTTTCCTTCATCTTTAGTAGCCTGAAGTCAATTCAATATTTTCTATCATGTTTCCACTACTATTTTTACATTATTAAGATGCTAATAGAATTTGCAGAGTTGTTGTTGAACACAGCTTACGTGCCTTTTCATGAAAATCCCCAGTTAAATAATCGACCTTATTCAGTCATGTTAGGTATTTCTCATAAAACTGTAATAATTTGAAAAGTCTTCCAGTAAGTCAGGTAAGACATTCTCATGAATGCATTATAATTATATTGGTGATAGATCGTATAAAAATACCTTCTGCTAGCAGGGTTATTTGCATTTCACTTGCAATGTCGACTGGCTGACATGAAATCTCTTTTTATTGTGTTATTTCAAGGATGCAGGAAGGGAGTACTGGGCATAAAATGATGTGAAGACACAGATCTTACAAGGTCTGTGCTGTAAGAACCAACAAAAAGCTTAATGTGTTTTTTGTTTTTCAAGGCCCAATTCAGTGCATACATTTGGAAGGTTAAAATCTGATCCTTCTGCAGTTGCAGATCGTATTTATTAATCTCACTATGTAGTTGTGCATTTAAACAATACTGAAAGCAGCATTTGTGCATCACAGTTGTGATATTCTTGTGAAGTTTGTGGCTGCTGCGTTGCCAAAATACGACCTCAGTGCAGTCTGCCTCTTCAAAAACATATGTTATAAGCCAGATTTTGTGTTGTTAAACTAAATGTAGGAAATTCAGGTACTTTCCAGTGCAAAACAGTAATAATGTATTGAGCTGGTCAGTTGTTTTAGAAGAAACAATAACTACAAGCCACAATTCCTGTAGCTTCTTTTGGCACGGAGCAGTTGTCATTGTGTAGTTAAATACATACTATGACCAGTTTTTAAGATGTGAAACAGCTTTGGTGCCTTGTATCACTTGAATAGCTTCCACATTGTCTATGAGCATAAAAATAAATCATAATATGACATATTGTGAAGCCTGTAAGGCCCAGTACTGCATTGTTGTTGCACTGGGTTCTGTGTGGCTGAGACAGCAATTTGATTTGGGGACAAGGGAAAAGTGAGATTTATTAATGTTTTCTTTTTTGACTGAGGCATTTGCTAGGCTTTACAGGTCTGTTATGTTGCTAGCACATTCTATGGAATTTCTGTGTTAGGGCAAATTTTCTGGACCTGGCACCAGCTTTTGTGGCGTTTGTAGCACCATAAAATCATTTAGATTGGAAAACACCATTAAAATTATTGAGTCTAACTATAGGTGGTTGTGGAGATCAGATGGGGACAATACTAAATCTGACTTGAATCAAGGCCATGTGGAAGGGCTGACTTTGCTTTCATCAGTCTTTTTCCTGTGGTCCCTTCAAATCCAGGGTGTGTGTGTCCTGCACTGCTATGGTGTGCTTCTGAGTTGCTTGATCCCTATATGGTTTTGTAGAATGTGCTTGATATTGACTTGATAAATATATAGAGGGAGGAGGGAGAATGGACCAAGTCTGCAGCTCTGAGACAGCTATGGAAACCTCATTCATGCTCAGTGCTCATCAAGTCAATGAGATTGGTCAGGTCAAAATTGTCTCCTCTCCCCTGCGGGAGCCCCAACTTATCCAGTTGTTCAATGCTTCTATGTAATTCTTCTGTATTTTGTACACATTGTCAGTGTCTCAGAACATCAGTTAATAAGGGCACGGAAACAAGTCTGTTCCTAATGCCTGTCACTGCCTGCAGCCATCGCTGCAGCGTGGGGACTGGTGAGAGACAGAAAACCTGGTAATTGAAGGAAACAACAAAACAAAATTGCCTGTTCCCCTTCTGGTCTCATATTTTCCTTTCTGACCTTAATGGCACAGCCAGTGGACAGACTCTATCCCCTGGAGTTTTTTCAGATTGTCTTTGATTTTTATTTTTTTTTTTCCCTTTTTTCTTTCATTGGTTTCTGACTTAGAAATTGCTGCCATCATCGTGCAGGAGCCTCTGCTGAAGGGGCAGGACACGTGTAATGTCCTGAAGGTGTTCATAGAGCAACCAACTAACTGAGTTGTAGAGCAAAGGCTTTAGATTTGGTCTTCCACAGAATGAAGCATATTAACTGTTTCAGTACATTTATTTCCCACTAGCTCCAGTTAGGGGGTATATTAAGGTCACTTTTTCTCTCAAGTCACCCAGCTGGCAACATAAAATGTTGCTTCACCACCAGGACAGCATTTCTGTTCCTGTCCTGTGATACTGGGGGTTAGCCTTGCTTCTGCTTTTTAGCTGATTGGGCAGAAAGATACCTCCGTGTATTGGATTTATTGATTTTTTGAAAAATGCATGCTGTGAAATTAAATGAATAGTTAAATACTAAACTGCAGGGAAGAAATGCCCCTTCAGTGTCTCTTAGTTTACAATTTATCAAGACAAATACTTCCAATCTTAAATTCAGCATAGCATCACAGACCAAAGACACAATTATTTTCAAGTGTTTTTTTCTTTGCTAGTTGATTTAGTGTGAATGAAATCTGGATTGATAGTTCTAAAGGCAGGAGTCCTCAGTTTGGTTTATACATAGTGGAACACTGACAGCGTGAAGGAAAACTGCCATTCCTTTGGCAAGGGGCAGACTATAAACTCTAGGAGGCCCAGTCTTCAGTGACCAGCAGCATACTTGTAAGATATGGTCTGTTATTTTTATTAGGCTTTGTTACTGGGCCACCGCTAAAAGAATTATGTTGGTTTACAGTATGTTTTAGTCTTAGAATCTCCATCTTCCTGTCTGCGTGAACCTCTTTGCCTTTCTCAAGCGTCTTCATCTTCGGCTCTTCAACTTCTGTTTCCTCTTTTGAAGCCAGAAACTTGTGAATGTTCCGGTTGGAAACTTCGAGTTTTTTGCCACAAGAAGTTGGTCACACAATGTCAATTTTACACATTTGAGGGAAAACATATTCCTCTTATACTGGTTATTTCTTTTCCAACATTAGAAGCACCTCTAATTGTGAACTTTAAATAGCAGTATCAGTGTGGCCAGCTTGTAGAGCGAGAAAAATGTTTAATTTCCAATTACGTATTGGGGCAGCAAAACCTTGGGGGCAGAAAGGCTAGAGGGAGGAGGAATAAGTCAGTGGTATTTGCTGACTGGGTGATTATTAGTGGTAGGAGATACTGAAACTTAATTAGAGTTTCTGATCTGGAACAGTGTATTAGGTTTAATTATGTCTGGAAGTCTAGTATTATTCACTTTTTCCTTTAATTAAAATGTATGAATGTAAGGAGCAAAACTTCTAAATCTTACAGTCTGGGCAGATGAAGAGTAAGAAGAAAGTACATTGTCTACTTTAAGCCATATTAAAAAAGATAATGGTGGGAAAAGCTGAGGAAGGTGGAAAAAAGGAGAACTTAAATACCTGACCTGTAAGAAATGAAATGAATTTTAACAGTGTACAAAGCAAGGCTTCTTGGCAGAACTCCTGCTAATACCTATGTGATCTGATTCGTGGCAGTTCATCCCATTCCTTGTTGTCATGGGTTCTTGATTGTCCCATCTTTGATGTGACACAAACCATTGAAGATCCAATATGGAGAGTATTTGGAATTACGCAAAAGTGATCTCCAGGTGTCCCAGGGAAATTCCAGCTGCTGTTCAGGGTTGATGCACTCCAGTGATCTGTACCTCAGCAGTGGATGAAACAATTCCTCTGCTGGATTTTTGCAGCATGGCTTCAGATTTAGGAGTGTTACCCAGTAAGACACTGCATGAGATAAAGCACACAAATTTCAAGTGGAAAGAATGAAGTAATGTAGGAAAATGCTCACTTATATTGATGAAAGCACTACTAAGGTTACTCTAATTGCTCCTGATAACAAAATATAGTAATAAAATTACACCCACTAGAGTATGAACCTAAGTGATCAGCCTCTGAGTTACTTCTTACATTTTAATCTATCCTGAAAGAAAGTGATCCAGCAGCAAGACGTAGCTGACTGTGGTGATAGATGCAGACCATTTCAGCAATTCTCTCTGCCTTGACAGCTCTACTCACTCATCTGTGGTGCATAGACCGCTGGGATGTATCTCCCTCGGGTTTGTTTTGTATCTCAGCAGATTTTCACTCACAAGTGATGCTTTCATTTTATGTTGGGAGAGACCGTGTTTATTCCTCCTTGGAGTCTGGATGGAAATGCCACAAATATAGTAACTCTTCCTACAAACTAAGTTCAGCTTGTTCTTTTTTCTGTTTCTGACCTTCATAAGGGAAGGTCTATATTTAGCAGAGATCAGGATTTTAAGTTGAATGTAGGTCCAAATACATCTTTCATTCAGCCAAAGGATCCAGAAATGGAGCATGAGGTCAGGTGTAAGCATTTTAGCTCCATTAATAACTTTGTGGATTTGGACAGGAAACTGAAGCATGGGAGGAGGCAAACAAATACAAGCTATAAGCAGGTTATGAGGAATGGCTGGTGTGCTTGCAGAGTTGTGTGAAGGGCTTTCCTCAGTTGCAAGAAACACACAGAAGAGAGCCATGCACTAGTGGGGGAAACTATGAGCCCTAATGCCCTGGTGTATTCCAGGGATCTCTACGCTCCCACTGAAGTCTCTGCATTGTTGTTTTCATTGTGTCCCTCTCCTTAGGGTCATGAAATGTCATTCTTAATTGCAAGTACTTAGGAGTGGTTTAATATACTCCGTAGAGGCAATATGCTGATAAAATAACTATTGGATTAAAAGTCTACATGGAATAGGAACATATGGGAAGTGAATAAATGCAGAACAAAAGTGTGGTCCTCCTGGGTGATAGTGAATTGCTAGTTTTGTTCTGTTTGGAGTCTCTCTTTAGGTTTGTAGGCCTGTGCAGTCTGCATGTACATCTCAGGGCAGGCATGTGGAAACAGGAGCTTATCATTTGAAAGGACAGGCATTGTTTTGTATTGTTTTATAGATAACTATTGAAAAATAAATACAGCTGAGATTTGTAAATGCTGGGCTTTAGTGATGATGACATAAACTGTAACTTTAAAACGTGGCTGCTTCCTGTGTTGTCTTGGTCAAATTGCCCAGCTGATATCACAGTATAGCAAATAGCAGTCCAAAAGCTTGTTGGGAAAAGGACAGAAAACCATCTGAATTTATGGCATTCAATAGTTTCTGCATCCCCTCTTCCACCAGTCACCTACAGGGTAAGGTCTGGGAATCACAGAAATGGGAGCTAGAGGTGGTTTTTAAACAAGAGGCTGGCAATAGTTGAAAATATCTGCATGGATCTGGGTTTAGTTTTAGATTCCTTGTCATCTTTACCATGCCAAATGTCTCCATGTTGTCTGTTTCTAGCAGTTGTAAATGGGGAATAATTTATTATTGCCTGCATTTCAGAGCAAAATCGTGTCTCAAGCACAAACATTGGTAGAAAAACTTGCAAATGGTTGTGACAGCACCACTTGCTGCTGTAAAACGGATGTCTCTTTTTCTGAAACTGGATCATTGCATCCTGCAGTGCCTGAAATGGGTTGCAGTAAGGTTAAACTTTTGTCCTCTGTAATGTCTGTAATTCACAGTTTTCTTGTAGTAATATGGTAGCACTAGAGAAATTATTCCCATTTGTAGCATCTAAGTCTTGGACGTATTTACAGATCCCCTCTCTGTTATCAGAAAGTCAGGTGCAGATTAAACAATACCTTATCTGAAGATGTTGTTAATGAGTTCATTAGTCAGATGAACAGAAAGATAGATCTTGTAGCCAGAGTTGCAGTGCAGGAACGTATCAGATTTATATTACCTTATTATAATTCTCATTTGCTTGGTGTTGTGGTTTTCTTTGTTTTCCCCTTGATTAGAAGCTACTGCTCAGTCTGTTGTAACTTTTCAGTTGAACTACCCCTTTTCTCTTAAATTTTTGCAACACCTGTTTTGCTTAGCCATCCGTTGTAGTGGTTCTACATGTCAGTACCCCTTTTTATTGGAGATTATAAAATTCAAAGAATTGAATATTTATTAAATTTGCCTATGAACAAATTTTTTGCCTTGAAATTTACTTAGGTATTGGTGCATGCTGATACACATGAATGGGAAAGATTGATTTTTGAAAGACTGCAGCGTTTTTTTGTGGGTGGTAAATGGCATGTGGAATTGAAAAAGGAAGTGGACTTCTGTTGTCTGTCAGCAGCATGACAGTGTTCTTAAAAAGCAATCTCTGCCATCAAATAATGCTGTAGAAAGAAAACTTTGCACTGGGTAGGCTTTCTCATTACTGCAACTTCTGCATAAAATAAAAAAAATACAGAGAGCTTTGTTATGAAAGCTTGAGTGTTCCAGAACTTTGAGGCAGGGACTTGCAACATGACAATGTGTTGCCTTTTTTCAGAGATACGTTTCTGGCTGCCCTGAATAAAAACCCTCCACATTTGGCATTGGAAAAAACACATATGCTTTGTGCCTGCTGCTTATAATTTAGCAGCCTGGTTCCCAGAAGGTTGATTTCTGTCGTTTGTTACCCAGTGAACACTTGTCTTTGGGTAGAGTTCTTTATTGTGGTTGTTGGAATGACCATTGAGCAAAATCTCTTGAGGTCTGTGGAATTACTGATCCTTGTAGGTTTAAGTAGTGTCTAAATGCAAAATGTTTCCAGGGAATGTTGATATTTCTATACACCAGACTGTAGAGTGCTTATTTTGGCAATGTTAACTGTGCCACAGCTGCTATGGGCCTCATTCAAGCCTTTGAAATTCAGGAGGAGCCTTGGCACTGAATTGGTGGGGGTGGATCTAGGTCTGGTGCAGGGTGTTAGATGAGGGGAAAGTACTGGGAGCATGGTGTGAAAGCTGCTAGATAACAGGGTAGGTCGCCATGCAAAATATCAAAAATGCCTAATTAATCTTAACAATTAATATATTAATGATGACTTATGGGGGTTTTGTGAAGACTTTCACCCCGAGTTCTCCTCCAGGAAGAATTCTGTGACCTTGTGGATTAGAGTAATCATCCACTTTACATACTGTAGCAGCCTAAGAACTCTTAAAAGCTGATTAAGGGAATTTTTCTGTACAACTGGGATTTCTCCTTTTGAAGTTACATAAAAAGCAAGGTGGTATTGGTCCGTGGCTTGACTGGGAGGTGAGAGTGCACTGCTGCTGTGATGCAGCTGAGAGAAAGATGAGGTATTTTTATTACAAGTAAAGAAGCTTTAATATTGTACAAGAAATAATGTAAGACCTCATTGGAGATATTCTCTGTAGTTCTGTCATGTCTGCTTCAATAAGGTGGTTTTAAACTGGGAACATGTTCAGAGATGGCTGCAAGGATGGGTGCACGAATGCAGAATCCATCTGAGCAAAATGGATTAGAGAGTTGCTTTTTTTAGCCTAGCAGAATGAAGTTTGTGAAGAATTAGTCATACCATGTACAAATTCAGTGAGAGCTAAACATTGAGGAAGAAGAAGAAAAATTTCAAGAATGTTGTTGTTACAAGAGGCAATGATAAAAAATTTTAAAGAATACATTCAGCTTGGAATTTAGAAGAAAGTTTCTGACTGTTCAGAAAGTTGCCAGAATTTTGTTAATGACTGATTCCATGCACAGCTATTCCGTTGACAAATGTGAATGTGGAGTAGCCTTGGGATGGGCAATGGCAGAGATGGGCTGCAAGAGTTTGCTGATTTCTTGCACTGCCACAGATGCAGCTGGAGCAGCACTTCTGAGCAAAACTTACCTTGCTCTGCTTCACTCCTAGTTGTCTGTGTATAAATGAGAAGGGGTGATTATCTTTAAAAGTCACCATGGCGATGTTTATGAAGAATGTTTATGGGTAAGATCTTGGTGGTTTACTACTTCTGTGTGCAGCTGGAAGAGGAGTGGGACATCATCTGCATGACTGGATGGTATGTGCTGGCATCTCACACCAAGCAACTCCTTCAGCCCCCAGGCCCAGCCACATCCCCTGGTACCACAGAAGGAATTAGAAACCAGCTGTGGTGCATCCTGCTTGTTGGTGTCCCTGCTTGGTGGCAATAGTTGGGGTGGTTTGGGGATGGGAACAACCTCTGATCCTGTTCATAGGCACCGTGACTGGATCCAGCCCTGAACATGGAAATTCTTTATGACTGGTACCACATACTTTCTACTTGATGACAAATAAGGTGTTGGGAGTGATTGATCTGCCAGACCAAGACCATGCCAAGCATCCATCAGCCCATGAACATGATTCCTAAACACAGGGCAGAAACAGTTTTCTGACAGTGATAAGTTATGATGCATGCACTAGGTCAAGGTCTTTTGCTAATGAGGAGGTGCAAAATGTCAAGTGCTTTTCACTTGAACTGTGCTATTTTAAGGTGTTAAAAAGACATAGTAAAAGTGTGGCTTATATTTCAATGAAAAGGATCATAGAGAAAGTATGTTTTAATAATTTGATTATTGAATGAGAAATTCAACCTAACATTTATATAATTTTTCAGGCAGAAACTAGAAGTTTAGAGAAACAGGTTTGGTTTTGTGGCACGAAAAACTGTGTGTGGATGAGGTAGCATGAGGATGCACGGAACAGAAATCTGACCCCTCAGAATACATTCCGTATGTTAACTCAGATGTGATCTATGTGATGATAGTTGTGGTTTGAGATATTATTTTATCTTGGTGTTTGACATGGCTGTTACTGTTTGTGTATCTCTGTTACATACACGGAAACAAACAAGGAAAAAGAAACCAAGAAACACAAGAAAACATTTACCCTGTTCTTTCATTGAAAGAAAACTTGCAATGAAGAAAGCCTCACTTCATCTAAGGATGAAGTGCAGCAGTTGCATGCAGTGTCATATTCAACAGTCTTTAAAGAGAGAAATGAGGAAAAGTGGCCTCACTGAGGCAGAGCTTAAAAAGCCAACTAATCAAAACATCCCCCTCTGCCCATCCTGTTCTTATCTGAAAAAAATGCTGACTGTAATGACTAACTTGATGCTTGTCCATGGCTACATTTATTCTGAGCTATATGAAGAGAAGATAAAGCCAGAAACTAAAGACAGTGACTTGAATGAGGAAAAATGAAATTCATAGGATAAAAGTTACTGAAAGAATTCAGATCTCACCAGCACATATGCAAATATTTAGGAATCAATACAGCCCAAGCCAGAGCAGTAAATAAAGATGAGCACTGCAGTCAGCTCTTTTATCATTTAAGCATCTGGTCTACTACAGCAAATGCCAAATTTAGTTCATGTAAAATAGATGTAAATGAATGTCTGTTGCAAAAGAGACTAAAAAGTGAATATCTGCTAAATGGAATGTTGCTGCAGCAGAGTGACAAGAAAAGAGATATCAGAATTATTGTGTGGAAATCCCAAAGGCCAACAGCAGTTTGCAGCTGCAGTCAGGTTAAGAAACAGGATTCCAGCATCTTCTTGGAAGAAACGCAGTCAGTGTTCAGTGTTTCAGGAAAATGCAGGTTTTGCTATTAAAGCACCTGGTTAATCCATATCTGTTATATTTTGTCTAATTCCAGTCACCATTCTATCACTCAGTATCTATCTTAGAGAGATTTTCCTTTCTGCTTCACACAGCGTCATTCAGGTCTCTCATGGATCTGGGCAGACGGGATACGAGCGCTTCAGTGCGTGGTGCTCTCAGGCAGATGGGCAGGCAAGCAGTGGAAAAAGCAGGGCTGAGCCAGAAGGCAGAAGGGAATTGGCCAGTACCTGTGAAAACCTTAGAAATTTCTCCTGTCCTTTCCGCTCCTTCCTCCCCACCGCCAGCCCTGCAAAGAGGTCACAAGCTTGCAATGGAAATGGTCACACTTCTTCCTTGCAGTTTCTCCTTGGACTGTGAAGAAAAGTTTAACTTAAATCTCAGACCTGAACTTCAGAAGATGACAAGCATCCCTTTTGCAGTATTACTAGGAGTACTTTATGATAGAAGAAAGTTTCTGTGGTTTATTTGTATTTTTGTTGTTGCAGTATTTAAATGTTCAAGGTTTTGTAACCCTTGGACAACTGGAGTCTTCCTCTTGTGTCTGGACAATGGATTTATTGGAAGTTGTCCAACTCCTCTGGTTTGTGCCCATATTAGACAGCATCAGAACAATTTCCTCCCTCTCACTTCTCTGGCTGTCTACCAATATTCAAATGTAACAACCTCAAAGAAAGGATGATTTCTGCTATCAAAAATACTGTTGTGCATGGTGGTTGAGAGTTTATTCTTCCTCCCCATTTTTTCTATCTTTTCAGTGGGAGCTTGGGATTTAGGTGGTCCATTGCAAGATCCTGATCCATGTTTGAAGACCCTCTTTAATATACTTGTTGATCATCTTGGTCAATACCGAGATGAAAAACTTCTGGTGGGGAGATGATGCCTGTGCAGAAGTGTTTCTGGATGTTTTGGTCTTGGAGAGGAACAGAAGCATTTTGCCACTGCTTTGGCTACTTCCCAGTTACTCCTCTCATTTTCAGAACAGCTGGTAACCTTATGGAAACACCAACAAAACTGTGAGCTCAAAATTCGAAACTTTTTTAGTTAATCAATGTCCCACAGATACCCCATTTTCAGCTGCTATATCTTCCAGGTTTGAATTCACTGCTGCAGCCAGACTTTTAGTTCATGCTATTGAATGATAGACTTGTTCAGGCAGCAGCTTTGTCCTGGAGGAGAGGAAATCTTCCTTTCCATGAGACAGTCCCTATTAGAAAGACTTTTCTATTGAATAAGGTCAGAGTGGAAGCAAAACAGGTTGTGACTACAGTTACACCAGACTAGTCAGAATTAGTTGAGCTGTGATTTGTGACTGCTTTCCTACTTTTGAAAGGTCATGTCAGAATACCAGCTTCGATCTGTACCAGTTTGTACTCTGCTTTGCTCTCACTGAGCCTTTTATTCAGCTTCATCAGTGTTCATCTGGCCATAAGGTTTTCTTCTTTGTTTTGGTATTTTAGGGGCCATCTCATAATAACCACTACGAAGAGAATTTTCTTGTTTAATTCCTCAGTTTAATTCTTCTGAGGCTTCTGTGTTTTGACACTGGGAGGGCAGCCTCTGAACAGTGAGAGGTGTTAAGCTCTGTGCCCTCTTCCCCCATCGGCAGGGTTGCCTGTGGATAGATGACTTCATGAGCAAGGTGGCCTTCTGGTTACGAGCAGGTATGTCTGGCATGCTGTGCCGGCAAGGCAAGGCTACTCTAGGCATGACCTTAGAATTCCCTAACAAGCACGTTTCTGTGCAAGCCTTTTTTGTTGTTGTTGTCTTTTGTTCTCACTTCTAAAGATTTTTCTCTAATAGCTGTTGTGTTTTTTTATTTTTCTCAGCTCTTTTAGGAGAAAGAAGGCTGTAGACTGTAGCTTCCTGAAGATGATGTTTAGCCTTTCTCCATTCAGCTTAAATATTTTGCTGTCCATATCCCACTTGGAACTTAATTTAGAGGTTAAATTTTGTCCATCAGTGATATTGTGTACTTATCAAAGCTGCAGTAGGCTTTGGGGAAAAGCTGTGATGCATATTAGAAATACATGGTGTTGGTGTTTATTACAGTACTGTACCACTTCAATTGCCACCCCTTACATCTGTGGCCTTCATTAAATGTGCAAAAGGCCAAGCTTTAACTAAACAGTGCTGTGTCTGTGTTGGGGGTGTGCCAGTGGCATAAATGGGGAAGACAACAGCATGCAATAGCCTTCTGGACTCAAGGCTTTATGCCTTAGACTGCTCTGCCAACTCAGATGCTTATTTGGAAGAGCAGTCATTGGAGTTTGTAGATGGAGCTGATTTTCTTACTCTCACCAGACCTGCAGGACCTTCTTCTTCAGTTACTTGTAGCACATCTGCGTTGATGCTTTGAAGTTCATGCTCATGAAATGTCTTTGCTGCAAAATGTCTTGAAGATCCCTACTCACTAGAGTGAATGTTCAATTTTTAAGTGCTGGAAGTAGTGGGACAGTATCTTTACCCTTAATTTTACCAGTAAAAACCTTTCAGAATCTGTACAGTTGAGAATTATAATTCTAAACAGAGTCAGGACCATTGTTTTGTATCTGTTCTTGTCACCTTTCAGTCATAATATAAAATCTGCTTTGAGACATGTTTTATTCTTTCGTACAGCATATGCATAATGACGTGGTGACTTTTAATTTCTGTACAGTTTTAGCTTTTGAAGGCTGATTCTTCCCTCTTAGGGACTCTTCTGCCTATTGAAGTCAGCAGGCATTTCTCTTTGAATTTTAAAATGTTAAATATTAAAAGATGTCATCAGAACTCGTGAGTAGCCAACAGAATTCCATTTACCTGGTGCCTGGTTGTCAGTCAGATTTAAAGCATCTAGGGGTGCTCTGTTTTTAATGTGTGTTTTCAGTTTCTTCTTACACACTTTCACACATCTTAACTTTTTTTTTTGTTTCATTTGCTTTCTTCTTTCCGTGCTCCTTTCTGCTTTCTGTTACTTCCTGAAACTTCGAGCAAAGAGAAGTGCAATACATCTATCCCTTCTCTTGCATGGAGTTTGAGCAAAACTCCAAGTTTCCTACTGGAGATTCTCCATCTTGAAGCCCAGCTGACACTCCTTCTCTTCAGAAATGGCTCAGGAGATTGTATTCAAAATGCTATTCAAAGAGGCCCCTTGGCTGTTTCCCACTTGGGTCTGGGGTGCTTTGGCCCCTGCCATCTCATTCAGAATGTGCTTACCAAGAAGAGCTCAACTCATCCCTGGTGACTCCTGCTGATGCTGATGGGCCCTTTTCAGCAACAGGGAAGAAAGATGGAATCATTGCCTTGCTGCCAGCCAAGGACTTCCACAATCCATTTAAATACAGGAAAATTGTTCAAATGAGGATCGATTCCTCCTTGTTCCTTTAGATGCATTCTTTGTGTGTGCAGTACCTCACTACCTGGAAGATGGGTCAGCAAACTTCCATTTTGAGAGAAAGATTTAGATTGAATTTGCAGCTCAGTATTGAAGCTCTCAGGATATTAGCATTACTTTGCCACAGTTATGGTTTTTATATGGATTGGCAGCAGCTTTTACAGGGAGGCTGAACTTCATAGAAACCTAACTTAAAATGCAGAGAATGAGTGAAATGCCTCTCTTGTAGGGGCTCCTGCTGAGCTGATAACAGTCTACAGGAAGACATCTATTTAAACAGAAATAAACATGCCTTAGGATGCTTGAATCCTATTTTCAGCTTTATTAAGCTATTTTCATCTTTATTAAGAATGCTGTGTTTAATTTTTCCAGCATTTCCAGCCCCATTAATTTAGTTTACACTGCATTTAGATCAATTAGTGCACTTGATGATAATGCACTATTTGCCTCTGCCTATTTAAAACAAGAGAAACAACAGGATGGATTTTCAGTGTATTAAAGAATCTGGAGTTCCTCCAAAGACTCTGATTAGTCCAAATGCCAAATCTCAGAGGCTGGCCAAGTGGAAACACAAATTCCATGTTGGGTAACTGTCCAGTGGATCTATTTTCTCACTCCACTGACTTCTCAAATCAATTCTTCTAGCAACGTCAGGGGCTTCAGTATTCCCCACACCCCTGTCCTGCCCCCAGTAGGTATATTCTCATGATGACTGTTCTTAACGAGAATGCACACGAGCTAATAATGAGAGGTAGATCCACAGAATGTTTAGAGAAAAAAAAAAAGGAAAGGAAAAAAAAATAAAAAAAAATGGAAAGGCTTCTTCAAAACTGCAAGGATTTGGAAAGAGTTTGTGATGTGATGGCAGTGTTGTTGAGATCATATTCAGCTTTCCTTTCATCACTAAGCATCTTTAAATTTTCTTCTTGGAGATTAAAACACCCAGGGATTAGGACAGTAGAGAAGGCGACCTCTCCAGACCTGAGCGGCATGATTTTACTTGATGCATAATCAAAATACTAATGTGTTTGATTTCAGCTGCTTTGGATCTCTGTGACCTACTGGATTTCATAAAAGGGGATGAAAATTGTTCTAAATTTCGGAGTTTCTTTTTTTGCTTTAGAGAAGTGCTTGCTATAAAAAACAAATGTTAAGACATTAATTTTATTACAAGACTTTTCAAATATAATAGTGTATATCTAGCATAGTTCCAGGTCCTAATACCAACTGTTCTTGCCCTCTGCTCAAGAGTATTGGCAGCAATGAATTGTAGTTATTAATGTAAAGCAGAGTTTGCTACAGCTTTATTTGGGACATATACATCACTGAAGTATCAAGGTGCAGTATGTGAATTTTATCTGGCAGATTAGAATGATTCGACTTGGAGATACTACCTCTATTTATATTTCCTGTGAAATTATTTTGGAGGGTGTTACATTGGGTTATTGCACTGTGATCTTTTGCTTTGTCATGAGTGAATAGTATCACATTTTGCCTGGATGTTTTGAGTGTTTATTGTTCCCTTGGGATACCTTGTTTATTTGTCATGCTTCTGGTCTGTCACAACAGTTTTAGTTTGACACAGATTACTTACAAGTTTGCACACGGCGAGTGCTGTAATCTCATTTGCTTCACCAAACTTCAGATGCAGCTCTGAGAAACATTCCCATTTTACTGAAGTACCTCCTCGGTGGCACAGTACAGATAAAGGTAGACATGAGTCACTGTAAAAATTGTATTGTGATGCTGGATTTGTTGACGTATTCAACACTGACAAAACAGAAAGGAATAGGTGAACAACCTTGGCTGAATTCCCTTGAGTTTCTAACTGATCTATAAGTATTTTATTCCTTTATGCTTCTTTTGAAAACAACAAAAATCAGCTTTCTCTTAAGTATCTTTCTTCAGCTTCTTACTGTCTTAAATGTGTATTTAAATGCCCTGACACTAGTCAATCAAGTAAATGTGCTTGTGGATCCTGAAAAAGCAAAGTTTTTTTTAAGGAAATAGCAAGATCCCTGTATTACTTGTATCTGACACTCCACCGTAAAAAATGCACTCTCTTTATCTTGTCTTATGTTGTTGTTCTTGTTTTTTTTAACTTCTGCCAAACCCCTAGAGCTTGAGAACTTCTGTGCTGGCTAACGTGCCATATAGACCACAGGTTTTAAAGGCTTGTTTTTAGGTAGATGTAATGGTCTGTGGCAGGATGCTACAGGCATGGCAGTCTGAGGAATCTTGTCCCGTTGCCAACATTGACTATTCCGTAGATAAATAGATGACTTCTGAAAGGCAACCCAGAGTCTGAAGAGAGAAACCACAAGCCCATCAGGTTGTGCTCTCCTGGCAGTAGATTTCTCTCTGGAAAGGTTCAGCACTGTTGTCCATTACTCGCCTCAAGCCTGCTTGGTGCCTGTACGATGACCAGAACTCTGGCTCCGTAATGACGTGTCAGCTTTTGAAATCCTGACATGGCAGCTGTGATGCACACAGGGGTGCTAGTCATTGTAACTAGAAGCTTGCTTTCTGCCCAGTGTATATTTTTATTTAAAGTTTTCTATTTATGTAACAACAGGACACCGCTATCCTTATATTATCCTGCAGCAATCAGATTTGTTTCATAGTAATGACTGATTATATAGAATCTTTTAGGTTGGAAAAGACCATTGAATTAAGATCATCGACGTACACATGTAAGAGTTGTATTGCCTTTTACTATACAGTGTTATTCCTAGTGCAGAACACACCCAGTAATTTTACTGAGAGTGTTTTGGGGATAAAAAATAAAACAGCAACAGTATAAGAACAGAGTATATAACGTTTCACGATCCTGTTCAGAGAGTATCTTTTCCCCACAATTTGACTTGTTTTGTCAGTGTATGTTAGAAATGACCATTTGATTACTGCTTGGTGAAACCATTCTATTTTTTTTTAAAAAGGTCAAACCTTATTGACTCAGATGGTGTTTTTAAACAGAAATTACTTCTGTACTCAGCCAATTATGTGAGGACAGTCTAAGTTTAAGACTTCAGGATTTCTATTTTATTTTCACTTGAATGGAGATGAAGCAATTTCAGAGGTTTCTTTGCTCTGCTGGAGTTGGTGAGGCAACAGAATATTAAAGTTCTTGCAGTGCTGCTGCTTTGACTACCTGGCATTATTAGGTATGTTTTTGTCCTCGTACATGTGTAATTGGAAACATAAATGTCTCAAAAATAAACAAAACTGTTGTCTGTCATGTATCTCCATGCTACGCATCTATATGTTGTTCTTGGCTTGAGTAATAAGCTTTGGTGTTAAGTGAAATATCGTTTAGAATTATGCTTTGGATACACTGATTTCCAGTGAGCTAGATGAAGACTAGTTACTTTATGAGAGAATACACTGCAGTGTCTTATGTTTATGAAGATTCTATGATTCTGTGGTGTAGTGTTGGTATATTTCTTATGCATGATGAATTTTAATATGGACACGAGTACCAAAATGTCGTGCCATTGCTTTGCAAATTACATTCCCCTTTGGCATCATTTACACTGGTATCGTGATCTGCGACCTATTATATTTTCTTTTTGGAATGATTTTAACTTACTATACTGTGCCATTGCTTTGCAAAGTACATTCTCCTTTGGCATCATTTACACTGGGTAGGAAAAACCCCACATCAACTGAAGCAGCTTCCTTTCTAGTCCAGATTCTAATTGGTCACAGTGTTGAAATAGTTGAAGATGCCTTTGCATCAGTGCATAAATCTAATAATTTTCTTTTCATCTTCACATATTACCACTGTAGCTGTGTTGATGTTTGAGTGCCACTTTTTAAAATGACTTAATTCTCAGAGAAGTCACTCCCACTATTTGTGACTTGTTTCAGGCTCATGTGCCTTTGTACAGCTCATTTGCTTGTTCTTTTAAGATGGTACTTACAGATTGAAAGACTCTTTTCTGAAACTATTTTTGCCACAAAGATTTTATTGGGACCTATTGAAGCTCCTGTAAGCTGCATGGAAGGGCACAATGTGAGGGGGATAAGATTGTGTTTTATAAAACAGGAGCTGCTGTTACTGTATTGCAGAACCCCTCGATATGAGGGATATTGAGAACAGAAACATGCATGTGCAGAAAGTATGTGTTTTCAGAACTGCCTCCCTCTCCTTTTATAGAAGGCAGACACAGCAGGTGGCTGGAAAGCTAAATATTAAAAAAAATCTTACCTGCTTTCATGTCACAACTTATATAGAGAAGAATTTCCACAAATCAGGTCATATAGCTTCAGTGTGTCTGCCAGGGACTGCACAGCAGTACGACTGTTGTGGGGCTGTGGTAGATCCCCAAAGACATTCCTCTCAAAGAACTTTCAAACATATGCACATGATTTTTCCTGACCTTAGTCAGGGAATGTTGTAATTAAATTATGTTTGCTCTTTCTAAAGAGCAAATTATTTTGCTCTTTCCAACATAGAGTGAAGTTGCATTTCTTTGTCAGGACATGATTAAATGGGATCTTAATCCCAGACTTGGGAAGGAGTTTAACCTCTCCCAAGCCAAACACTGGGTGTCATTTTATGGACAGTTTTTTATTTTTATTTTTATTTTTTTTTAAGTTTCTTGCCTACAAACACTCCTGTAAATCTTACGTGCTTTAGGATGCATAGTTAGGACATTTTTTTTGCATAACCATACAAATATTTGTAAGAATATATAGGGTATGTACACAATCAAGTCTGCAAAGAGCAAGCAAAGTTATTTGTTGCTGTTCAGGGAAGCAAGAGGTTATGAGCAAGTAGGAGTGTGTGCTACGACAACAAAAATAAAACCATAGTTTTGCTAGTTCCCCACACAGCATTTGATGGATATGAAGCAGTTTAGTCATGATATCAGGGAACTGATGCATCTGTTAAGAGAAATGCATTCTGTGCACCATAAAGTGAAATGTTACATTGCCAAGCAATGTAGCAAGTATTCCTGTAGTCAATTTTTGCAAACTAAACATTGTAAAATTATATTGTAATAAGGAGTACTGGAAATCTGTTTTGAAAACATATTCCATTAGGAACACACATTGTACTTGATGGAAGGATTACAGCTGCCATTTCTGGTGCTTTATTTTTTCTACATTAAGAATATACTGTGCACAGTTAGCAGACTAAAGCATAAGAAGGATATTTCACATTTATGTTGAACCTTATCGTTCTCAATGAATCTAAAGTACTGAAAAAAAAATCTACACAGCATATGCTCAGTGATGCTACTGAAGTGCTGTAATCAGGTTGTTCAGCAAACAAACACTCTCTAGAATGTTTTGTGTGCATCAGGGAAGGAAATTTTGGCCACACATGCCAACCTTTAAGTACTGCACTTTAGAAAAGGCCCAGCACCTTTAAGGCACGCTCAAGCCAGTTGTGGATACGTTTCATTACTTGGATTTCTTGAAGCACATGACATTGTGTTGGGGCCCATATGGTGAAATGCAGAACCTAGTGACACAGAATCATTGCCATTAAATTTGTGACCACAGTGGTACTGCTCTGTAAGAGGCATCTGAGGATCTATAGCTCAGCTTCCTTTCCCTTCACCATTCCCCTACCTGTCATTACCCAATGAGTTCTCTATAGAAAAAAAGCAGAGAGGGAACAGATGGCAGAAACTTAAGTCAAAGTTGTGCATACTTTCTAGATACTAGCTAAAATGTTTGCATCATTATGTGTCTATGTAAGGACATAAGTCAGCAGAATGGTCTGAAACTGTGACAGAGATGTACTCCTTAGAGTCTTGTAGCTTAAGAATTTAGAGGGTAAATTCTTTGTCACTGTGTAAATTGATCTAGATTTACTAATTGACACTAGCAGAGAGTGTGGCCCCTTGGGTTTCTAAAATGCTCTTGGCTCAGCCAAAGTTTATACACACAAAGATTATATTTGCTTTTCTGCTCTTACTTGCTTTATTAAATTATATTTCTGTAGTTAACCGTGTGCTGAAAAAAATGCCTGGCAGGTTCAGGTTCTTAATGCATCTTCCTCGCTGGGGGGTTGTAAGGCTTAATTGTTCATGATGTGTAAAAGCTTGAGATGAAAGGATTTATGTAAAAGCAACATATTATGATGATTATAAGGCTGATGGTGATGCATATCACACCTGCTGTCACACCAGCTTGAGCTAAAGCAATCTCTGCCTTTAGACTGAAAGTCCTCTGTAATGGTGAGAATAATATTGCTTTTCAGTGTTGCTTTTTTCCCCTATTGAAAAATCTGGTGACGCTCTCAGATAAGTAAAAATATTTAAGTTTATTCTCTTCTGGATGAGTCTTCACTTCAGGATAAAATGTATTTGGTGAGATGATTTTAGGTAAATCCAGATGTTGAGATGAACATGACTTTTGCCACTGGGAAAATGAAAACAATTGCTAAAAATCTACACCAGTTTGAGAAAACTTTGCTTTTGTGGTAGTATTCTGGTTACTGAAGTTAATAGTTATTTGCATTCTCTTTTTAATCTAACAACTGAGAAGTTCAGAAGTGTGGTATGAAGAGTATGAAAGTTATCCAGACCTAAGAGAATCCATTATGTTGTGTGGTACCATTTAGCAATGTGTTTGAATCTGTTTTCCCCCAGCTCTCTAACCCTCCCTTCTTTGTTTTCTTTGCTATTCTTTCTTTCCTTATATAAACTTGATTTGACTGAGACAGAATGCCCTGGAGCATTTCTGATGGGATACAGGGCTTTCATCTCTCGATCGCTTTCCTGGCAGTGTCCTTAGTGAATTCAAGCCTTTATCTGTTAAAGTCTGGAAGGTAAACTAGATTCTGTAAATTGAGATTAACTGTTAATTCTGTTCCTTAAGAGGAGAATGTCCATATCTGCCATGGCATCTTTCTTGATAAAGAGCAAAGGCTGGATGGGTATTGTGGATGAGCTCTGTAAGCTTCACGTACTGAAGTCCTTCCTGTTGTGTGGTTAGAAGACAATTCCCATCCTTCCTCTGTTGGTCAATAGAATGCGATAGTGCTTCGAAAAAGGCATTTTATTTTGGGTGGAGTGTCTTGGCAGAATGAGTGAGCTTTAAAAGATGATGCAAAATCCAATTAGAAGATGTTTTCAGAGATACCACTGTAGCTGTTACTTGCAGCACGTAAGAAGTATAGTATTGTTTTGGGTTAGTGTGGTGGGATTTTGCTGGGGGGGGAGGGCAAAGGGGTGGCTGCTGTGAGAAGCTGCTGGAAGATCCCCTGGCTCCAATTCTGGGCCCACCTCTGGCCAGGGCCAAGCTGATTAGGGAAGCTGGATGAGCCTCTGTGAGTAACATATCCAAGACTGGGGAAAAGGCAACTGCAAAAACCTGCAGGGCAGAGGAGAGAGGGAGGTAGACCAATACTTGAGCAGAGATAGCAAGGGTGGTGAGGAAGGAGGGGGAGGAGATGCCCCAGCAGAGCTGTCCCTGCAGCTCCTGGTGAGTTGGCAGCTGTTCCCCTGCAGCCCGTGGAGGACCATGTGGAGCAGCCCGTGAAAAGATTCACAGTGGGGAAGATGTGGATCTGCAGCCCTGGAGGACCCCAGGCCAGGGGAGGTGGCTGTTCCCGAAGCGGCCGTGGCTCTGCGGGCAGCCTGTGCTGAAGCAGCTCCTGAGGGGCTGCACCTCGGGGGAGGGAGGGTGTCTGAGGGGTTCCTGAAGGTCTCTCTGCTGTGGGAGGGATGTGCGGTGGAGCAGGGGAAGGCAGTGAGGAGTCCTCCCCCTGGGGAGGAAGGGGCAGCAGAATCAATGTGTGATGAACTGATCTTGAACCCCCACTCCTCACCCCCCTGTGCCACTGAGCAGGGAGGCAGGAGTGAAGTAATTTGGGCCCAGGAAGAAGGGAGGGGTTGGGGGAAGGTATTTAAGACTGAGTTTGTTCTCTCTTTCTCCTGTTATGATAAATTAATTTATTTCTTTTTCCTCCCCAAATTGAATGTGTCTGGTTTGTCTGTTATCAAAATTGGGCAGCTAAAACCTCCCTGTCCTTGCCGTGATTCACGAGCTTTTAGTTGGATTTTCTCCTCCTACCCCTTTGGTGGGGGATGAGTGGGTACAGACCTGGTTGTTACAGGCTGGGCCTAAACAGCAGCGAGTATTAAGAGAATGAGAGAGAACACCTACATTTTACTCTGTTTCAAGATACACGGCTTAAGGTCTCTTAATGTCTTTAATGTATTTTTCTTTACATGTCCTTGATCCAGACCAGAAAATTTCTTTGCCATTTTATTTTATTTTCTTCTCCCTCCCAGTAACGTCACCTTGAGACAGTTAAATTCTATCAATAATTCCTTGATTTACTATTGTATCTTCTGTGCAGCTATCAAAACAAGTATTTGTTTGCAGTTCCAATTGTTATGCTTGCAATAAGATAATAGCAACCTTCAACTTATGGCTGCTGAATGTAACGCTATAGAGGCTGTGATTGCACCCAAGCAACATTCTCACTTCCAGCCACAACTAAAAGTATTTTTTAAACTCCTTTAAGATTTCAAAAGATAGTGTTCCTCATTACTGTAAAATCGTGTTTTATCGACATGTTAGACATATTATTGTTATGGCTTCAACGTTCCAATGTTTTTAAGAACACACATGATTATTTGAGGATGTTAGGTGGCTTTTCATTAAGCAGTGTAGAGTAAATCTTTTATACTGTGACAGAATGTTTCTTACAGGTAAATAGGCTTGTGTTTTATTGGTGAAGGTGCTGATCAGAGCTATGGGGTAAAGCACGAAGAATGAATTTAAAGACTAGATACCTGTAACTTCAGAGTAGAATCCAGCTAGTATCATGCTGAATGTATCTATCGACAGTGTTTATATGGACTTGGAAGGCTAAGATCAGACAACAGTAAACCAGACACAGCTGGAAAACTATTTTTATCTTGTTTGAATATTCCATACACTGTAGTAAGGTCAAACAGACCTGAGACTGCATCTACTGTTTATTGAATTCAGGTTTTTTTCAAGGAGTTGAATGGAATTTGAATCAAGGTCTTTTTAACATGGTGATAATAGATAAGACAAGGGAAAATGCTTCTGTTGTGCTTCTGGAACATGTTTCTTTATCCTTAAATTAAGATTGATTATGCATAACTGATTTCTAAAGAAACTGTGAGCCACAGTATCACAGCCAATGTGGAAGCAGGTCAGAAGTTTCACATCCTTTCTTTCTTGCTTTGTAGTGATTGCAGTTTCTAGTAAATTGTCAGATTTGTTTTGATATCTCAACTGAATTTTAAATTAAAATACATAAAATTTGTATTATATTTGTAAAGAAATTTTTACACCCTTTTTTTTTTTTTTAAAGGAGTATAATAAGCACATTGATGTGGTGCAGATAAAACCTGATAATATGTAATTTCTAAAAGTAAATTTCAGTTTGGCTGTAGAGTTTTAACTGTTGAATTGCATTTTGAAAGGTGATGTTCAGCTGATTTGTGGAAGAAGTATTCTGCTCTATTTTGTTATGCTTAGTATTGGGTTACTAGGCAGACAGCTGCTGTTGACTTAAAATGGTTCACCAAAAATATTGAAGAGTCTGGCCTTGAGCAATCAGGGCAGTAAAACGGCAACAAGAATATTTATTTAGCACAGAATCATCTGGGGATGTGAGAGATACTTTCAAAAGTGTAATATATCACAGGGCAAATTTTATTATATTACTTTTGTCTCTTACTGCTTCTGTTGATCCTTTCCATTTAGAAAATTGTCACATATCTGTCCTCAGAGCCATAAAATAAGCTTGACATCAGTAAATGTTTCATATATGTCTTTTTACCAATAAAGCAGAATGGGCAGATTCTGTCCATTCACTATGCTTTCTGAATTAATTTTATAAAATATAGCTTGTTTGTTCATTAGAAAAGATTTTAGATGGCAGTGTATTAATCAAGGTGGATAACTTACACATTCAAAAGTAAGTTCCATTATGGGGGTAATACAAAGAAAATTATTAGTATTTATCCCTGTGATTCATTGCACTAATTTTAAGGAGCTGATGTTTCATTTTTCAAAAAAATCCAGCATCTTCAGGCAAATAGCACTTGAGCTCACCCTGAAAGCACCCAGATGAACAGCCTGCTTCTTGAGTACAAATGGCTACCACTTGATTGCATATCAGTCAAACAAAACACCAAGCACCAAAAGAATTTAACATTGTGTAACAGCAAAGAAAGGGCCCACTGCGAAGAGTTCGGTGCCTTCTGAGAGAGATGCTCAGCCTTCCAAGTTCACCTTAATCTTAATTCTGCAAGTGCTGTATGACAGAGCAGTGGGTACTTGAAAAGATGCACTGCTACATCAGCTCAAATAGCCTTGTCGCAAACTCTACATTATTAGTTCACCACTTTGACAGATAAATACTATATGGTATGCAAATATCTACACACACAAACTCACACACCGTGTGTATGCATGCCTGTGTCAAATATCTTTGACATAATTTCTTTCTGATATATTAATTATTCTTATGCTTTTATAAACCTTCTCTTTATTCTTAGAAACCTTTATATTCTTTATAAACCTTTTATAAACACTTTTCTGGTGTGCTCTTTTTTCCTCTTTACTCTCACTGTGTGTTGCCTTTCAAATGTGAAGGAATTCCTTCATGCTTTTCTGAGTGCTTTGAAAAAAAAAACACAACATCTCTGAACCTTGATTCTGAGTTCATTGATCTTCAGACTTAGCTCTAAGTAGTAGTTTTGTACTCCCAGGATTTGGAATTTTGACTCCACTGGGCAGTCATAATGCTAATTAAGTTTGTAAATTACCTCTTATATGCATAGTCTCTAGAAATATAAATCAGGAATAATAGCTTTACAATCAGCTTTTAGAATACCTGAGATTTATTGACTCTTCCTGAGCTGAACTAACCTTCATACATAACACACATGAAATCTGAAACAGAAATTAGGTTGGTAGCCAGTCATGAGGGTAATGAACTGCCCAGGTAAGGGTTTGTCTTCCAGTCTGAGATGTGTTCACATCCTTCTTGCTAGACTGACCTGTGCTCCCCTGCCTGCTCTGACATATGGGATGAAAAATTTCCAGGATGGTTCTTTTGCCCAAAGTTCCTTCCTGCCAGGTTTGTCCTTCTCTGACTCCAGCCAGCTGTAAAAGGACTCTGGTGGCATTTGGCAGACTTTGTGTTAAATAACTCGCACCCTGTATCCAACGGATGTAGTTCACTGAACCGAGAAGAGTTTTGTAGTTTTATAGATGGATAGCGTCACACTTGAGTACAGAGCAAAGAGCAGAACCTCTGCTGCTCCCCTGTTTTGTTTGTGTGCTTTCTCCTTACCTTCTCAGCTGTCCTCTAAACCCACCTCAGCAGCTGGTATCTCATTATTCTGGTGTTTGGCTTACATAGTTGGATTGTTATCAACTGTGACCTTGTGAGCACTTGGCTGAGTAAATTCAATCAGCTAATGAAATTGTGGTCTTTCCATCAATTGATTATCAAATTGCTTGTATAGTTCCACTAGCCCGTCTCTTTTCCAAAGCTGCACATTTTTGTTTACTCAGGCAGTCTGGGCCTGACTCCTTCCTTGTCTTTCCTGAATGTCCCTCTTTTCACTTGACATACAGTCTGAGTCTGGCCAATTGCCAATGGACTTCACAGTCATTTTACTGACCACCCTCTAGAAAACAAGCATTTCAAAAGTATAAGAGAAGCTAGCAAGATTCTCGGTTAAGCTGCCCAGTGTAGCAGTCCCAGACACCTTCTTTTTTACAAAGTGAACCAAGATGATGTCAAGAGAGGATGGTGCTTGCTGGGGCCATGACCAGGAGGAGCTGTGGTTTGTATTTTGGGTGGGGAACACAGCACAGAGCAGAACACCTGTGGCCAGTACCTGTAAAAGGTGGATTTGCACACCTGTTTATTTTTCTCTAGCACCTTGTGCCAGTACATAATCTTTGAGCGAGTAAAGGTGTCAAGTTTAAGTCTCTTTGGATTCCAGTCTTCTACAAAACTGCACTAGGTGTAAATACGGAGCAGCACTGGCAACATGCCTCCTGCTGTATTTGATCATGAAGTACAGTTCATGTTCTTTGCCGTAGGTATTTAACCCCCAGTGAAGCTGATGCCTGCAGATGAGACCAGCCAGCAGCTGGTGGGATCAATGTGAGCACCTGGTACTTGGGGCCCAAGTGCAGAAAAGCTGCAGGTTACTATATTGCTACTACATGCTAGAAGCTGCTGTCTCGTGTGCTGTCTGAAGGACATGGTCTCACCTTGAGCTGCATTGGAAGTGACACTGCCGAGTAGGCTGATGGTTGCTCTGCACTGCAGTTATCTTGGCAAGCTGTGGAGTATCTTGCTTAGGGAAACAAGTAGGGGCTGGCTTTTATCTGTGACAAACCTAATGTCATGGCAGGAGTAGGTGTGGGTTTGGGCCATAGAAACACATACAGAATACCCTGTTGAACAAAACTCTGTTTTCTCTCTTTAAGAGCTTCTTTGTCATCTGGGGGCAGGAGTTCTTTGTATTTTTAGTATTGCTATATTATTTGCTTTTATACAAGCTATGGTACATTTTATCTTCTTCTGTAATGGTGTTTCTTCTAGTACTCATTTCCCTAATGGAAAGGGAAGATCACGAGGGGGAGAAAATCGGTGAAAGACAGTGGAGGATGCTAGAAGTACCCACTGCTAAGGCACTGTTTTTTGAACCTCTTCTAACTCTTTGTGCTGACAAGCTGAAGAGGTCAGCTGCTTAGTAAATATATTGTGCAGATGTTCTTTAAAAACTGGTGTTTGTTGCTAACTGGTGGCATTGAGATGAAGAAGGAACAGGGATTATCCATTTGATGGAATTCTAGTTAGTTGCTTCTGAGTTAAAGTTCTCTGAATTTGAGAATTTGCTTATTCTCAAATGGGAGAATATGAACTCTAAATAAATGACACGCTTCTATTTTAAATCAGTTTCCTTTTTTGAAAAGAAATGGGCAAATAAGATAAAGAGGAGGCAATACAGTACATTATACCAAAGGTTCCACTACAGTAGGTCATGTTATAAGCCTATGGTAACATTGTAGAGGGTGAGACAGGTAGTTATAAACATGGATTATGCTGTACCAGGGCAACATCTAGAAATCAGCCTATTAAAAGGTGCATTTAATAAATGTGTCTGAGCATATGAAGTTTATAAAATATTAATGCAACAGCAATATTAACATTGTGATGTTTTATTATAAATTGATAGAAAGTTTATTTTTTGTGTCTACGAAGAAATAGTATTTAATAGATATAATTCTGGAAGAAAAGTGACTTGTTTCTCTTTATGGTCGGGTGACTGTCCTTTGAATTTGTAGGATAATTATTGGGGTTTTACTTTATGATCTTCTCATAAAAATATTTTAATTTTTCAATGAATACTAATATTTCAATTAGTTTTTGTAATACTTACTGTATTAGACTTGGAAATAAGAGAGATTTGCTCAACATGAGGGTTCCAAGCTGCAGTACCTGCTTTCTTATAGTAGCACAGTGATGTCTTCTACTGTGCTATCTTAAAAAAATTTAGAATAATCAAGGCAATTCTTTCTGCTCTGTAGGAAATGAAGCTGGAACCCAAACTGTCCAGCTTCCCCTGAGTCTTGTAAGCAGAGGGGCTAAAAAGAGAGTGTGATCTTCAGGACCAGGCAGTACCAAATATTTGAAGTTACTGTTGGCATCCCTCCTTCACACAGGCTCTCGTGTGCATTATGGTCTAGGGAGGAATAAAAGGAATTTGCAAAAATGTCAGTCAGATTCCACACCCTCGCTTCAAAGAGGCTCTAACTGCTAACTTCTTTTCCATCCTGGGGATGGCCGTAATAGTCTCAATGGGACAGGAGATGATTCTATTTAGCTGGGCAGGAGAGAAGAAACCTGTACCTCATAGGTCTGTGGGCAGTGGGTTTGCATCTTGAGGATGTTCAGGAGCCTAGTGCCAAGTCAGTGAGTGATTTCGTGCTGCTCTTTGTGGAGCTCTGCAGTGAGGCTCTCCTGTCCCTGCAATGTTACCACAAAAATGACAAATCAGTAGACTTATCATTTTGGCTGTTTCCATTCTCTGCAGCCCTATCATCAAGGAGGACGTAGATGAAAAAGAAAACTCTTCCTCTGCAGAGAAATTATGTCTATTTAGGAAAGGTCTTTATACGATAAAGGCTTTTACTTTGGAGGAAGAAATCTGTTAGCATTACAAAGGTCTGTTCGCTTTGGCAGAAGCTTCCTGAAATCAATAGATTGTTTCTTTTACATACAGAATACTGAATGAGACTCTTAACGATGGAGGCTTATCCTCCTAGACTTTACCCTAATGGCATCTTCACTTAATTTTCCTGATAAAGCCTCTATTGTGAATTCAGTAACCATTCTCCTTTTTAACCAGTCTGCCAGCCTGCAAACAATTTCAGAGACAGGATCTATTTATGGGAATACATTAGCAAAATAGAATCCAACCGCGATTTATCTTTCTTGTGTTAACTTTCTCTGAGTAGGATGGAGTCTGGAATCAAGGTTTGTAACTGCTGGTTCTGGGGTACTGGTGGGTCCCTAGTCTCTCCCCCCCCTCTCATCCCCAAATAGAGTTTGGATTTTTGAAGGCTATAAACAGCCCATAAGACACATAACAAAGCATAAGCACCGGTGCAGGTAGTTTCATGAAAGCATGGACGCTCCAGCTGATTTCCTATACTGCTCCCTGTTGGGTCCTCTTATCCATAAGGCATAGGTACAGAAGCGATGTAAAGATTTTCCTTAATTAATCTTTTCTGTTAAGGGTGTAAAGGAAAAAATCTCATTGTTGGAAATGAAGGAGTTTTGATGAAATGTTCTAAAAGGCTTCAGCCAGCGGCTGAACTATTAGAGAAAATTGTTCAAATAAGTGAAGTTGGGTAAAATTGCTAGCAATTGAAACTGAGTTGCTATTATTAGAGGTATTGAGCGTTCTTAAAGTTCAGACTGGTGCTATCAGTAATGCATATAATCCTGTGAGCTCTTTTTCTAGCAGTTAAGGAAAGTAGCCTTTAGACAAACATTTTGATTTTGTAGCTACATTCTGAGATTTGTGGGTTTGATGTTCCCACTTCCTGCAAGCCTACAGTGCAAGAATTATTAGAGGGTTTGGAAGAACCATCTGGGGAACAGCAGGATAGTTCTGGCACTCTTCCTTGGGGTTTTTTTTCTTGCATAAAAATATAAGAATGAACCAAATCCATCAAAGCCTGAGCAACAAAGACAAGGACACTTACTGTGTATTTCAGAGGACCTTTCAGCTTGTGCAAAAATTGAAAGGGAGAGTTGAATTCTTGCCTTCTGTGGCCATTGCTCAGCTTCTTCCCCAACTGCATCCTCCCTCTGACATCCATATAACAACCTGGTGCCTGGGTAACTCCTCATGTACCAGACAGTGCAGGAACCTGTATTAGAGCAACTTCCTGGGGTGTCACTCTGCAGATACTGGTGTTTTTCAGTTGCTAAGCTGTGACACTTATAGGATAGGGACATTTCAAAAAGCTCAACAAGTAAGAGCTGGCACATTTGGATAGTCATACAGGAGGCATATTTTGATGTGTATATATAGAAAGGAGTAGAAGGATAGAGAGAGTTTTGGTCCATGGCAGGCATTCTGGTCTTTATCTCCCAGATGTGAATGGCATGCTTGGGTGTGTCTGTAGGTGTCAAGACCTGCTGCTGCACTGCTGTAACACAATTTTTGCACCTGTGGGAAAATCTGTTACATGACCAGCCCTGTGTCATAAGCCTTTCTCTGATAGTAATCTTAAAAGAGAACAGAAGAAAACACTACATTACTGAGCAGACTGAGGGAATATGATTTATTTGAAGGATCACATATTTCACATTAGTAACTTGACAGTATCTGTTATGGTGGCAAAGACTCTGTGAGAGCTCTAACTGAAGCCTTTTCACCTGCCTGTCCCCATCAGCTCGGCTGAATTTCAATGGACACTCACATTTGCTGTAGACTAAACATTTTTAAATTTTTATGCCCTTTGTGACTTCCTTTAAGACCCCAGTGTAGTTCTTTGCCAGTGCAATGTAGCACATATTGCTGACGAACTATTTACTTTTTGTCATTATTTTTCTTCTTTTTCCCTAGATAACTGCTCTGCCATAAATTCTAGTTCTTTCAATGTCATGCAGAAATGTATTACTGCTTCACAAAAGTCTCTGCTTACTCACAACTTCAAACTAGAAAAAATATAGATGGAGACCTTAACTGGTACCTTCTCTAACAATGCTGAGACTAGAAATGAGCAAACATTCTTTCAAGGGCTATAGAGAGAGAATCTTTGGAGTCTCGTTGTGTTTTTCGTGTTTCCCAGCTGTATTTTGTGGTAGCGCTTTCAGGTTTCTGCACAGTTATACTTTTCTACAAATATTTATATGCAAAAAAGCACAAGATGCTACTCTTAAATCCTATTTCTCTTTTTCCCATACACTAGAAACTGACTGGTTTCAAAATAGTTCAGAAGATCCGCATGTGGAGTGTGTGCATTGGTGAGCAGGAAGTGTTACTGGGCAGGAACCATGTTTCTCCACACAACTACCTTATATAGCAGTCATAGGAGCACTTAATGAGGTTCTACCACCATCTTCTGTAAACCACTTTAGTGTTCTGCTCCCCATGTTATCCTCCATAAAACAGTGTGACGTGCTACAAATTACATATTTAGACTAAGGCAGATCTGTCTATTGATTCAGTCAAGAGATGGGATTATGTCCTTTTTTTTGGCTCCAAGTGGTTAACAATTGCAAAAGATTCTTTTTAATGCTTAGAAGTTTATTCACTTTATTTTTCGTTTTAGTGCATTGAAAATAAATCTTAAACATTTCCTCTGTTATCTAGCACTTCAAGCCTTTTCATCGCATTTGTAAGATCTCTTTGCCAACACTCCATCTGTGATTTTAGCTTGCAGGAAGCACTTTGCAATTCTGTTATTAGCTTAGATGCAGAGAGCTGCTGTTTAAATATTAATTGTAGCTTCCCTCATAAGTGCAGTCAAACCCTCAGAGTAACTTGGGAACTTCAATAAATCTCCAAGAGAGGGTGGGGAGTCTCTTGTGGGTAGTGCCTGTTTTTAATCTTAGCAAAGGCCTTATTGAGTTAACAGTGCAAACCAGATCGTGTCCTGATGCTTGCAGTTCCCTTTTCTCTTCTTACCTCAGTCCCCCTCCAAGCAGAAGACCCCCCACCATATTAAACTGCAAGCATACTTTTTTGCAAAGTTAGTGGACTTCCTGTTAAACCTTCCTCCTAAACAGTGCTCAAAAGAAAAGATACGAGACCCAGCATTTGTTTCAAATCGTAGTTGTTTGACAGATGCACTTTTAAAGTACTCATGGATTGGTCTGTCAAGAACCACATCTCAGTAGAGGCACTAACTTGTGATTGAGACCTTCTTCTCTGTTTTCAGCTAGAAGCCTATTTAATTTCTCAATTACAAAAATATATACTTTACCCTTAAAAATAAAAAAATAGGAAAATGTGTTCACAGACATTCCAGTTAAGTGTATGTGATAGAAGTGAGAAACAAAGTAGTTAACAGCATCTGACCAGCTTGTTTTCTGTGGATCACCAGAGCATTGTATTCGTAATGCTCATAGTAGGTGTAATTGACAGAAGATCAGCCCCATTAAAATTGTACGTTGTATTTTTCCCTCTCTTCTTCCAGATGGTTATTCATCTTTTATTGGTGAGGTCGTTTGCCTATGGTGTCATCTGAGGTTCTTCCTCACATTGTTTAAGTGAGTTACTTCTCTTTGAGTTTGCAGGTGGACTGATTTATAATATGTTTATTTCTGTTAATTGCTTAGAATGTGGAAGTTTTTCTTAGTATCTTGCATATGTATAAAACATTAAATAAACAAACTTGTACCCACATATTCTTTTTTTATTCTTCAGCATTCTGTGAAGAGGGGTGCAGATATGGTGGAACTTGTGTAGCCCCTAACAAATGTGTCTGCCCGTCTGGATTCACAGGAAGTCATTGTGAGAAAGGTAAAGCTGACTTAAACACACCTTCTTCTTTGGCAATGAGAAATATGATATATGCTGAATTAAGACAGATTTGTTTTCCATTCATTCATCCTACTTGATATTTTCTCTTCATTGATAAGATGACTCTTCCATAGCTGCCTTTTCCTAACTGAAAATTAGTCTTTAATTAAACATGGAAAGTTTTAGACACAGAGATGTATCTACTTTTGCTTTCAGTGGGCAATTTTAGTTAATTAGAGAGACAGCAAGTGAAAAATTACTGCTCCACCATTTTCCTGTGATTCAAGCTGAAGGTCCTCTTCTGCTTTTTCTGAATCTGCTGTGCAAATTAGACCAGAATTTGGATGCTTGCTTGTCACTGAATGTTATTGACTTCTTAAGATTTCATTTGTTTCTAAGACACTGAGGCCACCAATTTTCATAGAATCACAGAAGTATCTTACTAGTGATTATTTGATTTTTTGCATTTTCCCAGATTTTTTTGCATTTCAGGAGTTGCTTCTGACAGCCTCACAGGCCCATCTTTGTGTCTGTTTCACAAAGATTTGGTTCTTTGTTTACCTTAAATGAGAAGGAAGGTGTCTTACACAATTCCTTGTAGGACTCTCATTAGTCTCTTAGACAGCAGACTTGGGATTTTATTTTGGTTGATATTTATTGAGGATGTATTTCACTTAAATAATGTAATGATAGAGTTGGGTTGTTTTTTTTTTTTTGCATTGCAAGTTTTTTAAGAAATCTTTTGCACTTGCCTTTACTGGAGGAAATAAAGTGGATTGTTAACACGGATTGCATGGTGCTAGTATGGATTAGATTATAATTTATGAGGTTTTAAGGAAAAAAAAAGGAAAAGTTACCCAAGAAGTAACTGTTAAAAGATAAGTTAAATCACTGGAACCACTTGCTACCCAGAGATTGGTCAGTAATTTGTGTGTAGCAGTGTCTGCTTAATACACAGATATTCTACTATAATACAAAGTAATTTCAGCCCAGTTGTCACCAAATCTGCTTCAAGCACCTTCTGAAAACTGCGAAAGCTTTTTATGGATGTACTCAAATCACTGCATACCGAAAACCCATAGTTTATAGCTGTCAGCATTGTTTTTAATTATTTGGGAATGAAAGAGGATGTTAATATTTTCATATAATCTTGAATAAATTTGAGTACTGTCATGTAGAGTTTGCTACTTCCTCTCCAAAATGTCCATTATTCAGAGGAAACAATACTTTCACAGTGTTGCAGGATACCAGAGATGTGTCCTGTGTATGTGAAATATGATACTGCAAAACCAGTACCTGCATTGTCCAAAGGTGCTTTGCCTGCCCAGGGAGCCCAGGGCTTTAAGGCAGCTTTTGGCTCAACTGGCTGTGTTTCTTGCACCCATGAATCTTAAAACTATCTTTTTTCTTATAGCTGTGAAGCAACTTCTATAACCAGAACAGAATCTCTAAACTGTTGAAGTGGCGGTTTAAAACTGATAAATGAATGACATAACCATTCTTGGCTCCTATGTTTTTCATGTCTTTTCTATTGTTTGATCTAAAAGATGAGTTAGCACACCAAGGAAAGGAAACATGGCAGGCATGGTGCTCTCATTATATCAAGAAATTTAGAGGTAGCTGTCAGAAGGAGCTAGCTTCTGCGTATAAAATCTATATGACTCGAACCAGAAGGAAGTTTATTTTTGTCCTTGGAAACGTATAGGTTTTACTGGCGTGCTGCGAGTCAAGCTCATGGTGGTAACTTTGATAAATCTAATGTGCAAACTGATTTGAGAATAAATAGGGCTTTGCATATGAGAAGCTGTCACATTTTAATTGTGTTATGGGGATTGAAAACTTCAGCAGATATACCTTATGTCATATGCCTGTTTCAGTGGCTAAGCTCGTATCAGGCCTATGTGAGAACAGCTTCAGCCATCTGAAGGTCCATGTCCTGGAAAAACTAAATGTTCTGAGCAGAAAGGTGATGAAACACCTTTGAGGCAGGCTTCCCTTTGCTTACGTGCTTACTCCTCAAAGATGTACTGCTGTCAGGAAGAGGAGGCAGTTCAGTAAAGACCTCCTTCATAGTCTCACTGCAGTTTGTGCAGTGTTTTTAGAGGACGTTTGAAGTATTCAAAAAACATGCTTGTTCTGTTTGTTTATTTTTTTTTTTCTGTTGTCTATAATGTTAGAAATAAGCACCGTGTTATATTTAACATATGGCAGCACTCCCTCAATCTTTATTACATAGACTGAAGAGAGTGAAATGGTGGGACATCACTTTAAATCAAAGCTTAAATGTTCCTGGTAAGATCTCGTCTGATGGAAGCTCGTGGTGAACTGATGCATTTCTGAGGTAAAATGATGTGTTTTGGTAAGGTATTCTCTTCGCCACAGTGCATTTAAAAATGTCCTTCAAACCGACAACCCAGCAATGCCTTATACATTATTTGTGAGCTGAAAGGACTCGTCACTGGCTAACATTGACTTTGACATCATTTAAAGGGTAAAATGAACCAGTAATTAGACGTGTTGTTGGAAGGCAGGTGCGTTTACTTCTGAATAGGAATCACATGTTACTCATCATTTCTGACTGCCTGGCTGAAATGATATCAGGTTAATTAAAATTTCAGAGGTATTTGAGAAGGGTAGGATTTATATGCTGGTAATTTACTCAGGTGAAATTAAAATACACATTTAAGGCTTATGTACAAATACATAATTCAACATGCTGTTAACAAGAATTACCTCTTGCCAGTTGCTTTGCTGGAAATGAGGAATCATCACAACAGTTGTGAGGCTGCCTTTTCTTTTTGAAGGTGAACTGCAGATTGATATCCAGAGATGCTGTCAAGTAATTCCTCCTCCAATCCATTCTTTGTTATGCTGTGCTTGGTGCTTCTTACGCAATTTTTGTGATTTTTCTATTTAAGATCTGATTCTATCTTCTAATCTGTTTGTTTTGTATTTAGCTGGCCAGGGCTGAAATCAGTGATCTCTGTGATCATTACCATTTGTGGTCATACTTAACACAGTTGTGATACCTGTGCTAGAAGTTTTTATATTAGAATTTTTGCTGATGTTGCTGTATGGTCCTGGCACGTAGGTGCCCAATGGCTAAGCTGGACATAAGAATCTTTAACTGTATGTAACAGTGTTGGCTTAAGCCCAGGCCCATCCTTGGCAGGGTTTCCTGTTAAAGGCTTCTGAGTGACATTCTGGTGTGCAGAGAAGAATGCAAGCACGGTACTCTGTGGGAGTTGTTGGCAGCGTGGATTCAAATGCCCTAATTTTCCATCCAGCGATGTTTTCTCCATCTCATATTTTTGCAACATTAAAATCATCCCATCGTACCTTGAGCTGCTTTTCTCTGTAGATGAGCTGCAGGTCAGTGGAGTTTTAATGCTGTTTTTTTAGGCAGGGTTCACCATCATTCTGTGTTTGTGGAGTTAGTCACTAGTGCCACTGATTAATATGTGAGGATGAGACAGGCAGGACAATCTGTGATATCAAAGGCAGAAGTAAACAGATGGTTGAGTGCCTAGAAATTGCAGGTGTTCCTTGAACACCTGTGAGAGATGGTAGAGTCCTGCATGTGCGCCTAAGAAATACACACCAACTTCTGTACAGCTCTGGGATGGTCACCAGTGGTGGCAGAAGTTTCAGCCAAAGGAGTTAGTGATAGTATCTGTCTGTACCATGTTACAACTTTAGCAATGAACAAGAAACAGCAGAAAGGTTTAAAGCAGTGGGTTCCCATCTAGGGGCATGTCAAGGAAAGTGCAGTATTTTTCCAAAAGCTGCAGGAAGGCTTTTGGCAGTGGTGGACCATAGCCTTCAAAAGGAATTCAAAACAATTGCACCAAATCTTTGCTTCTCTGGCTCATGAAACCTACCATCTGAGCTGGTACACAATGATTGGAGAAAGTGATTCTGGTAGATTAGAAGGATGTGGCACAGGCTCAGAGAGGTAAATACTTTTATGGTAGCTACATGTGCATTCGTAATCTTTGTAAAGCACCAGAGAACAGTTTTGTCACAGAATGACAGAATTCTGCCAAAGAATTGCCTGCAGACTGCAAACAGTCAGAAGGTAAGACATGGCAGCAAAGCATCGGGATCTGATAATTATTGGGTTTATTCTTTGTGTTGTTTTGGACTGTCTAAACAAAAGATTGTCTGATAGTGGGGTTAGAGGTCTTGTTTTCTGTATGTGCCATAGCCAAGAAATGTGCTTTGAATTCCAATAACTATATTGTGAGTGAAAAAAACCCTCAATATTTGCAATATAGCATTAGTTACATATGGGTTCTTCAGTGTAGTCATAGATTTCACAGGTTAGCAATCAAATTATGCTATGCTTACATCTGGAAATTGGATATGCCATGTGGACATCATGAAAATGAGGAAGTCTTTAGCTGATTTGTTTCAAAATAATTGGCAGAATCTGGAATTGTTGCTGCATGCTACTTTGTGTACTCCTCTCTTAAATTACTTCTGGATTGTATTGTCTTCTGCAGTCCTTCACGTGCCACTCCCTACAGTCTTATTTGTTTGGACCCTGGAGATAGAAAAAAAAGTCAGAACTATATTTCTTTGATTCTTGAGCTGGATCAATCTTTGTGTGTAGCTATCAAAGACATTTCAGTTGAGGAACCAACTTGAAAAAGCCAGCAAACAAAATCCAAAGCAAAGCAGAGAGATTTCAGTGAGTATGATAAGCTAAATGTCAAAACTCCCTACCTTTCTCTATCTATCATCTTTTGTAAAATAGGAAGCAAGGTTTATTTTGGGAAACAAACTAGCTGAGCAACTGTGGGCACAAGGCTTTGCATGAGATCCTTTCTAAAGCCTCTCATTTCAAGGTGAAGCAAAGCCAGGACAGTGTGAGAGAGGAAGGGTGAAGTGAACGATGCTTAGCTTCTTACAGAGAGCAGTGGTTGTGGTGGATATAACCCTCCTGAGGGTGCCACAGATCCAGACAAGGCGGATGCTCCTGGTGGCCTAGGTTGCCCTGCTCCATTTGCTGCTAAGCTGTTTGCAGCATTTGCCCCAGTGGTGCTTATCACAGAATGGCAAGGGGTGATATCTTAATGCGATAGAAGAAACAAAGCTGTCAGTTTTAAAGATGTCAGGGAATAGATCAAGGAACATCTACTAGAAAAACCTGATTAAGTCTGTCTCTGGGGATCAAGGTGACATCTGTCTGCAAATCAACAGATTAACTCTCAGTGGAAGAAAGAAGTTGTTCTATCTCACAGTGCTAAGCCAAAGAGAAGTGAAATCTCCCAGCCTAAGAACACCCTGTGTCCCCCAGCTAACCAAAGCACAAGGAGACTGGACTTGTTTTAGTAGTGTTTGCACTGCCTCATATCCTGCAAAAGTTTAGTTTTAAAAGCCAGGAAGAACAATAAGCAGGCACTGGCTTTGGGCTGTGGTTTTATTGGGGTAGGTTTTTTTTTTTTTTGCAAGGAATAATTTTATGTTCCTGTATAGTTTATTTATTATGTTCAGGTGTCTGGGTTTACTTGTTTGTTTGTTACGAAAGGAATATCTGCTATATTAATCTTTTGTGTTAGCTGAGATGGTGTCTTGCTGTTCCAGGTAATAAATGGTTCTAATATTCTAATATTTTATTATTTGTATGACTTCTGGTCATAAAATATCTCCTTCATAGTCCTCTGGCTTGTTGGGAGACATCTTTATTTTTTTAGTAGCAGAAAATTTTACTATTTCCCCCCCCCGCTTCTTTAGTCTCCAAAGCTTATACTTAGAAATCGGGTAGTGTTATATTGGTTATCCTGGCTGGGATTATGCTTGATATTCTAGGTTCTTACAGTTTTAATTTCTCCACTGAAACTCACTTCCCTCATCCTGGTCAGTGTCTATATGCCAACTGGACGTGCCGGGTATTACTTAAGGATGTGGTTTTATTTATACAACAGAAAGCCAAGATTTAGCTAATTGACATCTAATTTGCAGCTTCACTAATGCAAACCAATGTAACCAAGAGGTAATTTCTGTTGATCAAAATGTGTATTGCACATGAGATTCAAAACCACATTCTAAAATCTTTATTCTCTTGCCTTAAACATGAAGAAAAATACTTTTAGATGGTGTCTGGACATGCTTTCTTTCTTTGTGTTCCAGTTCCTGTTCTTGGATTAATATCTTGTGAAGATCCACTACAGAACTTCTTATTAAGCTTACAAAAATAGCTACTGTGTTGTATTATTCCTTAGTTACCACAGTAGTGAGCTGAAAATATGTTTGAAGAAATTAATGGATGTGATTTCATTAAATGAGTGGCTTTGCATCTTCCTTTTCTTCTGAAACAAGAGATTTGACCCCTTCACTGTGTCTTTCTTGCTGAAAAGCAGGCAATGAAAAATCTAAAAAGAAAATGACAAAGTGCTTTGGAAGGGTGGGAAAAGAGTGGGAAGCTTAGAAGGAGATTAATGGCTCTCCTAGACCTTTAGTGATGAAGCAATTAACAGAAGGAGAAGCTCCAAACAAAATTAGGCTATCTCCTTTAGTTTCAGGGACCCTGCCGAAGTTTTGGATAGTAACCTGTGTTCAGTCTCTTGAAAAGCTGTTCTCTAATTTCAAGCAACCACTATGGATGATTCTTGTAGTAGTATGGGACTGAATTTATATTAAGAATTTACTTTTGATATGGTGAGGACTAATAAAACATAAAATTCATAGAGCCATTTGAAAACAAAATGGCTCATTAACGCATCAGAATTTAGTGTTTGAACCAGTCGAGTTCTACATGAGAGATGCCCTCTGCCAGCCCTCTGGGTTGAACTTTCAAAAGACCCTTCACAGAACAAGGCTGCAGAAGCTCTGTGAAGTGAAAGAAAATCCAGGACTATGAGAGCACTGTTCAGGTGAACACTTACATGAGCAATACCAATTAGAGTGTCTCTGCAAGGCAAGTCCTTCCTTTCCCTGAGCCTCCAGTGTGTCCCTGTCACTCTCTGCTGGTGACAACTGCTGCGGCCAGCCGGCCGTTGTCTGGCTTGGAGTAACTTCCAGAGCAAGATGGAATTAAAGTCAGAATCCTTGTGTTTTCCTGGGACTGGGCTTGCTGCACACCCTGCCCCTTAGGGAGCCTCTCGGCAAAGGCAACGCTCCTGGAGCTGCACCTTGCACTCCTTGGGTGCGGTCACACAGCAGCACACACTTGTGAAGGAGAACTCTTGCAGCACTATGGAGATGCTGACAAGAGGATAAGGTGCATTTCCTCAGGCTGAATACCTAAATAGGGGGATGCCTGTGTGGTTTGTTACCATCTTGTGCCTGAAGATCAGAGCACAGAGCAGAGGTGAAGGCAATATTCACAGGCATAGAGGAGGGGCTTGTCTCTCCTGGGTGGAAGAAGAGGAGACTGTGAGGGATATAGGCTATTCCAGCTAAAGAGATAAAAAATGCTAGGGCTTCTCTTTGCCCTCTGCTTAACACCTCGAAACCACTGGGGGAAAGGGAGGTTTGTCTGTTCCTGTTGCCTTTGTTTTGGCTGCTGCTAAACACAGTGTGTTTGATGTTTATTCATCCATAAGTTCTAATGATGTATTACAGGAGGAACATGATGTTTGGAAAGAGACAGGTAAACTAAGCAGTACCAAGTTCCTGAGCTCTAAATATAAAACCCCAATATTCCCTTTGATCTTCCCACAACCCTCAGCCCAAACAGCCAAATTTTGTGCAAAAGTCTTGCTTGAGCTGAGATGCTGGAATTTGTTCCCTGATGGGGGTCGTGTTGCTTTGGCCCTTCCTTGAAGTCCTCAGTACCTGGCAGTGTTCATCCGCTTTGTCACCAGAAGTATCTCTCACATCTTCTCTGCAGTCATGTCAGCTTCAGTTTCCTCTTGTATTCTGAGGACCCAGGCAACGGGATTTAAATTTATTTCAAAGTGGCAGTATCACCACTGAATATGTTAAACAGAGAACTACAAAGCACTCAAAAACTTGAGCAGGTATTTATATGTGAGCAAGTAGCTATATTAATATATATTAATGAAATTTCAATTTTGCAACTAAGAAGTTTTCATATATGAAGCATTTCCTGTGATGTGAGCTGTGCAGAAAAGCCAGTTGCTTTAAAATACCCTTTCCATGATGAATTAACTACAAACCACATCTCATTTTACTATGGTTAATTAAAAAAACACAAGTCTGCTTAGAGTGCGGTGCAGTAATGCTAATTTTATGACCTAGTTTGTCAGGACATTCTGACCCCTTTTTTTGATTCTTCCAGGCAGATACCTACATCAGTGAAAACCAGAATAATTTTAAGGAGAAATCCCAGCATACATAGTGGCCTAGCTAAATATTAAATAAAAAGTATCTCAGTCTGTTCGACTACAGGCAGTGACCTTACTGAAATGAATACGCTCTTTGCCACCTTTTTTCTTATCAATACCCTGCTCTGGACTGAAGAATCAACCCGAATATTTCAATTTGCTGGTAACCTAGAAATAGATCTCAAGATGCACAAAGTAGGCACGGAGAGGTACTTATATATTTTTTTGTAAGACAGAAATCCTCTTGGCTTCAGTGGGAATTTCACCTGAGTGGAAGCCTTAGGGTCTTGTGGAATCGAATTAGGGGAAATGAAAAATAAGTGGCTCTAGTGAAATAAAAGAGCATTTAGAGTGGGGTTTTATGTGGAGCAAGCAGCTCCAATGATGAATACACCATCTTTGACTCATTGATCTATGATTCAACTCTACCTAGCCAAGCTAGGCATACCATCCTATTCCAGCTGGGTAGGGAATTCTAAGATTGTAACTATGAAGAGCCACTTTTCTGCTTAAGTTTAATACAGTGAATGCTAAAATCTTTCATGAGTGATCTCATTGAAGTTAATCGAGGTGTAGAGAGAGAAAATGTGCCTCAGTCATCAGAACCAGCATTGGAGAACAATCTCTTTTGAGAAATAATGTGACAAGTGAATGAATGGAGCAAAACGGCCTCCTGATGTTTTAGAGGTATTGCATATTTAATTTTGACAAACAGTTTTCCTGAGTTTTTCTTTTTTAATTTAAGATTTGTTCTCCTGCAAAGTTATAGTATGAGAAGAACATTTTAAGCAAAAAGAAAATAATAAAAAAATAGGTGTAAATAGAAAGATTATTTCTTATGTCAATAAGAGTTCATCACCACAAAAGCAACAGCCACCTCCACTTGCTTTCACTGGGCTGACATTCAGAGGAAGAGTTCTTGTCCCCATTCATGTAATCCTTGGAAGGGAAATTAAATGGCAGAAATCACTACCTCAGTTATGTAGATTGCAGCTTGTGTACAATGAGGATAACTTATCCAATTACTTTGCTTTAGGAATCTGAGTGAAAATGAGAGTTAAAGGCTTGTTGAAGGAAGTGTCATCCTGTCTTTATTAACTGGAACAGCCTCTGTAACATCTACAGTTATGTTGAATTTCAATCCTGTTGAATTTCTGGTTTTGTAAGAGCAACACCCATGGTTTTCAACAGTCTGCTCCAGGAAGACTGCAGAATAGAATTGTTGTTATACAACACTGCAGTGAAGAAAAGCTTACAACAAGAGGAGGTGGCTCTTTGCAAAATCTGCTGAATTAAAATTGGTGTGTGGACTCAAGAAAACAAGCCTGTCTTCTCTAGGATTTTACTGTGTTTGTAGAGAGAAGAAAAGAAATAGGAACTTCTGCTGATATGAAATGTTACAAACTTCCTTATCCCCTTCTGAGGCTTTTTCTCTATCAGATGAAACATTTTTTTTGGTCTGTAGTCTGTTTGATAGTGATATGTCTGACTGCAGAAAGCACATGATGTACCTGAAGACTCCTGCCTTTTTTTATGGATAATCCTGCATATTGTGCCTGGTGAAAGGCTAAAACATCGAGTAATACATGTTGGGTGTGAAAAAGGCCTAAGAATCCATCTAGAAATTGTGGCACTAAAGCCTATTCCAGATTCATAGCTCACTAACTAACTGTGCAGATTCCTGTTGCTTTTGTTAGGCTTTTGTTCATACCTGTAGTCAAAGAGAAAGATACACATGGAGCATAAGTAACCTGGATTATTCTGGTTGAATGTTTTCTTTGCTAGTTCCCTAATGATTGAAGTAGCTTTAAAGTAACAGTCATACTTAATCTGAAGGAACTAGGTGTCAAAGTTATTTTCAAACTTTTTATAATGTTATGATAAAAATCTGTTCCGTCCTTCACATACTGAGCTTTTCTCAGTATGTGAAATAGAGGTTTTTCTTAAATATGTCATTTTTTTTTTTTTTTCTTTTAAAAAGAGAACCTCTGATTTAGCGACTTGAGCAGTTCAATAGCTGGAGTTTTCTACCACTTAAGCTGTGTAACATCTGAATTGCTTCTTTCAACATGTAATATCTACTAAGTAGATCTGTCATTTCAGAGACAAACATAAGTGGTGGAGTTTTTTATGTGAAAGAGTAAAATCCCCTTTCTTATTTGATTTTTTTCTGCCGAGACATTCTCTGTATGCTGGCAATCTAATCTTTGGAATGGTACTCATTTATCTTTTGAATGAGACATGAAATGAAAGCCCTAAACACTTCTGGTCATTAAAGATCTGGTTGAACCTGTATCCTATTTCAGTTCAGGTAATTACATTCCGCCTTCTTTAGCAATGTCAGTCAGAGAAATTGCTCATTGGAAGTAGCTTTCTGGCTAGCATGGAGTGGCACCTGTGCCTTAACTTCATAGATCACTAAATTTCTGTGCTAAGTTACAGGTCCTTACAGCTTTTGATGGCAATTACGTGGTTTTTAGTGTGAATGACTCAGTGGAGTACAAGAATGTGTGTGTGTGTGAGGGTGAGCTCAGTTCACCTCCTGTCTTGGGAGCAATGATATCTCTGATCTGACAGCACAAGTTGACCAGGTCCTGTTACAGGTTCTTGCACACTTTAGCTGGGGCTCTTGGAGCTGAGAAGAGCAGAGGGGTACCCAATTCTGATTAGGATCCCATGCATCACCCTCACATGTGCTGCAGCCACCCATTTTTACAATAACCTACTGTTTTTTTGCCATCTTGGGCTGTCGTTACTCCTTAGTTTAAGAGAGATTAAACAGATTGTTCTCATTTCCAAGACAGTATTTTAACAAGTAGCGACGATGGGTCTGACCTTCCTTTTGCAGTGACCTTTTTCACCCATGTGGAAAACCAATGAAAGTCTTCAGGCTCAGAGCTGAAATGGCTTTGTAGCCATGAGGAGAAGGTTGGTTCTTCTCTTGAGTATTATCAAAATATTGAAACTGGCCTGCTCTTGCTCAGTCAGAAGGTATGGCCAGTACATGTATTTTACTTGCTTACCTGACCAGTTAGGAAGACTGAAATCCAAGGAAGAGATGTTTTATGAAGATCTCCTTGGTTCTCATTTGATGCTTTGGAGCACAGGTGGTACTCCAGTGTGGGAGAGATGTTTACGTGTCACTAATGGTTTATGTGAAGAAAAAAATTTCTCAGGAAATTCTTTGTGATTACATTTCCTAGAAAGAGGCTGAGTGGTTCCTCTGGGTTGTTTTGTTTGTTTGCTTGTTTTTGGTTTGTTTTCCTTTTTCCTCTTTGCCATAGACTGAGTATAGCATGTCCTGTGAGCTGTGTCAGCCCCTGCAGGGAGGAGGTTTATTAGTGTGACAGGACAGTATCTTTTTTTCCACCAGATATTCGTTCGGTGCCTTTCTACAACAGCTGTCCTGTGCATCTCTTGTGACAGTCCCAGCTCTGGGAAGCTTATCAGTCTTGTTTTGTGGCTCTTAGAACCCAGGCAGATTGTGAATTCTACAGTTAACAGAAGCTGCTTTTTGGGATGGGCCTCCCATTGCCTGCTAAAGCTTATCTTTCTGCCCCACACCTTTCATTGTTTTGTTTCTCACCCATGGAATGTCCAATACAGAATTTTTCAATTCTTTCTTTTAACTGCATGAAGAAAGGAGAGATTTAATTCATTCCTCAGAAATTTTATTCCATTTTCTCCTCTGGAATCTTGTTTCTCCTCCAACTTTTATAGAGCTCACAGCTGATGCACTTGGTGAGATGCATGTGCTGGTAGCAATAATAAGTCCCTCAGCAGGCCCATTAATCATTTACAGGCTAAGGAGTCAGATACAGTGTGATAATGCCTAGCTATTCCTAAGGCTTTGATTTTGAGATGATGGAGTCATATGTTTCTTTTGGAAGATGGATTTTTTTAGGTGGTTTTTTTAGGTTTTTTTCTTTCTACCTTCCCTCATCCCTTCTTTTCTCAGTGGGCTTTATTAGGTATATTCATTACTGAATAAGATGAAAGTAAGTTGAATGTTTACATGGATGGTGGTAGAACACTGGGGATACAGCATCTGATCAATAATGACCAGAATTTCCTGCTAATGTCTGTCTGACTTATTAGGCTGTGGGCATTTTTTCAGATCCCCCCATGATATATAGTTTACAGATGCAAGAAGAATTCGCTACAAAATTACACAACAAGGAGGTAGTCCACTGTTTGCTTGTCCAGCTGCTACAAAAAGGTGTATCTCTGTTAAAGCTGTAGGTTGTCCTAGTACTAGTAACAGTTTCCTTACTGAGTGTTAAATAAATTAACTGGCATGTTAAATCTATTATTATATCTTCTTCCTACAATCAGCAAAATGAAATTGGTCATTTATTAGTTCATTTGCTGAATAGTTTCAGCAGTGAATTAATTCACTGTAAAAATAAATTGCAATAGGAAATTCTTCCAGGGGGAAGGAACATCCAAAATAGGAAATGTAATACATTTGACACTGCTACTGCATTGATTCTGGTGGAAAAGTAGAAGACACCTCACTTCATTGCGTGTCGTGTGATATTTTTTATGAATGCTAAATCCAGTCTAGCTGAAGAAACATATACAGTATATTTGCATTTCTAGATTTCATGTTTCACTCTTCTTTATATTGCTGTATATTAAGCACCAGACTTAAAGGGCATGGACAGTTTTTCTAAGCCAAATTGAGAAATAAAATTAGGAAAGAATTAAGGGAAGAATTTTGTGACAATCAAAGATAAAAATAACAAATTTCAGAAGCTGCCTGTATGAACAAGACCAAAAGTTGGTGTTCCGCTGAAGGACAGATAGTCTTTTTGAGACATAAGGAAAAGGGTACAACCAAACAAGGAAAGAACTCCTTTATTTAGTTAGTTATTTATTCCCAATTGGAATATATAACTTTTGAGTAGAAAGCAAATGTGATACCAAAGCTGAAGAGCTGACCGTATCTGAACCATAATGTAAAATCTAAAATACTTTGTGAAGATAAAAAGCCTTATGGGCTTTCTGGTTTCTTTCTGTTTATACCATCAGTTGTATTGAAACAGGCTGGAAATCTTGACTGACTCAATTTGATGAAAAGGGATTTTTAGAAAAAACTTAATTTATCTGACAGAGTCATAAAAGGCTTTGTCAGTCTTCACCCCACTGAGTTGTCTTCCACTAGGAGTAGTCATATTGATTTCAATTGTCTAGTAATGATGTAAAGTACAGCTCAGTGTAAGAGCAGGTGGCTGAAAATGCTAGCCAAGGATAAATGAATCCAAACAGCATAACTAATAGAAGGAATATGAAGGGGTAATATGTATTCATAACAAAATTTTGGAAGCAACATTTTAATCAGAATATCTGAGTCATTTATCTGACATTATGAACATCCAGCTTTATAAACAGGTGTATTGTGGGGTTGTGATTTGTATTTTTTTTTTTTTTTTCAACAATTTATATAACACTTTAAAGTTATACTTGCTCCTTCCCAGGTCACTAGATGATTCCAAATTTCTGGACTCAAGATGAAAATATTGTTTGATCCTTAAAGATCAAAATGTTCTGTGAGTGTATAAGCACTGGCTGGAACTAAGAGACACTGAATATCTATTTTCATGGCTCTGGATTTTTTGGCTGGATGAATTTTAATCTTTAGAAGAAAAAACCCACTTATATTAGCATGCAATGTTGTGAAGTGTTTCAGACAGAGATGTAAACAGAGAATGAATGCCCTTTAATGTTGGCTTTCTGAAATAGCAGATCATGCACACAGAAAATTATTTATGCTTGTCGAGGAACTTAAGCACAGAAGCAAAATATGAGCATGGAAGGAGGATCTAATTCCAGTCTGTCTCTCTTGTGTATACCACATATATTGGCATGTTGTGTGAATGCATGTACTGATTGGGAATGCTCCCACAAGCAAGACAGCAGAAGCTTACTTAGCACAGGGCCTCTTTTCTCTACATGATGTACAAAAGCATACTACCTTTAAATATGTCTGCAGTGTTACTAGTTTATATTTACAGCATAGAGGGGGGATAGAAGAAGGGGAGAAAAAGCCCCTTAACATTCTTGAAAGTTGTTTGAGGATTTAGTGTAGAATGTATTTTATAAAGTGCAGTTCACCAGATATCGCTGTATCATCTGTTTATAATCCCATTTAGGGTCTATAAACAAGAAGAATGATATTGACAATTTATATATTTCAAGAAGACTTTAGCAGAGGATTCCTATTTTGAGCAGGTCACCCATAACAATGTAACGAGGTTGTCATGTTGTTAATTTAAAACAACATATTTTTTGTTATACCGTATAAAATAGCACTAAGACGAGGGACCACAGCAGTTTATGGACAGAGAGAATATTTCCACTTTGGAACTGTTAATGTCATATGAAAAGGGTGGAGATTATAGCTGTTTATTCATCTTAATAAGTGACTATTTTATGAAATTGCCTGCAGCTGTTTTCCCAAGGGACGAGGCACACACTCTGCAAGGGACCAGGTGAACGAAGACCTGGTATAAAGTCATGACAGGCCTTGAGTTCCCTTCCGTGAGTAAAGATCCTGAGAATTTGGTGAGGTCATCTTCAAGGACACGGCTGTCCTAAGACAGCCAGACTGAAGATTTTCTTTGGGGAAAAAAGCCAAGATAAAGCCTCCTTAAAAAAAAAACAAGTTTATGCTGGAAAGATGAATTGATTACTCTGCTATTAAGGCCTGACTTGGCGATACAGGTTTCCTCCCACTTTCAGAAAGAAAATAAAGAACAACCCCTTTATTTGCACCTATATATTTTATGGATATCTAAATATAATACAGCTTGTATCTGACTGATGTGTCTTTTAAGAACTCCTGAGAAAGGAGTGCAAAAGTTGCTTGTAAATGTAGCCAGATAATCACAGTATTCATGAATTCTCATTTATTTTTCTTATACTTCCCTCTCAAAAAATACCCTGTGTTGTTGTGAGCATTCTGTTACTTCAAGAAATTAATTTGGAAGTGAGATAATCTAATCTAAATTCAGTGTAAATATAAGTACTGCTAAAATATGCTATCAAGACTAAGATAATTATATGTGTACAGTGGGGTGTAGGTCATTGCTTGTTTTCAGAAAACAAGGATTTCTGTGTCTGAGTTGTACATTACTAATTCTAAACCATAATTTGTGTTTTTTTTTAATATACTTGCTCTGCAGAGATCAGTACAAACAAAATATTGCAGTTTGCCACTTCTGATGTGTTTTTCTGATGTTTTCTCATAACGTGTAGCTATCCTGAAATAACAACCTAGATCTGAAATGAGGCAGGTGAGTCTGGCTAGCCTTCATGGGGAGAGCTTCTTCTACAGCAGAGAAGAAGTGGAATAAAAAGAATATTTTCATTATTCTAGTTCTGAGTTTTATCTGTGGTTTATAGCTTTGTGAACATACATATGTCTATGGCTCAGGTGGGAGAGGATGGCTGACAAAGCACATAAGGGCTGCACTGTCAAGTAAAAATAAGTGAGGAAAAGAAAACAAGTGGTGTTTTTCATCTGGTCATTGTGTGTGTTGGTGTCAGAGGCAGCACCACTAGTTGTCATGATTTCTCCAAGACCTGTGGCTTTTTTCTAAAATGTTGTTTCTCTAATAGCACCTCCCTAGCTGTGAAGTCAGCTCCACAAGTAAACAACATGCTGAACTGGTGCAAACCAGTTCCTAGTTATGGTCTTCATGATGTATTATTTTACCCAGATGCGGTTGCTGAGAATATAAAATCCCTTTAGATGGTTGTGTGAATGGCTGAATATGCATGTTGAGTAGTGTTACATGAAGAAGGACTGTGAACTCCTTTTCTTGGAGCTGAGGAGGGTGTCTGCAATGCTTGAAGAATAGTAACTGAGGGGTGAAAAGAATTAAGACACTCTTGAATTGTAACTTTGTCTCTTTGGTTAGGTGAAGTACATAGTCATGTGGGTAGGTAATGTAGCATAAATAATTCTATCCTTGAGTTGCTTCATAGATCAAGCTTTTGATTTCATTGTTAGTTTGCTCTGAGCCCTGATACTGAGAGTATTGCAGCATTTAGTTTTGATGATCTCTGAAGTGATGTACTGCAAATTTGGCTTCAGACTGTGAACATGTGCTGTAGCCATATAAGAATTATCAAGTAAATTATACTGTGAAAATAGTTTGGATTTTAAAAAACCCCAAACAACTCATATTTTGGACTTCTTACTGTAATTTAGAATTCAGTATAAACCCCAGCTTATTAATATTTAAAAGGAGAGCCTTTTCCCTACAGTCAATGAGTAGATGTAATTATTTGTTTTAGCAAAGAGGTTTAAAAATGAGAAATTGTCTGCTGGTGTGGAACTGTCCTAATGCTGCTGGCTATTAATATATTATGGAGCTATATCTTTATAGAAAACATTTCCACCCTGGCATCTTCATTTCATACAGTCATTTTCTGCTTTATTCATTTTACCTGGGTTAAATTTTGTTTACACTGTAATGCAATTTATGTTATTGAATATGATTCTCATAGGTCCCTCAGTCTGAGAGATACAGCACCAGCCTGGAAGTTGCCTTCCTTTCTGGTGTCTTTATTACTGAAATCTGCTTACATCACAAGTATATAAATAATGGAAGTTGACAAGAATTTAATATCATGGAGAATCTTCTCAAGACAAAAGCCAGATTTTGTGTCTGTGTATCTTTGGGTGATTGTTTAGGCCCCTGCCTGTATTACTTGTTTGCACTAAAACCAAGAGAGCAATATTTAGCTGAAAATATTTCTGCACTGAATGTTCAAGGTTTGACAATTAAAAGGTGTGCATTTCCTTTGATTAGCCTTTTCATTAACTTCAAGCTGTTTTGGCAGACTTTCTTACTCAATGCAATTTGCTCTTGACATATATTAGTATTAAATCATGCTTTCAAATGCTATATATTGTTTCTAATATTAAACTATATTGTATAATTGGCTTTCAAGACTTCTGAAGAGAATAGATTTCTGCACAGAAAACAATGTAATCTTGCGACCCACATTTTTTATGAGGGCAAAATCTGCTTTGTTTTACATCTCTTATTTCAGAGAATACAGGCAGTTGCCTAGGTCTATATTTTTTATTCTTCAGTATTCCAGAGACTTTTTTTTACCTTCTGAGTAGTTTCTGAAGTTTCTGACAGCAGAGTACCCATAGAAATTGTTAGGACACAATGTGATGCACACAAGTGGCAGACAAACATCCTGCATATGGTTCCTGTGACTTGAGCCACCAGACTTCCTTGATGCTCTTTTGTGCCACATTTTGTACTGGTTGGTTTTGTCCACTTGGGACAAAGATGGGCTGTGACTTGCCCATGCACTGCTCGATGTGACCTGTCTGAATGAAGCAAAGGTTGAGTAAATGCATCTGTTCAAAAGGGGAAGGAATTTTAAATGGACAGTCCACAGACAGAGGGGGAACAAGCTGTCTGATTATGAATGTAATGCTTTTTAACTTCTCTTTAAAAGAAAACCCTTGTAATGATCAAGTGACCTCTTGTGTCCACCATACTGGTAGGGAAGTATCTTCATTGGTTGTTAGTCTGATATAAAAGGCAGATGAGTAATATCAGAGGAGGGCCACAAAAATGATCAAGGGGATGGAGCACCTCTCCTATGAAGAAAAGCTGAGAGAGTTTGGGTTGTTCAGCCTGGAGGAGAGAAGATCCCAGGAAGATCTTATTATGACCTCTCAGTACGTATAGGGGGGCTGTAAGAAAGATGGGGGCAGAGTTTTTAGCAGGGCCTGTTGGGGACAAGGGGTAATGACTTTAAACTAAAAGAGGGTGGATTCAGACTGGATAGAAGGAAGAAGTTTTTTACAATGAGGGTGGTGAAACACAGGAACAGGTTTCCCAAGGAGGTCGTGGAAGCCCCATCCCTGGAAATATTCAAGGTCAGGTTGGATGGGGCTCTCACCAACCTAATGTCCCTGCTCACTGCAGGAGAATTGGACCAGATGACCTTTAAAGGTCCCTTACCACCTAAACCATTCTATGAATACTGTGTTAAAAGCCATGAAATTCAGACATGTTGAGTTTCCTTATTATTGGGTCTGGGTTGTGTGTGTGTGAGTGAGATATAAAGGAGTTGAAACCAGAAAAGCCTTTTCATAGAGTAACAGTGAGAGCGCTCGAGTGTTTTCTTGAAATTGAAACTGTGAGAGATATTTCTCCAACAATGTGTACTACTTTCTCACCCCTGTTTTATTGTGTGAAAGAAGCTAGATGTTAGTCTCTATTCTTAACTTACAACAGGATGCCTTGGGGAAGAAAGTATAGGAGATAGGGATTACAGGAAAGCTGGGAGGGGCTTTTCATCAGAGAAGGTAGTGATAGAACAAGGGGTAATGGTTTTAAACTGAGAGAGGGGAGATTTAGATTAGATATTAGGAGGAAATTCTTCACTACAAGGGTGGTGAGGAACTGGAATGGGTTGCCCAGGGAGGTTGTTGATGCCCCATCCCTGGAGGTTTTTAGGGCCAGCTTGGATGAGGTTTTGTGCAACCTGGTTTAGTGGTAGGGTTCCCAGCTCATGGCAGGGGTCTTGGAACTTGATCATCTTTAAGGTCCCTTCCAACCTTAATGATTCTATGATTCTGTGATTCTATGTATCACTGGTTTGACTGCTGGAAGCCTGAGCCAGAACTGTCTGAAACTGTGCTCATGATTTCCATTCCTTGATACCAGATTCTACACCTTCAAGAGTACTATGAAGCTGCTCCTCTAAAATCATAATTTGTCCCCTGCAAAAGCCATGCAAAATGCAGAACTGTCATACCCCACAGAGACCCCACGTTTTTCCTTGCTTCCACTTAAACTCACCCAACTTGACACATTTAGCTGCTTTATTGATTTTTTTTTTTTAATTGAAAGGAAGAGAATGCTGAAACGTGGTTTATACAAAACCCTTTGATATGAACTATAAACTGTAATTGTTCTTTCTTTTTTACCTCCTCCTCCTTTCCTCTATAAGATGAAAAATCGCCCCATAATTGAAAAGACACTGTGCAATTTGCTTTGTCAACAAAGGTCTCTTAACTCCTATCCCTGTTTCTTCATACTGCAAACTTTGTGTTAGATTTTGCAGGGCACATCTGGAAACAGAGCATCTCATAAATCTGATGACAGTTAGTTTCTTTGTGAGAGTGTGGTGTTTGTGCCATAGAAAATTGTGGATTTTGTGGCTGTTGTCGTTCAAAATTGTTCTTTCTATTGAAGGGAAGTTGTTTGTTGAGTTAGGCATGGTTCTTCATGGTACTGACAGGAACATCATCTTTGTTGAGGCTTCCTCTTCTCCAGGCTGTTGTGTCAGTGTGAAAAGACTGATTTGCCCAGAGTGGAAAGAAGAGAGATGCTTTCTCCAGGTTTAGAAAAGAGGTTTCAATATGTTGGTGTGTATCTGATAAAAGGAGGCAGCCTCATCAGTTTTAAGCACTCTGTGATTGACAACTTTTAACTGTAGCGGAGCCTGCTTGGGTCTGGATTAAGAATGTTGCAATGATGACTCTTATTTACTCATCTTCTTGCTTGATTTTATGTGCTTCATTCCTGGTGAGCCAGAGAGTTTGAGCTATTTTTGATTCTCTTACCCATCTCCTCTGCCCTTGACTGTTGTTAATCTCTGCAGCTCAACAGTGGGTTTCTTTGGCATTTGTCTTATCTTACAGAATCATCATAGGAGAAAGCAGAAAAAAGGGAGTGAGACCTTAACTGAAATATTTTTAACTTTAACAGAAAGCTGAACTAGAGGCTTAGATGGTTTCAAATCCACATAATGCACAGGGAATGCTATATGCACTTCAACAAACACTAATTAGATATGATCCTCCATGTGTTCTTGTGTGCCTGTCCTTAAAATGCAGTGAGTAGTCTGTGGAAGGGTGAGAAGTGGGTGCTTTGTTAAGACAGCTTCTTGTGCTCTGTGACTAAAATAAATTACTGCTCTTTTGGGCTCGAGGTACACATTATTTTGATCGCTCATAGATCTCCTGCTGCTCAAGCACTCTGGGAAGCAAATGCATTTCTTCTATGAGAAAATAAAACCCAGAGTTAGTTTTCTCAAAGCTTGTTTTGATCCTCAGCTGAAAACAAGATTATTGTCTGTTTCCCAGGCTGCCCCAGGTTGTCTGTTGATCTTTCCTCATGTGGTCTTGAGACCACGTGACAGAAAAATAATGAAAAAGGATGGTCATATCAAGGAGATTTGCAGGTCTTGAGTTTCAGAAAGCACTCTCCTCCTTGTTGGTTAGCATTCCAGATGAATTCCTTTCCTCCAGAGAAAAGAAGGCTGCATTTTGCCATGCCCAATTTTTGTATCATTGTCCATTTTATATATATGTCTATTACATATATACATATGAAGGAGACTAATCTCAGATTTATGGAAGGCTTAAAATTGAATCTATATATAAATAAACGTGCAAGCTTATGTATGAATCTTTTATGACTATTCTTACTTGGCCTTTCTAGTCAAGGATACAGAAGAAGAGTACTGGCTGTGCTAATTGAAAGCCATATGTAATCTCCTGAGTATCAGACAGTCTCTCCTGATGCCTTGAATTAAAGTATTTTGGACACTAAATGTAGTTATTAGTTTTGTTCATAGCACGTATGGATGGAGTTGTTTTTGCATAGTTTTCTCACCCAGAACACATTGGGTGATCTAACCTTTTCTCTGAAACATGGTGGTTTTTCTATTTTTGGGAGATCTTTCAGTCTAGTGAAGTCTAAACAAACCACTCGAGCACTGAGAGAGCTAGAGAAATGGTGTAAAATGGACTGTCTTACATGAGTTGTGCAGTTTTACATTCTGTGTTTTCTTTTCTGTCTGACCCACAAATGTGAAGGGGAGCTAACTGCTGTCAGCTCCATATGGATGAGCTGCTGAAGAAATAACCCGGAGGGTTGTGTGTGGAGCAGGAAAGTGAGTAATGGCTCAGGCTCAAACGTCACCTACTCCCATAGAAAATCACGGTCAACGCAGGGAGTTTAGCTGGATGACAGGACACTAAGTAAACTAATAATACTAGAGACTTGACAAGTGCATTTTGTCACTGCTATCTGCATGTTTAAACTTGAAAATTCTTCAGAAATGTCCCTTTGTGTAGAATGCACAGCCACTGACTAACCAAGGTTCTGTTCCCAAGACTGGCCTGCTCCTGCGTGGAAGGAAGTGCCTTTCAGGTGGTGTGAGTGAGCAAGCTGGCTGGATGTGCTGGAAATTCCGTCCCAGAGCAAGTGGTGGGGAAGGGCAGAGCTGCTTCCTGGGAAAGTTGCAAAGCTTACAGCTTCCACAGATCTGACCTGGGCTGAGATGTAGAAAGAGTGTGATGTTGGACGATATTTACCTTTCTTTAATTACGAAGATTTAGGTCAGTTTTGGTTTTGTGAGTATTTCAAAACTAGCTACCTTGGATGTTGTTTTGATGCACTTTAGATGTCAAGATGAGCAAGATCAGAAGTACTGCTTCTTTACAGTAGAGAACAATGCAGCAATATCATTACTGTTATTAAAAATTAATATCTCCATAAGGTACAGTACATCCAATTTTGCTGTTGTAAAATCTAGCATGACCAGTTACCCATGGAAACAATTCAGGAAAGCTGACCTTCACAGTCCTTTGATCTTGCTAGAGCTCTGGGGGGAAAACCAAAGGGTTTTTTTACTCTCATTTAGGGTCATGTATGGGATGGAGAAAAATGCAGCTCTGTTGACAAAATTCACATGGAGTGACATGATAGGATTCTAGCTGGTAATTCATAAGAGAATATTGTTCTCTCACATAAAAAAAATAATCTTAGGAAATTACTTGTAATTAAAAGTTAATTATTATTTTACAATTCAATATACCACCCCCTCCAGTCTGTTTATGTTGAGAGGGTCTATGAGTTATTAGTCTCATTTTTGAAAGAACCCTAGTGACTGACCTTCACAGGTGATTTGTCATGACTTTTATGAAATTAGGTAATACCGTGTGAGATAGAGAGAACCGTATCCAATTTTGAAATTATTAAAATAAGCCTAAACGAGAGCCTAGTTTGCAGTATGTTCAGCTGACCTCATGAACAGTAGGAGGTGTGAAAGCTGGAAATATGCAAAGTTCTGAGTGAATTTTCTCGGTCCTTGTAACCTGCAAATTAGCTGCCTGGTATCTCACTAAGCACCGATGTCATAATTTTGCATGGAAGTAGTTACAGACTATGACTGACACTTCTATTAAAACTCTCTGTTTTTCAGGGTCTATTACATAGCCATAAAAATCACTTGACATTCAAGGTCTCTGCCCGAGAGCTCTTTTTGCTTTCCTTTGTACAAAAGTTCAAAAGATATACTTTACTATTTTTTCCTCTGTAATAAAAAAAGAAAATGGGGTTTGAGACATCGCCTTGTCATATCCCAACCAGTGCTAAGTTTTAACCAGAAGTTTTTGATGGTTAGAACAAAGTAGTGTTTCTTGTTTTATAGAAGTGACCCAAATGGCTGGCTGTGCCTCAGGCTGGGTTTACACTTAATTTTATATCCATCTGTTGAAAGGCCAGCCCAGCTGGGAGGTGATTCCTCAACAGGGCAACTTCCTCATGGTGCAGAGACGCAGTCGGTGGGTTCACTGGGTCTGGGTGCTGCTCTGGGGAGGTAGGAGCACTCTATATATTCCCTTCCCAGGAGAAGGGCCAGGAGCCTCTGGGAAGATGTGCCACTGTCTGCTGCCAAGCAAATTACTTGTTGCTTCTCTGAGATGGGAGAGAGGTGGAGGACTTTTAAATTTCTCTCCTGGCACAACTCAAAAGAGGCAAATCATAGCAGAAAAGTTAGAGACACTGAGGCATTTCCTAAACCTCCTTAGAAACGGCCATTCTCTTCAGACAGCCTAACACCTTGGCAAGGCATGTTATGGTTTAAATACTTTAACTGGGAAATTAGATAAGGGCATAAACTGGGGCTTACCACCTTTACAGTATCACTCCACTCCAAAACCCAAGTTGCCTTCTAGCAGTAGAGAAGTCATGGAAATGTAGAATTATTAAGATTGAAAGGCACCATAAAGGTGATCTGGGTCCAACCCCAATGCATGGTCACGGACACCTCCCACTGGACCAGATTGCTTAAAGCCCCATCCAACCTGCTCTTGAGCACTTCCAGTGATGGGGCCTCCACAGCTTCTCTGGACAACCATTCCAGTGCCCTCATAATGAGTAATTTCCTCCTAACATCTAATCTAAATCTCCCCTCTTCCAGTTTTAAGCCATTACCCCTTGTCCTCTCACAACGTGCCCTTGTAAACAATATTGCCTTGCTAGTAGAAGTCCAAAGTATATTTGGAAAGTCATAAAAAATGTAAAATGAATATGCTTGTTTTATTTTAATTAAGAATCAGATGTTACCTAGGAGTTAACAGACACTGTGCTAGACAATAACAAAGCTGTCAGCTTTTTCAGTGAAAATGTCAAGGTGATATCCTCCAATAACTTGTAATATAATTTATATATTCTGTTTTATGTACTTATGGTTTGTGGCACTTGGCATCTAACACTCTTAAGATTGATATTTACAAAATAAAGAATGCAGATAACTGGCTTAAAATAGTATCCAAAATATTTCTCTCTTTGAGGAAAATAGCTATTTTAATTTGACTTAAACTGATTTTATACTACTGTAACTTTTGAGTTAGTTGGCAGTAATGAATTATAGTGGAGTAAATTTTCTTGGAATCTGTGACTTCATTTTTTTCATCCTTCTCCTTGCCACGATGTGGAGTAGTTAATCTGTGAACCTGGTTGAAGATAAATGCCATCCTCTGCTCGGGAGTTTGTTACATCCTGATTCCTGGGAGCTGGGGAGCTCCGGTTCTCTGAGCTAAAACTCTTTAATGGGAATGTTCTTCAGCAAAATCCCTGACACTTTGTGATTTGTGAGGTGTTACATGGAAACCAAGGTAAAAAGCTGAAACAGAGTCCTGCCAAATTAGATTTGCTGGGCTAGTAACAATAGCAGGCTGCTGAGTTCTTGCCATTGGGGGGTTTACAGGAGGAAGAGAACTAAGAGGGCTTTCAGAAATACCAAACTGTGTTTAAGTAGAATATGTAAATGCACCCCTTAATGGGCCATAAAGAATTTTAGTCAAGTATCTACGACATTTGGCTTCTCCTTTGCTTTGATGTTAAGATCTGAATTCAGAAATCTGTGTTGACTCTTAGTTTTCCTTTCCTTTAGCTGCATTTAGCAGAACTCTGAAGTAATGAAAGAGGCATAAGGAAATGAATATTCTTTTGCTCCCTGGTATTGAGTTCGCTCAAGTCAGTAACTGAAAAAGGAGAACTTGAGACAAGAGAATTACTTAGGGCCAACTCTGCTGGTCAAAAGACAAAATTAAACTAATAGAAAATAAGCCAGGAAGGGTCTTTGGACCCTTTTTTGATATGGAATGGACTGTCCAGGGAAGTGGTGGAGTCACCATCCCTGAAGTGTTTAAGGAAAGACTGGGTGTGGCATGTTTAGCCAATGTGGTGCTGTTAAGTCATAGTTTGGACTTGATGATCTTCAAGGTCCCTTCTAACCAAGATGATTCTGTGATTCAATACTTATTCTGTGATTTCTATATGACATAGCTGCTTAATGGACATTGCAAGATGAAAATTTATTATCCTGAGCCTTTAACTTCCATTTATTTCAATATCCAGAGGAACAAATGTTTGGTTAATTGAACTGATTTTCCAGCAGAATTATTTTTACTCTCTGCAAACATATAGATCTTAATTAACAACACACCAAGGTTTCATCTATGGCCAGCCCAGGTGTAAAGGTCCGATGTACTTTTGTATCTGTCTGTATGTCTGTGAGCAGCATTAAAAACCTTTGCAAATGGTTCCAGTTTGAAAGGTGAAATGGCTTTTACAAACCCTGGAAAACACTAAAATAATGCTAAAAAATAAATTAACCATTATTTGACCTGAAGCATGATTGTTTCACTTTCAAGTGTTGCAAGCAAGTAAAAAGCCTGGTTATTTTGACCCGCTCTACTTAAAATGTTAATTGTGTAATATAAAGTTTAGAGATCTTCTGCCATTGCTAATCTCAATCTTCATTTCTCTTCTTAATTGCACATTTGAACAAGGAATTGTAATGTTTTTAAATTAGCTCTTACAATCTTTTGTGCCTTATGTGAAGGAGAAGATGGTTATTTGTAAGCTGTGTGGTTTATTTATATATAGATAGACCTGGCTGATTCCCAGGAACATTGTAGTAGAAGCTGCAAACGTAACAAACATTTTTGAAAATGATGTATTTAGTCATTAATGGTGTCTCTTTCCCTGGTCCTTCTTGTCGTTTCATGTCTCTCTTTACAAAGAGAAAGGAAAGTGGATCACAGGGTTTACCTTATGGTATCTGGTATTATGAAGAGCAAACAGTTTTCTCTTCTTTAGAATTATATAATATATTAACAATTATTATTAATAAAATAATAAAGTCCTTAGCGTTTTATACAGCATAAGGGGCTTTCAGATGATCTAATTTACTTCCCACTTACCATGGTGACTGCATGACATAATCCTCTTTATAGATTCTCAGACCTGTAGTAAAATCAGGTAGTTTTTGCAAAAAACAAAACACCAAAGCCCTCAGCAATAAAAAAGTAAATGTCTTGCTATTCAGTCTGCAAAGATATTCCAGACATTGCTGGTACCATCGCTAGGAACCTTCCACTGATCTTCAGCCTAGACTTACTCCTGATGGTTAATAACCCCCTTGCATTGATCTGCCACTTGTCATTCTTTGTGTTAATTTAAAAATATATTTTTATTGTTTGCCCCTAATGAGCTTGCACAAAGGAATAATGTCTTGGCTTTGAACGTTCTAGGTGAAATAAGTGAGCAGCGCTACATTTCCTAAAACTATTAATTCAAACTATATGTCCTGCTGGCTCTGATTGATTTTTATTTTTAATTTTTTTAGCAGGGTTTACAACATTTGCATTTGAGATAAAGTGTCACTGTGCTTTCTTTCATGACATTAATACTTTGGTGTTTCTGTTAGAAATGCTTCTGTTGATAAATTCTAAAGAGCTTTTGCCTTTTTCAACAAAGCTAATCCTTCTTATCCTGTGATCCTCTGATTGATTAATACGGTCTTTATCCTCCCCAGTCATTCTTCACTGATAATTTTCCATCTTTTAGTAGAAATGCTTAGTCCTAGGCTCTCATGCAGAATCACAAGGCACTTTGTATGCTTACTTGTCATTCCGTTTCTATTAGGCAAGTCCTTATGATCTTTCCCTTTTTTCAGAATGAAGTGCCAGTACTCCCTGGCACTAGCAGTGCTTTCCAACATTGTACCAGTTGTACTGATCAGAGTTGTGCCCCCTTTTTTGGGTCTTCGTAATTTGTAATAGGGCTGTGGCAAAGTTAGATGTCCTACTGTGCCATCCTTCATTAATTCCTGTTATTGGATGCCTATGAACACTCCTCTTTTCACAGGTAAAACATACGAGAGGCTGAAAGTTCTATTTCTGTATGTATCCAATTTATCTATCTTATCAGGGATGCCCAGTCCTGCATTTACTTCATGCCAAAGCCATTGCAAGACCCAAGATAAGCTTTATTGAAACCCTACACAGTAACTCCAGGAATACAGCCCTGGGGTTGCATTCTAGGCACCAATTTGACCCAACTCTAGCTGCTGCTTGTGGTTGAAGACATTAGGCAGAGTGTTTCTGTTTGTGGGTGTACATGGCTTATGGGGCAGCCTAATTATATTTTTAGCCTCCTGTTTTTTTATTCGGGACAGCTCTTTGTGCTTGAGGTGTTGCACTTCTCTCTCTCCTCACAGGGAAGCGAGAGGGTTCCTTGTGAGATCTCCTGATGATGATGTTCCACACTGCAGAAACCAATAAAATTGCTTTGCCCAGGGTTATAAACATGGACTTCGTTTCCTAGGAGATCTGTGAGATGACTTTGCTGGCCTCCAGTAGTAATAACTGTTTAATCCAGGGATGGTTACATGTCCATGTTTCTCTCTCTGCTCATCTCTCCCTGTCTCTCATGTGCTGCCTGAGGATTGAAGGCATGTGCCCTGCCTCTGCTTCTCCCTATCCCCAGTCATTGGAGATATAAATGCAAATAACCTGATATGCCCATCATTACACAGCAGATCAGGGGCACAGCCAGCCCTAGGACTCAAGCACTGCAGTGCTTTCCTTTTTGCTTTAAAATTTGTTTTGTTTGGCTTGGTTGGGTTTTTTGGTGGTTTGTTTTGTTTTTTAAAGTTGGCAAAATCCCAGTGATCTGGGGAAGAAGTGCATGAAGATTTTCCTGGTTACTTCGAAGCATCCTCGTCCCTTTGTAGGCAGATTAGCTTGCTGCTCTGGGAGGTGAGGCAATGAGCCGTGGAGAAACCTTGAAACAAAGTTTTACTATTAGGCTCATTTCATAGTGATTTTTTCATAATGTCTTCTTCAGTCCATATTAGAAGTACTAATATTTTAAAAGTACTAGTGCTTCTTATCAGATGTACCAATACATGGCAACATAGGTTTATAATGATAGGCTACTTGGGGCTGATCTGAATTGTTAACCATAATTTCACACATACTTTCTGTCACTTCAACATTTGTTCTCATGTTCCTCTGATTTCTTTCTCTGGCCACCTTGCTTCCATTGCTTTGTTTCTCAAAAGAGTAGAGGGACAAAATGCTGCACCCCAAAGTACTTTCATAATTCACAGGAAGTGTTATATAGTTTAATTATAATGCAAATAGGAAATTATTTATATCAAGGAAAGGTGTTTCATTTAGTACCAAATTGCAGTCATGAAAGTTAGTCTATTTTCTATCTATGAAATTGTCCAGTCTTAGCTGGGTTGCAAATTTTGTCCAGGCTGGTTAGTAGAGTTTAAAGTTCTATGTTAAATATTAAGTGGGATCCAAACTGTGTTGTGGCACGCAGGGGTGCGATTTAATATCTCCTGTCAGGAAATAAATTCATAGACTAGACTTTAGTTGTGACTAGGCCACTAACTTAAGTGACTGGAGGTGCTTCCCTCATTTCTCCAGGCTCATTTTTCTTGATCTATGGAACGTATATCATGACAAGGATCTATAACATGTCGGGTGAATGACTGAACTCAAGTTGTTGATAAAACTGAGAAAGTGGAATTTGCTTTTAGGGAAAATGTTAATGTGTCAAAAACTTAAGTTTTTATATGGCTTGAGGCATTCTGTCCTGTAAATCTAGAAACATTTTTTGAAACTTTTCAGGAATGAGAATATTGAAATTTCATTTATGATACAGCTGTTTGTATGTTATATCTTACTTTTCTTGCTGGCTTTTCGTGGCTTACTAGTGATACTAGTGCATATATCATATGCTATTATATACTATTAATTATAGTACAAACAGAAGAAGCAGTAACAAGTAGAAATTGTCCAAATTCTCTTAAACCCAAAATTAATGAAAATACTGTATGTCAGCACTAGGACTGCATACTGTATTATGAAGTAATAGGAAACTAGAAAAACATGGAAGTTTAAAGCCCTCATAAAATTTCAAATGGCTTTTCAAATTACAATGATGGAATATCTGATTTATGAAAGCTTTTTTGATGTAAGAGAAAACAGCATTTGAGAATCTATACTACAGAATATGGATCAGGTATTTTCTGATACTGTTCAGATATATTTTCAATAAGCTATTGAAGTAGATAACTGGTTTGCTGTCCTCTTGCTAATACATATCAGTAAATTGTTCCTAATTATTGGTATAGTAATTGGTAGGCATTTGTGAATCAATGAAGACCACAAGCTCTAGAGATAAACTAGGCAGTGGTAGAGAAAAAGGCAAAATAGTAACATTAATCTGTTCAAGAGGCAGAATTTTATGATCTGTAGAGCTGAAGGGGACATTTAAAATCAAAAGAAAAATATTTGGTGGTATGCTCAAAAGAGTTGTGTAGACAAATAGGAAGATTGTGAATAATAAGGAGGATAATTTATGTCAATCTGTGCAGTTCAATGGGTTAATTACACATAAAGGCATTTTCAGGTTTTTTGGAAAGGATGAAAATTGTTTGAAGTTAAAAGGAGCAACTGGCAGCATGATCTGTGTTTCTCAGCAGTTTCTGTAATGCTAGAACCATAGTGTCCTCTATTCTCCTTTGCTTATAGTCATTGTATTGGAACTATGAAACAGTAGTAAGATATTAGGAGGATTGTTATAGTATTGGATTTATTTTTAATTACACTTTCAACACTGTTAATGTGCTGCCTGAAATGGACTTTTTAGTATTTTGCACACAGAAGGAGTGAGATTGCCAAGATACTTGACCGAATAGGTTTGGTGATTGTTCTCCCCAGGGATGCAAGGCTGACTCATGTTCAGGTGAATGTTTTGATTTCCCTTTCTACCTCCTGTGGTAGTCCAAGAGGTGTGCTGTCCCTGAGTGCTGATGGGAAGTCTGATTGTCTCCCAGGGCTGGGAATAGGTACAGTGCTCCGGGAAGGATATTGCTGTCTTCCTGTGTGGTTGCAGGATCTCCTCTGTGCTGGGAGTGGGGGCTTGGCCAAGAGGCAGGGCTCTGCCATCCAGTGAGGCGACTGGGGATCTACAGTTTTTTAGTAAGCTTTTGTAAGTACATATTTTGAAACAGGATCAGATTTTATGCTAACCTGTGGGGACACTATTTAGCATGGACAGAAGATAGTAGTGGGGAGTTGTTCTGATGGATGTATCTGGGGACAGGCCCCAGGCCACTTTATATATTTTTCCTTGTCTTCATTGAAGTTTGGCTCAGGTTGTGCATGTCCCTTACTGTAATCAGAGGGTACATGAGTGACATTCTGTAGCCCTGTCATTGTTCCCTTGTACAGCATTCTCTGGTGGACACATCAAATACCTTCCCCAAGAAATGTTTACATTTCCAAAAGTTGCTCTAGTGTTCATTCCCATCTTGCTTAATAACATGTCAGTTAAAGTAATGTAATGATATGGGTTACTTCCAGCAACAAATCATAATGTGGAATTACAGTTTAGGATATCTATTTCTTAAATATTATGTATAGTTGCTAAGTAAAGACTAAAGTGCTTTACACACAAACACACACACACATACATCAAAGCATTTCTTATTAGTGTTGCACTGGAACATTTTGACACTTCAGTTTCAGTACAACACAGCCAGGAGATGCTTTGATCTAACTGCCAAACTTTGCCTTTGCAACAAACAGGACACGCTTTGATATAGTGGAAAAGAAGCTGGAAGTTTAATTCATTCAGAGTTAAGTTTTCCATCCTGGCTTTTTAAAATTATTATTTTTATTTTTTATGACATGAAATATTTGGAAGGTTGTGCTCCATCTGTGGCATGATGTTTTCTCCCTGAAAGAGCAGTCCATGAAGCTCAAGCAAGTCCCTGGATGTCCATCTTGGGATGGGAACTGCATAAGGGGGCACACGACACCTTTGCAGTTGTTAAGCCAAGGTGCAAGCACAGCAGATTTGAGATGGAAAGCTGAACTTTTTTACACCCCAGCATGGTCTGTGTTATTGACACAACCAGGGTTTGGGTCTTGAAAAATTTCTCACTGGAAGATTACACTTTGCAAAATAAATCTTAATTTCTGTGGTCAAGGACACTTTCTCTTTGTCCTTGCCTGCATAACTATGTGCCATGAAATAGCTGCTGTAGATAGCTTCAAGGGCTGGCAGTGATTGGTAAAGGGGTTTCTTTATATACTGGCTACTATTTAAATGGCTTTTAACAGAGGAAGCAATTTATTTTTATTTATTTTTTTACATATTTTTTAATTAAGAGTCACAGTTAAACTGAAAAATAAATATATGAATATTCAGTTCTTCCCAGGAAGCCAAATTCTTACCTCATGTCTTTGGTATAATTCTAACAACTTTTAAATAGGCACTTTTGACTAAATTCAATATAAATGAAGGTAAAAATTTAAACTTTGATGAGAAAGGTTATAAAATATGAAACCTATTCAAGCAGCTCAGAAGATTCTGGTCCCACATCAGAAAAGGAGAAATGTTCTGTGAGTACTTAGACCAAAATCTCTCTGTTATAGAGGTCTTTTAACAAGAATTCAAGTAAGGGATGAATGATCACTGACACGTGCAAGGAGGCTCAGAGCTTCGTTATGCATCTGCCTGCAGAGCATGTGTGGGTTGCTTGGTTTTGAAAGGGTAGGAATTTTTTTCTGGAACAGTCAGAGGAAGCAAAAAAACCCAGCCAACAAAAAGGAATCTGTTTGGTTGCTCAGTGTATTGAATCCTTCCTTGTGTTAAGATTGGCAGCTTTTTAAACTTTTCTCTGTACTATCACGTGAACTCTTTATTCTGTACTGGAAAAAAAAAAAAAAAAAAAGGAAAGAAAAATAGGAAGGTATAAAAATGGATAAAAGAACAATAAAAAGCAGGCAAGGCCTTATTGCAAAATATATCTCCCTTAAAGCTTTGTTAGAAGCACTTTTTTCATATCTTTAAAACTGTTTCCTCTATTGAGTGTCTCCCATTAGACCAATAAAGAGGCCAAAATAGCCCCAGTAGCTTACTTGCCCACATGCCAGCCAAACAGCATTGCCCTGAAGATGATCTCTTCTAGTTTATCTTCAGATTGCTGAGCAAATGACCTCACATCATCCTGTGGAGCCCTTCCTCATAGCTCATGAGGTCTGTTACACTTATTACTGCTGCTAGTGCAGAAGTGCGTCAGCTGAGCACATGGTGTCTCAAGAGGGCACATCTTGCCGGGAGCCCAGTGTCCACAGAGCAAAAAGCAGAGGGAAGGCTGAAAGAGGTATGAAACAGGCCTTTAAAATACCTGCAGTGGCCAAGGAGGAGACAGCTGCCTGGAGCAAATCAGTCACAGGGAGACAGCCTGATCCCTGGGCAGCCATATCAGACGCAAAAGGAGGGATTTCTCAGGCTGGGCCTGTATTAACAGGAACAGAGCCAAGGGATGGAGGGCAGCAATTATCTCCCTTTACTCATGACTCGTGAGGCTTCATCTGGATTATTGTGTCCTGTTTTTCCCACCCCCAAGGCAAGAAAAACCATCAATAACCTGCAGTTTGAACAGCACAAAACCATCGGGGTGTTCAGTGGTGGAATACTTGCCCTGTGCAGGGAGGCTGAAGAACAGGGCTTGCTCAGCCTGGAGAAGAGACAACTTCAGCAGCTCCCCAGCACCTACAGAAATGTTAGGAAGAAGAGGGAGCTGGACTTCTTACAGGGATGCAGGGAGGGGAGATGGAAGACAACAGACAGATTGAAACATGAGAGGTTTTAACCTTTTTCCTGTGGGGAAAAAGGCCAGGGAGGCTGTGCAGCCTCCGACCCTGGAAGTTTTCACGACCTGCCTGGATGCAGCTCTGAGTAGACTGGTTTGCCTTCATGGTGGGCCCTTCTGGGTGCAGCAGCTTGGAACAGACATGACCTGACACTCCAGCCAGTCTGAATTAGTCTGAGATTCTGATGCATCACTTAGATTTACAAACCCCTTCAATGCAGTAGTCACTGATTCCTTTACGTGTAGATGCGTACATTGCCAAATGAAATAGAATTTGTCTCTCCCTGTTTTACTGGGAGAGATTATTGCTGTCTGCCTCTGAGGTACTCAGCTATATTTCCTGGCATAGTCAGTGGAGAGAAACAGGTATTCCTATTGCAGGATGCATCTTCTCCTGAGGAGGCATCTCAAGTAGGTCTTCAATGAATTGTAGACTGAAAGCACCCGGCTCTCTATTGATGATAAATAGAGACCAGATAATTGTCTGTAATACACATACATCTAGACATTTCAGACATCTAAAGCTCAGGGAGATGTCTCACTCTCTAATATTTTTGCTTGAAGGGGTTTCAATGTCTTTTGTGGGAATAAAGATTTTTGTGGGAATATGGGGTACAAGTACTTCAATTGTACAGGATGAGCAGCTGGCAATTGTCACCTGTTGGAAACTCAGAGCTTTAGAAATTATTTCAAAAATCAGGAACAGAGTTTCTTCTGCTGTAAAGAGAGGACAGCAGGATAATGCTATTTTTGGTTTTGTTTTTCCTAAAGGCAAAAAGGGCTGTGCATGCCATTGGTGTCTGACTGCTAGCCAATCGCACTGTAATAAAATAGCAAGCTCTTAGTTTAGTGTTCACCTTTCCATAGGAAGGAAATGTCAGTAAAAGGTTGGTGGCAGTGGACTATGTATGCAAGTGCTTCATTGTAAGGTCAAAATCCAAAGAACTGAAGAAGAGGAAGAAAGAATGGTGAATTTATTTAATCAGGCTCCTGTGAGCTCCTTCTGAAGTACTTGTGAAACACAGCAAGGACAGCAGTGGCACTCAGATATTAGTGTGATCCTGCCCTTTGGTGGGATACGTCCCCCACAGGCACTGTCACCCTCACCCAATGGTTGCTCTGCCCTACAGACACTTTAAAATTGGCACAGGTAAGGCTGCCAGGATTTGTGAACCAGCAGCTGGTGACTCAACCCTTTGATTTCTAATTCTGTAGGATAAAAGCTGAGATACACTCATGAAATGCACACATTCTGAAGTAAAGAATTTCCTAGAAATACACTTAAACATGTTTGCTCAGTAATGCTGGTTCTTTCCTAGCTACACTTTAGAGAGGCAGAGCTGGCTCAAGTGGAAGTGGACTGTAAATATCCTCTCATTATTCCGGTATCTTCTTGTCTGATAGTAGCTTCCCCCTTTCTCCTTTCTTGGTACCCTATATTTGTCAATCCAGCAGGATGATTCTGCAAGAGCTTCTTGTTAAAATACAGGTGTATGTTTCTGGTTTAAACCAAATGAAGACATCTTAATGGCAGTAAGTTTTTATCAGCAGTAAATTACCAATTTGATCAGATTATGATGTAGATGTATGTTTTGGTGCCTTTCTGAACAGCTGTATGCAGGCTGTGTTGTGGTTTGAACTGAAATTATTTTGGTGACTGAAAATCTGTGAGGTTAGAGACCGAGTTTTCACTTACTGAAAAATGAGATAGTTTTACCAAGAAAATGTCCCTAGGAGCATAATAAAGAACAAAATAGAATTTTTGGGGTGGTATAGTGTGTAACCAAGGGATAAGTAACAAAGGCATATTTTAAAGTGTATGTAATAAATTAGAAAATAGTCTGTAGGGTTTCTAAGTTGGCATAAGTTAAAAACCTAATTAAATACACATCTTGCAATTAGCCTGTTCTCTGCTGTATTCCACAAACAGTGTATCTGTGAAAAGCGTGTTTTGGAAAGCCAAGTATTTCACATTCTGTTTTGGTGGTCCCAAGTTCCCTGACAATGACATGCCACATGCTTTACTCAGTGTTCATCTGTTTTAGGGCAACCATTGGCCTAAGTAACTGTTGCATAGTAAGCATTTTTTTTTACTGACACTCAAGTAATTTATATCTTACAGACTGACAGGTATTAGGTAGCTTCCACGGCTGGTTACGATTTGTTGACTTCTGTCATATTTCCTACTTAGGAGAAGCTTTCCCTACAGCCCTTTTCTTGCTCATATCCTCTGGTGTTCATGGCTACACCACCACTGCTGTTGTTCTTGCTCATGACATGAGTCATGCTTGTTGTACTGTCCTATGAGCAGCTTGCCTCACCCAGTCTTTGGTCTGGATCTCGTGTGCATGATGGAGGCCATGTTCTTTGTAGAAAGATTGTGGTCCTTGTGTGAGAAGGAGCATATCCAGTACAATTGGGGAAAACATTCTAAAGGGACAGTGGAAGTGCTCTGTTTTCAGGGATTTCTTTTTGTTTCTCAAAAGTAGTCTTCCTTCCAAATGCATAAATACACATAGGACAGCTTTATTTTTTATTATTTTTTTTTCCCCCAGAGATGCTCACTTTGCATTCTTGATGTTCTGGTATCCTGTGTGCCATAGATCAAATTCACTTCACTGATAATGAAGCTCTGAAACATAGACTCTGCATACACATATATGCATATATAAAAACTCTTTGTAAAATGACAGCATTCTGTATGTTCATTCATTAATCTACATACTATCTAAAGCGTACATGGAAGAGCTACTAGAGGTATCTAGTATCAAAACCTTTTGCTTACAAATAAACAGAAATGCAGAAATATTTTTCAAGATGGAACACAGGAGCAGCAGTAGCACCAGTGTTAAAACTCAGGTAGCTCTAGGTTCTAATCCACAATTTATTAATCTAGCTAGATTCACCAAGTCTTTGGAACTGCTCCAAACCCCAGCACTAATATTTACATCACGTAGCTGTTTGAGGTTCCTCAAAGTTCAAAATGATCCTTCCAGTGCAATAAAATCTACTTTTATAAGCCAGCTTTTGCAGATAAGGTTTTGCAGAACAGTTGTATAGGTTACTGCATTTTAAAAGAGTAAATTATGTTGTTGTGTTTAAATAATAAAATCAACTATTATGAGAAACTCCTTAACTTTGAGAATGCTGCTGAAGAGCAATTACCTTTAAATTATGCATAATAAGACATAGTTAATTTGATGAAATGGGGGGCACCAAACTAGCTTGAATGTGGGTTTTTTATTGAGTTGGAGGACTTATTCATACCATAAATGCTGGTAACTGTATCTTCATCCTGAATAATCAAACCCCTTTAAGATAATCAAATAAAGTTTTGTTATATTTTTGCTTTTTTACAAAGTATCGTAAAATTACATAATGTTTTGAGATCACAGGATGAAAGATGGTATAGAAGTGCAGTGTATTTATTAGTATTATTATTATTTGATGAGTCCCCTGGCTTTTCTTTCAGGATTTTCTGCTTCTTTCAGTTGCACATTTTTAATTGCTTAGTGAAATGATGTAGTCATATCTCAGAGCTGGTTTAATTGGAATTATTGATGTCTGAAGCAGCACCCAGGCTGGGAAAACTGGGGTCTGATCAAAGTCTGCAACTAATGGTTTAGTGAAGTTAAAAAATCAGTCTGTAATTAAAAAATGAAAGAGAGAGAGTGTGTTTTCAGAGTGCACATTTTATGCTGCAGAAACAGTAACTTCTTACTTATTTGGAAATACTCATTGCAGTATTTAAAAGGAAGGGTAATAGTTACAACTGAAGTTTTTAATCCTGGGTATTTGCTGAGTTTTTTACCTGGAAGAGTTTACTGGTTGCAGCACTGTGCAGTCATACCTGCTGGAAGAGTTTATTCTCTTTACTTATATTGTGACAGAACTCAGAGGGTTGTGATCAATGGAGCAGGGCCAAGTTGGAGGCCTGTAACCAGTGGTGTCCCCCAGGGGTCAATACTCGGTCTGGTCTTGTTCAACATACTCATCAGTGACCTGGATGAGGGGACAGAGTGTATCCTCAGGTAGTTAGTTGATGATACCAAACTGAGAGGAGTGGCTGATGCTCCAGAAGCCTGTGCTGCCATCCAGCATGACCTGGACAGGCTGGAGACCTGGGCAGAGAAGAACCTAATGAAGTTCAACAAGGGCAAGTGTAGGGTCCTGCACCTGGGGAGGAAGAACCCCATGCACCAGTATAGGTTAGGGGTGGACCTGCTGTAAAGTAGTTCCAAGGAGAAGGATCTGGAAGTCCTGGCAGATAGTAAATCATCCATGAGCCAGCAATGTGCTCTTGTTGCCAAGAAGGCCAGTGGAATCCTGGGTTGCATAAGGAAGAGTGTGGCCAGTAGGTTCAGAGAGGTCATTCTCCCCCTCTGCTCTGCCCTGGTGAGGCCACAGCTGGAATATTGTGTCTAGTTCTGGGCTCCCCAGTTCAAGAGAGGGAACTACTAGAGAGAGTCCAGGGGAGTACAACAAAGATGCCTGGGGAATTGGAGAATCTTCCTTGTGAGGAAAGGCTGAGAGAGCTAGGACTCTCTGGCCAGGAGGGAGAAGGCTGAGGGGAGACCTTTTTAAAGCCTACAAGTATCTCCAGGGTTGTTGCAGGGAGGATGGAGCCAGACTCTTTTCAGTAGTTCCCAGTGACAGCACAAGGGGCAATAGGCACAAGCTAGAACATGGGACGTTCCATTTAAATATGAGAAAAAAACTTCTTTACAGAGAGGGTGACAGAGCCCTGGAATAGACTGCCCAGGGGAGGCTGTGGAGTCCCCTTCTCTGCTGATATTCAAGACCCCCCTGGATGCAGACCTATGTGGTGTGATCTGGGTGATCCTGCTTTAGTGGGGCAGTTGGACTAGATGATCTCTGCAGGTCCCTTCCAACTCTGACAATTCCATGATTCTGTGATATTTAGACCTGCACAGGAAGCTCATTTAAAATGTGCTTCAAGGTTGGTTTGTTTGTTTGTTTGTTTTTGTGATTTTGTTGGGGTTTTTTAGTTTGAATGCAAGTGCATACGTTTACCATTTTTAAGTGGGTTATAACATATAGAACAAATAAGTTTAACTTTAAAACAAGTTCTGATTCAAGTCAATGAAAAACCAGATGATATTAAACAGTCAGCACTGCCTGTTGAAAGTCCGTATCTCAGCTGATGGAGGATGCACTGGACAGCTGTTGAACATCTCTAGTCAGGTGGGATGAATCCTGGCCTTCGTTCTGGACGTGTCAGTGGGGCACTGTTGATTTTGTTTAGCCAATTTTACTAGATTGTTTTCAACATTTTGCCTCTTATTATTTAGCGCAGTGAAGTACGGTGCTGTTGAAGTCAACTGGAGAAACGCAGAAAATTTGGGTTTCTCAGGCTTACTGGATTGTGCAGGGAAATCGCAATAGCAACTGCATGAATGTGCACATGGTGTGATTGAATTTGGAACCTGGGTATATTTGACTGCACTGGTGAGAAGGACAGATGGAATGTGGTGGGACTGGAAAAAGTTCAAGCAGACCAAAACAGTGAAGGATTTTTACTTGCATTAGGAAAAAAAAAAAAAGATACAGACTGGGTGATGCAAGAATCTAGATTTTTGTTCTTAAATAACCCTTCCACTCTTTTGTTACATAGTATCTTTTGTGTAGTGTCTTTTTTGTGTGCCTTTATTGTCAGAAATAAATACATATATTTCAGGATGGACAGGGATCTTCCATTGAAGGAGAACAGCTGCAATCTAGTGCACTGTGAGGAAAACCCACCACTAATTTCATCCATTTTATGAAACTGTGTTCATACATTCTCCAAAAGGATGCATTTTTATCATTTGCACTGTATTGATCAGCACTTCCTGAACCATTTTCTTCCCTAATTAAGGATGCAGAGAGCTTTACATTATTCTGCTTACAATCTCAAGAGCTCTGTTCACACTGCTTGCTTGGGGATTTGCTTCCTTGGGGAAGTTTATTACTGTATGAACGAAAATGCTTTTCTGAAGCTGTTAATCATTTTGAGATTTAAAAAAACCAAACACCTAATTGAGAATATTTCCCATTATTATTAAACTCTCAGGGGTGCTATAGGGCGTGCATACTATTATAATCTAAACCTGCAATTTGGCTTTGATTCGTGTGCCCTTTAGCACAGTGGTATACACAGGAATTTCAAGGAGGACGCCTGACATTCCACCACCCCTGCAAGAGTGAAGAAAATGTGCTTTTTATCATTTTCTCATCAGCTACTGCTTCCTGTCAGTAGTGAAATTGTTTTGACAAGCATTATTTTGTCTGAACCATATTCAATTATGGAAGGGCTCAAACTAATCAAAAGAACTTCCTGGTGGTGTGGACTGTTGGGGTTCAATATAGTCTTCCCAGTGAAGTGGGGGAGGGCTCCTTGTGTGTGTAATTTTAAAACTGGTTGAGGAAAATCACCAAAGGACGTAAGGTAGGCAGCATTTATTCCCTGCCACAGGATGTGGTAGGTAAAATAATGGGCTATTTCTGGAACTTCTTGATGTTGAACTTAGCCCTTCAAGTGCAAGGCAGAGTGATCTATTGGTTATGCATAGTACCTAAAGACTGTGTGTGAAGCAGTCTGCGAGCATTGGGGAGTAATGCTAAAGCTCATCAGCAAAGCCTTTATACATTGAGCCAGTGCTGTTTGAGTGATTTGCTCTGTGCAATGCACTGGATTGCAGACAGCTGGCACAGTGGGTAGAGAATGCTGTTTGTCAGTGTCCTGCTTTGTGAGGGGCTGCATTCATCTTTTGTAGCTCTGATGACAGCCTGCATCCAGTTTACTTCAGCAGTTTTCTTTGGAGTGAGCATTCTTTTTGAGACAGAATCACAGAATGGTTGAGCTTGGAAGGGCCTTCAGAACATCATCTTGTCCAACCCCACTGCTCAGGCAGGGCCACCCAGAGCCAGTTGCACAGGACCATGTCCAGACAGCTTTTAAATATCTCCAAGGATGGAGACTCTAGAACTTCTCCGGGCAACCTGTACCAGTGCTCAGTCACCCTCTTTCCTGATGTTCAGAGGGAACCTTCTGTGTTTCAGTTTATGCCCATTGCCTCTGGTCCTGTCACTGGGCACCACTGAAAAGAGCCCAGCTCCATCCTCTTTGTGCCTTCCCTTTGGGTATTTATATGCATCAGTAAGATCCTTCCTCAGCCTTCTCTGGGCTGAACAGTCCCAGCTCTCTCAGCCTTTCCTCACACGTGACATGCTCCAGACCCTTAATCATCCCTGTGATCCTTCATTGAACTCTCCTCCATATGACCATGTCTCTCTGGTACTGAGGATCCCAGAACTGGACCCAGCACTCCAGGTGTGGTCTCACCAGCTCTGAGCAGAGGGGAAGGATCACCTTCCTTGACCTGCTGGCAATACTTTGCCTAATGCAGCCCAAGTTACCATTTCCCTTCTTTGCAGCAGGATCACCTTGCTGGTTTTTGTTCAACCTTGTGTCCACCAGGACCCCCAGCTCCTTTTCTGCCAAGCTGCTTTCCAGCTGGTTGGCCCCATCAACTATTTTGTTTTAACATATTATTAGGTAATATATTAAGTATACATTAGGTAATAGATTAGGTATTTCTTCTTAAATGTTGTAATCTTGGCAAAGAATGTGCAAGTCATTAATTGCAGCATGCAAAAATCAATTGTCAAAAATATTTTTTATTCTCATTGACTTATTCATCTTTTTATCAGATATTTCATGTATTTTACCACACAGCTTTTCCAAAACATAGTTCTGCAATCTGTAATATGTTTTTAATATGGTCTTACCAGTCACTGTAAATGAAATGAGTCTGATTTTACAGCAGTTATTCTTTGAACTGGCTTAAAGCAGCTTTGTGCATAAAAACACTGTGCTGTTAGGGATGGATTTGAACTCTTTTTTTTTTTTTTAAATCTACATAATCCTAGCTGTGTAGATGTGTACCTCTGTGTGCTGAGGGCTTCATTGATTACAATCTATTGACACGACAGACCTCTCTTGTTGATCTTGTACTCTCATTTATTCTAGTACTTGCATCTAATATTCTGAATAGCTGCTCATGTGTAATATATGCAGATACAACTCCAGTATCACAGTTTAATTGGGTTAGTAATCAGAGATGAAAATACTGAGCATTTTTAAAAAATAAAGCCTGTGTTCCTGAGTCATGAGAGGAGTGAAGGTTGGTCTTGCCTCTACCTGGTTATATGAGAACACCTTTATAAGGAATAGAGAAATGGTGACCTAAATGACAGGACAGTGGACTGGAATTACAAAATGAGAGAGCTTTTCACTATGTGATTCTATGACTCTTGCACATTGGCTTTGGGCAACTTTGAGCAATTCACTGTATCTCTCTGCCTTAGTTATCTCACCTCTAAATTGCACCTGGTATCTCTCTATTCTAATGCAGAAAATGTTGTAAACAAATTAAATACCACTCTACTAGTGATCTGCAGTTGAGTTTCTGTACAGAAATGTCACCTGATTGAGTTACAAGGAGATCACACACTATTTCTACTGAAGTAAAATTATTTCTACCCAAGTAGGTGGAAATAGAATAAATTCTGTCAAAGTGCTCTGGTATGTTTAGGGAGAGCATGATATCATGAGAGTATGAGAAGAGAAATGTGGGATGTTGCTAGTGCTACAAGGTGCCAGTAGGCAATGAGCTCAACTTTTGTCCTGAAGTGGTGAGGCATCAGTCCAGCAATGGTTGGAGATGGCAAACAGGCCCTTTTGAACGACAAGGTCCCTTCACCTCCTTCCAAGCCAGCTATATCAAGCATGGTGGCAGATAATTTTCAGGATGATGGATTTTGAAAGGTGTTTTGACCATAGGCCTGAAATTTGACAGAAAGTCTCTGTCTCAGTTTGAAACTTAACCTACTAATTGTGAAGTCAGTCTGCTTCTGGCTTGTAGAGAGATAATTAAAATTCTGTTTGCAATAGAAACTCAAATGAGATACTAAATACCAAATAATTCTTCAGCCTGCCATGCTTTCCACTGAGCAGTCTGGCTGCAACTCTTATTTTCTACGTTACCCAGAATCTTTAAAATGAGAATAAAACCCTGTTGTTTCAGCTCCGGTGTTGTGAAGTGGCATTTATTTGGACCATCCAGGACCTTTAGGTTTCATACTCAAAGTGTGCTGCATATTTAGCATACAAATAGACGAATACGAGGGTGTGAGAGAGACATGCACTGAACTGATAAAGACATTATCTTGCAGTGTGTATTAAAAATGAATTTCAGTAAATTAGATGTTGTATATTAAAATAATTAATCTTAAAAATTGCAAGTACCACCAGTCTGTGTTATTATTCTGATACCGATTTAATTCCATATATTATTGTTAAACTCATCATTCTAAATTTGCACATGAGTTTCAGATGATTAAAAATCTTGATAACACCAATCCAGAATTACACCATAAAGCATATTACAGCTGTTCTTTAATTATAATGAGTGGTGGGCACACCTCTCATCCCTGAAAGCCATTTAATACCATAAAACTGTTGTGTGGGTTTGATTATTCATGAATTTGGGTTGTATTCATTATCTCAAGAAATTTAAAGTTTTGTGGTTTACTGCTGTGTCCTTAAAATAGAAAAATGGGACAAAGCCTGTACCATTTATTCAGGCAAAACTATTCCTGCCTGAGAAGGAACTGCAAAGAGCAATAGAAATATAGTGTGATTAAAATCAGTCTGTGGAAACAGCCAGGACTGGTGAGCAGAGAGGACTATGTTATTTGGTGGTACTTGTTGGCCCAAAATGCCCTAATGGGTTAAAATGAAAGTAATTAGAAAAGAGGCTAAAATCAAGGAAGAATTTCCTGAGGAGCTATTCCAAAGGTGTACTGACTTCAGTGAGAGAAAAGGGAAAACTCTATCACCTGAGACACTTAAAGCTATGAGACAAGGAACTGAGGATTAAAAATGTTGATAGGTAGGGCTCAGTAAGATGTCTTTCCTGTCCTTCCTGAGTTTTAGTATCTCTATAGTCTTAAGAATGAACTGAACCTATGAGGTTGAGCGACAGCCATGAGTCATTATTCAAATGTAAATAAATTTGTGTTCTTGTAATTTACCATTTATTTAACAGTTATATTTCTATACCATTGATATTCCAGGCACGCTGGGTCATAAACCTGTGACAAGGTTGGAAGATTGTGACCTCTTCTGCTTTGCACTGGGAAAGTCTAGCAGACTTTAAGGGTGGCTGTTGTCAATGTAATTCTGTTTAGTACTGCATATGGTTAAGAAGAACTCCAAGCCCTTCTTGATAGCTTTAGTGAACTGTCAGAGCTAAGGTTGTGATTTAATAGCATGACCAATGTAAGAGTTCATAGTAAAGGATAAAATCCAGCCTTTAGGTAAGTTTATCTAAACCAGTAGATTATTTGCTTACATCAACTGAATCTGGGAGATTTATTTTGAGAGAGAGAGAGAGAGAGAGAATTTTTCATTTCTGCTCATGCAAAGTGCTTGTTCTTGCTTCCAGGGTTTTTATGAAGTAGTCAAATGACTCGTTTGCAGTGGGGAAGCTGTTTGCAAAGTGCTGTCAGTGACATCCCCTTCTTGCTCTCTCTCTTGAGGAGTGAGGCTCCTGCTGAGAAGTGGCTGTATTTTACATAGAACTTAGGCCTCGGTTGGCTGGGTGAATTTTGCTGGTGTTTTTATGTAGAAGAAAAATACTCAAAGGTGGAAAACAAAGCTGTACTGCTCTGGAATTACCTGTCAGGGTACGGTTTTAATTCAGGAAGCTTGAGACCCATGTGGTTTTTGTGTTAGTGCATGCTTTTCTGTCTCCTGCTCAACGAAGAGCTAAAGATAAGGATCTTCTATTTTTTGCATGAAAAAGAACACGGTAAGAGTTTGATGAACAGACACGTTTATTATAAAACTCTTCTGTCTCATTGAAACGGTAGATTGCGAGCTATTACATGACACTGAATAGTTTTCCTTTCAATATTATCACACAGTGACTTAAATGTGATGAGGCATTAGAAAAGATTGAATTATTTTAATTTTACCTTTTCACTGGATTCCGAAGCTATTGTGTTTTATTTTGAGGTAAATTATCCTATTTATCTTGTCTGCATAAATACTTGTATGAATAATGCAAGAAGCTGGGATGGTAAAAGTAAAAATTACAGCCCTGTCCTTAAAGGACAGGATTAACATCCTGCAAGAGCTTATTCAAAACCAACTGGTGCCTTTATTCTATAATACAAAACTGTGCCATTTCTGAACTTCTGCAAAGCCATTATAATGGAGTGTTGCCAGATCCATTAACAATTCTGCACTAATGACAGTTAAATAACTGAGTGGAGTAGAAGCAGGCAGTGGAACAGTCTGTACAGGCTCTCCTCTTCCATGGACACTGGAAGAAGGCTAGAACGGAAAAACTGCAAAAATAATTCCATGGAGGTAAGAGCAGCAGTGAAATGCAGCTAGAAATGAAAATGAAAGGTGAAAATACACCTAATGTAAAGGTAGTATAGATATTTAGCCCAGGACTACGGAAGCAAATGAAGGCTATGAGAAGTTTTCAGTTCCCAAGGAAATGCCAAATTTGCTGTTTCTCACCAGCACGGTGGTTTAGGCCGTCTGGCTATTAACACAGACACACAGAAAGCCCAAACAAATTTTTCACTGCCTTTTGTGAGCATGGCTTAGCTGTGTGGAATGACCAGGTGAAGATGGCATTGTAAAGACTCAGGCTTCTCCATCCATGGTGGGATGCTGTGAGCAGGCAGAGCCTGGAGCCCTGAGAGCCTTGTGCTCACTGCTGCCAGGAGCACTGAGGGCAAGCAAGACCTAAAGCATGGGAACACAGCCAAAAAATATCCACACTTCCTTTCCTCTGGCTTATGTTGTTACAGATTTCTGAACAGGTTTTTCTGTGCTTCTTTGATAGAATTATTATAATTTTTGTTCTGTTTTCACTCTCAGATCAGAGGTATGCACTTCATTTCAGCTCAACATAATTGTATTGAGAAATTACATATGGCTTGTTTTGGTAAGCATCTGCACACAGAAAGCACACACACGTAAATAGTACATACAGAGCTCAAATTCTGTTTGAAAACTTGGACAGAAATATATGAATCCTGAGGCAAGGATGCAAGTATAGTGCTAGGATCTAAAGATGGAAAAGCAAAGATGAAGAAAGGTGAATTGATTCTAATTCCCTGAACTGGTCATTATGTAAAGCAACATCTTCCTATGCAGAAAATGTACTCAAAAAGTTGTTTTCAAAAGCCATGGTATGTCCAGGTGAAAATGATCTATTAGGTGAACTAAGTAATGTCACAGTATATGACACACCATTTTATAAAGCTACTATTTGCAGTTCTCTCTTGGTATTAAGAGCATCTTAAATAATTCAGAATTTCTCCAGCAAATCCATAATGTTTTCCTATACCTGCAGAGGTATGTTTATACATCTTCTAGAGATAATGCACAAGACCACAGGAGAAGCTTACAGACCTAATCATAATTTCTCCCCTTTGGCTTTTTATGTACATCATCTTAAGCATGGGAATAAGGAATGGCAATGTATTAGAGAAATGGAGAAGCCTCTAGTGGTTTTCCCTCTTCCTGCTGTTCTTTGTGCACCTTGTATTAGGTGGTATTGCTAAATGACATGTTGCCAAAGGAATAATAACTTGCTGCAGAAGCAGTGGAAGGGTGGCTTCAAGGTGGCTTCCCCGTTGCACTCCCTGCACCGTCTGCCCAGCCTGTCCCCAGCAAGCCCATACATGCAGAAGGCTGGGCTGAGGAGCAAGGAGGAAAGCTGAGTTTAACCCAAAGAGGAGCGAAGTAGGACACCTGCCATGAGTTGGAAATGGCTCTGGGAAAGGAGATGTAGAGGTAGGGAGCAGAGCTTGAGGGATATATATATTATTTATTTTTTTTACTAGTTGCTTCTGCATCAGTGGTGTCTTTTCTGGCAGATTTTCCCAAAGCAATCCTCTCAGCACCTTCCTTTCCTTTGTCCTCTCTGCCTGGCATGGGTAGGACACTGCTGGTGTTACTCCACTGGCTTAAGCAGATCAAGGAAGAACCTGTGCAACTGAAAGTACGTCCCGATTTCTTAGCTCTGCTGGTTTAGGAAATTGGATTGTGTCTTCCTAAACATCAGTGGACAAAAGCTATAGACAGGTGTGGTACTGCCACAATACAGTCAACTAGTCTTGAAATAGTCCTATGTATAATTTTACTTTTCTGACATAATCTAGAGGTACTTCTGCACTGGCACTCTTCTTCTTCCATTAAATAAACTGCTGCTTAGTTTTGGAATCCTGGCAGACAGGCTTTCTGAAAAGTAATCTACCAGTCGGTTAATGTCCTACACCATGAGCTTAAATCAAACACACTTTCAAAAGGGCTCAAGTTTAGAAATTAACTTTAGGAAAACTCTATTGATTTTGTAAATTAAAAATGTAAAATTGAATGGATAGAGGTCCAGCACAGGACTGACCTGAGGAAGCAATCTTTAAACAGGAACATTCTTTCATTCAACACTGGGAAAGAGAAGAAAGCAAGTAGAGGGATTCATTTGCAATTGACCTGTAATAGCAAAGTCATTCACTTTCCAAATGGGATTAAACTTGTTCCATCAGCCATGACATGTGAAAAGATCATGGTTATAAATTCCATTTGCTGTAATGAATTAGAAGTGTCTGAGTTTGCAAGCAGCACTCATCATTGATGGACAGCTAGATTTGTGCAGTGTTTTGACACTAAAATTAGCTTCTGCGAAATAAAAAGTACAGAAAAGGTGGCAGCAGTGACAGATTTTAAAACACAAAAAAAATTGACTTCATTGTTAGATGGAAGCTGAATAAAGCTAGAAATAAATAGTGGTCATAACCCTGTTATGTAGATAACTTGCTTCATTCTTGAGTGAGATTGAACACAAAACTGGGAAAAGGTACTTGTTTAGGTTTCTCAGACATATTTCAACAAGATTAAATATTGCTCCTGAAAAGAGGAGAAATCAAATCTTTCTATGGTATGGATTTTAAGATGTAAGAAAATGGACTTGTACTGAAGGATACTTCATTCAAATCCGTTTCATTGTCCATCAACATGACTCCATTGCAGTCCATGAAACCATGCTGGTGTATGTACTTTGTAAATTGAGATGAAAGCTACACTCTGTGGTTACTTAATAACCTTAGCTCAATCTTGTGTGAGTATCATGAGGAGTTTGTACTTTGATGCTTGCAGAACTAAATGCAGTTTCAGAACCTATTTTCCCCAAATTGTGTGTTTGGTGGAGACGATGTTATGCATATTTTAAATGCACCAATTGCCATGAAAAAGATCTCAATGGGTGAAAATGGCTAATATTTGGGAATAGTTAGAGATTCCTTTTCATTGATAAGGTGCCCAGCGGAAAAGCGTCCAAGATTAAAAAAACAACCAACAAAACAGCTTGAGCTACAAGGAGGAATGAAACTATAATAGCTTCTTAAATTGCTGCAAGGTTAACATATAATTAATTTACTAATTTTAATTACAACCCTACAAAATGTGCTGCAAAATGCTCAAAGGGGAGAAGCTGCCAAGTGCCAGCCGTGATTAACCAAAGTTACTAGCAATTATGAGGTCTCTATTAACCATGTTAAAGAAATTTTAAGAACTCCTTTATGAAAAAAGCACATTTATTGAAACTCAGCAGGTATTCATCATGCGTTACCTTTCCACGGCTACAGACTTGCTGGCATTTGCCTCACTTTTTTCCAGCTAAATGTTCTATTGCAGCTGAAACACAGGCTGCTTATTCTGTCTGTCACACCCTGTTATACATAGAGTGGGTATTTATTTTGATCGTATAAATGAAAGAGATTAACTATTGTTTGCAAAGCTCTCTGAGCACCCCAAGTGCCAGATAGCTGCGAATTTCACAGCTGAACACCAGAAACACAAATCCTGCAGTAAGTGCTTTTTCTTTCCATGATGTCCTGGGACGTGCAGTTTGTAAAGCAGGACTATTGCAGAAACTGCCTTTCCAGTGGAGAACCTGCTGTGCAATGCTTTATTGATATGCACAAGTGTAACTTCTGAGGTAAAACCAGACAAAGAACAAAAAACTCTGCATGCCTTCTTTGCATTTTAAACAAATCATGGTGTAAATTGATGTCTTCTGTGTATCAAATTCCATGATGTATTATTGCTCTTTTTTTTTATTGTTGTTACGTGAGTCATGTTTAAAGTGTCTGTTGTTTGGAACTGTAATAAACCTTGATGCAGCTATTAAAGGAAGACTTTTAACAAAAAAAGAAAAAAAGAAAACAACAACAAGATAAAAGCAACAAAACAAAATTAACCTAAACCGTTGGTGTAAAAGGAAATTAATTTCCTGGCTGGCTTGTGTTTTTCTCTGAGGCAGATATTGATGAGTGTGCAGAGGGGATCATTGAGTGTCACAACCATTCACGCTGTGTTAACCTCCCAGGGTGGTACCACTGTGAGTGCAGAAGCGGTTTCCATGACAATGGAAGCTATTCTCTTTCCGGGGAGTCCTGTATTGGTAAGCAATGATCAGCATAGCCCTTTTTTTTTTTTTTTTTTCTCCTCCTTCTGCATGGTGTTAAAAAGTGACTATTGAGATACTGTCCTGAGCAGTTTCTGTGTTTAAGGCTAAAATGAGAATGCAAGTGAGCGTGTCTGTGTTTGTCAGCATCCCCAGCCGCGCAGCGTGGGTGGTAGTTCAAGGTGTGTCCCATTTTTGAATGCTTATTAGAAGAGGGAGGCAGCCAGAGATCTAAAGTGTGACTTGCAGTGCTTTGCCATTTATCATCCTAAGCTGCTATAAAACCTGAAGTGAAAGTAAGCTTTCTGGGGAACTTAATAGTCCTCAGAAGGGGGAGAGCTGCTTTTCCATTTTCAAACTTCAGCAGAGCGATAACGCAGTGGGGTATGACCATGTTGCTTTGCTTTGTTTGTTTTGCAATGCTTGGCATCTTCATAATTTTGCTTTTAGAATTATGGAAATAACATCAGTCATTTATGCACCGTATTTGCAGAATAAGGCCCTAAGAACTTGAACAGAGAGGAATTTTGAAAGGATGCAGAGTTTGTGATTTGTTTCTATGGGAGAACAAAAGATAAGGCCCTGTGAGGATTTAGTGCTGGTTCTTGCAATCTGGGTGCCCTTGACTGGCCATAAGACACTGTGTGCCACCACGGCAAGGAAGCAGTAATAAAACTGTAGTGAGGATGGTAATTGTAGCTTACCTCTGCCTTACAATTTTTCTGCCTTTCAGCTTTTTCTCAGGAGCTTTATACATAATTTCTGTAGGACATTTTGTCAGATGAGTTTATTTAGAAAGTATCCCATTTTAACTTCTGTAGACACACAACTTCTCATACTTCCATTTCCTTACTTTAGAATTTCAGTTACTTCATCTCTAGTAAATTCTGTGACTTTTCTATAAAAGCTTTTCTGCTTCTCCTGTGAAAGACTTTTTCTTCTCAACACTGCCATTGCATTTATCATGTACATAAGTACAAGATTTAAAGTATATAATTAAAGCAAAAGTTAAATTAAAAATTTGTTTAAAAAATATAGACATTTACTTGTAATTTGTAACAAACATTTCTATTCTTTACAAATATTGGCTATTAGAAGTCCTTGGGACATGAAAGCCGCATGATTTAAAAATGCAGAGGAATAATTATTACTTTTAAAAGCAATATTTTGTAGTTTGTCCAGCTGAATTAGCTTTTTACACGGTGTCCTAAGCTGATGGGGAGCTCAATAAAATCACAGCAGTGAACTTCATTGGGGTGGCTGTGTAAAAAATGGCAATTTTTACAGCATTTTGTGGCTTAAAAGATAAAACACCACATGAAATCCATATATTTCTAAACAGAGTCTCGAATGTTTAGAGTTCTCCCCTGGGTTGTTTAAATACTGTAAAAGGAGTGATGGCCAGAGCAACGTTGAAAACACTTGATTTATGAGAAGTCTAAGCAATGTGACAAACATTAAAAAAACTGAGGAGATTGAGGATATGGGGCACTTGTAGCATCCCTGTACTGCTTGTGTGGGGAACCCCATCCTTTGCTACACTGGCCTTCTGTAGCTGGTTTAGGTCAAAGATCGAAAGCTCAGGCAAAGACCCCCCCATGGACAAGGCTCTGAATGGCCCATAGCTGAACTCAGTTCCCGAAAAAGTCAGCCTGTCTTGCATGGCATCAGTATTCAAGGGAAGGGCACGTGGTTACCTCAGAGGAAAAAGGAGCCTCAAATGTTCTGTGGAGACTGGAGGGCTGAGTTTTGTGAAAACAAGCTGCCCTCGTTTTGACCTGCTCAGCGTGCTGGAAGTTCGTAAGGTGATGTTCTCATCTTGCCATATGCAAGTTGTAAACAGGATGGGAAATTAGAGGGGTTATTTTAACAAAATAGCTTTTCTGAACCATCTGCTGCAGGATACCAATGAGGAAGAGAATAAACCAGTTTAGATTATTTCATTGCACTGGTTAATTAATTAAAAGTTAATTGAAAGATTCTGCCAACCCATGTTGGCAAAGAGATTTCAAACCATGATGCTTATTTTCAAGTGCAACTAAGAAGTGGTTAAAATGACAGCTAGATAACACTTCACTTTCTAGCTTAAACTCTCCTGCACACTGACTTTCATCACATTGCAGAGCTTGTTTGCCTGGTGGAGGATTTAGAGTCAGGGCCAGTGTCATTCACTTGATTTCAGGTAGAAGAGGATTCTTCTGCTTAGCAACAGCATTTTGTCCTGGTATATTTTACAGACTGTATACTGAAATCTAAGTGTGTACCTGAGGTGCATTTGAACCATTGCCCTTCCATATGTTTTGAAATGTTTCTTCTGCCTCCCTGAAGAACATAACATGAAGAACAATAAGTAGGCTAAGAACACAAGTAAAAAATATTAAACCTTCCCCCACAAAATAATAATAATATCATGAAAATCATAAGGCAGTGGGAGGCAGCACTCAGCTCTGACAGATTCCCTGAAGCCCAGGCAGCTGGTTGCTTTTGCTGGATGCATTTGTCTATCTCTTGGTTAACCTCTTTCCCCTCCGTTTGTACGTAGGTGGTCTTGGAGCTGAGTCATTGCTTTCAGTGTCTCTGCAGTGTCTGCAGAACATTTTGAAAAGTGACATCTATTTGAGAATTTTTTTGAGAAGTATCAGTGCTTCTAAAAGCTTTATTCTCATTGACTAGGAGAAAACAGTGGAATTTGTCGCTTGGCAAGGAACAAATATGTAAATCAACGGGGAAGGTCATAATGTTGCACCAGAGCTTGGGTAATAAGGATATATGACTTAGCCAGACCACTTCAAGCTTGGGAAAACTCTTATTTCTTAAAATATCAACCAAAGGCAGGTTGGAAATAGATTCCATGCTTTTATAGAAGATGTCATCTTCAAAAGATGATGGTGAGCAGGCTCAAATTAAGAATGTGTAATTTAATTACCAGAGGTAGCGTTTTTATGAGGCACTAGCCTTTACAATATTGTTATTAAGAATACTGCTTGCAGACAAAAGATAATTACTATACTAAGTCACTACCCAAGTTTGCTTAGCAATTCAAACTTGTATGGTGGAGCTGCTGGGTGGTGGGTTGTGTCTTTTTTTCTTCTGTAATAGGAGCATTGCTACGCTTCAAGGTGAACAAATAAAAATACTTCATAGAGAACTATGGGTGATTATATGATACATATTCCAATATTAACTACTATCTACTGACACCATATTGAAGCAACTGGCATACATTTTTTTCTCCCTGCACTAAGTACCTGTTGCCAAACACTGTTACCTCATCAGGTAATCATTGAATAAAGCCTCATCACTCAATTTTCAATGATAACATATAAGATTATCAGAAACAAGGCAGTAGTCCCTATGAGTTATTGGTTATTTTTTTCTATTCTAAGAATCAGTGCAAATTTTGAAGAGAAGCTTAACAGGGATTCTCCTCCCACCAAAAATCTCCACAAGATTCACCATGTATTTTGCCCTGGAAGATTGTGTAGCTAGACCTCACTGCAGGGTAGAGTAGCTGCTGTGGGTAAAGGAAAGCTGGAAAACAGGAGAGCTCAGCAGCTAGTGAGAATAAACTCCACCTGTGTTGGGCTCCCACAAAAGTTGGATGCAGCAGTGCTTGGGGGACAAGTCTGAAAGGGTTTCAAATCAATTCCCAAGGCTTTCATATTCTCCGTAGTGTGCTGCAGATTAGAAAGCAAGAGAAAAGGAGGTTTCTTTGTTTATTTTGCCCCCTTTCTCTGTCAAACAAAGAGCTAGACCCATCCTTTGAAAAATTTCCTCTGTGCCTGGGAACTGCTTTTCTATCAATCATTAGAGAAGGGGTTATGTAGAGAGGGAGATTTGCTGATGGTACAGGGTATCCAAGATCAACTTTAGAACCTGCTGATTTACAACTTCTGTTCTGCTCATTGACCTTCTTAAAGCTCATGATATCTGAGTCTATTTGTGGATTTTGTCCTGCAAAATAATCTTGCTTACTTTCCATGTAGTACATTCTGATTCTTGCATTCTGAGAGAAAGCTGTGTTACGTGTCTTCGAAGTGATCATATTTAGTAATTTCTGTATTTCTAGAAAGCATAAAGTCCTATATTCAGAATCTAGTTTGCTATGCAATGTTCTTTAATAGACCACTGTGTCTCTACAGAACAAAAGGACTACCATAAAATGTTTTCTGACTAAAAATGAATCTGGTTAGTGATTTATTTCTTTTCCAAAGATGAGTCCAAATCACTTGGATTTATAAAGAAGGGAAATACATTAAGTGACAAGTTGCCTGTGAAAAATGATATGTCAAAACAGTGTTTAGTTAACGTGTACACACATTGATTTGGGAGCCCAGCATACATTTTTCACGTTAACGTTATACTGTAATGATTTAATGTACCATAACAGTTAAAATTAGCACATTAGGAGGATTCTTTCTTCTGCAACAGCCTATCATGATATTACAGAGCACCACACTGCATGACTTGCTTGCACACATTTATTAAGGTACTATAGAGAAGTCATATCATTAAAATCTGAATAGCCTTGAAAACTAAGAAATGAAGTAACTAGGGATTGGTTTAAAATTTCAGTGAAACCAAGTTAATGAACTTATGTTGATATGTACAGTCATGCTTGTCTTCTACCCCATTCAAATAGAGTGGCCATGGGACCTCTCATAATATCTGAGGCAAATTACTTCTCGTTACAGCCAAAAAGCATGGAGAAGGAAATTGCATCTCAGGGGATTATTCTATTCTATTTTGATTCTGATTTCATGTCTGCCCATGTTACCAAGCTATCTTTATGTGCTTTGAGAGTATATTGGGAAATGAGCACATCTTGTGTGGTTTGGTTTTTCTCTTTTCCCTGTCACAAAATGTGACTTAGTTGCATTGTGGCTAAAATACACTTGATCAGGTACTTGTTGCCGTATGCTTGTTTAAAGAAGCACAGATTGAAAGTGTTTGTAGAGTGGAGAGCTTGATTAGCTTTATGGTAGTCCTGTGCAATGTTTGAGGTGGCATGTCACAGCAATCACCACTTTGCTGTTGACTATGTGTTGTTGACACTAAATAGCATAGGGTGAGCATTCCAAGCAGGTTTCTGATTATAGTCATTTCCACTATATCCTGCTTTTCCTTCAAAAGGGGCTGTGTGGAGGGGGAGGTAAAGTTCTGCCACTTCTACTTGCATTAATCAGTAGGTTTTGCCACAGATTATCTCGATATAACAAATAAGATTGCAAAATCCCATTCCAGGTGTGAAAAGGTTGTTTTCAGAGATTGACAGGATACATGGAAGAACTAATCGTCCCAAAAGTTCTTGTGCTGTATACATGGAAAGACTGGAGTCTCCTTGCTATTTCACATTCGAATTTGTGCACTGTTCTTCAGAGTTCCTTGATTTATAAATGAATATTACATCTTCTTCCTACCTACTGTTGTTATAACGGGAAATAAGATTTGCTTATGGTTTTGTCTTGCCCATCATTAAATGTTCTGGTTTTGGGCCCAAAGCTTCTGAGAGCAGTTGTGGAAAAGCAAACGAAACCTGAGGGGAGCGTGGGGAATTTGAGCTGAGCAAGGATTTGAATAACATAAAAATAATCTATATGCAAGAGTCTTGTCCTACAAATTCCATATTCATGAGGAGATTGTTTTGGACATGGTCAGAATTTTAAACTAGGCTAATTGTTCGACACCTATGTAGACACATCGATTCCAGTTGTTAAGAGAAATTTTACACTAAATATAAGTATTTTCTTCCACATTCTGCATAACCATCTACATGCTGATCTCATGTTGCTGTCAGCAAGTCCATTTGATCTCCATCAAACAGAAATACTTTCTTAAGCTAACTGGGAATTAATGATAGGGGAGCATTTGTCTCAAGTTTTTATCCTTCGCCACCCTGTCCCCATTCTGGTTTGAGGCTGAAAGAGTGAAAGGGACAAAATCATGTTATGCTTATAACTTCTTTTCCTCGAGTTGCTGGGAACATTGGCTGTTTGTTCTGACTTTTAGAAATGCAATCAGTGACAAGAAATACTGCCAAAGGGATGTTCTCAGAAAATGAGCTCTATTAAAAGTTCAGCTGGAAATGAGTGCAGTGTCCAAGCCTTTTATATTTGATTAATGACTAAAACTTTTAAATAATAAATGCCATAAAATAATAAGAAACCATCATTTGCATAAAGAACAGGCAGGGGAAAAAATGAGCAAACTGAGTAGCAATTAGGAATTTTTGTTCATGCTATGTTACTCAGCTTTGCTTGATTGGTTTCTTTGTCAAGAAAGTTCCATTTACCAGTTTGGGCTGCTCTTAATGGGGCATCCTTTTTATGTGTGCTAAATGGAGAACAGCAGCAGCTGTACGTAAATAGGGTGTTCTTCCCTTTTGGATATGTGTAACAGATTAAGTTTGCTTTGTGCAGTGAGAACAGGTCTGTGCTACGGAGGTTATGAATAATGTTAGTTTCTATAATTGCTAACATCTGGCTTTCCATAAATCTGTTAAATTACATGGAAACAGAATTAGATTTCTGTGTCATAAGTAAAGCAATTACATGGAACTCTGTTGGCAATATGGCTTTATATTCATATGTGAAATCCTTTTAGTTTTGAACTGTGGAAGCTACCCTTCTAATCTGCACTGTGGTCCTACATTCAAAATATCTGCTATTCAAGGAGCCCTTAATATAGTGGGGAAGAAAATATTGGTGATGCTTGGTGACATCACCAAAGACTAAGTGAATGCTTCATTTATACCTTTGTCTTCAACATAAAATATGAATCAAAGTCTATTAAAAGGAAAATGGGCTATTTAAAAGAATATTTTAAGTCTTTCAGTAGCTGTTTGGGTGTAATTCGGTGCGAAGGTGGTGAGACACTGGAACAGGTTGTCCAGGGAAATTGTGGAAGCCCCATCCCTTGAAGTATTCAAGACCAGTGCGGATGGGGCTCTGAGCAACCTGATCTAGTGGGAGGTGTCCCTGCCCATGCTGGAGAGTTGGAACTAGATGATCTTTAAGGTCTCTTCCAACCCAAACCATTCTATGATTCTAAGATTCTGTGAATTTATTTCATAGCCGTTCATTCATAGTTCTCTTCATGTCCCTCTTCATGGTTTTTACCTCCTGTGATACCCTGGCACTTGTTTAAAAATCAACTACAATTTTAATTTCTCTTAGTGCAGTGCCTTTTACACCACTGGTAGTGGACCTTCCAAGTACTGAGTGTTAAGCTATGCATTAGAGCAATAACAATACTTTTTGGCAATTAAGTCTGTCAAGGCAACAAAATACACCTTTTTTTAGGGAAGTCTGAGCACCAAGCCATCTAACTGTGCTATTAGGCCACTGCAAAAGTCCCTGACAAAGAACTGGCCCACAGGTTAGCCCAGAATTTAAGCCCTTCTGCAGTGTATTTGCCTCCAGCTTCCTTTTGGGTCTATAAGCCGAAAGAGGAACAGCCATTTTCTGGCAGCCCAAGCCCCCAGCTCAGTTGTGCAGTTTGATTTTGCATTTGGTCAAATCCAGGGGCCCTTCCACATTTCCACCTGCTCCTGAAGTATTTTTGAATGGAAAGAAATAATTTTACTAACAGAAGGAATTTAGTGCCTTGATTGTTGCAGGGAGTTTCCTTCAGCAGACTGAGAGAATTGTTAGTGGTTTTTTTTCAGTTCTGGTTTCCTGAGGACTTGTGAACCCATGGCACTTGTCCAAAGAGTAGGGCAACTGGTCATCACATCCTTCCTAAATTAGAGAGGAATTTAGAATTCTCAGGTAATATTGAATAGTTATACATTTCACGCTAGCAGTAAGGTCATGTTACCTGATCAATGTGAGGTTCCTTATTGTAATTTCTGAATTCATACAGTAATATTCTGAAATTTGAATGACAGAAGCCATCACTGAATTTCTTCTTCAGCCTTCCTCCCACCGTTTATTTTTGCTTTATGTGGACAACCTGTCAATATATTGTTTAAGAACAGTCCAAAGTTATTTTCTGAAAGAAATACCTGATTTTAACAGTGCTCTTAAAAATCTCATGGATTTTGCTGCAAGAAAAAGAATGCTGCATTAAGTCCCAACATAAATTCATATTGCAGAATCATATTTTACCCTCTAAAAGCAATTTTAATGGGATACAGTAATTCACTTTTCTCTAGGGTATATTGTTTATCTTTTGTTACTTCTTTATGTCATTGCTAAATCATACTTTTCCTGCCAAGCTTTGTTCTAAGAGTTATTTCCATTTCTTTTTTTCTTTTTCTTTTCTTCTTTTTATTTTTTTAGAATTCACTCACATCTTCCAGCAATGGGAAAAGGATGCAACTGACTGCTCTTAGTATGGGAAATGTTGGTCATGCTAGGAACTTACAGTGCACTTCTGTTTTGTTTTAAAATCCAGAACAGAGAGTGGGCTAATTGACAGAAAGTCACTCTGATTGTTTACTAATTTCCAGTCACTGGGAAAACATTATACACCCTTGTCTGACTGTTCAAATTCATCATTGATACACAGTCCCAACAAACAAATACTAAAGAATAACCTAAAAAAAAATAAATAAAAAAATCAGTGTTTAAAGTCTAGCAAGTAAATATGGAAGAGATCAGAAAGAAGGCACCCTCTTCCACCTCGAAAGCAGATGTGCAATAATTACTTAATACAGAAATAAAATTTGCCCTGTGAAAGAAGGTGTCCAAAGCATTATGAACCTGCTGTTTTGCAGATATCGATGAGTGTGCCTTAAAGACCCACACCTGTTGGAACGATTCAGCCTGTGTGAACCTGGCAGGAGGGTTTGATTGCCTTTGTCCATCCGGACCATCTTGCACTGGAGACTGTCTCCATGAAGGTGGCTTCAAGCGGAACGGGCAGGTGTGGACCTTGAGGGAGGACAGATGCTCCGTTTGTTCCTGCAAGGTGAGATCCATCTGGGCTGAGCTTCAGGTGTCCCTTAATTCTCTGGGCTCGTGTCAGAAACGAAACATTACAGTGTCAGTGGTGTGGGCAAAAGTCCTAGCCTAAGGCCTTGGTCTCCCATGCATCTCTCAGAACAAATACTTTGGACAGCCATCTTCCTGTTGCTGGTGTTTGCCTTTACTTGCAATAGATGTCAATGAACTGGGTGAGAAGGAAGGCCTGGTCGTGAGTCAGAAGTTGGAGGACTTAGCAGCAGGCACTTAAGTTGAGGAAAGTGAAGAGGTTGAAAGCCAGCTTTCTTCTCATCCTAGCTTGGCTGTGTTGGCAGCTGTCCCACTTAAGCAGTGCAGTTATCCCTGCACCTTTGGAGAAGCCAGGCATAGTATAAGTAGCTATAGTTTAGAGTTAACAAGCAGATCAGTTTGTTTTGTTCTGTTTTTTTTCCCCTGGAGAAGATCTGCTCTTTCTGATTGTGGTAATCCAGAGAAAAGAACAAATGACTCTGCTTTCTTTATTTTCACTAGTGCTGCTGCTGAAATGAGAAGAATTTTAGAAATGCACCAATCTGAGACATGGTTGGTCTTTTGAGGCCACTTTGACCTCGTGCTTTCCCAGCATTGGTAAAGCTGTCCTCAGACACAGCAGAACGCTTGGCCCTTGTGTAAGTCTAAGTAAATTGAGATTTTGGCCACTGTGAAAACTGAACGTAGAGCATGGGAAGTGAGCTGTCAGTCCCCATGTCTTAATGCTGATGAGCCAGAGAAGCACTGAAGGGTTTGGGAGGGACAAAGGGGAAGATTGTTAATATAGCAGAAGTGAAAATCAAGACTTTAGAGTGAAAAGAACCAGCAAAGTACACTGCTGTTTTGGGCTCAAAAGGCAATATGTTCTTGTTAGTTGCTGTATTTTTTATTTCAAGTAGCCTCAAGCTCCCTAAAACTCCTCCCTTCAGAAACTGAACTGTACAACTCCACTGAATATATATCAAGCTCTTATTGTGATCTTGCGGAACTGGCTGGCTTATGAAAGGATTTCCAGTCAATAGAATAAACAGTTTAATATATGTGAAGACATCTGATCTGCCTGTGCAGAATTGTAGCTAGTAGTATTTCCATTTTAGATTGCTTGTAAGTTGTTTTATTTGACATTTCTCATCACACTTGTTTCTTATGTTGAATTTTCTTAGTATACAGGATGATTAACTAGAACAGACATATTTTAAACTAAGCCTGGTATTATTTGTTGCTATGACTTTTCCTTTATATCTTCCTCACTTTCCAATTTTTTCCTCTGTGAATTAACATCTGCATTTGATGTCACTGCAGCAGCTGCCTTATTTCAAGGGCCAAATTCCTTTCTATAAACAGGGAAAACAGGGAGAGTTCCTCCACTATCGCATCCCAGGCAGAATGTGAAGTCTTCCTTGTGTGTTTATTGAAGCATATTTTAATAAACTGTGATGGGTTCCAATACACCAGACTACATCTCAGTCCTGCTGCAAGACTCTATCCTTTTTGTGCAGTTGCACAGAGAGCTGGCCCCATTTGACCTTCTTGCAGCCCACTCAGTTTTCTGTGAGGAAAAGGGCAGAGTGTAACTAAATAACTCCTTATACCTCTAGCTTTGAAATGATCCTACTCACTTGTTTCATCTAGAAGACAAATCAGCATTTCCCATGTAAAATAATATTTTTTTCTTTCGGCTTTTCTTTTGTCATGGTTACTTTGGGAAAGGTCAGATGGATATATTTTGTGCAGTGACTGGATCCCATCTTGAAAATATTTTAACTTAAATGCTGGTGCAAAGGAAATGAAATACCTTGCTTAACACTGAAGTTCATTACGGTTACTTGTGGAGTAGGATTCTGTGGGATATGATAAATTATGTTCTTTCAGTTATATAATGAAACAAATTGTCATCGTTGAAGCACAGGGATTATTTCTGTGTTTGATCAGACCCTATGTCTTCAAACTATTCTTGTCCATCTGAATGAATATAAAGTTTACAGAAACAAATTCTCAAAGCCATTAATACAGTACCTTAAATATATTTAATGTGTCTTCTATAGGTATCTTCCTGAATTGATGTGGATTTAATACACAATTAAATTTAAGGGTGGTGAAAATCGGAAGGGTGGTGGGGAGCTCTTGCTCTCTCCCACAAAAAAAACTAAGCCTGGCTGTACAGTCTGGCTGTATCAGGCTTTTAAGTCGTTCCTCTAATTAAGACAACCCCCCATTCCCTGTATTAAAAAAAAGCCTGGGGAGGAGTACATCCCTGGGAACAGGGGGATGTGCCAAGGTGAAGTCTGCTCCTGAGGGTGAGAACGCTTTGGTGTTTCTGGCTTCTGCAGGGTCTGATTTCTGTCCAAATTGGCAATTGTGGAAACTTGAATCACCATTTACAGTGATTCCCTTGTGTGGCAGTTTTTCCTTTGGTAAGAACATTTTTTGTGTTCATACCACTGATACTTAGGAAGCATGTAGAAGTCATTTGGTAAGGAAAGAAGAGAGGGCAAGGTACTAATAAGATGCTATAGGTTATTACCAAATGGAAGTTAGATGTATATGTCTCATTTTTCTGTGTATTCTCAATGCTACTGTTGCAAAAAAGATGCAAGTGAAATGTAGCTTAAGAGGCTTTGTGTCACTGCAGTATAGGGATAAAAATGTTTTTTGAAAGGCATGGAACTAATGAGGTTGTAGATAAAACACAGATGCGTAAGGAATAGAGAGAGCAGCAGTGTATTATGATTTCTAAAAGGTCTCTGACAAAATCATCAGGCTTTATCAGTGTTCTGAAATGCAGAGATTAAAGGCAATGTAAAAGGTTAGCTGCTCCCTAGAGGTAACAGCATGGGAGCTGAGAGAAGCACAGAACTATCAGCACTGTCACCAGCTGAAAAGGGAATTTGAAAACTAATCTTGAAAGCTTGGAAACAGAATTAGAGCTAAGCAGACAGGTTATTGTTAGCCATTATTAATCAGCACTCCATTATGGAGAGAAAAGGAGCTGCATTGTTGAGGCCGTTGGGTTGCTCAGATGCCTGGTGCTGGAGCTGGTCAGCCTGGCCAACATGCTGAGCTGCTACTTGACGTCTACCCTCAGCAAGGGGTGGAAGATGGTTGTGCTTTCCCACCTGCAAGAATGGAGATTTAGTCATAACTTCCCATGAGGAAAGGCTTTCTCACTGAAAGGAGAGGATGACTTTTTTGTTGTGTTTTTTTTTTTTGGGGGGGGAAAAGGGTTGCATCTGGACCTGGCTGGACCTAAGCCTAAGGAAATGGGTCACTGCCAGTCTCCCTTAACCTTGTGATTTACTCAAACTGCTGAGTAAGGAAATAGAGCTTGTTTATTCCTTCTCTCACAGCTAAAGCAGCAAACTAGCCACAAGCAGAGACCCCTTAGTTATCTTCATTTGATACAAAACCAAATGACTGTAGGGCAATCCAGTGGCAAAGACATCCTGGGCTTCTATCACCATCACCCTTTTTTGTAATCACTTTGAAAAAGGATCAAGAGGAAATTAATTCCCATACTTTCCTAGGTATCCCTTTATTTAGGGGCAATAATAATAAAAAAAAACAACCACAAACTTTTTCTTCTCACATCAGACACAGGTTTATAGACTGAGAGCAAAGTTCTGATGAGAATATGGGAAAACTGCAGTGAGGTGAGTGGAGTTGTTTTAGGAGTTGTACAGTTGTGATCAAAAGCAGAATATAGGTTCATTCCTCTCACAGCTCTGCCTTCAAATTGGCTGCAGAGGATGCTTTGCTTGCATAAGGACTTATCCAAGAACTGTCATTGAATGCAAAATGATTCTTTTCAATAATCTCTGCATTATTAACTGTGATTTCAGTTCCCAGTCTACATGTGGCATATCAGTATGGTGGCTCACCTACAGTAAGGGGTATAATTTCAAATATGGTAGTCCACCTAATTTTCATAACTAGAATTATAATCAATTTGTTTTTCTCTGATGGAAAGAGAATATATCTTTTTCTCTTCACACGCTGAAGCAATTCTTCTGTTTATCTCAAACATTTCTTTTTAATGGTCTTCAACAAAATGGGCTACCCAATACTGTAAGCAAATATTTAGCAAAATCATATTTTGGAAAGGCTGTGGAATACAGACTCTCTTTAATACATTAACAGAATTATAACAGATGATGACATGTCCATTTAGCTTTACAATGGTGTACAGCAGGTCCAACTGTGGAACAGAACCAATGGTGAATTCAGAGTAAAACAATATTGGTGCCACTGTGATTTTGCTGTGTTGTTTTCCTATGAAGTTAAAGGGAACACCTTCATATTGTCTGTTTATTCAAGTTATTTTCTTCACAGTGATACAATCAGTCAAAGTAGTGCTAAACAAATATTGTATGTATAAGAGTGGCAACTGCTTGAAGAGTTTGTTGATGTAACCAATGAGATATGAAATTGCTTCACTATATTTCTTCTGAGGTACTGATTTCTTTTAAATTCAATTATCTGGAGACAGGAAACAGTATTGTGGGAAGCTGTGGATTCCCCCTTCTTGGAAGTGTTCAAGGCCAGGTTGGATGGGGCTTTGAGCAACCTGATCTAGTGGGAGGTGTCCCTGCCCAGGGAGGAGGGTTGAAGCTAAATGATCTCTAAGGTCTCTTCCAACCTAAACCATTCCATGATTTTATGATTCTCAGATTCAGACAGTATTGGATCCATGCATTGATAGAAATTAGGACAATACTGGAATTTGAGGTATTTCTTACAACTGGCAGGATCTAGTCCTTGTTGCTGGTAGCACCGAGTACATTAAGAACTTGGTATTTCCTGACACGCCAAAGCCGTGCCCTTTGCTGTTGCACCCTGTGACCTTACCTGGGCTGCTGCCTGACAGTCTGGGGTTGACAGCAGGGCAACGTGTCCTCCTTGCAGGACGGGCGGGTTTTCTGCCGGAGAACAGCCTGCGACTGCGGGAACCCCAGCGCTGACCTCTTCTGCTGCCCGGAGTGCGACACCCGAGTCACCAGCCAGTGCCTCGACCAAACCGGGCACAAGCTCTACCGCAGCGGGGACAACTGGACCTACAGCTGCCAGCAGTGCCGCTGCCTGGTATGGGTAAAGTCTTTCAGAGGGGAATGAGAAAATGAGGATTGTGATTTTTAGCAAAGCATACCTGGAAGGAGGCTCTTGGCTCTCTCTTCACGTGCTTTCAAACTAAGAATGATGATAAAGCACTTACAGAGAACCGAAACCTCCACCATCAGTTTTCTTCTGACTGTTGAATAAGTAGGTCTAATGAACAAAATTAAAAGCTTGGAAACCTCAATACTATATTAACTTCAGCATTAATCTACTTTTGAGAACTTTAATAAGGTCAGCTAATCTTTAAATGACTTTTTACTCTTTTTTTTTTTTTTTTCTCCACGTGGAATGGATTTGGTTGGGGGGGTTTCAGCTTTTAATTACATCAACTGTTGTACCTGTCTTATCAAAATGGACAATGCAGTGCTTTTTTCATTCAGCAAATGCTGGAAGAACAGAGTGCCAGTGCCACATGGTGAATTAGCAAAACTAACAAAAAAAAGAAAAGAAAGATAAAGAAAACTGAAATTGCTACACAAACATGCAATGTAAAGAACATTTATTTTCTCATTAGGCAGTGTAGATTATTTCCCTAAAGTTTAGTTTTTGTACAGATATACTAATAGTGCAGTGGTGAACTTCATTAAAATTATCAGCCTTCCATTTGTAGCCATCTATGTAATATTGTCTTTATATATTATATTAATCAAGAGGTGTCTGAACATCAGGAAACAAATTACATTCAAAGCTAAGTTACTGTTAAGAGATAATTATCCATATTGTACAGCAGTAAGTATTGTATTTTCTATTCTCCTAAGATAGTTTTTGTAATGGTTGCAAGAAACCTTAGTAGCCAGCAGCAACAGCAAATATTAGATGTGACACATTTTACAAGGGATACCGAGTTTGTGGCTAGCAGTTCTTTGCCTAATTTTATGATGGGGTTAACAAGCATGCAGAGCTAAAAGACAGGGATGCACTAAATCAGTGCTACATGTGAGGCTTTGGGCAACGTGTGACGTTACCAACACCTAAAGTGCTTACAGAGAAGCAGAATGCAAGTGATTGGAGCCCTTTGCAGGTTAAGTTTAGACAAATGGATCCTACAGCAGTACTCTACAGAATTGAACTGATGATTCTCTCTTCTACATGTTTCTAGCTCCTAAACTGCTTTTTTTTTTTTTTTTACAAAGCTAAATAATGAAGTGAAATGACTCAGTGGAACATACCTAGTATTACTCTACAATTCCTGTAGAGGTTGACAGTAAAATCAATTTTGGCTGTTGCTTGTTAGATCAATGTTCAGTACTTCCTGACCATACTAACCTACATCTATCTGCAGTGTTTCTTTTCTATTTAAACAGTTGCTATGATCCTGCAGAGATCTTTATGTGACCAAGTGTAGAAAGAGGGCATAAGTCTGCAAGGCAATCACTAGAAAAATATTAGTTTATGGAAAATATTGGAACCCGGTATTTAATGCTGCCTTTAAAAACCTCAGAGAACTTAAGTTCTCCTCTTACAATGATGACAGTGTTTTTGTTTAGTCAAGAAACAACCAAATGATAGTCTGCTCCATTGAAGAAACTTCAGCTCAGTATTCAAATATGCGTTTATATGATGAACCAAACTGAGAGCTGATCCATTAACTTCATTTCAGTTTTGGCAAAATAAAACATTCCCATTCAGCAGGATGCAAAGTTTCTTGGTAGGGCAACAGATTCAATGAGCTTTGCTTCAATTTTTACAGGAAGGAGAGGTGGATTGTTGGCCTCTTATGTGCCCGAATCTGAACTGCGAGTACACAGCCATCTCAGAAGGAGAGTGCTGTCCCCACTGTGTCAGTGACCCCTGTCTGGCTGACAACATCACCTACGACATCAGGAAAACCTGTCTAGATGGTTACGGAATCACAAGACTTAGCGGCGCTGTATGGACAATGGTGGGATCTCCTTGTACAACCTGCAAATGTAAGGTACGATGGGCAAGGTAGAAGGGTAATGCAGGTGTATGCTGCTGCATTAAATCGGGGTCACTTTCTGCCCTGGAAGCTCACGTTTAGATCTCAGAGAAGTAAATGAGACCTGAGGGGAGAAGCCTGCAGAAATCCCACACCCATTGTGCCCTAAAGGGTGGAAACAAAACTATTCTGTGCTTGTTAAAGACGTTGAGCACAGATATGTAATACCCTAAGGCAACTTGCAGACATTCTGTTGGAGAGCCCTTCAGGCATTCTCAGTATGAACCTTGGCTAACACATTAATAATTGCCTAATGTTCATGAAAAAGTATTTTACAGAGCTAGTAAGCAGAGGCAAAAATACTAATAAAAGTTTCACCACCAACTATAGAATTAGAAACACATTGGAGCTAAGATTAAGGCACTCCCACAACAGAAGGGGGAAGGGAATGTCACAGTTTCTGTTCCTTGATCCCATCAAGACATATTTGATGCAATGGCTCTGATGCAGAAGTGCAGTCTTGTCTCCCGTGCTCCGTGCTGGGATGACCCCACTGTGCTGATATCAGAACTATGAACATATTGGGTTATATAAAATGTTCTTCTGTTCACTGTGGGAAACCAAGCTGTTGCTCCAGAGCTTTATATTTTTGAAGTTAGATTTTGTGCTGTTTTTCAGAGTTTTTCTTACTGGTTTGCTTTGGATTAAAAAAAAAAAAAAATAAAAAAAAAATTGCTCATTTGGGGTTTTGGTGTTTGCTCTAGTTTTTAATACATAACCTTTTGTTTGTAAATGGCTGGGTGTTACAGAAAGATATTTAACAACAGACTAATCTCCAAAGCCATATTTATTTTTTTCCTCATACATATCTGACGTGAATCAAGAATCTGATCTATCTGCTTCTTTCAGACAAACAGAAAGCTTCTCTCATGTTTCGGATCAAAACTTTCTCCATTATCTTTCTTGTATTGGAGAAAACAAATCCCATCATCTCTGTTGCCATTGCTGTCCTGTATTTTATTAGGGGGACCACTGAGTCTTTGACATCCAGGGCTCTAGTTCAGGTGCTGTTCAGGCCAGTTCAATGCTAGTCAGTGTCAGCCGCCTCAAAAAGCCATCACAGCTGGGACCAGGGAGGACACCTTGGGATGATGGCTCCAGCAGATTTTTTGTATGCAGTAGATGTGTCAGAGATGCATCTATCTCTGCATGTCACCAGCCCCTTTGCTCTTTGTGACTTGTTCTGTGGAGGTGACTGACCCCTGCCTGTTTGTCTGTGCAGAATGGGAACGTCTGCTGCTCGGTGGAGTTAGAGTGTCTCAACAATAACTGACCTAGTCAGACTGGACTGTGCCGAGGGAGGAAAACTGATGAAGTTAACACCTGAAATGAAGTCGTATGCATTGGCGTTTTATACAACGGACAATTACCAAAGTCTCCGCATGAGGAAGATGTTTGGGAGTTGCCTTTGGGACCTCTCACTATGCTCATCCTTGCTAGCCGTGTCTGGGTGACCTGCAGTACAGCGCATAGCACTCAATGGTTGTTCAAAGTTTTCAGTGTTGTAAATTACACACTTTTCCTGTCAAGACATTTGCAAATCCGTTTAAATTATTCCACGGGTAAACTAATGCTGTATTTTTGTTTTGATTTGTGTATTGACAACATGATAGAATTCAGCTCTTCTTTCTTTGGATCTAGATTTTACAAACAAGACAGCCTGGTGTGATTTTGTCCCATGATGTCACATACTTAGTTCCAAGGTCCCTGTCAGATGTATTTATGAAAATATGTATGTATGTACAGTCAAATTGCATAGTACTTATATTTCACAGCTGTCCGACATTTCAAAACATTCAAAGGTATATTTGATTGGACAGAATGGAAGTAATCAAAATAAACCTGTCTTAAAAATGTATACAATTTAATGCCATGAACTTAATGAAATGGCAAAAGAAAGCACTTTCTTCTCCAAACACAGGAGCAAACAAGACTCCTCTAGTGAGAAATGGAACTAAACCAACATTCCACCACCACTTCAACACACATTCAGGAGGGAATCACCGGTCATTATTGGTATTTGGCTTTGCAAGAGGAACTGCAAACTCTGGCAAGGGTCAAATCCCTCTGGGTTGTGCAGTGATAAAACAGTTGGAGCGCCTTAAGATGATATAATTTAGATTGACTAGATTAGAATTTGCTTTCGATTATAAGATCATTTGAGTTCAGAATTTTTCCTTTTTTCCTTTTACAGTCAGAATGATGTCTCAGCCATTCTCAGTTACTGCCACTATAGTGACAAAGTGCAGAAGCAACTGTACCAGCGACATGCAGGACAGGAGACCTTAACACTTGGTAACTTTCATTTACCCAGTCATCAGCTCAGAAGCAGGTTTTCTCTTTTAATCTTTTATAACATTCACCAAAAATTTAATTTTAAATTTACCATGCACACAGTGTTGTTTAGTACCTAAGTTTAGACAGAAATACAAATTAAAACTCAGCCCTACATTGCAGTTAGAGTTTAGATTCTCTTCAGCTAATGTCTGTTTTTTCATGAGACTAGAAAGTCTGTGACATTAGAACGAGAATATTATTTCTAAAATGATGGCATCTGCTGCTTAAATGTCACCTTTTCAATGTGCTGTTGTGTTTTGTTCTGCTCATTTGTGTAGTGTTTTTTGCCTTTTGTTTATTTAATTAAACACAGTGAGTATATGGAAAAGAGTGCAGAAATAAGTATAGTGGCTACAGTTTGGGAAGTCTACATTTGTGAGTTTTTCATAGTCTCATGCAGAAAATGTGGAACTGATTAATAAGAATGAAGTGTGACTATACAGTGAAAAAATTAGTCGTCTTTTCAATGAAGTACTGTTATGTTTCTTCTAAGGGGAAAGTGGCACATGATATAAAAATTAATTGCAATCATTCAGATAAATTTATTCCCATTTTTTAAACAGGATTTGTTTTATCTAACAGGTCTGTGTGGTAAAGTTAACTTTATTTTCTTAAAATGCCCCATCATTTTCAGCTACTAATGTATTGATGATATTTGCATTGCCCTAATGATTGTATAATAAGGGAAACAGTTGTGTTTTATATGATACTCAAAGAATGTTTGTAAATCATGTCAGCTCATTTTGTATATCACATTGTAAAACCCAATGGTACTTCAGTTGGATGAGAAATCCAGTGGGCCGAGATACAAAGGGGAATGATTTAAAACTTGTGGGCATCTAAATAAACTCCTATGTACAGATTGCTTTCCCTTAGTTTTATTGGCAGAGTTTTAAAACACTAATCACTGTCTTTAGTTCTAGACTTGAACTCACAATGTTGCTAAATGGAGGAAGAGTATTTGCCCAGAGATGTAGCATCAGAGTTGTAAGAAACACTTTGTTTATACTTACTGGGACAAAATGATGTATTCCAGCCTGTCACACACACCCATTTCTGAAGCTCTGTGAATGGAATTAAAGACATTGCAGAGTCTGAAAGCAATTCTTTTGCCATTTACCTTATAGTAGTGAAGCCCTCTCTCACCATGCTTTCTGGAAGCTCCAGGCCTTGTTAGGATCATATTCAACCAGAGCAAAGTAGTTCACATTTTTCCACTGCACAGACCAATTTTCTTCCAGCACTCAAATGCAGATTTATTCAGTAAAACCCTTTCAGAGCGTTTTATGCAGCATTATGTGTCATTATCTCCAGAGTGATACAGCTTGAATTGTTTACACAAAGTCAAAATATTGACACAGACCTGTTTGTTTATGTTGCATTTTAAGCAGTTACCCTGACTGTGATGAACTTTTCTTTATGAAGCAATTTGATCACTAGTCACATCACATTTACCTTCAGAGTACTCGGAAGCTCCAGCTCAAAGAGCACATTGAGGAAAAAAATTTAATTCACTGTATTTCTCTGTGACCAAGGTAAGAGCTTTCAAAACCTCTTTCTTGATGAAATTCCCTATAAACCTACGGGCACTACAGTGAAAACGCCGAGGGGAAAAAAAATAATCAAGTTCATTATAATAACTTCTGAAAAATCTCCTCTTTGTGAGATGGACCTTCTCTCTGCATGGAACATAAGAATAATAGTCTTAATGTGAGGAGGAATACCAGTATACCTTCTGTGCAAAGAAATTTGCTGCTAGTTGAGGGCCTTGGTTGGAACTCTCACTGTAAGCAGTTGGAATTTTGTAGCAGTTTCTACTTATTTATCCTGTAAAGGAATATTTTCTCTGCATGTAACACTTCTGATGACAGCAAATAAATGAGTGAGAAAGAGAAAATGAAAATTCCAGCACTAGCAAAGTGTGTTTGCCTCTTCCCTTTGGCAAAAAGCTCAGTCTGGGGACTAAACCAGAAGATTTTATCGTGAGGGAAGCGGCTCTTCAGTTCTGCTCCCTGTGTCTTTGCCAACTCACCTACTGAGATAAAGTACGTGCAGGTGTTCATTGATAGCGGTTCCTAGAGTCATGAGCAACACTGAGCCATGCTACTCACTATTGAAGGCTGAAGAAAATCCATACTATTCCCCACAAATGCTGCACAATATCTACCTAATTCACAGGAATGCGTGGAATATTTATTAGTGTCTCTAGGTTGCCTCAGAGACCTCAATAACAACTGTCTTCCAGTAATGAATCTTCTCCCAAGAGCTGTCACTGAGTTTTCAGGTATAGCTGTGTACAACATTTAATTAATAACATCTTTTTGATCAGATTGCAGTGAGAAACAAAATATCATATCTTGTTTGTTGCGGGTTTTTTTATCTGTATTAGACAATAATGGTTTACAAAACAAAAGGTAAAGTGTCAGAAGTGATTACACAAATGGTGGAGTAGATTGTAATAGAATTAAATCATAACTCCTACGAGCAATATGGGAACGTCTCACATCTACTGCTACTTACATAATGATCATTAATGAGGGGATTTTAAAAGGGCCCCATGATACGGTTCCATGTAAAATTTTAAGTGACTGTTGTGGTAAGATGTAATTGTTTGAGGAACATATTCTGCCAGCAGAAATATGTACCTGCCAACAAGCTAATGTTCCTCTGAAGGTAGGTCTTTGGTGCTCATCAAAATTTAAAACTGGTGTAAGGAAGACTCATGGTGATATAAATTTATATATATATAAGAATTCCAACCTGAGGTGCCTGATTTCTTCATACTCTGTTCTCACTTACTGGTAGGAATCAGCAATAAGTCTGTTTCAGCTTACCATCGACCTCAGAGAGGTGTTGCTGAAGTGCTGGTATTGCTTCTAATCTGCAAATATTACTTGCAGGTGGTAAAAGGATTATTTTTAGCTATGAGCTGCCAGGGAACAGCCCCACGTAGGCAGATTCAGGTAGGTGTACCCGAGTGGGGTGTATATCAGTAGGCTGATAAAAAGGGTCAAATTCATGGTTTGTTTGGGGTTTTTTTTTGTTGGGTTTTGTTTTGTTTTTAACAAAACAATCACCAGGAGATTCACAGCCCATGGGAATGTGATATGAGCTTCCCCAGTCAGAAAAAAAACCCCAAAAGAAACAGACCCCAAAATCCATGTACATGCATTTGAATTCTTTCTTGCTACTTCAGCTGTTCAGTGTGAGGAATGCACTCAATTTGAGGGATGCACTGAATTCTGATGAGTTGATTTCTGGCTGGAAGACAAAATCTTTGCTTTGCCTCACACTTTGATTCCTCTTCTTCCTAAATGTGTACATGAGATTGCTTCATTTAAGTGGTTTGCTAGGAATAGAGCAGTGTTTGGAAGTGAGCCTTAACACGTTCTCTTTGACACTGAAGTAGCTACAACAGGATCTGGAGCAATTCAGGCTTGCTTCTTGGTATGTGCCTCTACCCTGATGGGGAGAAACCACCTTGGGAAAGGCAGGGAGTGACCTACCCAGCTCACTCGTGTTTGAGTGGTATTGTGGTCACAGCCAGGGTTTTTGGGTCACACCATCACTCAAACACAAAGCAGAGACCAGAAGCTTATAATGAAATGTAACCAGAGCTGAAAAATCATGCACTTGATTGATTGCTGTTTGATTAACTCTACTTTTTTTGTGTGTGTGTCACAAGAATTACAAACACATTTGATTTAATCCAGAGCTTCTTTATAGTAATTTTGATGGATTCCCTTTCACTTTGGTATTAAACATTCAGATTTGCCTGAATATCATGCAAAATTCTCAGTCAGGTAGTAGGATGTGTGGCCTTTGCTACCACTGTACCTTGAGACTCTAAGGAGGCATTTCTTTACTCTATGTCTGTGATGCTAGAATCAGAGAATTGCCAAAGTATGCTCAGGCAAGCACTAACTTTAAGGTTAAACTCTTACCTGTTAAGATGAGGGTTAAGGCAAACCTAGTATATGTTTTAAAAGTACATTTGCAGCTGTAGAGGTGATTTTTTAGCCTGACCACAGGTTTGGCCACTTACTCACATTTGTGTTAAATCATTAGCTGTTCAGTTGACTCTGGCACACATTTATTCTGTGATTTGCAGGGTAGAAGACAGCTTTGAGAACTAGGTAACTGCTGCATGAAGTAGTCCCAGAGAACAGGTTTTCAGGCAAAAATAGTAGTTAGAAACTACCACAGAAACATCAGCAGCACTTTCTCAAAATCAGAAGCAAATATTCTTTGTGTAGTCTTGGGTGATACACTTTTGTTATATTTTTCTTTTTTTCTACTGGTGCAGCATAGCAAGTGTCTGGAGAGCATTTGGGCTTCTGAGACAAATGGAGTTGTAACTGCTGCTGTCTTCTCTAACAACATGAGCTACCACCAGCCACAAGTGTGGTGGTGGTGAGAGGAGGTAGGTGCTGGGGGCATGATGTGCTGGGACCAGAGTGGGAAGTGCCACAGGGGTGTCTGTGGTGGTGGGTGAGATGGAGGGTCTGGAGGAGGCCCTTATAAAGCTGTTAGCAGCAGCATGGTAGCAATCACGTTGTTTCTTCTGAATCGGTCAAGTAGAGCATAGAGCAATAAGCTTGCTTCCTCCTCTTCTCCACACCCTCCACCAACATTTGGAAAAAGCCTTTGGAAGGGGTCTTCTGCTGGTGTGTTGGAGATGTCAGAAATGCCAGGAGTGATCTGCTTTTCTTAGTGTGTGGGACAGTTAAGAAGGAGCTTCCCATGACTGGATGGAGGAGGATCTAAGTCATTAAATGAGTAACAAAGCAAACCTTACCTCAGTGGGTGAATTAGTGATGTCAATAGCTATTACTAAATTGTCTTTTGAATTTGAATTCCACTTAAAATGAAAAGTGACTGTTCCCTTCTCTATCATTTATTCCTCTCTTTTCTTGATTGTTTAGCTGATCTCTCAGGTCCTCCCATCACTGCAGCCTGACAACCTGAACAGGGACTGAGCAGATAACATGAAAACTAAGCAAAAGAAATTTGCTTTCATGGCTAAAGTAAATAGAAATTTGGAACCATAACTAGTTGGGTTTTTTTTTTCATTGAAATGTATATGTTTTTTTAGACTAGATATAATTAATATGTACTCTGGACCTCAGTCTCAAAAAAACCTGTTGTTAAAAGAAGCCAGACCAAATCTGTTACCAAACTTGCAGGTCTAGCACCCTTTGATTTTTTTTTTAATGACCTCTCACTTAACTATTTATTGTCTTAGGGAACAAGGAAACTGTATCTCTGCCATTTGAAAGAATTACTCCACACTGTTCCTGAGCAGGGTCTGTTCCATGTCCTTTCTGCCTGGAGTTTTCAGAACTGCTTCAGCTGTAGCTGAGATTGCATTTGGTAAACTGAGAAAACAGCTATATCTGAAGCCATTGATGGACCATAGAATGGAGGATAGGTCAGCCTGGAATTGATAGCAGTCTCACATCAACCTTTAACAAAGCTTCAGGCATCACCAGAAGGTATTTGGGACATGCAGGATGGTGTAAATCATGAATGTTGGCTGCAGTTCTGGATGCCTGCAAAGTTCAGAGGCATTAAGCTGAAGGTGTTCATCGTCTAAGTATTGCTCAGCATGAAAGTTCAAAGCTATTTCTCTTCCCAAATTCAAGCATTATTCTAAGCTATATGGGATTATGGTGTGCACATAGGTATTCTCTACAGTTGGGGAAAAAAAGAAATTATCCCTGGTGACCTCTGAGTAGCCATCTCATTCTGTGTCACTTGTCAGTGTTTGAGATATTACTTAGAGAGCAAGCTTGCCTAGTGTGAGTAATGCTATTTCAAGTGAAACTAAATGTGTGCCATCTGTTTCAGGTGAGCTGGTACACTACAATGAGAAATGTCAGTCCCACACGTTCAAAAATTATACCCTAGCTGCACTAAAATTAAGAGTTAAGCTTTAGAAAAGTACGGGTTTTGAAAATGTACATTTTTTAGTGACCATGGGGTTTTGGCTCTGAACTTGTATCATAACTGTTGGTAAGACTCCAGCCTGCCCCGGGCCACAAAGGCCGCTAGAAAGGCAGATGCCCAAGTGGCCAAAATTTCTGTAGTGAGGGGATAGGCCAGGCTGCTGTATGACATGTGGCTGTCCCTGGGTGGCTGCAGGGAGCCCCTGGCTTTAGGGGCAAGCTGAGCTGAAGGCCTGTGAGCCCAGCTGCCCTCTGAGGAGGGCTGGGTTTGAGCAGCCTCAGGAGGTGCCAAGGTCCAGTCGCTGGTCTAAAAGCTTGATGCTTCTGGTATTGACCAAGGTCAGCATGCCAAGGCTGAACGTGTGTCTCAGCCTTCATGGCAAATAATAGACTGGAGACACCTAACTCCCTTGAGGGGAGTTTGAGACCTTTTGGGAGGCAGCTGGTGCTGGAAAGGAGTGAAACGTGGGGCTTTTGCTGACCTACTTCCCTTTCAGTATTTTTACTCTGAGTTTATGCAGTAGGGTGAACACCTTTTGTGCCTAAGTGTAAGCAGAAACCACCCTCCAAAAAAACCAAAACAACACCAAAAAAAACCCCAACAACTGTGAGGGAAAACTCTCCCCCAAAAACCCCAGAAAATAAGAAAGAGAGCTGAAGGAGAAATATAAAATCTTTGTCACTGAGCAGCCAAATACACAAGTGTATACATTTAGCAATTTTAGTTCATAATGGGAATGTTATTGTGTAGGAGCAGTGCCAAATTCATACTGCTAGCTTTAAAGCAGAAAAACTGCATAAGTTTTTAGGCTGCTGAGACAAAATTCTATTGAACTGCTGCTTTGGGTCTAGCATGCCAGCAAGGCATGGTGTAGTCTAACTGTGCACCATGGCATATCATACAGGTGCACGCAGAAACATTTTCAACTCAGAAAATGCATCCTATCCAAAAAGTACCTTTCAACTAGTGTGATAGAAGTGAAACAAATTGGTCAGCAAAACACTACATTTTAAAAATCATTATGTGTGATTGGCTTGTGTAATTATTGCTTCTTCATTTCAAACAACTAAATGATTTGTGAAAGCTTAAAAATATGGTGAGGCTTGGGAGCCTGAATGAAGATCGTTCAAAGTTGCAGGCTGGTGTAGGAGAAAGAATCTGGTTAATGGAATTTTTCTCTATATACAGAGTGATGTTCAGTAGTCAAGGCAAAATAAATCATCATGTCAGTTCTTGCAAATGGAAAGGAGAGAACAAAAGGGGAAAGTAAAGCATTACCTCGAAGTGAGCAGTAACTCCAGAATGAGATTTCTGCATTTTTTATGACACAAGTACTGCCTATAGCAAAAATAGCAGGTTTATTAAGCACAGGTTAGCACCAGGTGCAAAGAGGAGGTAACAGTTCACAAACCAGAAAGCCATTATCCAATATGTAATGGGACATCACTGGCTATTCTAGGTTACAAACAGTCTTTTGGTTTTCTGCATGAGAGCAAATCAAACTAGTATTACTTAATGTTGGAAATACGATGTCATTGGGCAGTTTGAATTACAAGAGAAGTGTGCAAGAGAAACACATGGCTTGAAGAGCCAGGCAATATAAACACAGGCAATGATGCTTTTAGCATAGACAAATGAATTTGTGAAGCTGGTGACACTAAATGTGGAAGTGATTTATAGGAAAGACTCCTAAGCCAAGGAAACAAAAAAAGTCATCTAAAGGAGTCAACACACTAAAAGATGATTAGATTTAATTTTTATTTGACTTTAGTGTGTGGGCACTTGATGTTTGAAACTGCTTAATCTTTTTATGTTTTTGTGGTGTTTGTTTTTTTTTTAAATGTTTCCTGACAACATCTGGTGGGTTGTGGCAAGTGGCCCCTGACCCTGGCCACTGGGAGAAGGTCCAAAGGAAGGAGTGTAGGTCTTGGACCTGTGGTTTACCTGTGTTGAGGAAGATGTGCTGGCAGTGGGCAAAGCCCATGGGTGCTCTCTGCTCCTCAACAGCTGCACCATACACGGTGGGAGCGGGAGGCTGGAGCAAGGTGTTGCTGTGTGTTAATTGAGATGCATAGGCAGAATTATTTACAGAAGAGAATGGGGCAAAACTGTTGAATTTATAAGATTACTGAAGTCTGAGGTATAGTTGCCTGGGATGAGTGCTGTGAGATTGAGGCTGGGAACGGGGAGGCAAGCAGTCTGGCATTTCCTAGCTGCCTGCTGGAGTCGTAAAGGCAAGATTTATTGGTGAAGTAAAGGGCTGTGAGTAAAATAGAGCAGGACTGGGATCCTGAGTCTCTATATTGCTCATTTCTTTCTAATGAGCAGTCAACTTGCTGAGGAAAGTAATGACTCTATTGGCAGCTTACAAGTGATTACTGAAGGCTTGAACCTTTGTAAACCTCCAAATTAAGTTCTGCTTGCTGTTCCGCCCTCCCCATCCCACATCCCCACATTCATCCCTGCTAGAACATTTCTTGAATATTCTTGGGGGCCCTGAGACTTTACAATGACTGTATACTTCTTCCCAGGTTTTTCAGATGTTAGATGTTTAATAAAATGGTACTTAAAATGATTGCTGACCTCCCTAGGTTATTGATGACAAGCAGAAGATACCTCTGAAGGCCTCGACAAGGACTCCTGGGTACCTGACTTGAGGCACACTGGTGAGCTGAGCAGTCACCTCTGGACAAAGCTGTGCAGGGAGGGAACTCTTTGGAGCGAGGTCGGCACAAGGTCCTCTCAGCTGCGTGTCTTGAGCCCGCTCTGATCAGATGATAAATGGTAATAATAACATTTTCATGTAGGATCTAATAATGTAATATATCACCTAATCACAAACTCTTGAGTTTGAAAGGTAAACAGAATGCTTTCTGACTGGGGTGAACCTTCATAGGGAGTTAAAATTCATCTCTTTCTGCAGTTTCTGCATAACCTAACCATTTCAAGGCAATTAGAAAGCTTTTGATACAACGTTGTCTTACACTTCATAAAGGAAATTGTCTGTTAGTATGGCTCTAAAGGCTTTGCTGCAGCAGACTATGTTTTGCAATGATAGCAGCAGATGGTTTACAAAGTTACTGAATAAGAACTGATTATTGATTTGCTATCCTCTAACATCATCAGTGTCGAGTGATAATGTACTGTACTGCTTGTTACAGAGTAAATAGCCATTTTTATATTGCTTGCTTTCTTGCAAATTGGCTACTAGCAGAGAAAGTAAAATATATGACTGTCTAATATCTTGAAGCAGTAAACAAATTGCACTGGGGGAACATCAGTGAAGCACCGCAGAACACTTGCTGGTATTTATAACTTCTCTGTCAAAAAACTCCAAATCAAAAGTTCACAATTCTCCTAATACCAGACACAGGCAGAACCCAGTTGTTTTGCCATTTACTTTCAACACGTTCAGTTAGCAAAACACTAGATATGTTCTGTTCTGTAAGAACTCAAGAGGTCACAGGATTTTTAGCAGCCACTGAGCATTCAGTATTGTTTCCCTGTCTAATTTATTTCCTTGGCTAGAAGAAAAGAAAATTCTAGAAGGTTAAAAATGCAGCTAGAAGCAGGATTGATGTTATAATTCAAGGTGACTGTGTAGCATGTTTAAATAAACATGCAGTAAATATTTTGCCTCTTGTATTCTGATAGGTTTTAATAGCTGCTGAGTTCAGGCTGGGGGAAGGGAAACCATGATGTCTTGGCAAGGTTGTTTTCACTCAAGCTCTTAGAAAACAGACTCCTTGGAAGTCAGTGATGTACACCTACCATGAGTTATGCACCCAAACTGCAGTGGACATGGGAATGCTAATAGGTTTTTCACTATCAATTTAATTCAGGTTTTGATCATCGCGTCTTTTGCAGGTTAGACTCTCATACTTGCTGCGTGCTGATCCAGCCTGGGAGTTGACTTGTTGCATGGTGTTATCCCAGTGCACTTTCCTGGGGAGCAGCAAGGTCTGGTAGGCGGTTTGATAGCTGGAGAACTGGGTCCATCAGACTGTCTGCCCAGCTTTCCCCTCTGCCCCAGCCTGCAAAGCCCCTATGAGGCCGCCCCAGATGTGGGTCCCAGGTCCCAGAGGTAAATGGCTTATTCTGTCTGGCACAGGCATTTGAAAAGGTTAATGTAGCACTGAGTAAATAGTGGGGAGAAGAGAAAAAACTTGTTTTTCCAAAAGAAGAAAGGATCTGTCTTTTCATTATGTTAGTCTACAAGGAGGGCCAGGGTCCTTTGATCTTGCAGTACGATTTCTTCTCTAGTTCTTAAATGTGGTGTTTTTATTTACAGCTGGCTCAGGAAGGCACAGTAACCTGTCCTCTGCTCATGTACCAAAGGGAACACGTACAAGTTATTAGGACATAATATGCTTACTGATTAGGTAATAACATGGCAAGGCAAAGAAAAGATTTTATGACAAATTTAAATAGTAGTGGATTAAAGTTCAGGAGAACTGGGGATTAACAAAAGGGACTTCGGCTGGTCAGGGTAGATAGCAGCCATTAAACCTTCCTCTGGGAGATTTGCTGAGCCCTGAATAATAGGAGCGTGTTTGCGTGTGTCTGAATTGCCATACCTTGTTTTTCTTAACCAAATGCAGGCTCCAGTAATTCATAAATTGTGTCTCCCTCTTTCCCTGCCTCACTCCCCCACTGCTCCTCCTCCCCAGCGTTGGCTTCCTTTATTCTGTTTATGGGTTTATAAGTGGAAAATAGAACTTAATTGACTGCTTATGGTATATTTAAAATGGTGACATACCTAAATCTAATTATGCAGCGAAGATGATGAATAGCACCTCATCAGGAAGGTGCATTGCCATCAGCAATGTCCATTCTCTTTTCCTTTGCATTTCCTACAGTGCCTGCAGTATAGGCAGGAGAAGGGAAAATAATTCCACAATAAACACTGTAAATAATGTTTCATGCATAAACCCATCTCTCCCTATTGTTGTAAATTTGGAGTGTTCAACTTTATAGAAGATCTGGTTGTGCTAATTAGAATGCTGCAGCAAAACCTTTCCTACTACTGGTACCACACTGATAAATCCCAATGCAATTTAAAAAAAAAAAAAAAAAAAGGGATTGATTCATTTCTTAAGTGCATCTTTTTTAAGACATGCAATTTTTTGAAAGTGCACTGGGATTTCTCTTGAAGCACATCTTGACTTTTCATAAATATATCAAAAATGCTTTAAAATATATCATAGCTAATTTTGCTCTCCTACAAATCCATCACTTCTTACTACCTTTTAACTAATTCACCATTTTCCAGAACAGAGAGGAAATGGTTCAAAACTCTCGATGGTATGTTTTTCTTCCAATTTTTCTGGCTGTCAATAGTTAGGGGAAAAAAATTACCTTGAAAAAAAGTGTCCTTTAAGGTTTATCTGTCAGGAAAGATGAACAGAAATGTGTTTCCTTATGACACCTGGACTAGCCGGAGTATAATATACCTAAAGATATCAGGTAAAATGGCAATATTGGAGCAGCTTACAGTGCACCATGACAACTTAGGAATGCAGTTTCATATGGCTGGCTGATTCCCGTGATGGTGAGGTCTAGGTCTGAAAAACAGCTCTGACAAACTTCGGGAAGCTAACCTGGGGTTTGTTTGCATATCAGCCTCTCGCATTTCTGCTCTTGCCTGTGGGCTCCTCGGTGCTGTTTACAGAGGAAGAGAAATACCTGCAAATCCAACTCAGATGCTTGAACCTCTCATGGCATGAAGTTAAAGCTTGGCCAGTATGATATGATTTGTAAAAATCATCTTGTCACTTAATCCTCTTCAGTACCTTGGGTTATTAGGTAGGGATTGCAAACACGATGGGAAATCAGAACATTTGTCTGTTACGGACTGAATGGCAGAATCTGCAAGTGACTTAAGAACTCTTGAAGTCTTGGGTTGTTTAGTTTAACCTGTGGTAAATTTTGAATTACCAAAACAAGTATCATAAAAAAAATTAAGGTGACTTGTAGCTGAGTAATCCTGTCCCTTCCACCTTGAGAAAAATCCCTGGCAAAGCACAGAACAAACCAACTGCTGCCTGTTGAAATGGCACCCAGCTGGATGCACAGGATTGTGCTGAGGTTTAAGAAATAATCTGAGTAAGTTTCTTCTCCTGGATGCTCACCTGAGACATACTTCCGAGGCACTTAGGTGAGATTTCCCACTTTTTTGCCCCCGAAAGCTTTGTAATCCTTTATATCATTCAAAAGAGAAGGGAAAAAAACCACACCCTTTATTTCATGGCCAGGAATGAGGCAATGATTCAAGAGCTGTCATTCTGGGCTTGCCATCTTTGCTCTTGCTGCCTGGGCAGGGTTTGAGCTGTTGCAAGCAGCATTTGCAGCTGGATTTGAGCTATGCTAGGCAGCCCATAGGTATTGCAGGAATGAGCTGCTTCTGCATAGTGCTTTCCCAGATGCAGTCTCTGAGAGGGAGCTTGCCTGTGAGAGGGGAAAGGAAAATGTCATCAAGATTGCTCCGAGGAAGCTGGATTTGCACCTTAATTTGTACAAACCAGTTGGGGAGGAGCTCTGCCTGCAGCCATGAAGCTTCTGATCCACAGTGAGAAAAGCTGCTTTATCAGGCATTGAGCACCACCGTGTCTGGCAGTGTTCCAGTGTCATCTCACTGATCAGATAGTGCTTTCCACATACAAAGCAGGCAGCAGCTTTAATGGAAGATGTTCTATGACAGGGAGCTTTAAAAGTTACTCCATTGTCCTGTAGTTATACAATTATGATGTTCTGTAAATTCAGCATGCTGCAGTTGTGGTGACAGTAATGCCCTTTTTCTTCCATTTATTGATGTGTCAGGAACTGAGATTGCTGGGCCTCAGACATGCTTCTGAAATACCTCTGGATTAGCAAAGCTGCTTGATATACAAGGAACTTGTATGTCAGAGTACAGTGTGGGATGCCTGGACTAATTACCTGGAAATGGCAGCCTGAGGCCAGCTAAAGCCTGAGCTGATTAGTGTTCAGTGTCACTGCTGGCAAATGAGGAAGAACAGAAACTAGCAGAGCAATAGGAAGATGAAAGGGTTGTACTTCCTACCTGTCCTTCCAGTTGTCCTCCCTAATGACCTCCTCTGCTGCACAGGCAGCCTGGTCAGGAGATTGCCCAGCAATGAGAGGTGAGGCTCAGGTTTTGGTGTGTGGGTCAGGAGCCTGCAGAGGTGGCCATCATGTCAGAGCAGCACATCCAGGGGGCTCCCATGCCCGTCCCCTCTCTGAGGAGATAAGGAGACTACGTGGGATGGAGGGACACCTCCTGGGCTGTCCCTGGGTGGTAATGGACCAGCAAGGTCCCAGCATGCTTGGTTAAAGAGGGTGTAGGAATTTGAAGAAGCAAAGTGCTAAATGTGGGGCCAGCAGGAATTAGGGTAGACCCAGTGAAGCAGAAGGGGCTTTCCCAGGTGCTGCTGTGTCCCCAGTCTGTCTGGAGAAGGGTTTCTCGAGGCACACAAATGCTTTTTGTCCCAAATGTGAAGCTAAAAGCTGCAGTGTCTTTTTTCAACTACAAAACAATTTTTCACCTTTCTTATTTTATTTATTTTATTTTGTTTTTAATCTAATAACTGCAGCTTTGACTTGCTGTAGCAAACAGAGGCCCCTGCTTTGTGCAGAATGATTATTTATTTATTTTAAAAACAAAATGAAGGCTGCCTGCGATTTGGATCTAATTTCACATTTATTTTTCATAGTTTGTTTGCTTAGTAGCTCTGCAGCAAGACAGTGATTAGTTAAATCAGTTATACATAAATTCAAAGAGTTGTTCTTCATTTTACATGTTCAGACTTAATTGGATTTAAATCAGATTAAAAAGTGACTTCTGAGGGAAAAATACCCCCAAGCACGGAAAGATGGTTACTTTTTTTAAATTATCACATAAATGGCAGTAAAGATATCTATCTTTATAACATTTATTCCCTGTTACAGCTTACACTTCTATTTAACTTTTAAAGAAAATACTTATATTTAAATGTTAAGAAGGCAGAGTAGGAGGAAGCTACTAACTTAACTTCCTCAGAATAACCACTTTTCTAATCCAGAGTATTTTCTTCAGGTTGTAATGAAATTTTAACCTTAAACATTATGGAAAAAGGTCTTTCCATGAGTTTATTAAATATATTAATTACTGGGAAAAATACATAATGCAAGCTGTATTAAAACCATGGAAGAGACTCCCAGTGTCTTTCCCAGGAGATGCCCTGGGAAATCCAGATAGTTTCTCCCTTGGGGTTTAAGGGGCCATCAGAGATTTATTGACAAACTTGGACTACATATATAAGTCAGAATTGCTGAACAATGAAAAGCAGGGTTGGAAGAGTTTGGAGGAAGATGGAGTCATTTTCAGTGCTATGGTGGTAGTTTGGGATCTCCAGAAACCAAGTTGATGGAACCAGCAGAAGAAGATCATTGCAGAGGAGCAGAGGATGACTGAAACCTGAGTGTCGAGCACAGGTTTTGCTGTGGGGATGATACCATTCTGCTGTCTGGCCATTTGCCTAGTTTCCTAAATGGGAGCATTTTCAGACAGGCATTTGGACAAATAGGCCAGCTGCAGGATCAGCTGGCTGTGGCTTTCCAAGCTCCTCATGATGCAGAAGATTGAGGACTTTATGCAAAATCAGGTACTTAACCATATGGGAGGCAGGATGAATGTATAGATTTCGAAGGACAGAGCGGAGATTTGTATTCCAATAATTCCCCATCTGGAATGACACAAGGCTGGGGAATTCAAGCCATCTTCCCCAAAAGGGTGTGTTCTCCAGGGGGCTTGTCAGAGAGTAACTACTAGAAAGGTAAGAAAAGGCAGAAGAAATAACAACCACTGACTCCAAATGCCTATGCTCATCTTTCCCATAAATTATTTAGGCAAGAAAAATTTACATGAAAATTAATAATTAAATTTTGAATTGCTTCTGTACATCAATAATGAAATAGCTGTGCCAAATACAAACAGATAAAGAGAAAGGGGTAAGAAATCATCCTTAATACACAAAAGGAGAAGTAATATTTTAATGAAACTATAAAGCTCATTAAGGCTTTACGATGGAGGGTTACTGTCAGTGACCTAGAACAGAGAGCTTTATATGCCAAACATGAAACCTCTTGTTTAATCTATCATATTTGACATTGGCATACTAAAATTTGTGGGCTGGATTCTGCTATGTTCCATAAACCAGTAATTTTTGGTACCAAAATACTTTTTATACAGTCAGGGGTTCATTTTTCAATTATGTGCATCCAAAAGTATCATGGTAGACACTAAATTTCAATATTGTAACTGAGTTGTTTAAACCAATTTTATCAAGTATATTTCTTGACAAAAGAGACTGAGTCTGAGACTAAGCCTACAAAAAAACCCTATTTCATTGGTAAATTTCAAATTATTGTCAATTGGTGTGGTTGTATCATTAATCTAAAAATGCTGGGGAAGGGACTGCTAGTCTTCTTGATGTCCCAGCTGAAACACAGTAACCTAAAACTTCAGCTTCTTTCTCTCCTGTGCTCCCCCCCCAAGTAAACTTCTAATGCTTCTGTCCAGAAAAAAAAACAACAAAACCAACAAAAACAACACATGGAAAGCATGGAGAATAAACAACCTGTATGCATAAAAATCTGCAAGTAAATAAAATGATCTCATTATTTATTTAAGTAACATGATGTTGGTGTTCTATTTAGGATTTCTGAATGCTTGGTGTTGAGAAAACTGCAAACTAAGTCAGATACAGCATTGACCTAGAAAGCATTGAGAGCCTGCAGAAGATTTGGTAAGTACAAATGCTTTTCTAAATTCAATTACTTTTAACTTGCTGGTGAATCAAAGCCTCGTGTGTGATAGAATCACCTCCAAAGGCATACTGTGTCCTACATCTCTGAACATAAAGCACTAAAGAATGGTAAGCATTGCTATGACAAAATAACTTGCATAAAGTCTGAAGTCAGGCAGCACTCCCTGACCTGCTCCAGCTCAGCTTAGTTTAATGTTGTTCTCATTTTGATAAGGGTTTGTCTTGCCACTTCCCTTCTATACTTCACCAGATTGGTACCTATAGTGAATTAGAGGGAAGACAAGCATAAAGTCAGTTCCACTTGTAATTCCCCAGATGTTAAAAGTGAAAGACATTTATTTAATTTGCTTTGCAACTTAGGAGCTCATAACGTTCATTTAATTTCTCAAGAAGTAAGCAAGTTCTGGTGTTTTGCTCTCAAATGTATCACTTTTTGTCTATTCCCATTTTAGCTGGGAATTCAACCTCTGCCTCTTGCTTGAGTGAGCTCTGTGAGACTGCTCCTGGGCTTTATCAGCTCGGGGCCCAACTGTGCAGCAAACAGAGGTATTGTTTGTGATTAGTTGCTCTTGCAATTGGCACAACAAGGCTTCAGGAGCACAGGTAGCACAGGGGAGCAGGTTGTGTTTGGGGAGACCTTGCCAAGCATTGCACAGACACAGGCTAATAATATGTCTTAGTTACTGATACTGGGGGTGGGCTTCTTGGGCATGGGTATTACTGGCCTTGCAATACTTGCACCTCCTACTGAGTGGCACGAGGAGTGCTTAGGGGCATGCCAGCCAGGTAGGGCTTGTAGCCACAGAGAGAAAACTGTAGCCTGTTTGTCTGCTGTCTTCTAGCAGAAGGAAAACACAATTAGGTGAGGAAGTTCCATTAATGAGAAGTTCTCTTCAGGCCACTTTATTAGCAGCTTTTGGTGAGATGGGGTGTGGAAATGTTAGATTCAGAAGATAATCTGCCTCCGTTTTTATCTCTACTTAAACAGTAGAATGGAAAATTATCTTATCTCCATAAACTGCTGTTTTTCACTTAGGAAATTATTTTACCACCCAAAGCAGTTGCCACACAAAGAGTTGTGGTTGGGAGGCATGCAGTGTTTATCTTGGTCAAAAGTCTCAGTTAAAAAGCCATCAGTAGGAGATAATAATAATAAATACATATGGCATTTGGGTAGACGAGCACAAGATTGTACTAAAGAGAACACGCTTTTTAAAAGAATTATTGTAACTAATTAGAAATCTCCAGCTATGCTTAGAGTTGCAAGAAAGTGAAATCAAATTTAATTATGCAAGGTCTCTATTGTGCCAAAGGTGATATAAAGAATATCTTTGTGGAGACATTCAGTACAAGAAACTGACTGGTGCTATTACTAGCATGCTCAGTTGCACATTTTCTTTATATTAGTTTAAAGTTTAACAATAGTATTTGTAAGGCTAATTACCAAGAATCTGCACTGCAGTCATTGGGATAGTCACCTCAAAAGGCATCTGGTTTTGCAATAGTAAGTTATTGATAACTCAAAAATAGTTTTGACTAAATTATTTATATTGAATATATGATGAATTGATTTAACCCCCCCACACCTGTTATTTTTGGAATTGTCACAAAAGTCAGCCATGGTTTCTAGGCTGGGCTGTGCTGCACAAACCACTTTCCCACCTTTCCTGGTCCATGCTGTTGCCTCTCTGGAGGTGATGCTAACAATGTGGATAAACAAAGCTTTCAAATACAGGCAACTCCTCACACTGGTTTTGTCAGGCCCTGCAAGGGAAAGTCATTTCTTCTCAGTTATAAGAGGTTTTCTTTCCAAGAGCACGATATGATTCTCAGCCCCAAAGGTGACTTCCCTGCCAATAACAACCCCTGCAGACCACAGCCAGGCAGCTTTATCTTTACACCCTCCTGGCCTAACATACTGAGACCCTCTCTCTTCCCCTCCTGCCTTGAAGATAATCACAAGACAAGCATCTCTCTCAGTACCGCTCCTCTCCCCTGCTTGCTGGGATCACACAAAGGCATCAGTGCTGGCAGTGACTGCAGGGCTGAGCCTTGCCTGGCAGCAGGAGGGGGCTGGCAGGCACAGCAGGCACCACTGTGCTCCACTGGAGGGATTTATCCCACTTCTCTGACACACAGCTCTGAGCTCTTCTGTGCTGCTGTGGATAAAGAGCCAGGGCTAAAAGCCTCGGGTTTCAGTCCCTCTGATCTCCAGGAGCGACATATATCTCCAACGTAGCTTAAAAGAGAAAGGAGCTGTGCTGTGGATCTCAGCCTTGACTGGCACATTCCTGGGCTTTGCACTCAAGATGCCAGGGGGGAGGAAGCCTGAGAAGGGCAGCAAAGCATAGTACAGGTATTGCTCCCAGCTGAGCTGCAGGCAGTGTTGGAAAAGAAGGGGTTGTTCCTGCTACTGAGAGGAACCTGTGGTGGGATTCACTTTTCAGTACCTCAGAAACCTGGGATGTATATGCATCTGCAGCTGAGCTGGGCACTGTAAGCTTCCCTTATTATTTACTGGAAGTGATTTGGTATTTTTAGGGATGAGTCACCCTGTTTTAGCTCTCTGTTTTAGTGCATGAGGAATTGTATGCTGTCCATTAGCTTTAAAGAGAGTCTAATCGAAGTAGCTCAGATGTGGACCTCTTGATTGATTTATTCTGCTCCGTTCTACCCCTGGCTGCCAAGGTCTTCAAAGCACCAGATATCTTCCAAGGGTAAAGCCAAAGCAAACAATGAGAGAGAGGCAGTGCAGAAATCTGTCTTTTGCTTTGCTTTTCCCAGATAGCAGCACCTCTTCAGGTGTAACATTGGCAGCCAAATGCTGGAGTTGTCTGTGGTCATTTTGTACTGTCAAAAGTCTTGTTGGTCCTAGTCCAGGGGCAATGCAGTCTCCATCTGCACAACCACCAACCAGTTGGAGAAAGATTCTTAACTGCCTTCCCTCTCAAACATCTGTTTTCCTGGTGAGAAACCCCTTCATCTCTCTTGCCCTGTCCCCACCCTCTATTTCCTTCTGGCTCCTGATGCAGCCAGATCTGCCAATTCCCTGTAGCTCCTCCAAGGCTGCTGATCTTCCTTTTGCTGAAACTAAGCAAAGAGCCTCCCTGGCACAGAGGCAAGAGTATCAGCTACACCTCAATGGTGCAGCCACTGTGAGACCTGAAGCAACATGGCCCCTGAGATGTTCCACATCCCCTTCTACCTCCTGCACCATATGCAGAGATTGCTGTGGGCTGGAAGAGGCAGAAGTAGGGAAGGCTGGGTCATGCCAAGCGTTTCTGAGTTGATGTAAACAGTAGGAATTTGCCAGTGGTGGACAATGTGCAGGAGCCAGCCTGGGACCAGACACAGGCAGCAAAGCATATCCATAGGAATGAAGTTCAAAGATGATGAAAGACTGATATGTCATACACAGCATCATCTTTTCACGTCATGTGCTCTCTGGCTATTGACACCAATTAGGGCAACCTCCATTGTTTTCCTGAAGCTGATATGGGACCATGATGTTTTCCATCTGTGGGTAGAATTCATACACAGCACATCTCTGAGCCTCTGGCTACTTGGGGAACTGCACAAGCTCCATGAGTTTACTGCAGGCCATGAACCAGGGGTGGCTGCTGGGCACTCGTCCCCTGCCTGGCAATTCACAGAAACCAGCAGCTGGCCAAACAGTGCAGGCTCTCCCAGCAGTGGTCCATGTTATGGTGGTCTCAGGGCAAGCTGGCCCTAGAGATGGGTTATATGGAGCCTGAGAAATGAAGCATTCTTGATAAATTTGTGTGTCTAATAGAACTAGGACTGAACTTCTCATTTCCAAGCCTTGCCTGAATGTTGGGGCATCTTTTCCTTCTCTTGCTCTGTAATCTGAAGGATTTAGCTTCAACTTGTTTGATCTCTCCTCACATCATATAGTGATCAGTGGCCTGATCTGCTTGATTGTTTTTTTCCATCTCATTCCTGAGTGCCTAATACCACCTCATACCAGGTGCCTAATAATGCTATAATCATGACCTCTGAGAACTCTCATCCCTAAACTAAGTCTTATTGAATCCAATACCTGCTCTAAACTGGAATATCTGTTTACTCACACACGGGGTTGGTTTGCACTTGCTTTCTTCCCAGCTAACACGGTGAATCCGGACTGAACTGGGCACACTGACTCCTGCTTTGTTCTGCTCACCATTTGCATTCTGTTTTCAGGCTGTCATTCCAAGATAGCTAAAGATCTTGGCCTGTACAGGCTCTTTCAAGGTTGGCATCAGTGTTTGGATGAATTGCAAAGTCCTTGGATTAAGGGTGAACATTGATCTGCATGGAAAGGATTTCTCCTCTACAGGAGAAGTGCAGATGTCCACAGGTGTGTAGCATGCAGAGAATCCACCTTGTGCAACTGATACTTTATAAACCTGAGTTCAGATTGCATGTCAAGCTCTTGTGTCAGACCCCAGCACTGATGCAACTTCCAGCAGGCTCTAACTGTCTTCCACCAGGATCTTTCCCCAACAGGTCACCTCCTGCCACCACCTGAGCTTCTGCAAATTTTCTGTCAGGGCAAGATGATCATGTAGGATGTCTGATAATACGGAGTGCTGGTTTGTGTCCATGTCCCAGGTCCCTGATCCCAGTAACCTTCCTCAGCATAAGGAGAGAAGAGCACACACATGGCAGGTCCTAGCTATAGCAGTTACTGTGCATCTGAAATGTGTCCAGATACTAGTACAATTTCTGTAAGAGAGCATAAAATACAAGTAATTTGGAACACTTAGGGAGCTCTGTCCTACAATTCTTCCCCTTTCTGCTTCTCTTGTTGCTAATGAAACAGCTGCTTTTTGGTTTCAGGCTTTAACTTATTTTTAGATTCCTTTTATGCTGGTGGCCCTTGGAAATGCATGAATTGCTGTTAAAGAAAAGCAGTGTCATTGCTGTGAGGCAAGAGGAAGGCCCGTAGGTGAAGTCATGTCTGGTAATGAGAGACTGTCTTACCTATTCACCTCCTCCCTTTATTTCTATCAGCAGCTCTGTTCCCTTGAGCACATGGTTGCACACCTCTTTGGCTTTTATTTAAGCACTACAATGGTGTCAGCCCCAGCCCTTCATTAGCACAGCCCAGCTCCCTCCTTTGAGGGGGCTGTTTTCTTCACACCCAGGGGGCTCCAGAACTCAGCGCATGGTCCTGTTCCCACTCCAGGAAGTGTGCTGGCCTGAAGTGGAAGGGGAGGTGGAAGAGCTTGGATTTCAAGGAGAGAAGCTGGAGAACAGTGCAGAAAATAAAGAGACTGCAGGAAAGCTGGAGAGGGACTTTTTACAAGGGCTTGTAGTAACAGGACAAGGGGAAGTGGTTTTAAACTGAAAGAGGGTAGATTTAGATTAGACATTAGGAGGAAATTATTTACCTTGAGGGTGGTGAGACACTGGCAAAGGTTACTCAGGGAAGCTGTGGTTGCCCCATCCCTGGAAGTGTTCAAGGCCAGGTTGGATGGGACTGTGAGCAACCTGGTCTAGTGGGAAGTGTCCCTGCCAATGGAAGGGGGTTGAAACAAGATGACCTTTAAGGACCCTTTCAACCCAAACCATTCTATGATTCTACGAAAACAGGGGGCTAGCAGAAGGTAGGATTTATTTGCTGGATGAGAAGTAAGACCCCGTTTCTGTGAGCTGCTTGGTTCTATTTGGGATGTCAGACTTTGTGCAGCAGGGTTTCACATAGAGGGATGTGGGTGGCAAGCAGAGATCATCATCTAAATAGTCAAGTTGCCCCAGTGACTGTAGCTGCCAGTAGGTACCAAATCTGGAATCACTGATTTGGTGTATGCTCAGATCTGACCAATGTGACCAAAGGTTGCTGTGGTTTTCAATGTGATATAATTAATTGCAGTAATTAATTAGTTATTTACTGCCTGCAATTAATTACTTCAGCACTAAACTAACTTAAGGAGCAGTTCTCCTGGGATTTACAGTTCACAGACTGAAGGCCCAGCTGTGTCTCAGCTGCCACTAATGAACATGCTGTGGCTAATGGAAGTGGTAAGGATCATACTTAGTGTCCTGGTTGCAGGACAGAGTTGCTGTCACTCCTGCCAACTTACTCCTTGCTTTAAAAACCCAAGCCAGGACATTCTGGTTGAGTAAGAAAAAAAAAAAATTAAAAATTATTGGCTTTTCTCCCTGGTTACTGAGTTTTAGCCTCCTGAAAAATGTTTGTGAGCTGATTGAACAATTTTATCCTTCCAGATAGACCTTTATTCTCGTTGCTGCAGCCCTTTCTCCTTGAGGCAGTAAAAAGAGGACTCCTGTTTGCTCTGCAGCCCTACACAAACACTCCAGTTCCCTGCAATCCAGTTATCTCCAGCATTTCTGCTAAATCCTGGCTAAAGACAAGGAGAACTCAACACATCAGGGTTTTATTTTCTTTCTATGGTTGAAAAATGTGCTTTGAATTCTGCTCCACAGAGAAGATCTAGCAACAGAATGGGAGTCTCTGGGCTGTAATGGCAGCTGCTCTGGCAGCTTCATACTAGGCAGGGCTAAGTTTGTACTCAGGACTTGACCAACGGTCTGAAACACTCTTGATTTTCTGTTGGCTTTGCATGGGTTCCTGCAGTGATGAAAAAGCTTTTTAGGTTGAACTTTTCAAGGCCTGTGTATGCTGTATTACATAGATATTGCAAATATCTGCTGAGAATTTCTCCTGTTTAGAATAAAACCACCTGTGACACCTGTGTGAGTATTTGCACTCTCATTTGCACACTAGCCAACAAAGTCCAGAAAGCCACACTTTGGATAAGGGGTTGGATGGCTGGGAAAAAGCAGCTTTCCTAAGTTTAGTAGTCTTAATTCCTACCTGCTTTTCCTACCCTCCTTCTCCATATTTTAAGAAAATATCAGGCATTTGCTTTCACCCCCCAATGCAGTTGAAAGTACACACGTGGAGTTAAAAAATAGTGGTGGCTGGATGGGATGAAAGGTCTAATAGAAGTGATTGATGGGAGCAGCTGGAGAGATAGTGAACTTGCCTGGAATTTTTTAAAATAAATAACAATGAAATAAAATACATGTTGTGCTTTCACAAGGGTGTGTTTGTCCCCGGCACAAAGTCTGCTTCATGTCTGTGTATAACATGCAGCAGAGACTCCTGTTTTTATAAATTAATCTAGGGTTTGGTGCCTTCTGAAGCTGACAGGGATGTGTGAGGAGAAATACTAATGATCTCTTTTTATTTAGCATTATCTGAGATCACTGCAGCCACTAAGGGACTTCACTGGCCTTTTGCCTGTGAGACCACTTTCTTAATTTCGTTAATCTGCATGTTTTGTGTAAATCAGCTCCTCTCAGGCTTCTCTACAGGCCACCAGCTGCCAGTTCATGTCAGAGCAGGGTTGGTTTTGTTCTGTTTTCCCTGGGCAACATCTGTGCATTTCAGTCAGCCCAAGAATGGAGGGGAACTGAAGGCAAGGGCAAAGGCAGGGTGATAACAGGGACTAACAAAAACCAAAAGCTGAATGAAAGGCACAAAGCACCCCTGAAGTGGAAGAGAATTGGAGGGACTGGCTGATGAGAGGAAGTGCCCCGGGGCTGGTGATTCCTCAGGGAGGGCAAAAGCAGGTTGTATACCAGCAGGAAAAGGGGTTGGTTCTTGTGCAGAGGCAGGGGTGAGCACCAAGTCACAGCACTCAGAGGCTGCTGCAAGGCATGGCTGGGGCACGGGGCTGAGCCAGGGGCCACTCATCCTCACATGGGCCAGAGAAGGGCCACTGGGGCTCCGTGGGTGACTGAGGCTGGGCTAAGACTGAGGTGAGAAGACAACCAAGCAGCAAACCAGGGCCATGTGTTGGCCCTGCTGAAGTGGAGAAGGAAAACTGAAGCAGCTTGTTCCAGCTGGACAGGATAATTGACTGACCTGAGAGTACCAAAGGGCTGGGACCAGGGGACTCAGCGTGGTGGCAAAGGACATCTCGTGGAATCTGGGGATGCAGGTGATAACCCTGTAAACAGGAAGAGATCAAAGCCACCTGACCTCAGGTGACCCACAGTGAAAATGAGTAAAAGCAGATGAGCAGCAAAAGTAAGGCACAAGAGCCTGAGAGCAGAGCCAGCTGCTGCTGGGGACCCTGAGCAACCCCAAATGCAGAATAGTCACCCCAGGGAGACAGGCTGGGTAAAGCTGACCTCTAGTAACCCCAGACTGAATTTTTTTTATAAAGTTCGCCTCTGGTAACCCCACATGCTAATTGTTGACCTCTAGTAACCCTAGATGCTAATTGATGACCTCTAGTAACCCCACATGCTAATTGATGACCTCTAGTAACCCCAGACTGAAATTTTGGGGTAAAGTTGACTTGTAGTAACCCCATATGCTAATTGATGACCTCTAGTAACCCCACATGCTAATTAATGACCTCTAGTAACCCCAGACTGAAATGTTGGGGTAAAGTTGATCTCTAGTAACCCCATATGCTAACTGATGACCTCTAGTAAACCCACATGCTAATTGATGAACTCCAGTAACCCCAGAAAGGAGAAATTTTGGGGCAAAGTTGACCTCTAGTAACCCCATATGCTAATTAATGACCTCTAGTAACCCCGCATGCTAATTGATGAACTCCAGTAACCCCATATGCTAATTGATGACCTCTAGTAACCCCAAGTAGAAATTTTGGGGCAAAGTTGACCTCTAGTAACCCCATATGCTAATTGATGACCTCTAGTAACCCCATATGCTAATTGATGACCTCTAGTAACCCCAAGTAGAAATTTTGGGGCAAAGTTGACCTCTAGTAACCCCATATGCTAATTGATGACCTCTAGTAACCCCAGAATGAAATTTTGGGCTAAAGTTGACCTCTAGTAACCCCATATGCTAATTGATGACCTCTAGTAATCCCAAGTAGAAATTTTGGGGCAAAGTTGACCTTTAGTAACCCCATATGCTAATTGATGACCTCTAGTAACCCCAGAATGAAATTTTGGGCTAAAGTTGACCTCTAGTAACCCCATATGCTAATTGATGACCTCTAGTAACCCCACATGCTAATTGATGACCTCTAGTAACCCCAAGTAGAAATTTTTGGGTAAAGTTAACCTCTAGTAACCCCATATGCTAATTGATGACCTCTAGTAACCCCAGAATGAAATCTTGGGGTAAAGTTGACCTCTAGTAACCCCACATGCTAATTGATGACCTCTAGTAACCCCACATGCTAATTCATGACCTCTAGTAACCCCATATGCTAATTGATGACCTCTAGTAACCCCATATGCTAATTGATGACCTTTAGTAACCCCAAGTAGAAATTTTGGGGCAAAGTTGACCTCTAGTAACCCCATATGCTAATTGATGACCTCTAGTAACCCCAAGTAGAAATTTTGGGGCAAAGTTGACCTCTAGTAACCCCATATGCTAATTGATGACCTCTAGTAACCCCAAGTAGAAATTTTGGGGTAAAGTTGACCTCTAGTAAACCCATATGCTAATTGATGACCTCTAGTAACCCCAGACTAAACTTTTGGGGTAAAGTTGACCTCTAGTAACCCCTCATGCTAATTGCTGACCTCTAGTAACCCCGCATGCTAATTGATGAACTCCAGTAACCCCATAAAGGAGAAATTTTGGGGCAAAGTTGACCTCTAGTAACCCCATATGCTAATTAATGACCTCTAGTAACCCCACATGCTAATTGATGAACTCCAGTAACCCCATATGCTAATTGATGACCTCTAGTAACCCCAGACTGAAATTTTGGGGTAAACTTGCCCTCTAGTAACCCCACATGCTAATTCATGACCTCTAGTAACCCCATATGCTAATTGCTGACCTCTAGTAACCCCACATGCTAATTCGTGACCTCCAGTAACCCCATATGCTAATTGATGACTTCTAGTAACCCCACATGCTAATTGATGACCTCTAGTAACCCCACATGCTAATTGATGACCTCTGGTAACCCCATATGCTAATTGATGACCTTTAGTAACCCCAAGTAGAAATTTTGGGGCAAAGTTGACCTCTAGTAACCCCATATGCTAATTGCTGACCTCTAGTAACCCCACATGCTAATTTATGACCTCTAGTAACCCCAAGTAGAAATTTTGGGGTAAAGTTAACCTCTAGTAACCCCATATGCTAATTGATGACCTCTAGTAACCCCAGACAGAAATCTTGGGGCAAAGTTGACCTCTAGTAACCCCATATGCTAATTGATGACCTCTAGTAACCCCAGACTGAAATTTTGGGGTGAAGTTGACCTCTAGTAACCCCATATGCTAATTGATGACCTCTAGTAACCCCACATACTAATTGATGACCTCTAGTAACCCCAAGTAGAAATTTTGGGGCAAAGTTGACCTCTAGTAACCCCACATGCTAATTGATGACCTCTAGTAACCCCAGACTGAAATTTTGGGGTGAAGTTGACCTCTAGTAACCCCATATGCTAATTGATGACCTCTAGTAACCCCACATACTAATTGATGACCTCTAGTAACCCCAGACTGAACTTTTGGGGTAAAGTTGACCTCTAGTAACCCCTCATGCTAATTGATGAACTCCAGTAACCCCATAAAGGAGAAATTTTGGGGCAAAGTTGACCTCTAGTAACCCCATATGCTAATTGATGACCTCTAGTAACCCCAGAATGAAATTTTGGGCTAAAGTTGACCTCTAGTAACCCCATATGCTAATTGATGACCTCTAGTAATCCCAAGTAGAAATTTTGGGGCAAAGTTGACCTTTAGTAACCCCATATGCTAATTGATGACCTCTAGTAACCCCAGAATGAAATTTTGGGCTAAAGTTGACCTCTAGTAACCCCATATGCTAATTGATGACCTCTAGTAACCCCACATGCTAATTGATGACCTCTAGTAACCCCAAGTAGAAATTTTGGGGCAAAGTTGACCTCTAGTAACCCCATATGCTAATTGATGACCTCTAGTAACCCCAGAATGAAATTTTGAGCTAAAGTTGACCTCTAGTAACCCCACATGCTAATTGATGACCTCTAGTAACCCCACATGCTAATTCATGACCTCTAGTAACCCCATATGCTAATTGATGACCTCTAGTAACCCCATATGCTAATTGATGACCTTTAGTAACCCCAAGTAGAAATTTTGGGGCAAAGTTGACCTCTAGTAACCCCATATGCTAATTGATGACCTCTAGTAACCCCAAGTAGAAATTTTGGGGCAAAGTTGACCTCTAGTAACCCCATATGCTAATTGATGACCTCTAGTAACCCCAAGTAGAAATTTTGGGGTAAAGTTGACCTCTAGTAAACCCATATGCTAATTGATGACCTCTAGTAACCCCAGACTAAACTTTTGGGGTAAAGTTGACCTCTAGTAACCCCTCATGCTAATTGCTGACCTCTAGTAACCCCGCATGCTAATTGATGAACTCCAGTAACCCCATAAAGGAGAAATTTTGGGGCAAAGTTGACCTCTAGTAACCCCATATGCTAATTAATGACCTCTAGTAACCCCACATGCTAATTGATGAACTCCAGTAACCCCATATGCTAATTGATGACCTCTAGTAACCCCAGACTGAAATTTTGGGGTAAACTTGCCCTCTAGTAACCCCACATGCGAATTGATGACCTCTAGTAACCCCACATGCTAATTCGTGACCTCTAGTAACCCCATATGCTAATTGATGACCTCTAGTAACCCCACATGCTAATTGATGACCTCTAGTAACCCCATATGCTAATTGATGACCTTTAGTAACCCCAAGTAGAAATTTTGGGGCAAAGTTGACCTCTAGTAACCCCATATGCTAATTGATGACCTCTAGTAACCCCGCATGCTAATTGATGACCTCTAGTAACCCCAGAATGAAATTTTGGGCTAAAGTTGACCTGTAGTAACCCCATATGCTAATTGCTGACCTCTAGTAACCCCACATGCTAATTTATGACCTCTAGTAACCCCAAGTAGAAATTTTGGGGTAAAGTTAACCTCTCGTAACCCCACATGCTAATTGATGACCTCTAGTAACCCCATATGCTAATTGATGACCTTTAGTAACCCCAAGTAGAAATTTTGGGGCAAAGTTGACCTCTAGTAACCCCATATGCTAATTGATGACCTCTAGTAACCCCACATGCTAATTGATGACCTCTAGTAACCCCATATGCTAATTAATGACCTCTAGTAACCCCACATGCTAATTGATGAACTCCAGTAACCCCATATGCTAATTGATGACCTCTAGTAACCCCAGACTGAAATTTTGGGGTAAAGTTGCCCTCTAGTAACCCCACATGCTAATTGATGACCTCTAGTAACCCCACATGCTAATTCATGACCTCTAGTAACCCCATATGCTAATTGATGACTTCTAGTAACCCCACATGCTAATTGATGACCTCTAGTAACCCCACATGCTAATTCATGACCTCTAGTAACCCCATATGCTAATTGATGACCTCTAGTAACCCCAAGTAGAAATTCTGGGGCAAAGTTGACCTCTAGTAACCCCATATGCTAATTGATGACCTCTAGTAACCCCACATGCTAATTGATGACCTCTAGTAACCCCAGAATGAACTTTTGGGGTAAAGTTGACCTCTAGTAACCCCTCATGCTAATTGATGACCTCTAGTAACCCCAGAATGAACTTTTGGGGTAAAGTTGACCTGTAGTAACCCCATATGCTAATTGCTGACCTCTAGTAACCCCACATGCTAATTGATGACCTCTAGTAACCCCAGAATGAACTTTTGGGGTAAAGTTGACCTCTAGTAACCCCTCATGCTAATTGATGACCTCTAGTAACCCCAGAATGAACTTTTGGGGTAAAGTTGACCTGTAGTAACCCCATATGCTAATTGCTGACCTCTAGTAACCCCATATGCTGATTGATGACCTCTAGTAACCCCAAGTAGAAATTTTGGGGTAAAGTTGACCTCTAGTAACCCCATATGCTAATTAATGACCTCTAGTGACCCCACATGCTAATTGATGACCTCTAGTAACCCCATATGCTAACTGATGACCTCTAGTAACCCCAGACTGAAATTTTGGTATAAAGTTGACCTCTAGTAACCTCACATGCTAATTGATGACCTTTAGTAACCCCACATGCTAATTAATGACCTCTAGTAACCCCAGACTGAAATTTTGGCGTAAAGTTGACCTCTAGTAACCCCATATGCTAATTGATGACCTCTAGTAACCCCGCATGCTAATTGATGACCTCTAGTAACCCCAAGTGGAAATTTTGGTGTAAAGTTGACCTCTAGTAACCCCACATGCTAATTGATGACCTCTAGTAACCCCCAGGTCCCTACACAATGTGTGGGTGTGATTTGGGGCTGAGCTCCCCACATGTCACAGCAGGAACCATCTGACCAGCTCTGCAGGGCAGGTCAGGCCAAGCCCTTTGCTGCCCAGATGTCCCCTCCGCTGCCCCCCCTGAGCCCTCAGTGTCCCCTCAAGTCCCTTCATGATCAGAAGTTCTTCAGGGCACCCACTGAGATCATCTTGGGCTGCCCGAGTACAGCAGGAGAGAGGGGTGAGTCCCATGGGCCTTCCCTGGCAGAAAGCAGAGTCTGATGCTGGGGAAGGTCAGTGACGAGAAGGGGCTTCAGCCCTTTATTTCAGGTGAGAAGCATGAGGGGTGGCTTGTTTTGCTGAGGGAGCCATCCTGAGGGAGACAGGAAGCACCTTCCATCATCCTCACAGCCCTACAGAGTCTGCAATGCAGAGCCTCCAGCTCTGAAGAACCCTGATGGCACCCAGCCCAGCTCCTTGTGCCTTGCCACCCTTCTTCTCTGGGCTCTTCTGAAAAAACACACTAAAAAGACAATCAATCAAAGAAAAAAGGACAAAATAACAAGACAAAAAAACCCCAACAAACCCAAAATAGTGAGGAGACTGGACGGGGAAAAAAGACCATAATGTAAATTATTCCAAGGGCTGGAAGAATATTGGCTGCAGGGAAGAAAATTGGGCCATGCCAAGTCCAGATGTTGAGTTCCAGGTGCCCAGGAGCTGAGCAGCACTGACCAAAGCCAAAGGAGCTCTCTTGCCAACTTTTCCCTCCCTGCTTTCTTTGTGTGCCACATCCTGCTGGAGTTACTGAGAGCATGGAGCCAGCAACACTCTGAAGGCCAGGATGACCCAGCTTCCATCCAGGTACCAGTACACAGATGGAGATACTTCCATTTTTTGTTAACCTGTTGAAAAACCAGAGCAGGACCATAAGCACCCAGCAAAGCCCCAGGGGTTGCATGTGGGGCAGGGGAGCTGGGGCAGCACAGGGCAAAGCACCACCCCACACCATCCACAAGCACAAAGGAGGCACAACCTTACCAAAGACAGTCATCAATGTTGCAGAACTTTTCAGATGTCTCTTAGAAGATGTGGAGGCCCAGAAGTGGCGGTGTGGTTGGCTGTGCCTTGCAGAGAAACATTCCACAGGGCAGCTCCTGCTCCCTCCAAACTGATGGCAAAGCACTTCCAGGCACTGCTGCAACCACTATGTGACCATTTCATAAACCACCACTAGCCTCCAGTTTCAGCTTTGGTCCCCACTGTGTTTAACATGGCTCACTCTGTGTTCCATGGGCTTGCTCAGCCTGTCAGGAAATAAATAAATAAATTAAATTATTCTGGTGTGACTCCAACAAAATGAGTGGTCAGAGAAGAGCATCAGATGGTGTCTGTGAACTTTATGAATCTGCCAAAAACTTCTTCAAAATGCCATATGCAGGGGAGCAAGATACACAGAATCACAGAATGGTTTGGGTTGAAAGGGACATTAAAGATCACCTGGATCCAACCCCTCAGCATTGGCAGGGACACCTCTCACTAGACCAGGTTGCTCAGAGCCCCATCCAACCTGCCCTTGAACACTTCCAGGGATGGGACCTCCACAAATTCTGTGGGCAACGTGTGCCACTGTCTCACCACCTTCATAGTGAAGAATTTCCTCCTAATGTGTAATCTCAATCTCCCCTCTTCAAGTTTTAATCCATTACATCTTGTCCCCTCACTACTTGTAAAAAGCCCCTCCCCAGCTTTTCTGTAGCCCCTTCAGGCACTGGAAGGCCACTATAAGGTCTCCCAGGAGCCTTCTCTTCTCCAGGCTGAAGAGCCCCAACTCTCTCAGCCTGTCTTCATAGGAGAGGTGCTCCAGCCCTCTAATCATCTTGGTGGCTTTACCAGCTCCTCAGGAAAGCCCTGGGCAAGCAGGGCAACACCAGTGCTGTTGGTCTGATTGATTGAAAATGTTGCTTGGGCCTTTTATTTAAATGTTTTAGTTACAGAGCAGACTGCTTTTCATTATCATTTTAAACAGACATTACCACTGCAGTTAATAACTTTCCTGGTATTTTTCCCCTCCAGCAACTTCTATTATTTATCCTTAAATTATAAATGCTCTGCTTTTCTCTGGCATCTTATTCATATGTTGTGGGGTTTGGGGTTTTTTTTCTGCTAGAACTCGATAAAAAAAACATCTAGGAGATCCATGTACTTGTGAGAGAAAAAAAGCAATGGAACTGAGAGTGAACACCTACCTGATCAGCAGGAGATCAGCAGGGATGCTCAGCTCCCAGCAACCTGCCTGTCTGCTGGAATGTTGCTGGAAAATCCAGGCAGTTGTGTTACCTTCCCACTGGTGCCTCGAGTCAGGTCACATCTGTGTGTGCAGGTGTCTGTGCTGGGGCGAGGGGCACTACCTGAGATGTTGCAGTTGGAGAACCCTTTCCAGCAGCGTAAGTTTCTTGTTGGAATAACAAGAGGCCTGGCTGCTTGGAATAACAAGCAGCCAGGGATGAATGTCACTTTGAACTGCCCCATTGACTCACAAACACCACACAGCAGGACAGTCCTTTGCCTTCTGGAACTGAGCAGCTCTGCTCTGGCCAGGCCTGTACCTACCTGAGCTGGAAATGCAATGAGAAGACAACAGATCACCCTGAACATAATATATTCCCTGCTGATGGGCATTTATTCAACAGCTAAAGCCAAGCAGGTGATGTGACCTACATATTCTGGTTACAGATTCTTCATCTTATTAAAATGTACTGTTTTGGCAATCCCAGCTGCTCCTTAGGGATGCTGAGCTTGGTCTCTGTTGATACCTCAGCTTCAGGAGCTGGGGCCTAAAATTAATTCCTCAGATAAAACCCTATGGAAGTTGCAAGGCTGATGGGAGATGTCTGGAAAGAAGCAGTGGTGGAAGATACACTGAAAAGCAAATTCAGTGGGGAAGCTGTAGCTGCTTAACCTTGAGAAAGGAAGAGCATTCCTTGAAGAAGAAGAGTGCAGCTCTCTCTCTTATTTAAACTGACTTAAGGGCTGATATTCAAAGCAGATTTTTTCTCCTGTGGAGCAAGTACCTGCATCAGAAAGAAGTGCAGAAGAGCTGATAACAGCTGGTTCCCTTCCTTGCTATGGCCTCGACCCCAAAGGCTGCCCTGGCCTCTGCTGCCTGGTAAAAGATCCCAAAGGATGAGAACTGGTGATGATGACTCCGTAAAATAAACAACACCCACCTCCCTCTCCTGCCTGGTTATGAGTTCAGAAGAATTTCCTTATGGATGTGGGATGCCTTTCAGATCTACCAGGAGTATTTTAATATGTGGAAAACTCAGTCACACCATGGCATCTCCAACTCCAAAACCAGCTACTTCTTTTCTTCTCTGACACTTCTGCATCAGTAAAGCAACTACTGAACCTTTGACATTTATTTAGAGCAACAAAACTTGTTGGGATTCAGAAGTTATTAAATGATAAAGGGCTAAACAGAATTCATTTCACTAAGTAAGGTCCAAACAAGATACCAGCAGCTAAAAATGCAAACATCAAAGAGAGAAGATTAGAAACAACTGAATGATATAAAAAAACATTGAAGCATCAGTTTTGGAGTAGAAAAGCTTTCTGACAAAAAGAAGGTATAATAGAGCTGATTCCTGGAGGAAATGCTGGCAGCCCGTTGATGGAGCAATCAAACTTATGGAACCATTAGAAGTTTAATGGAAGACAGAAGAAATATTCAGTGAAAGTCATGGAAGAAGTGCATGCCATTTCTAACTTCTGTTAGTGCTGGGTGCTGAGGGACTATGAGTTCTGAGCAAGCTATAATTGGAAAGCAATACAGGCCTCAGATGTTATTCCTATTTCAGCTGTTTCTAAGGACACTTTTAATTGGCATTATTCAAATACAAACTCCCCCAGATGTGAGTAACAACACAATCCTCAGCTACCTCCTAAATTATTTCAAGTTTCTCAGTGACAGATGATTTTAGTATAAGCTAGTTATCTCCTGTTGGCCATTTAAAATAATAAGAGAGCAACTTCGGTAGATTCTGAGCTGAGCCTTCTTGAAACTGGTTTGCAGTGAAAAAGAGAGAGGAGTAGCTCAGGAAGGGAATCAGCAACAGAAAGACTGTTGGAGGGGAAAGATTCAATGTGTTCAGAAGACTCTGAGCACTGAGATATATGTATAGATGTGGATATATGTATGTGTGTGTGTGTGTATACATAAACACCTCAGGAGGGAATGAAGAACCACCTTCAGGACTGGCAGTCTGGCCAGAGAAGTGGGATGCAGGTCTTTGTATCCCTCTCACATTTGAACCAGAACACTCTCGTGGCTGAACACCATTCATCAAGGTTGCCTGACTCTTATCACCAGTTTCTACACTTAATCAAAATACAACATTCTTTCATTAGTCACTTGCATCAAAAGGATAATACTTCTTAAAACAAATTCCTTCTTTTCCAGAGAGCTAGCTCTTAGACAACTCCTAATACAACTGCTCAGGATGCAGTGACTTTGAGCAATGACTTTCTCTTATCGTGTATTTGTGAAGCAAAATTGTTTCCTGATGTAAATTAATAGCAGTGCTTGTAGGAAGCACAAAACCCCATGCATGTATGTTGCTATGAAATATGCTAGCAAAGCATTTATTTTATTAAGCTACAAAAGACCCTGCAAGATGCATTGAATGTCTAGCAGCAAGGTAAGGAAGGGGGGGGGGGGGGGGGATAAGCCTGTCTCCTCATCAGCTCAGGAGAAAAAACAACCCTGTCTCCTAATCAGTTCACAAAGTTTAACAATATTGAAATTTTGCAGATTCCTGGCATGTACCATCTCTCAGAGAGCTGCTGCAGAGGAAACAACGTGTGAGGCAGGTAAGGCTGTGTTCTGATTCGTACCCCATTGGAATTTATTAAGAGATTGGTTGACATTTCCTAATTAGCTGAAAATAGACATGCACTGGATAGCAGCAGTGTGCATGGTACAAGCTCCAAGCAGTGTGCACCCCTGAAGGACATGTGCCTATTCATGTTTTCAGTAGAAATCCAAACCTCTAACAGCTTCAAATGAAGGCCTGTTTTGTGGCTTTACTGGTGGCAAAGTTCTTCCACTTTCAAAGCAGGCTATGAAATTTCTGACAGAGAGGAATGGGTGTCGTCAGACCTGCTGGAGCCATCAAGGCAAGCTGAAGGCCATACTTCTGCTTTGGGCATTTATCCACACAACATGGTCACAAGGACCAAAATGCAGTTCTTTTCCCTCCCTCTGTTTTTCCCTTCACTGTGGGATTAAGCCACCTTCTGAACACCTTTTATTCTAAAAAGGATCTCTCAAGCAACCTGAAAACCAGCCAGTCACCTGCAGGACTTGATGCTTAGTATTTATAGCCCAGTTTGGGAGTAGAGGTGATACATCCTTCTACAGGTTGGAAAAACAAGCCTCATTCATGTGAAAAAACGTACAGCCCTTGCATTAGGTTTTGGCAGGATTTTAAGGGAATCTCTGAATTTCTAAATAAATTTCAGAAAAGAATGTTTTCAGCATTTAGTTCATATAGACTTCAAACTGCCTGAGCTTCAAACTGCCACAGGAGCTGCATCCTCCATGAATGACATGCCTCTGCCTTCCTTTTTACAGGAAGGCTTCAAAACTTGAGGAAACCCAGGCTGGTTTTCCTTCCCTTTTTCCCTTCCCCAGTGATGTCCCTTTGCTCTAGCCTTATTAGCTCCCCTTAATGGCTCCTACAGAAAGAATGGGAATTTGGTTATGATGTTTCACACAGAGCAAGGACCATGAAGCAGCATCATTCATCCCACTACAGCCCAGCACCTCACAATCAAAACCACAAGGGGAATCTGAAAAGCCCAAATTTTGGCTCCAGATTAAAATAATGTTTGAAATTTCAAGGAAATTAGGCCTCAACTTTAGATGAGGCAATCATTACATGCAAATGTTGGGGTTTTTTTTTTTGCTCCAGATCTAAGCATCTCTAAAACACCTGAAGTTTAAGGCATGCTTCTAATAACTCCTGCATTGTAAATGTAAGGGATTACAAAACAATGTGAGTAATAAGCCTCTATCAAACAGGTGTTTATTCTCCGTATTCTTCTCACTGTAATGAGGCACAATATTCTTATAACCAAGGTCAGCTCTTTAATTCAGTGGTGTCAAGTGCCTTAGAAATGCTGCTAACAAGGCACATTTATCAATAAAAACCAGCCATTTGTATTGAGCCCTTTTTACAGGAGATAACCCTGTTAGCACACAGAATGAAGTCCAAGTTACCAAGGTGGCAATGATGTCTGTATTCATGTCCTGCACTCACTGAAAAGCTCACCACATTCCCACTTCATCACCTTCAAAATAAACTGAATTTCACAAATTCGATTGAAACCCATGAGCAATTAAAAAAACCCCAAACAACACAACAACAACAAAAAAACCAAACCAAACCTGTGAGTCAAACACCGTTATCACTGGATTAGAAAATGAGACCTGAAATATCATCATGGATTTGGTAACATAGCAAAAAAATGGGCCTGTAATTGACACAGGATAGATAGCTGGAAAGGAAAATAATGAAGTTGCTCAGGGTGAATTTGAAGCAGCAAAGTCTTTTAACTAAAGACAAAATAATTGGAAAGTTTTAGTTAAGAAATAATAGGAAAATAAAGAGTACCATAAAAATAGCTTGTGTAGGCTTAGATAAAAAAATAGAGCAATTGAGTCTTGAAGACATTGGCAGTGATTGGAAAAGTAGAGACAGAAAATTACAGAAAATGTCAAAATGTTATGCATAGATGCCACCCTCTTTTAAATCATCAGCTTCTAAGGAAAGTTCAGGAAGTAAGGTATGAGTTGGAAAAGGGGGTGAAGAAATGTGACTGCACCATTGCAGAGATGATCTTCCTGTAAGGAAGAGCAAACCTCCTCTGGACTGAGGCTTTCCTGCATGTGCAGCTTTTGTAGCCAAAATGTGATGGCTGTGTAGGGACAGCTCAGGGGAGCTGCTGAGCTGGGTACAGGCTATGGTAGTTCTCTGCAGCCCTCAGCTGAAACTGCTCTCTCAAGTGAGTTTCCTAACATTCAGAAGAAATGGGTACAGCACTACATTTTTTTCTGGACAAGTTTCTAAGAAAGCAAGAGTACCCCTCTTGGGCAATATGTGGCATCTCTAAGCTTGTTACCAGGATCTGTAGGTTTCATTCACTCTGTCATCACCACTGTTTTGGTTATCACATCTCATCCTGTCAGCCTGCTAAATCCTGGAAACAGACTAGGTAAGAGAAACAGAACCACGTAAGCAAAATATTCTTCTGGATTCTGCGACCATTTTTGCAAACAGTTCACAGGGGTTTCAATACTGTTTCTGGGTGCCCTTCACCAGTGGGATCAAAGAGGCCTGGAGCTGTAGCTCTGCCCTGAACCTGCCCCCTCACAGTCCCTTGGGAAAGGTGCACGAGCTACATCTTCATTTTTTCAGTCCTGCTAGGAGTGGCGTGTATGTGCATGCAAGGGAAGATATCAGAGCTCTGACTTCAGAAGAATAAAGCAGGTAAAGCTTCCACAGGCTGCTGTTGTGCCACAAACTATATCAGAGAACAGAAAAGCCTCCCCCTCTGCTGTCACATCCCTTGTGCCCCTTTACAAAGGCAATCTACAAACTGGAAGAACATAAAGGGCAACATTTAGAAGACTGTAGTAGTGTTGGCACATTATGAGTGATAAGAAGCAGTACGTCTAACCTCTTCATAAAATACAGTTACAGCAGTAACATCTTTTTAATCAGCTAATCCCACTGTTGCTGATTTTCTGCACATTGTCCAGTCTTTGCCTGGATTTTTCCTGTGCTTCAAATTTTATTTGCTATGAATTGGTGCAGACGCACTTGCAGAGGGATTTTTCATCAGTATATGCTGTTAAATCACAACTAAAAAGTTGTCAGGAGTGCTAAACTCTTTTTAATAGATGATTCTTTCATAAAAGGCACATTTAAAACCCTCAGCAATACCCATGACTAAATATATCTCATACACATATATAAAAGAAATATCCTTTTCTGCAAAAGTTAGGGAAGATCTCAGATAAAAGATTCCAAACCTTTAGCTTGATAATATGCAGATGTATCCGCATCTGACAGTATCTGTTCATTTGGTGTTAAAATTGATTGAAGATGGTTACTAATAACCACATCATTTGCTCCTCCTCTCCACTCTTCTAAATATCCTTTAAGCCTTTAATGTAAGATTCTTCCTTTGCTATTTCTACCCCAAGGTTAAAGCATTTTATTTCCACCCAGCAGCTGAAAATGGAGCTTTGAAATAGGCACTGGTGGTTACAAGGCTTGCAGCAAGGTTGGATGAACAATTAAGATAATAGTGGGACTATCCAGCTGAAAAATCATTTAGATAATGATTGCTGTCTTGGAACATTGTATGAGGTATGGAATAAAAGGAAACTCAAACAAAATTCCCTTTGAATAGATGTTTGGCATGGCTGAGTGCTGCTGCAGCAGCATATCTGAATGATAAAGGATGTTCACTAAGACAAAAGCAGTATCCTTTGCTAGAGGATTTAATTTGTTGCATGTTTGTTTGGCTTTTCCCCTCCAGATCTGTATTTCAAATGCAAAGTGTTGCTTTCTTGGATGCTCAGGTATTATTTGAAAGGATACGGTCCAAAAGAAGAGAGAAAAAGAAAAGAAAAAAATTGCTTTTACCTTTGCTGTGCTAGAGCACAGAGGTAGAAACAAACTGCAGAGAGGATGTACTTGGGAAGTCTGTAGAGGAGGAACCAATCTTTGTGTTGATTTTCTCCAAGGTAACAAATAATGGCTTAAGGCAGAAGGAATATGGGCTATAATCTGTGTTTGATTACTTGGTTATCTGGGCATACAGAATTCCTGGGGCAGGTACAACATTATTGCATCCCCTGACTTGAATTTGCTAATCCAGTATTTTTACAATCTCTGAGAAGCAGGACTCCAGACACATTAACAACACCTTTTTCTCAGGGAGCCAGATTGCAACCTTTGTGTTTCACTTACTCAGAGCTGCCGTGAGGTGTCAAGGTCAAGAACGCATTGGGATCCTTAAGGGTTTGTTACTGTGGCACCACCTTTTGCAGCCCAACAATTTTCTCAATTACATTTGTGAATTTTTTTATTCCTTGGAATAAGTTTGGACCTATACTCTTTATTGGACTCTCTTAATTTGTCATTTGGTTTTGGATTTTTTTAGTAAGAGTTTACTAATCAAAATTCAGGAGTATGCTTGTTAATAGATTTAAATTTCTTATGCTTTAAAGATCTGCTATTTCGAGCCGGAGGGGAAAAAAAACAAAACACACCACATTGCTTTGCTTCAGCCTCCAGGAAAACCAAGCCTTCCCTTCCACTAACCTTAATGAGGCAGCAGTCTATCCCCAAAGCCCAAATGACATTTTTCTGAAATAGTTCAGGCAGAATATATTGAACATGCATCCCTTGCAATGTAGTTGCTAACAAAAGTAAATATTTCAAATGACCTTTGCCAGGCCCTGTGTTTACCAGGGGTATTAATTAAACTTCCATACAAAAAAGTCCACAAGGATTTCATGAGAGCCAGGAATAACATCCCTCTGAAGTACCTGGCCTATTTTAGGTGTCATTTAACTGACAGTACAACCTATTTCTGACCTGTCACCCTTTTTCATTAGTCAATATAAAACCTCAGTATTTTTGGCTTAAAACTCTAGACAGAATTATAGACCTCTAGTTTAGCAGTAGCAATTTTCTGTTTCACTCAGCATGACACAAACCATCAGATGCTTTGAAGGTGCCTAGATACCTGCTTTGGCTGGCTGATATTGTGTTCTTTGTGGTCCTAGGCAAGATTAAAAGAAAAAAAAAACACTTATACCAAATGATACAGCTATCAAGCTGAGATTGATTTTTCAACAGTTTTGTAAGTACAACGTTTAGTACTTGTCTATAAGCTTATGATTTTGGATGAGAGGTAAAGCTTACATGCCTGAAAACATGCAATCCTTTTGGATGAGAGAGGTGTATTCTTTTATTCTACACAACAGTAACTTAACCTGTAAACTCAGCATTCTACCTTGACTATTGCAGTAGCCTTGAAGGAGGAGAAAACAGTGGCTGCTAGTTTGGGGTCCTTGCCTATCAGGTCAGAGTACATTAAAATGTCCTTTTCTGTCCTTTGGGAGTGGCCTGACTGAGAGATGGCAAAGTAAAGAAAGACAAATTGAGTGAAATTTCTCTCTAGGGGCAGTTAAACATATGCAGCACAATAGAATCATAGAATCATAGAATGGTTTGGGTTGGAAGGGACCTTAAAGACCACTTAGATCTAACCCCCCTGCATGGGCAGGGATGCCTCCCACTAGATCAGAGCCCCATCCAACCTGCCCTTGAACCCTTTCAGGGATGGGGCTTCCACAGCTTCCCTGGGTGATATGCTCCTTCATGCCTTCCACTGAGGAGCTTTCCTTATCCAGACCAGAGACTGTCACTGCAGCCATGACACTTTGTGTTAGCTGAAGCTCCATCCTGGGAGACTCACAAACAAGGTGGCTTTGCCACCTGCATGTGGCCCCAGGTCACACTGGTTTAAAAAAATTGCATGTACATGTTTGTCTGCAAAGTCTGGGAATTTAATACACAGAGAAGTGTACATCTGTTATTACTGCAGTCTTAAATGAGATCTGACTTTGGAAGCACCTTGTCCCCCTGGACTTTATATAGAAATTTCTGGAAGAAGAGAGGATGATTCTGTATAAACTTCATTAGGATTTCTATTTAATTCTGTATTCCCCAAAAAGTTCTAAATTGACAACAGACTGGAGCAGATAGCAAGCTGAACACTTCATCTAATTCATTAAGCCAATGTTTTACATTTTGATTTGAAAAGGAGTGTAAAAGTACACTAAAATTGGATATAAAGAAAACAGAAGGTGAAAACAAAAGCTTAGAGAGATAGATAAGCTACTCTGAGATAGGAAGAAATGCAAATCTCCCACTAATACAATGGAAAGGAAAACATTCTGGAGAATTTAAACTATGAACTGAACATCATTTCTTTTGTTATCACTCTCAATAAGCAGAGAGGTTTTTGCTTTTTCTCTCCCTTCATGTATTTATGGAATAATCTCTGTGGCAATTTAAAGATACTTCTATGTTCTTCCAAGAAGTCTGAATCATTGACCTCCTTATAATTATCCATTTTATAAGAGAGAAGTAGATTGAATCAGACCTCCAGAGCAGGGAGGGACAAATGGAGTTATCTTCTAAAATGATGCCTTGTTGAATCATGTTGCAATGAAATGATGATTAACATAGCAAAGAGGAGGTATTTGTGTATAGGGACCAGTATTACACATAAACATAACTAACTCACTGTATTTTATTTTGATCATAACTAGATTAAAAATGTTCTGCTGGATGACAGCTTGGATCCAATAAGGAGATAATTTGGGATAGGTGCTAATGTCTTGTCAAAGTTACAGAGATTCTTTTGAAGAAGACATCTGGTTTAAGTGCTCAATGCCAACTGAATCCTTATAACCAAAGGCAATAATTGCTTGCTGCTGATGTGTATCCATGAATAATTGAAGGACTTGCCTTTCTTTATCCTTACTTTGGCTCCTGGGATTGAAAGGGACATAGGCTTTGCATTTATTAAATAGATCTAACCTTTTTTTAAAAAAAATGTAATTTCCATTTTTATTGCATTTCTGTTCTCATTGATGTCAACATTCTTTCCCTATGGTTACACACAGAGCTGTGTAACAGCACCAAACAAAAAGGTGCCTGAAAGCATGTCTTCATTCTGGTGCTTGCATTTCTTTAAGAAACACATCTTGGTGGGTTTTCAGGGGAATCTAGGTCTGAAATATCTATAGAAGAGCTCTTCAAATGACAAAAAAGGTATTTACAGCAAATCATGCTAGTCAGTAGGGTTTCCTTTCCTTCTAAAAGAAAAAAGTCCTCATAACAAGCCCTTGTGGTAAATCTCACAGTAATTTTCTAAGTCAAGAAACTGCAATTACGACAAGAAGTTAAGCTTCCTTTTCTTTATGCAGACTTCGAATGTGCCACAGGCAGGCAAACTGACGTTTTCCCTGTGTTTATTAAATCCAATGGCCAAACAGGTATGCTTATGCTTGAGAAACATCCTTATCAAAACCTCTGCATGTGAATTTCAAAGGAGCATTTTACCTTATCAGTCGAGCAACACAGTCATTTTCGTATTCAAGATAAAAGAAAGAGCCGGAAGATAATTTTATTTACAAACAGAACCTCACACAAGTGTGTATATATCTATATTTATGCAACATACAGGAATGGTATCTTTTATATCTGTTCAAGCTCAGACAAGGCTTTAACAGGTAGTCTTCCTGGCATGCCTACAGCAACTATAAATGCCAACAGTGGAAGGAATTTTAGCCTTTTCTAAGCACTCAGTGCTCAACAAATTGCTACTTATTTAGGACTTGCTCCTGCAGTCAAAGGCATCAGGATGAATAACATGAGATTAATTATACTCTTGAAAAAAATATGGCAACTGCTATATACTTCAGCTGTTGACCATTGCTAAATGCAATTAAATTGGCTACATGAATGCAGCATGCAAAATTTATATGTCCTTACAGTTAAGAATATTCTATGCATTCTTTAAAGAACAGCCATTCAGAATGAAAGATTAATTTTCCAGGACTAGAAAATAGCTGATTATGCCAGCATATATTTATATACTCCTTTTGAGCAATAATTACTGAAAAGTTTCACACTTCAATGTTGAAACTTTAGTGTATTTTTGCAAGTACTCAACCCTCCCATAGAAATACAGGAAAGAAAAAGCTCTAAAGTATAAATGTATTAAAACTGAAAAAAAACAGGTTTTTATCTCCAACTCATCCCATCTTTTCATCTTCTAAATCATCAGCTCCACATATAAGGAACAGATACACAATTCCTAGTTAAAAAGGGATGAAACAGGGTTTTCCTCTGCTGATAGGCAATTTGCAGGTGAAAAGAGAAGTTACTTCACTGGCTCTGGGTGTTGCAGTAAGTTTCCAGTGGCTACTTCGTTAAATACTCAGTAATTTCTAAAGGGGACATTCAAAAGGCCTTCTGCCCTCTGCTCAAAATTCTGATATCAAAGATATCAAAGTATCAGATGAGTATTGTGGTATGTGGGTACAGGGGTAACATTGGCTTCTCTCTCATTTTTGAGGGGGAGTGGGAGCAACTTAAGACACCTAACTGCATGCAAGAGAGGAATCCAAGACACTGAAATTGCTCAGGCACAGAAACAGATACTGAGGAATAACAGAAAAATTAAGGGTTCATACTCCTGATCAGAGAGAGGTATAAGGGCATGAAGAAGCAGTAAAATATCTTGCATTCACCACATTTGTCAGAGGAAAAGGACACGCACCTGGAAGTTTATCGCAACACCATCTGCTTTAGTGCATTGGCAGCAAGTTACCTCCCAGTAACTCCTTATATCTCATAGAATCATGGAATGTTTTGGTTGGAAAAGACATTAAGATCAAGTCTAGCCATTAACCCAGCACTGCCAAGTCCATCACTAAATCATGTCCCTCAGCACCACATCTACACGTCTTTGAAATACCTCCAGGGATGGTGACTCCACCACTACCCTGGGCAGCCTGTTCCAGTGCTTGACAACCCCTTCAGTAAATAAATTTTCCCCAAAATCCAACCTAAACCTCCCCTCGCATCTCAAATCCTTACTTACTTTCCTTGGTAGGATTTAAGCCACAGCCCCTCCTTAAGACCTTTAAAGGCTATCTCAGATATCTATCTACTCAGTCCAAGTGAGGTTTTTTTTTTATCATGCACACTGGTCCTACAAGTACAAGTTTCTTCTTGCTTTGTATAGGAGAGCCCAGGTCCCTTACACAGAGCTATGCTCTTGGGGCAGAGCCCTCCTGAGCAGCCTTCAGTGCCTTCCCTGCTTTGGAAGTAGTTCATGGAGATACTGAGAGTCTCTGTCACACAAACCCCAGCCTATTCTCCTTCTGCACACATTTCCTTCTGCAAATACATTTGGCTACCTGCTTGTAAAATGCCAAGTTTAAACACAGTCCATTAACAAAAGTAGCAAACAATATTTTTTGATGGAGCTTCTTTTGATCTGGGCTACTGCCTTGCCTTGCAGATCTGGAGCCTATTGATAAGAGCAGTCTGTCCTTGGGCTTAAAACTGAAGACATTTTTGTTAATGCTGTTAATCTCATTAGATATCTGCCCAGAAGTTTTTTCTACAGCAAAATGAGTCGGAGAGTCGAATGGTTATGGATTTTTTGTTAACTTCTGAGACTTTCCCCCCAGTTTTGGCACATTCACAGCTACCAAAATGAAAGAGTTTATACTCTGCAAAACCCTGTAAGCCCAGCATAACTCAGGACATAAGGCAATTCCAACTGATTCAATAACGTGAAGGCTACTTTCAATTTGTTCAAATGGTGCAGAGACTGCTTTCTAGAGAAGAATAGCTTGACAATTTAGGTTATTTCAATGGATTGTTCACATACAACTAAGTTGCCACCATCTGTTCCACCTTACAATTAGAAGTGCAAGCAAGAACTGTTCACAGTTTCAGTTGGGGTAGATTCCTTTTCCTGCACAGTACAAACAATACATTTGTTTTCTGGTGGGGGTATGTGGACTCAAACTGGAAAAATGTTCCTCTTCTGATACTACAAATTCTTTGAGAAGACCACAGTCACTTTTAGATTATATTGTGGTGTTTTTGATAAGTACCAGATAAAGTACAATGTGTATAAAGGATGTTTGAGAGCATCAGTCCCCTGTCACACTCTTCTCTATGTTCCTTTCTCCATTTGTGTGCTTGATACATCACAAAATGCACTAGCGAGGAAAAAAGCTGTAATGCAGAAAGCCTCAAAGGGGACACTGTGATGTATTCCCCTTGCCCTTTCTGATACTATGAAATAAATAAAATAATAAATTAAAAAAAAATACCTCACCATGCTGAGAATCCAAATAATGCTCATTCTGTTTCTGGGACTACTGTTGTTTAAAGAATTAACTTCAAAGCACCAGTCCAAGCAGATCTCACCCACTTTGTAACCAAGGAAGCTGTTGTATGAGCACAATCAACATCTGTGCAAATTGATACAGTTTCTTCTCTATAGGAGCTTCTCTTTCAGACCCTTTTACAAACTCAAAATGAGCTGTCACAAGGAAGCCCAAGAGGATTTTCCTGTTTGTATATTTTTCTTTTTTTCATTGCCAATGTGCAGTATTAACCTCTGGCTCACTCTGCTTGCAAAAGGCAGCCTTGCAAAATGACTGGCATCAGTCACCCAGTAGTTACACGTCCTGAAGTGTCAATATTCAACTGTTAATTACTTGCTACTGGTGGAATTTGCCCTGACAATATTTCAGCAAAAGAAACTTCTGTTTCAACATTCTCCACAATCGTTTTTTCATGACTTATTAAGACCAGAGCAATGAAGTCTGTCTTTGTTTCTTCACCCAAAGATTTCCTTGGAGACAGCAAGGTGATGGGTAGTAGGAGACAAAGTCTCTCATCCGTAGGACTCTAGTTTGAATTCAGAAAGGAATTCTGCTAATCAGAAATGTATTATTTTCCATTACTAGATTTGAGTCTGTTTTGCAGTGCACAGACATTTCTAGGTTTTTTTGTAAAAAAAAAAAAAAAACAAACAAAAAAACCCCAAACCAAACAAAACAAAACCAACCAAAAAACCACTGCAATTGCTGTCTATCCTAAGCAGCTTACCTATGCTAGGCTACAGAATTCACAACCTGGCCAGCATTACAGGTTATAGACAAAGCAAAGTTTGGGAGGGCCCTTTCCCTGTTAGACTTCACCTTATTTCTAGAGGGTAATAATTACAGCTGGTGAACAAAGAGAATAGGCATCAACAGAATAGTTTTTGGTGATACAAACTGTGACATTCTGTGGCAGTTTTCATTGAACATGACAGAACTTTCATTGGGGAAAACAGTATTTTAATTCATGCAGCTTTTTCTATGTGTCCCCTTTAAAGTCCTTTCTTTGATACTGGGGAGGGGACACACAACATTATCTAGACCTGTTTAAAAATAGTAGTAGAGTTATAAGTTACTTGGAGTGGTAAACCAAACCATCTCACATTATCCCACTGGACATCTCACACATCTGGTGAAATCAGAGACATCCCTGCATAGTCCTACTGATTCCTGGAGCAAACAAGCTCTACTTAGCTCTCTGGAGTCCTTAACATATAAGGACACTTGAGTCTCCTGCAGTAGAACATAGAAGTCTTACACTAATGATGAAAATTATCATAGGATTCTGAAAGAGCTACAGGATGGATTAATTAATGAATTAGCCTTTCTGGCAGTTATGTGGAATAGATAAGTACTATTAATCCTACATTAGACAGAGATAAGTAGGAGGGACAAATTTCCATGGCTAAGCTCCTGAAAGTCTGTATTTCATAGCGAGGACTTGATTTGCAGAGCAACTGGTTACACACAAAGCTCCTGAAGTCATTTAGGTGCTGCATGAGGTTGGTATTTCTGCACACTATCTGGCCCAAAGCTAGACAGTTATTTAAAGAGTCGAGGCCATTTCTTAAAAATTCAGCAAGGTGCCTTGCCTCAAACAAAACAGAAAACACCTCTCCTCATTAGTTTTTAAACCAATAAAATCTAAATAAATTAAAAGAGGTACAGATTATTTAAGGCATATTCTAGAATCTTGAACATGTGTGTAAATGGATGTGGATGGAAAGGGAGTTATAATCAGATTTTTGTGACTATTATAGACACAAGACCTAGGTGACAATGGATATTCTTCTACTACAAACAGCACAAACATTTCTTGGATGATCACAATTAAACCTTATTCCTTGTTGGGCATATTATCTGATGTCCATTAGGACAGCAGTACCACAGCTGCTCAAGGGCCCTGTGGAAAGAATTTTCTCATTTGCTCATGAAACTCCTGAGACCTATTACAGAGCAAGAGGAAGAAGGAAGCCTTTCTAACAAGCAACTCCACACAAATTAAGGCTCATTCAAGTATCTAATTTCAGTCTTAATCAAAAAGTTTACATGACAACCAGGTAGGACTTGGTTCTAATTCCTAACAATGCTTAGAAGCCAAATATACTCTCATATCGAGTACCATGAAACATGGTACTATGATACAACAAAACATCTGTAGCACAGATTTTAAGTACAATTTGTTTTATTGGACACACTAAGCAACAAGCTAATACCTTATACTATATTATAAATATATGTATCTTATTTTTTTATTACTATCTTATGTTTAATTACAGATTCCCTTGAAAGTTTAGTTTTCTTTCCAGTTAGGAAAGGAAAAAAGCACACAATCTTAGATGCATCCCTGTGGTCCTGCTCTTCTCTGAAAGTATTCCAAACCCTGAGCTAAGCAAAACTGAGACACGCAGGAGCTGACTGCAGCCTCCATCTTAAAAAGAAGCAAATCAGGTCTTAGGCAATTGTGACAGCTCCATCTTTTTAGAAGAGATCACATGCTGAAAACATCCCAGTTCTCACAATCAAAAATTCATGCGTGAAGAGGTGTGTTTGCCACTGTGTCCTTAGCAGTTTAATTTTGCATTTTGTTCCTTCCCCTTCAGCCTCTAACTTATATCAGAAATGTGTTGTTGGTTTTTTTTCTGTATTTCCTACTACAAACTCTTGTAAAAGTTGAAATCTTCGAGACACCAATTTAATTTTTACTGATGGGAGACTAAAGCAAGCTCAGTAACCAGGTCTGCATAGAGCCAGGCACAGCTTCCCCACACCTAACCCTGCATGCCCTCCTATTGTCCACACCATAATCTTCCTGATACAAGTGCTAAAACTGTATTAATACAGGGAAGCTGGTACTCTCAATTATCTAAATTCTTGGCAGGGAATCCTAAGGAGATGGGCTTAAGTTTCACCTCCTAAGAAGGAAAGGGCTACAGGAAGGCTTCGGTAGCAGAAATTTTAAGAACTTTATCTCAGGCTGTGCAAGCACACGCTCCTAGAAGCAGACTGCTGCTTTAGAGCAAACAATAGGAGGATCTGAAGCTCAGTTTCTCATCCTCTGGGTGGAAGCTATAAACACCAGGTTGTAAGTAAAAGAGAAGGGAAATAACACAGCATGTTTCCTCTTCCTTTCCCGTGTTCAGTGTGAAATCTCACCTGGCTTTCTGTTCTAAGAGTATTAATTTGATCAGTCTTTGTAGGTGTTATGGGGACAGGAAAATTTCATTTCTGAATCCTGCTGGAGATTACACACCACACTGCTCACTGAAGAAAAGACTTATGTGCTGGCACGGTGGACGAGCACTGAGGTATCCTAGTTAGTGGAGAAGCAAGACTCTGCAGGCTTAACTAGTCAGACTCTGAGAAGGCTCTGGAGAATCTGTATTTTGGATTTAGCCATTTAAAATATCAGTGGAGCTTTGTGCATTCTATGGCGATAAGAAAAGTCAGTAGCCACAATTACAGGCAGTGGTTCCTGCAGCACTACAGTTTGCTTCATGTGTGTACATCAAAGGGAGACAACAGGGGTTTTGCTTACAACTGGGACATGTGCATTGCTGAATGCTGATAAGGTGATTCCCCATGCACCAACAGAGACTGTCTCTGTATTTCTAGACTAGTTTAAAATGAGTCTGCAAAGTAATTTGGACTCCTGTCTACCGAGATGCATTTCTGAAATTTATTTCCTATGCCATAATATGTTTTGATAAATACTCTAACATGTGCCCCCAATACTAAGGCAACAGATGCTTTAGGAAAGTGACTGTAGGTGGTTTTAGTAGTCTATATAGTAGCCTATATTGCACATATCTGGATGCAAAGGGATCAAAGTGGTCACTTGCTGATGGTTTTTCAGTAATTTTATAACGCTGGGTAGTTTCACCCTAGTCCCATGAAGCACATCACAGAAAATCTTTCCTTAACTACCTCTGCTGATGATCTTTTTGACTATTCTTTACAAGTTGATTCTGGAAAGACATCAAGGAATTTTCACTCTGCAATTCAAGTAGCCCCACTGGCATGCTCCTGCTCAGAAACTCATTTAAAAATTAGGTCTTTCCAAGAGCATAAAATAAATTAATAGAGATGTCGAAGCCTGAATTAGAGATTTTCAGTCACAACAGGGGAAGAAGAGAACATGAGAAGAAATTAACTATTTTTTTTTTCCCTTGAAATTTTCATTCTCTAACCCTAAAACCAATGTTAACAGAAATTCAGATTTTTGTTCACATAGGTCTGTGAAGAGGACTGATAACTTTAAAGAAGTTCACAAACACTAACATTCTTTGGACAATTACATATGTTGTTATAGCCATATGTATGTTAAGAGGAGAAAAGTAGTAAAAAAGGAGGCTTAAAGATTTTTGGTGACATCATTTTCATCTGCTACAACTTGGCATAAAGACTTTACATTTTTTCTTCTGGCCTGTGCAGAGTCTGTGCTTTCCAAATTTTAATAGCTCATTTTTAGTTAAGAATTCCATGTCCTGCTCTGGTTTCTAGCAACTGTGCAGTCTTTCAGATTTCAAATCACTCCTCCTTCACCTTTAATTTACAGATTTGATTACTTTTTAATGTACTGGAATTTAAGTATATTTCAAATAGTGTTAACTGTTGAAAAGAGTGTTCTGCCTTACTGTCTCTTACCAGGTACTGGAAGAGGGGAGATTTAGGTTAGATATTAGGAGTAAATTCTTTAGTGTAAGGGTGGTGAGACACTGGAACAGGTTGCCCAGAGAAGGTGTGGCTGCCCCATCCCTGGAAGTGTTCCAGGCCAGGTTGGATGGGGCTTGGAGCAACCTGCCCTGGTGGGAGGTCTCCCTGCCCATTTAGGGGGTTGGAACTAGATGATCTCTAAGGTCCCTTCCAACCCAAATCATTCTATGATTCTATGATTTTAAATTGTATTCTGAATTTGTACTCCAAATATAATTCTGTACAGTCCCTGCACTTTAACTCTAAAGTGATCTACATTTAAATGAAAATCCAACCCTACTGACTTAGCAAAAAAGGTTAATTTTTTGCCATGAAGATTAGTTATATACTACTTACATCTCCTTTAGAGGTAAGTCAAAAAAGACCCAAATTTTAAAGGGGAAAATGCCTTTTTTTGTTACCTCCACATGAAAGAGATGAGCATATATGTTTGTGTCATGAGACTCAGAATCATCTGAAGTCTGGAGCTTAATGAATTGCTGTAAGTCAAGGAAAAAAACAGCTACTGCCAAAATCCACCCCAAACTTTAAGGCTCATTCTCTCCTCACTCTTTATGTGAACATTCTTTCTGTCACTTCCCTGTGCAACAGTCCTTAAACTGACTTAACTCTTGCTTTATTCGTTTTCCAAACAGCCCTTTCTTGAATAGAAATCAGTATATAACTGGTGGGTCTGACTGTGTTCCATTTAGTTAGAAGCTATTTTGTCTACATATACGAAAGCCTCAGATACATCTGTGAGAGGCAATAAAATTAGAGACAAGAATTTATGAAGTTAGATTTTTTAAAATGCATGTGCAGCATCAATGAACAGTTATTGCAATACGTAACTACACACACAAACACAATTAGACACAGAGATTGAATGTAAAAATATTCTACTTGCTTATTCAGGAAGGATTGCTCTAAACAAACATTTGTCAAATAATAGCACATTTGTTTTGCAAGTGCAATTATGTTTTGAGTTTTGTCTCTCTGAATCATAGATGGCCAGGCTTTGTTCAATGCTACAAGTCAAATCAGGCTTTATTATGGCAACTGGGAAAATAAAAAAAGTTCAAGTGGCTTTAATCTTTATTTTATTTATTTTAATTCTGTTCCTGATTTCAAAGCCACAGACTGTAAGGCATTATATTTCATCCAACTGAGCTTGTATCATAACCCCATCATTACAGGCATGTTGCCACCACATAGAAAATATCAACAATTACATGCCCAATTCAATTAATGAGAAGGAAGAAAAATTCTGCTTGGTTTTACAAGATATTTAGAAATCAAATTAGCTGGATGGGTACAACTGTATCTTGCAGGCAAAGGAAATATGCTGTCCACATGAATCAGATTAGGAATAGTTTAAAAGTACATTCCCGGAAACATTAACTTCAACAAAGCATCTGTACCTTATTCTTTTTACATGTATAATGCAATGAATTTGAGAAAACCTGTCCATTCCACACCATGATAACCTCAAAAAGGTCAAGAGTCTTATTCAGACTGGATTCAGGCCCAATGTAAATCCAGTTTGGAGGCGTAGGATTATTTTAAATGAAAAACTGGCTGAACTCAGCTCTCATGTCATTGCTGTAAAACCAGCATTTTGCTGCCTTCAGTCACTGGCTTAAATTGGAAGCCTGGGAAGAATAAAGAAGTCTAAAAATGGGGCCAGATATAACTGTGAACCTAGTTTAACAAACTGCGAATGTCACAAAGGCACTAGCTTCCCTTTGCTCCCTCCCATCTCCCAAAATGTTTTAAAAAGTGAATGGCTGGATGAGCTTTAGCAGTTCTCTGACCTTGAAAAGCTGTGTCCTGGATGTCGCCTGAAAAAAAAAAAAAAGGCAATTTTTGCTAAATTCAAAGATAACCTAGTGTGCTGGGCAAGGCTCAAGCATCCTATAGACCTGCTGGCTTGGGTTTTCATTGTGGGCTTTTATTCTTAGGAATAAATCATTCTTGTACATTTCTTCAATCTTTCAGTAGTGATGGGTCTGAAATGTGAAGTCAGAATTTTGAATAAGACCTGAAACTCATATTCATTTAAAATGGGAGTCTTACTACTGCATTCAGAATTAGCAAATAGATGTGAAATTACTGAAAGAAACATCAGAACCAAGTGCTTTCTGGGTTTATGCTGATGGATTAAAGATATGCAGCCTTGAACCAGTGTGCCTCTTCATTTAACCTTGTTATTTTCCTGGTCTAGCCATTTTTAAATACAAGTACAAACCAATTTTATTTCTCCTTGCAACACACCAAGTTTACCTAAACCACGGAGCCAAATCATGCCTGTAGAGGAAATCCCACTCTCTTCTCGTGAATATCTTTGGATCTGCATTGTCACAAAACAGAGAGCGGAACTTGCTTTGAAACCACATTTTCCCCTCCCTCTGCTACCAGTAAGAATTACTCATAGCACTTTTTTGGGTGCTAGTAAGATGGCATTTTGCACTTCAATGGGATAGGTACAAGGAGCACCCATATGAAAAGATGAGGCAGTTGGCCTCACCCTTCAGAGTGACAGGGCTGATCATTTCTTGTAGACAAGTGGATGGCACCAAATTGTCTGGTGAAAAGAACAGATGGGGAAATGCAAACACCTTTCTGCATTGTTCCTCGAGGGAGAGGAGAACCTCTGTGCCTCGGCCTCTGCTGCAAGGATAAGCAGTGTAAGCCTTGTCACTGAAGAGAGAGTGTTTTGTCAGGCTGAGCTCGGCAGGGAAACACAGAGTGTACGTAAGGAACTTTGAGATCTGTTTCAGCAAACCCAGGGGAACAGTCGCAGAGCTACTGCAGCTCACAGGCGTGTTTCAGTTGCACACTGCTACCATCAATTGCCCTCTTAGAGTCTGCTGCACGGCTGTCAAAAACATTTGAGTTGGAGACACAGCCCACACACTTCCCTTGCTTTGCCAAAGATCAGTCAGAATAATGAGAGTGGAAAATGAAGTCTCGGAACAGACCCCTTAATCTGCTGACTATACTCTTCCCAGATTGGTTTTCACTGAGCTCTTCTTCTTACCTTCTGAGACTGTTTGAAGGGGAAAGCAAAAAAAAAAAAAAAAAAAGCATAAAAAAAGCAAAAAAAAAAGAAAAACACCTTTCCAAATAGATTCAAACATTTAGATTGCCCTAACACATTGCATGAGAGAATTGATATCTAAAAAATTGATTAAGGGGATCTGACAGGTTCAATCAAACGAGATCTAGCCTAGTACAGAATAACAACTAACTCTGAAACGGCGCAAGATTGAGATGTATCAGAAAAGCAACCAAAGGAGCAAATGCTCCACAGGAGGCTACTATGGCAACCAGCTCTTCTGGGTTTTGAGCCCTGCAGCACTCGTGTCCCTCGGGAGCCCCCAGCACGCTGGATGCAACGATTATATCTGATCTGGAAATGAGCAGGAGCAGCAGACAGCAGCTCAGTCTGCACAGTGCTGAGCTAGAACACAGTAAAAGACCAAAAAATGGCAGCAGAGCAGAAGCTCTTGAGAACCTGTTGTCACTCAAGGTTTTCTTTGAAACCCGCTGATTTTAATTGCAGTTTTTCAATGCTATTTTTAAACTTTAGAACAAACACAGTAATAGTGTTTGGGCTGTGGAGGACCCTATAATGACAATATTATCTTAGCTGTCCCTGCTTGTAGCCATCTGCATTTTTACTAGTTAAGTAAACTCACACGAGAGTCAGGGGAGAGAAATGAACGCTTCTGGAGTGCAACTCATCTGCTTGCATTTACATGTTCACCCCAAGAAGAAAATAACCATGCTCCATAAATAGCTTTTTCTTTCCTCTGACTAGAAAAGAAATGTAGCCAATTAATTCAGATGTCCCAAATAATAGATAAATCAGCACTACGTGATATAAATCCTAACCCAAGCACTTTATTTTCCCACCTTTCCCCCTGGAGGTCACTTTCTCCTGCCCTCCTCAGAGTATTCCAGGAGATTTATTTTTGGGCTAAGCATTCACGTACTATACAGGACTGCACTGCTTGGTTCCCCCATCACACATAATTTCCCAGCCCTGCTGATTCTAGCCTCTGTTTTCACATTCATTTGCACTCTGAACTCTCTCTCAATGTTATTTTGCCTGCTACCTTCTCTGCATCAGTTTATTCCAAAATATTTTGATTGTGTAAAAAAAACCCAGAGGGTTTATTTCAAACATTTATTTTATGCTCAAAGGACATTTGAGGATATTATACCATCCAGAAATGTCCTGTCCTATGGTCACTGCTAAGCTTCCTTTATGTTTCATAAAATGAAGGGAAGCTGCATTGGTTAGTGTCTTTTGATTATAGATAAAGATAACAACTGATGCATGAGATTAATGTATATTCATGAGTAGAATTATAGCTGTGCATGAAAGCACTACATTAGTGCTTGGTAATCAACATCGACTTTTTTTTTAAAAAAAAATTAAAGTTAGCACAGTCACTAATCAAAGATAATTACACCACTGCCATTTGAAATGTTTATCAGGAGTTCTGTGGGAGGAAGAACAAGAACTGCAATTTTTTTTTCTCTAAAGAGACATGCAATACTAACTAAAGCTGGGCAACAACACTGCAATTTTGGCTTTGCAAAGCTTCTTCATGGAGCTTTAGCATGGAAATAATAATTGCAGGCAAGTGATGTTTTGTATCTGAATACAGCCTTCTACCTAAGAATCACGAGGTGACAGTAAATATTAATAAATTATCACTATCTGCAATATGAAATATAGAAGCACTGAACTCCCTTGTAATGGCAAAACTCAGGTATAGAACAGAGTAAGTTTCCAAAGAAGTACAATAAATCATGGAAAAATCAAGAGCAGCTTTCAAATCACCTTGTTCTCAACTTCTTGGATTTGGACAACCTTCTGAAAATCAGAGTGAAAAGGAAGAAGAAATTCCATTCTTTCCAAAACACAGAGGAACAGAGACAGTGAGGTTTTCATTTTGGACTACAACGTATTAATTGTGTAAGCAAGCTCTAAAGATGAAAATCCTAAACAATACTTCATTTTAAAATACAAAATTGACAAATTCTATGGAGGAGATGGTGATTAAAGCCACTTTTTAAAATTTGGATTTGGTTTAGATAACATTTAGGTCTGCATAGATTATGCAGTTAATTTCTTTACAAATCTGCTCTTTTTTCACTTGTTTCACAAACCTCACAACTCTTTGTGCAGAAGACTCCAACACTCAAAAACCTCACAAAGTTTCATGTTATTATTATTCTTTTATTAGTGCACCAGTCCTCCTTTCTCTTCTTCCATCCAGAATTTTGATTAACCTGTTATACTCTGACTCTTTGAGAGAGAAGACAAAGTAAAACTCAACCTTTTTGCTCTCATCTTTTCCCCTGACACTATGTGCAATGTAAGAACATTTTTATTGTTGTAGACCCAGGTTATGAAGGCAGAAATGGGGTCATACTTCTTGAATGCAAGAAGGTGTCAAACAATAGTGACTTTAGGATAATGCAAGGAGTATTTACAAAGTCCCAATGCCTTTTACAAGCCTTCCTTTTCCTGAGTCTTGTGGTGTTGGGACGAGGTGGGGGTGGGGAAGCAGAGAGGCTGTTCAAGAGGAGAGGACAGAAGTCAAACACATTTGCATTCTTGGTTCCCAAAAGCTACAGAAAAGCAGGATTTATTCAAGCAGTGCAAGACCTCATCAATAATTCGCTTGATACTCATAAACAGGGGTTGAAGTTTTCTGACTATCATAAAAGTATTGCAAAATAACTTAATTACTTAATCCTAGACTTGGGTACAAAAGTTTACTAGTTTCTGAGGTCACAAGAAAGTTATGCTATTGGGTCTTTGCTGTGTCTCATTTTAAAATCACATTTTCCCAGAAATGTGTCCATTTGAACCGGAAAAAAAATTACACTTGAAGACTAATTTTCAGACATGCTGAGCAGCACCTATCACTACTTAAGTTGGAATGACTAGTACCCAACAGTAACAAAAATCAGAATTGTCCAGTGTTATCCATCATCCCTCATCTTCATATTCAAATTGTCATTGCTCACTAAATAATTTTATAGACTCCTGAGTCCATTTCAGGAGTCATGAGATAATACTGGAGTATTCTGAACCATTCTGAGTACAGAACTACCAGAATCATAACAGATAAATGGTGCAGGCCAGCCATAGCAACATCATATAATCCTGTTCTTTCAAAGGTTTTTATGTATTGAAAAGGTGGATAGTAGGATTAATAATTTTCTATTTGTGTGTGTAGAGAATCCTGGAATGGGAATTTGTAATCATAATAGGAGAAAATGGTGAACTTTTAATATTGCCTATTATACCTGGAAATCTTAAACTTACACAAGCATTGAGATATGTTGCTTTTAAAGAGTTCCCATCCCATCCATTCCCACTGAAACAGCTTTGTGCCCCTAAAGCCATTAGACCAGGAGCTATTCACCAGAGGTGTACAGTACTGAAGAATGTTTTTATGGCTCTATTGGCACAGCCCTGAGGATTGCAGCACCTGCGCCCCTGCAACATTCTGCTTCGAGTCCTGGCAGAGCTGCCTCTGTCCTTTAGCCTGCTGGAGCTACAAAAATAAGTTCCGTGCAATTTACTTGGGAGGGATTGTTTAGAATCAGTCTCTAAAACCAAGATGCTATCAACAATCTGTGAACACTAATGATCTGCTGGTATTTTCAGATCAGTCCTGTTTGAACATTAGCAATAAAATTCATTTGTGAGAACTGTGCTCCAGCTCCGGTGCCTGACTTCACTTCCCATTCTGTGATTCTTCTTTTACTAGCAATTCAAACTCCAATAAAATCCCAATGAAAGCCCCAGCATGAAGTTTCTTCTAAAACATAATGTGCTGCTTAGGTTTCTTTCCAGATTTCTCAGCTGCAGACCTTCCCTCTTTTTGTTTTGATCATTAATGAAGCAGTGCAGGGTTAATACATCACCTTGGAAATCAATGGCTACATCTCCTAAAAGCTCAAGGCCTGTTCACGGGCACAATGGGCTCCATGGTCTGCCTCAGGGCCACCCAGAAGGGTGTCTGGGGAACAGCCTGTGCTTTCTACCTGCTCTGATGGCAAAGGCAAGTGGCTGCTGTGGCTGCCAGGGACAGCTCTGCCATCCACAGAGGGTGATGTTACCAGAGGGGCTCTGCCCTGGCCTATCCCTGGATCTCCAGACAACAGTTTGGACTTGGGAGCAGTCAATGCAAATCAAGGTTAAGAATCCTTTTGAGTCAATGTTTTTAAGCCAATTTTCAACATGTGCTACTGTGGAGGACTGACAGAGGAGTCCATCATCCTATTGCAGCATGGACCATGAGGCATCTGTGTATCAACCAGCTGCCATATGGTAGCAATGGAGCTTGGCCAGGTTCTGCTGCCAATGCCAGCAGGGAGATCTCTGCAACTGAAGGACACTAGCAGAAGGCAATGTAGCATGGCAGCAATTACAAAGTCCTGCTCACCCAAGGTCTGCACAGAACCCATGATGGCTCACAAGTGGCTACTGCTTACTGGGAAATGAACACAGATGATGCAACAGATAGCTGGGAAACTAGTGAAGGGATACAAGGAAGACAAAATCCCTCTTCTCTGTGCCTCTCCACACCAGTTTTAGGATCAGTAACTTCTCAATCACATTTATGACAACACTTGGAGCTTTCAGACAGCCAGAAATACAACTGCAGTATTTCCCAAAGAACGTGCAACTAAAACATAACCAGGAATCACTATCTGAAACAGAATATTCCTTAAAAATGCTTAGTATGAAGCTCAAATTGCAGGATACAGCCCTCATATTAAGATCTGAAAGACTGTAACTGCTGGAAGAACTAGTAACAGAGAAAGATTTTGTAGAATAGGCTGAGGTCAACAATTTCCCAGGCATCAGCTTCTTTGATTTTTAGGCAGGACCTCAGTTTTTCCAGTTTATAGCTACTAAGGTGGTGATGAGCACTGCAAAAAGAGAAAAGAAACAGCCCTGAACTCAACTGTGGAGTAATAAACACATCAATATGCCACTTATAAGCAGAAATTACTGCAATCTCAGTGCTTATAAATTAACGATGGGGGGAGGTAACACATGCACAGCATTCACTGGAAGTGCAGGATTTTTATTGGCAGTATCCACCCATTTATGCTGGAAGTTTGTATCCCCCATATGCGTGATAACTAGAGTCCATTTACTGGGAGGGGGACAGAAGAAGACAAATTTTCATGAATTGTGACACCACACTGAAAGGGGGAAAGTACACCATTTATTTGTTTTCCAAGAACAAAACCTCCCATTTCCATGAAAATGGGCTTTATTTATTTATTTATTTATTTAATCTATGCATTCAGAATCACACTATTCAGGATTTAATAGTACAGCTGCTCTGTGAATCTTCATGTCTCAAAAAAGACAAATGCAGCTGCCTGCAAAAACTGGAGTGGAGGCCCACAGATGGGAACATGCTGTTGATAGCTTCTGAGAGGGATGGCTAGCCTCAAGGAGAGCCCCAAGATGGTGGCAGTCCATGGGGAACTGTATCCTCTGGTGCTGTTTAACCTCAGAGTGATGCATAAAGCTACAGGAGATGCTGTGTGCTGTCCTTTTGGGAAGCATAAGGAGAAGAGTGTCACATTGCACCTCCGGAACACCGGGCTGAGAAACAGAACAGCAGGTCTTGATTTCTGGGTACACTCTAACTTGATTAAGTCAATGACCCTGCTATGCCAGTTTCATACTGAGAGTAGAAAAAAATAATGAATTTAAGTGATTAATTACACATTTAATTGTGTTAATTAATGCTGCATTATACATTGGAAATATGCTCCCAAGATTGACACATCAAGATGACAGTCTAAGTGGCGCATGTTAAGCATGCTGCTGAGGTTCAGTTCTTAAGAATTCTGCATGGATCCTAATTAATTAGTCACAGCAGTAAAGCTTTTGTGTCCTCTTTATCTTTCTAGCTGGGCAGGAGAGAACTGAACTTGATGGGCTGGAGGCAGCTCTGGTCAGTCATGCAAATTTTTTCACATCACTTGTATATATGATTAGGTCATCTTTGAAAAACAAGGTATCTGAGTCAAATCACTGTTGAATTTCTTTTAAAAAACACAGCCTGGAAATACACAACTGTGAGCCAGAGAACAAAACGCAGAATCAATCCAATTTGCTTATAAACTGAAAGGCTTCTTGCCAGATCTAATAAGCCAGTTATGATGATACAGTGATGCAACTCTCATGTAATAATTACTGCTAATTTTATGCACCTCCTGGAGTAATTTAGGTCATACCGTTATCAAACATTCCCAAAGTTTCCACAGTCTCACAGAAACTCTACTCCCTGATAAATTCCTGGTTAGCTTAGTATGCATTTCGAAGTGCAGTGAGCTGTTTCCATTTAGCCATTTTAATTATGCAAGGCCATAAGCTGCTTTATGAATTAGATTATAAAAAGCATTTTCATTCTTATATTGCAATTAGGCAGTGAATGTGAAAGCAAATGACAATGCTGGGGTTTGAAGTCAGATTAGCAGAAACACATACACCTTTAAGAAACATACCATCACCAGGTTAAAAGCTGCAGGCAGGTGGGTGCACCTTGAAGTTGATTTAATGCCAGTGATAAATTCAGCCACTGTTTGAAAAGGTATTTACTTGCTTTGCATTTGATACACAAAAGTTGGCGGTGTTCATGGCTGCCTGTGTGGCTGTTCCTTAATCACACCACTAAGGATTCTTCACTCACCACATCTTTCATGCATGGACTAAACAAAATCATGTCCTAGTTCTCTCTTGAACTAAAAAAGTTTGCTGCCTTTTGTGTGCCATGTTCTTCTGAAGAGGAATGTGCAGAATTACCAAAGCAATGTTCTTGTCACCAGCAGGAGGGGAGCTCTCATGCTACTCATCAGAGAAGCAGTGCAGAGAGGACAAGGGTATCATTCTAAATGCAGAACAGCAGTAATGACAAGATCTATTAAAGCTCCTCTTGGGACAGGAAAATCTTACACAGAGGATCCATAACAGTCTCCCAGAAGTGAGGCGTGACATCTTCACTACTCTGAATAAAATGCTTAATTCTTTTTATTGTAAAAGTCTTATATTTTCTAAGAATAATTCTCCACACCTGTCATCCTAGCTTCTGGCAGAAGAATCTCAGGATAATACATCAGAACACATTAAAGGAAGGAAACAATATTAAGAAAATGCCCAGCAATAGCAGTGTCTGAAAACTGCAATTAAATTAGAAAGTCTGAGTGAAACAAATGCACAGCAGCATATTTTGATTCTTGTGTCAAGTACCTGGAGTTAGGTTGTAACCACCTATCAGGAAGACTGTGCCTAAAAATTAATAACTTGATGTTTATTTACAGAATGACAAAGAGTCAAGGTGAGCCAAACCAGAGGATGAAATCCTAAATTTTACTGGCAAAAAGAGGCAGTAAAACTCATATCCTTCAAAGGTGAGACCAGTGGCAGATGAGGGCTGTTAGGCCAGGCTGGGAAGAGGAGATGGGAGAAGAACAACAAATAAAACTTTTTTGAGGGCTATTACCTTCTTTTGGTAACTAAGACTCTCTAATCCTTCTTCTATGTACATTAATCTCTTAAATATATTTTAAGAAAGCAGTTTGTGTAGACCCTGGAAATGAACAGGCATGTTGGCCCTGTTGCAGATCAGGACTAAAATCAACCGATACCAAAGAGAATAGCCCCTGGTTTTTCAGGGACTTACCAGCTACAGAGATGGGCAGGATCAAGCCTGAGGATTTCTTTCCATTCTTCCTTCTTTGTTTATTTTGTGAAAGAACAAAATACTAATCTTCTTATATGGAAGGACAAAAGAAAAACGAAGACAATTTTTTATTCCGAAACACCAACTTTCCTCCTTAGCAGGTGCTATGCTAATCGATTACCTTGGCTTTGACCTTTCTGGAGGAAATAGTCTTATTTTGCTACAACATCTATCACTGGGCCAAAATGTCAGCACTGTAGATGGTGTTTTTTAACAGGTCTTGTTACAATGGCTTGCATGGAATTCTGGAAATGGAGCTTCTGAGGTGCTGGTAGATATGGTATCTCCTTCAGAAGTGACACAAGCAAAATGGAATATCACAGTCACTTTTTCCCAGCATAAATACTCACACATGATTAAAAAAAGGTCATGGAAGATTGTTATTGCTAAATATATTATGTCTATAAAGACAATAAAGGTGGCAGAAAGAAAGCCCAAATAGGTTTTCTTTACCAGTACTGTAATTCTGACAGTTTCCTGCCTTTTGTTTTTCCTTACACTTTGTCCTGATTTGCTCAATAACCTGGAATGGCTGCATTCATCTGAACTATGGTGCATTATTAAGACTGCCTTCTTCCTTTCCTAAGCCTCCCTCAATAATGCTGCTTTTCAATCATTTTCAAAAGCCAATTCCTCAATGAATCAATATACTGGGTGTTCTGACTATCCAACAAAGATCTCATCAACCAAAAGAGGCGTTCTCTCATGTCAGCAGTCATTTTGCACACCACTTAGTGAGGCATGTTATAATGAATGGCAAAACACCTACCTGTTCTAAATTAGCTGTAAAAAGACTATTCTTTGTATATATATGGTTAGGTGTGCTTTTTTGTTATATTACTATCAGTAGCCTTGCCAACTGGTGTGTGGTGTTTCACTTAAAAGTCAATAGCAAAGAATGTGAAGCAAAAACTGCTGCAAAGATTTAAAGTCTGTACACAAGGAAAGAGGTACAGGAACTGGGGACAGTTAGGGAGAGAGATATCAACCAGGCTGTTGCTTCCCCCACACCAATTAATGACTATGGTTTTGCTTGTTCTTAAAAGTTTTTTATATTAATTTGGTGGATTACTGTACACTTCTAGTCCTGTAATGGATTGCCATTTCTTGAAGTAAGTGCAATACTGGGATTCAATTCTACTAGCTTCACACTAGTTTGACTGAAGTGACTATTGCTGGAGTCAAATCTGTCAGGTTTGATAGTTTTCAGTTAATTACTCAGTTTGAAGTTAGGCAAAACCCAATGGCTTACAGACCCACTGCTGGGCTCTATCTGCAGTCACATCTTTACAACTTTAAGTGTGACAATGACTGTGCTAAGAGATACTCGGTATAAGTCCTATAATCTTCAGTCTTACAAGACTTAGCCTATTTTTAAGTCTTCTGAATCTCACCTCTTCCATGTGTGGAGCCTTCATTTTTCAATGTACAGAGCCCCCTAAAGATTAAAGTCTACTTTTGGGCTATGGAGTGTCTGGTGACTATGGAAAAAGAATCAAAATGGTTGAATCACAGTTTGCCACTTCCCCACTCACAGAGTATCAATACAAAAATTAGTTATTTAAACACCTTTGCCTATGTAAGGAAAATTTCATTTCACCATTGTCTACAAGTTACATTCTCAGTAGAAACATGCTTTAATCAATAAAGCCCCAGAGTTACCAGGCAGGATGATACTAAGATTCTGCAGCATTTGCTCTTCTCAAGGTCCACATGCGTAGTAAAGGGAGATTCCCTGTGCATCCACAGCCTGTCTTGTCTCCTCATCCCCACACCCTCTGGTGTGACTTGATGAGGATGCCAACAAAACCTTGTGGCTAGCAAGGTATTCAAAGCAAGGCTGGAGGTGTTCAGAGCTTCTTTGCACAAGTTAATAGTTCAGATCACGCTTGCTAATGGTTCTTAGTAAATTGATATGTTATTATTGCTTAATTTTGGTAAACATTCTTACTGGGAAGTAGTCTCTCAATTGCAGCCCATCTAAAATAAGCTCATTTATGCTAATGTCTTTCTCCTTGACACTCAGTAAATTCTTCCTAATGCATTAATTATGACTCCAGATAGACCAATGATTATTTCATATATGCTAATTAGGAATAATTTTATTCAGTCTGCCACACACATCAGTAAACAAGTGAAATGAATTCCCCACAGAGAGGATAAAAAGACAATGATTTTCCTTCCAATGCAGCTTAGAGAATTTACCCCACAATCAAGATGTAATTAGAGAAGAAATGAGGAGGTAGAAAATACACTTACAGGTGTAAGAGACAGCAAAAACGTGTTCTTTCTCAATGACAGAATAAAAGTGGATTCTTAGCTAATTCATCCTTAGCTAAAAACTCATTCTTAGCTAATGAGTTTTTACTATATATTATTAAGAAGTGCAACCTCATTTTAAAAAGTAAATACAAATTACAATCAAATTAGTTCCATTTGTAGTAGAATAAATTGACATGAAAAAAAGGTGTGATTTCAGCCCTGGGTTTGAAAAAGATACAAGACTGGAGAAGATAATTTCTACACACTGAACGCCAAGGTTAAGGTGTAGTAGAAATTTTTTTTTGCTCCTAATAGTTATGATTCTTCCTGCTGCTAAAGCCCACAGTTACAAAACTGGATCATGAACATCTCTTGCTTGTGACTTCTGCATAGCTCTTAAGGATATCTCAGTAAGAATATAAGGCTTGGAACCAACCAAACAGAAATGTAAAATGGATGTTAAAAAAATAACAACACAAGGATTCTCTTATATCCTCATGACATAAATGAGAATATATCCTAGCATGAAGGCTGACAACATTTATGTGCAGGTCAGGTCCCTATATATACGTTTAGGTTTGTACTTGGAGAAAAAGTTATTGTGTGTGCAAAGGACAATTTGTACTTTATTTATCTCTTCAAGTCCTCAATCAAGTTAAGTCTACACAGACAGGGCCCAGGGTCCTTCTGTGCACTTTCTGAAAACATGAATAAATAATAGACTCCACAATTCAAATTCAACTATCCATTTTGATGCATGAACAGACCTAAAAAGTATTTTGGTCTTCCTAAATCAGATATTTCTATGTGTGAAGGCTGGCTGGCTTAAAATAGATGCAGTGATCCAATAGTAACCAATAGAACTAGAAAAATAGCACCAAGTCATTACTGAATGAACAGCCCAAAAATATGGTTCAGAATCAGAGAATCACTCTGAACACATACACTGTAAGGGATATACCATTTTTTAATAAGTTCTCTTTCAGTTGTAATTATAGGCTAATTTTTATTTTATATTTTTTAAAAGGCAATTGCCTGCAGTAAATTTGTACCTAAAACTCCAGTGAAACATATCACCAGAGAAGTGGGATAAGTGGCTGGAGATGTGCCCTTGTGCCTGCACTGTCCTGTGAGACACATACTGTTGCCTCATGGAAATAAAGTATGAATTTTTACCTGACTTATTCTAGAGTCCAGGAGTAGTAGGATGAAATCTGAGCCAATTTTTGGAACCTAAAGAAATTAATTTCATCCTAAAAAAGATCCCAAGGAATATCAATCTTAAAAATAACTGATGCGGTCAGAAGTACTTTAGGCTGAAGAAAACGAAACCACCTTTGTTTAGGCAGATGAACATAAACGTATGAGTGAATGTAGTTAATGTCCTTAGGAACATGTTGGCTTTCACAGCAGTACCCAGTCTACAAAAGCTTTCTAATTTATTTTGCATATAAATTGTAGTGTATAATTTTTTCTTTTACTTTTTTTTACTTTGGGAATTTGAAGAACACTTTTCGTCGGCTGTGACACATAAAATACAGTGTTGAAGGTATGCTATTAAAAACAAAAGTCATAGAGTTATGGAATGGTTTGGGTAGGAAGGGACCTAAAAATCAGCTAGTTCCAACCCCTGCATGGGCAGGGACACCTTCCACCGGACCAGGTTGCTCAGAGCCCCATCCAACCTGGCCTTGAACACCTCCAGGGATGGGGCAGCCACAGCTTCTCTGGGCAACCTGTTCCAGTGTTTCACCACCCTCACAGGTAAGAATTTCTTCCTTATATCTAATCTAAATCTCCCCTCTTTCATCGTAAAACCATTCCCCCTTGTCCTATCACTCCATGTCCTTGTAACAAGTCCCTCTCCAGCTTTCCTGTAGACCCCCTGTGTGAAGTCACTGTGAAATCATCTCTCTACATTTACACGATTATCATTTTATTTTATTTTTTCTAAGCAAGGCAACTCCTTGCCCTAAGGGTCAGCAGGTATAAAGAGTTATTCCTAATGGAGGAAAAAAGCAGCTGAACTCTGCTAACAACTCTCTGAAACATTAAGGGAAACAAGTCGAGGATTATTAAAATTAACATCAGTCATCTTAGACAGAAAATCCTTAACTGTCCAGTTAGATTACTCAGCCATCCAAACTCCTTGGAGATAAGGGCTGCTTACAGGCTGTTTAACTGCACTACACCCCTAATGAATGCAGGTTTATTTGGAAAGCAAGCACCTTGAAAAGTAAATACTAGAAAATGTAAATTTTTAATTTAATTCATGTACTTTTCTGCGTAGAGGTTGATACTTGGTTGAGTGGTTGCTCAAGTTTATGAAAAAGGTAATGAATGATTAGATGGATACTGCTCAAGAGCACTGGCCATGATGATCACATTGTAAGCTATTAGCAGTTTATATATTTAAATATATAGCTGCTAGTGGGATACGTGTTTATGACACCCTAGCAAGATTATTTTGCCACTAATGATTTTTTAAAGAGAAGAAACTGCAATCCCAAGTTATCTGCATACTGCACTACTTTAAAGGGAGGCCATTCCCTTAATGTTAATTTAAACAAAGTTATGAAGAGCCAAGTTAAACTAACTCACATACAACATACTGAAAACTGATTAAACAACAACCATGGTCCCTTGCTGGTAGGACAGCATGCTTCACTTGTCTTCCAATACACTATCTTAGTATTCAGATATCTCTCTCTCTCAAAAATATCACATAGAGTCATGTGGAAATCAAAATTCCTACAGAGTTTTAGCACACAGAAGTAGGGAAATTGCAATGATTGATTTTATTTTTTTTTGTCCTTCATGGAAATCAAAAGCTACAGGAAGCCTTCATAATTCTGTTTAAACCTCTCACATCCATCTTCTTGATAGCAAAACAGTTTCCATGGCTTTGTTATGTTTCTAAATTTCTATTTATTTTTGAAACAAATACATTTAAGCAAATTACTGAAGGTAGGTAATCAACCTTAACATCTAGTTAATGCTACACATACAAGGGACTATAACTTCAAGGAAGGTAGGACTGTCTCATGGGCTTTTTCCTCATACTGCATGGACATGAAACTTTCACCCACAGTCAATACAGCAAGCACTCTGGCACCTACTTGGAGGATCAGTAAGAGTAGAGAAGACAGGGATACTTTGCTAATCACTCCACAGTTAGAGTGCTGAAGAGCTGGTTGCCCACTCTGCCACAGGAGATCTTTAGAGCAACCTGCTTGAACTTCAATGCTGGTCCTCCTAGGTTGGACTAAACCACTCTTGGAGATCTCCTCCAGCCTAAGCTATTTAATGATTAATGAGGATAAGAAAAACAATTAAATGTTGCTATGCATAAATAATGCAGCATGGGGACAAAGGATAAAAAAAAAAATAATGAAAAAAGAAGAGCAAGATAATTTTTCTTTTGCACCTTGGCTCCACTAAATTCTGTGAAAGACAGGATTACCAGAGCAAGTCTTTGTCTATCTGGCCAGAAGTTTAGACTATGAAAGAAAAAAATGGCAGGTTGGAGATGATGTTGGAGGGCCAATGGAGCTCAGTACAGCTCAGCTGACTAAACTCACTTCTAACGCACTCCTCTACTGAGGTGAGAGGGTCCTACACTAAAGCACCTTCTGGCACCTTCCTCAGACAGCTCCTGGCAGAATCCAAGCCTCTCACCACAATAATCTTTGGCATTGCACGAATAGCACAAGCATGCTTTGATCTAAACTGAGAGCTTGGCTCATGGAAACATATCAGCTGATCTGATAACTCTCTAGGGAAGGAGCGCGGATCTGGAGAACTATCAAGAAATCAAAGTCATCTACCACAGTTTTGTTATGCCAAGAGCTGTGCAAATGTAAAATCAAAAGATTGCTGGTATTCTAAAAATAAATTAGAAATATAAATAGGTAACACTAGAGAAAATTCACTTTTGTAGATTGTTTAAATAAGACGTTTCTAAAGTATGGCTTTGAGTAAAACATTTTAGTTTAAGTAAAAAAGAGATATCAAGGGATAGAAATGCAAAGAAATCCTAAGCAAAGGACTGTAGGAAAACTGAGCTCTTTACATACACAATGAGGGCTGACTGGTTTAGGAAACCACTCATAGAAGGGTTAAACTAAACTGCTTAGAAACAGACAGGAAAAAGTGACAGGCATTTATTGCAGTAGGAATAAAATGCCGTGCATTGGTGATCACTCTCCTCTCTGCTTACCATTTGGCCAACCACATACAAGTGTGTCTCAGCCTCTTAAAAGATTCAGCATTAGGCCTTTCCCAGTTTAAAAAATTGTGTATCTTACATATTTCTTTAACACAATATCGACTGAGATTATTTTGTTATAGTTACTGATCAGTTTAGTACAGCGGCTCTTAAAAAAATCTGTTATTGGTGATTTTGTTTTTTCCCTTCAGAAAATTGTTTCTTCACTTATATCTGGGAGTCGAGACGATACAGACAGACTAGAAAAGTTGACCTGCCTTGGATGAACAGTCTCAATGGAGAAGAGAAAGAAATTGAAATAAAACTGACCTGAGTATTAACCAAACTAAGTCAGAATTGAGTACTATGACATTTGAGCAACCTGATCTAGGGAGGTGTCCCTGCCCACGGCAGGGTGGTTGGAACTAGATGATCTTTAAGGTCCCTTCCAACCCAAACTGTCTGTGATTCTATGATATCCATGACAATGAGAGCATCCAGCATTCATACAGAGAAAAAAGAAAAAACTAAATATTCTGCAAAAGATTATATACCATGCAGAGGAAAATCAAAAGCACACTGATTAGAGACATTGCAGCAAAATGCAATCTAAGCTTTGATTTGGATTTTTTGCTTCTTTGGCTGTTTCAAAGGCCTCTTCATTCTTCAACATAATATTAGAAAAATGTACAAAAGGAAGTTGAATGGGCATGATGAATTTTGGAGTTGCTCTTTGCCTTCTCTTAAAGTTTCTAGAATTTCAGAGAAATGTCTCCAGCTTGAAGACATCTTCAAATTGCTTGGCTGAAATGCTGCATGTTTACAAATTACCAAAATGTACTTCTCTGAACAGAACATCATAGGAAAAAAAAAAAAAGAGATAAATCCTCCTACTTCCACACAGAGTGGAAAACCACAAAGAAAATGAGCAGAACTTACAGAACTAATTCTAGTCACTGATGGCTGTCATGCATGTTAGTTGAGCATTTCCACTGCTCCACACCTGCCTTGATAATCACCCCAAACTATGACTGGAACATCAGACCGTGTTCTTCTGTGATTAGAAGGTAATTAGTTTCAATTTGTTGTTAATGATAAAAGAATCAGGGATGGGGGTTTGTTTAAGACTCCAAATCTTTTTTTTTTTACTGTGATTTTCAGTAAGCCCCATTTTTTATGATGATATAAGACTACTACTCCTGATTACATTACCACTTCTTGTTCATATGGGCATTAATCTTTCACGGATAATGTGGCCTGTTTCTAATGAAAACCTTAAGCCTGAGACTAAAAGCACTCCATTTCTGTTCTTTAGAAATAGTGTCTCATTGAAACTGCATAGGAGGCTGGTTAAATACCTGGCTGTCCAAATGACTTATGAAAATTAATGGACCAAATTGAAGTAAAAACTTCTATGTTCTTTTCTTGTAACAAAATAAGGACAACCTAAATGTAAAAAATTGCCAAGGAGATTATATAAGCAATCAGCTGCTAACAATGCTTTTCTAAGCCAGCCAATATATCAACATTATTCAGAATTCAGGCTTTATTCAGGCTTCACTGGGAAGAGCAATTATGCCAGAGAAGAAAAGTAGCATTTTCTCTCTTGTTAATTAAAGGGTAGTAGGAGATTTTGGGAGGTGATTAGAAGACTAGTAAGATACTAAGATTAGAACCGGAAATGAGAAACCAGGAAAACATAGATCCATCACTTCTTCATATCTCAAATATCTGGACACTGGTTTCCAGAGTGGTGGAACAGCATCAACATCAGTTTCTGAACTCTGTTCTGCATCTCAAATGTGTGTTTAACTATGCCTGTAGGGAGACCCTTTCACTGCAGTTCACATTGCTTTCCAGACAGAAAAGCACCCATCACCCTACTGAAAGATCACTGGAAAAACCCCTCAGGGCAGCAACTGAAGCTCACCTGACTGCCTTCTGTAGACTAGTTTTACATTAAATATTTGGGGGAGCAAAATGTGTCTGCATTCACCCAGTATCTGATGCAATGGAGCTCCCCCTGAGATCCACTGATGCTACTGGGCTACAAATAATAACTAAAAATCTTCAAATAGAACTGACAGTGAGGGTAGCTGCTTGCAGAGAAAAGGCTTAAATTAATTTGGAAATACGTTTGTGAACATTTTGCTCTGTGCTCTTACATGCCTATACTCACAGAACAAATTGGTAGTGCTGACAGTCAAAAAATGAAGCAATTAAAAGAATGGGTTTTTTAGCTGTTACCAGTATTGCAGGAAACTGCAGTGGAACAGCCTGAAGTTTATTAAAAAAAAAAAAAAAAAATTAAAGAGAGAAGTAAGAGCAATGTGCTCTGAATCAGACATTTAAATGAGTGGCCAAATAAAGGCACTGAGGACTCACAGCCAAACAGGACAGAAAGACCTTTTGCAGAAGATACACCTGAAAAAGACATGCTGAAAGACTAGAATACCCACCTATTTAGTAATGGAAGGCAGCTCTAGGTGAAGGAATACCAAAAGCTGACTGTCTGTGGCTAGGAACAGAGCCCCACAAATAGATTTAAGAGTGCATAGCTTTAAACCCTGAGCCCCTGGGATCAGCAATGCAAGACCAACCTGGACAAGAGAAATCAGTTGATTGGCTTTTGTACAAAAGATTACTTAGACAAAGGAAGTGCACAAAAGCCCAGGCTATTGTGGAGTCACTTTGCAAAGCAGAGCACTTGCTAACATGGGCCTCCCCACTTACATTTTTCATTATCCATTTCATCCAATTGTTAAAATTAAAAGCCAGGCTCCCACTTCCACTGTTGAATAGGCTGCTGTGTTTAAACGACATCTGTTAATTTCAGAATTCAAATCTGAAGAAGAGTCTATAAAAGAGCTCGTTTAAACTTTCCACATTGGGAAAGGAAACCAAGAATTTTAGCCTTAAGTTTTCTTGTATTGAAATGTATTAGTAGGAAATGTAACTCCTAAAGTAACCTAACACTGTGTGAAGTAAAAACTCTGAACTTACTTTCCTTGTTTGGATAAAAGCAGACTTACACGTCAAATGATAAATCTTCTCCAACAGCCCACCTCCAATGTGGAAATTAATGTGCCTCTGCAAAAATACTGAGGGCATTAAAAATTGCTGCTTCTATTCAAAACTGATTAGTTGGCTTTTATAAAAACTATAACATGGCCATCCACAGTTGCATTGTATTGATCTACATGTTTTAATTACATTTTGCATAACTGAAAATTAATTTCCAAAGGATTATCTAGTTAGCAAATGTTTTTAGCTAATTATAAGATTCGAAAAATCTTTCATATGAAGATAGGGGAAAAAAGTGAAGGAAGGACTTAAAAACTGCAGCTTTGTTTTAGGTGCCAAAACCATTTCAGTAGAGTGGAAATGACTGAGTCTCAAAGCCCCATGAATCTATGCACCAAAACACAGTAACAAAGAACAACACAAATCCCTGCTTTTTATCACAATTATTTGATCCAGAAGAATAATATTTTGGCTAAAAATGACAGTCTTTGTAGTTTTTCAAGAGGAAATGAAAGTAGTGTTTTAACTGCCTTATCTTGACTTGATTATACTTTTTTTAAAAAAAATCACCAAAAAATAGGAAAAAAAAATTGTGAAAAAATCACTAGTTAGAAGGTGTGGGGGAGGGAGAAGAGCAGATCTCTCTCAAATTATTTCTATTAATCCGGCATTATTTTTGAGACAACAAAATTGGAAAAAAAAAATATCTAATAATACAAATTTTGCAGCTTCAAATACATTTTCTTATTCCTTGCAAGTGAAAAAAAAAAAAAGTGAAATAAAATGTGAAATTGTGTGAACCTAGGGTCTCCAAGTCTTATTTGTCAGAACTAATTAGTACTGAAATTTAGACTGTTAAATTTTACAGAGGTATTCCGTGGTTTTATTTTGACTTGTACTACCAGTTTTTACAGCCCTCTACAGCTTGCACCCCTGTGACCTACATACATTCCACCACACGAGCCTCAACCTCACAGACTGTTCTCTTGATGTGAGGGGCAACAGTCCCCAAGGGGCAGCAGCTCTGGTCAGGCAGGCACCAGTACAAAGGCTGAACTGGGCCCACCTCTTCCCCTGCACAGGGGATTTCCAGCACCAGGCAGCGTGGCTCAGCCAAGCCCTTCCAGCAACTGGCCAGTAACAACACAGAGGTCTTGCTGCATTTCAAAATCCAGCTTCTTCCTTCATCTGAGAAGCTGAGAGTTTGTGACAAGAAAAGGGAAATAATATATTATTACGCTAGCTGCCTCGTATAGATTTTATACCTAGACAGCACCTTTACATGACTGCTCTGGAGATATGAGCCACAGTTAAGACTCTACCCAGCCTGTGTGAAAGTTTCAGGGGCTTCTGTTTGGCTCTAACATTAAACCAAACCCAGCGTTGCATTTTACTACCAAGCACCAGCTGGCTGGGGCTGAAGAAGTTCTCCACTGAATCTTGTTAACCAGCCCTTTTATTAAACATTGCATCATTGTCTTTAAAACTAAGGAAAAATAAACAATAAAACAAAAAAATATTCATTAGAATTACTAAATTCTAAATTACTAAAGACTGTATTACTAGAATTAAAAATTCCTTCAAAATTACTTCTAAAGAAAACCTTCCTGCTGGCATGAAGATTTGAGGAAAGTACCAGGAACTATTTTCCAGTTTTCAAATTGCTGAGCAGGCTGAATAGCTGAGTGACATGACCACCTGGGCCAGGTGAGCTCAGCAAGGAACCAGCAGAAGATATGCCTGTGGCATGCTGCCTCTGAAGGGCTATTGAAGGAATCCACATTGTCTACAGATGTGGGCTGCTGAGCATGCTTCTCCTACCATCATGTCTGGCATCCAGAGGCACAGAGGTGCCTCTCACCTGCTACCGCTAAGGTGGGCTATGCCATGTGCTAATGTCTGGTGAGCACAGACCAAGGTGCTAGAGGACTGCAGATACCCTTAGTTGTGCTTTATTTGTCCACTCTGCTGGCAAAAGGATGCCTTGTGTTTGACTGCTTTATCACCTGCATGCGATGCTGATGGATGGTGGAGGCTGACTGACTATCCCAAAGCTGATCCTCTAACCTACAGTTGCTACCCAACTGTAATAAACACTTGGTGGAGAACTTGGCTAGTGCCTGTGCAGCCCCTCTACACTCTGGAGAACCTCATTTAGGGCTCTTGGTCTATTCCTTCTCTAGGCCCCCAAGGTCTCCTAAGCACAGGTTTAGGTACGAGCAGCACAGATGCATGTTGATCTACAGAATGGCTTTGGGCTTGAGCACAGGCTCAGGATGACCTCAAATACAAACCACACCAGACTTCAGAGGCATAAATGAACCCTTCGACAGCATGTGGAAGAGAAGCAATCAATCTGAATGTTCAGCAGCCGCTCTCAGAATCAAATATCCAGAGAGGGTTTGAAGTACAACATCTGAGAAGATATTGTAAATGAGGAGAGCACAACATCTACTCGCAAACACCAGTAAATCATTCCCATCCCTTTGATTACATCAGATAGTCTAGGAATGTTTCAAGTCTGATGTTCACAGAAGTGGATCTTCTTTTTCTGAGAACAAGAGAAATAATCTCAGTGTTATTTTTTGTGTTGTACCAAATAATTTCAAAATGGCACAGCACTTTTTCATGCTTAATGCTATCTACATTTTCATACGCCTTGATTTATTTTAGCATAATCAGTTCTGTGATAATACTGTGGGTTATCTTTTCTGCTTTTATAAAACCAGTGTTAATGTACTCATTTACTTCAGAGCCTTGCAAAGTGAATTACTAAACAAATTGTATCTCTCTCACTCTCAGTATCTGATCTAATTTGCAGTTGTCCATGGTATGGCATTAACTGAAGTGACCTACTTGAGAGATAACTGCTCATTAGCTTGTTATGAAGGAAGATGGCCTCCCCACAGAATAAGAGCAGTATAGTTGTTGGAGTGTTTGCCTTTCTGTTTGATGATTCAATTTGCACTATACTCATCAATGAGACACACAGAGATTTTCAGGGGCATGCTCTCCTGTTCAGAACGCCACAGGAAATGGTTCAGAGGTGCAGCCTCAATACTTTCTTCAGACATTCGGGAATAATATCTCGGATTTCTTCTGGCACAGGTAAGGAACAGCACATTATGTGCAAAAAATATAGCTCTTTCACTGCCCAAGAATGCCAAAAAGCCCAGGGGATGGTTTGACTACACGGTTTTAGTCTATTTTGTAAGATGGGAGATTAGTGCTTAAATTCAAATTGCCCAATTTCTGTCTGATTTCACATGCTCTGTGTTTACTAACACTGTCTGTTCAACAGACATCGTAAGGCACAGAGATAAAGCCACCTGGGTTTGGATTAGACAATAAGCGTAGCAGAGAAATCCTAAATCCCTTTTGTAAGAGACAGGAGACTTACCATGCTGTGCTCAGGCAATGAGCCCACTTCCCAGCAGCAGGATCCAAACAGCACATACAAATGTGAGCCACTCTCCCAGCTACCCTCTCTTATCCCCCCAGAAAGTAACTGGAGAGCAGGGTTGGTACTAAGGACAACCCGGAGTCTGACAGCCAGGAAAAGCTCCCACCTGGCATCACTGAGAGACTTCAACACATTATCCCAAGAACATAAGCATCCACGTATCATGAGGCATGAACTTAATAAACCTAATAAAGACTGTTTCCAAGGAGGAGTAAACCTGTTGCAGCAGTGTAAGACATTACGAAGGCCAAGGTAATCTGATACAGCCCATTGCAGAAGGCATCACAGGCTACTAGACACCAAGGCCAAAGGTGGACACATGCACACCCACTAACAAATAGATTCCCAAAGCAGTAGCCAAAGACAAGAGCCCTCAGCACAGCAGGGCACAGTACGGGCAGAGGCTGGTGTAGAACAGCAGTTCAGAGACAAGAGCTGAGTGACTGTCACGCTTGGGGAGCTGCAAGTACCAGTCATCCATGTACACTGCTGCTCAGGGGCAGACAACTAGCACACAGACAGGAACACAACAAGCAGGCTTACAGAAATCCTAGCCATCAAGTGGGTCAGTACAAAAATAAATAAGTAAAACCTCAAACTGTACAAAAAAGCTGGTGTAACAGGAGCTGTGGAGTTCCATGGTTCACACTTGCAAGTAAGATAAATATCGATTCCATGTCAGGGCCTGTTTTTTATTATTACCTACTCTGTTGTGAAGGACCCTGACTCACAGGGAGGGTGTCACGTCTGGATGATGAGAGGATTAGCACTGCAGGGTGCACAGCAATGTAGATGCAACCAGAAAGGACAAACGAGAAACCTCCTAAAGAAGAAAATCCTTCATCACATTTGAGAATACAGATGAGAAGCTGGAAGCTTGCTCAAAAGCCAGCATACTGGAAGGACAATGAAGCCAGAGAGGATAGGATACAGTGGTCCAGCAGCACACTAAGCCATCCTTTGCAATAGGATCCTCTGGGTAAAGCAACCAAGCAAATACTAGCAAAAAGACAGCAACTGTGCTCGCATTTAAAACAAAGGGGTCTCAACCAGAGTGGAATTTGGAGGGAGTAGCACAATAGCAAAGCATTGGAATAAGCCCCATGAAGTCCATCTGCTGCCCTTAGGTTTGACTGCTAGCTGTCATTGGCTAATTGATTGAAAAATTCATCATTAAGTAGCTGGTTTAGATTTTGATACATGCAGTCCTCTCAGTTTATTATCTACTGTGAAATCCACAGAACAGCAGACACAAACAGAAATTATATGTTCCCTACAGCTCATAAAATCAAACGCCTTTCAGTTCCAGGCTTTAATCTACAGTCTTTCTTCCAGGTGGTGGCAAGGCACAGATCCAAGATACAGTATGGCTTGCACCAGATGTTGGCACTCAGGCAAGCCTAATTTTGGCACACAGGGGAAGAGGCAGGGAGTGAGATGCTGTGGCAGACACTGTGGTGTTGGCTTGGTGCCTTGAGAGCAGGGCAGCCTTTCATGTGTGTGTCAGGCCTGGATGCTTCTCCCGCTTATTGCATCTTCTTTAAAACAAAGCAAGACTCCAGATCCTATGGTGGTGGTGAAGCAAATGCTTTCATTTGGTGAGTCTGACACTGTATCTTTGCTTACCTACATCATGCACTTATTCATTCAGACGGGCAGGGAGTCAGATGACAATGATGGTACCGTAATTACAAATATTTCTAATTTTGGCTTCTGTTCAGAGCAGAGTTGAATCAAGATATAACTTGAACATCTGCACAACAAAACTGAGCTAATTAATTATATAAACCCTAAATAGCTGGCCCATCAAAAAACACATGAAATGAAGCTCAAGTAGTGCCGATACTTGAATTAGCAGCATCATGCAAAAGCAGCTACAGATTACAAGCTGAAGTGAACAAATTCAATCGCTAAGCATAGATCACATGCTGGTTTATTACTTGGCTATTCACTCTGGATCAGTCTGGACTGAATAGAGCAACTTCAATTCAGCAGCTACTGATATGAAGCCAAGTAGTATTCCACTGCTTACAAAGGCATGTGAAAAAGCAAGTAAAGAATCATAAAATGAAGACCTGAACCAGTGTTCCTTCAAGTCAGGAGGACTGAGTGTCCCGGCTGAGAGCATGGAGGGAAAGAAATGAAGAACTGCTGGCTATGCATGGAAAGGACAGGGGATGAAATAAAGGCATTTTTGTTGACATATGGCAAGGTCAGTTGACAAGGGATGCTTGAAGTCTGGGTAAACATCCAGGTGGTATGGGGTAAGAAGGCAGGGAGACATAATTTGCTGGTCTTTCAAATTTTGGTACTATAATCGTTGATGAAATTTTGTTAAGTCTCATTGGTAGATATGCCTTATAACTCTTATTTTAATAGGGTTATGTGGGTATTATCTCACTAAAAAAAAATGAGGTAAGCAATTATGACATTTCTGAGAGAAATCCTCACCTAATGGATCCTAGTCAGGAACAGACACATACCCTGTTCCAGACATGCCAAAAAGCCTTATGCTGGGACCAGTGTGGTAGTCATTCAGGAACCAAACCAAATCTTGTCATATTACTGGACATACCTTGCATTTTAATAACTTGTTAGGAGAGAGAACCAAGGGTCCTAGGACAGGAGTAGGTATACAGCAGGTTGAGGTTTTCTTTGGCTCACTAGTTATGAATTAGCTGCCTGAGGTGAAAAGGCTTTAAATAAGAGATCATGTGACGTTACTAACATCACTTCTACTTCCAGGTGCTTCAGAATATAGCATCAAATTAAGTCAGTAATATGGGTCCATATTTACCCTGACCTAATTTGCAGCAGAAACTTCTATCATTGGCTTTGTTACCAGGGAAACTGACTGCAGGAGAAGTGGTGAGCTTTAGGACGAGTGTTCTCTGTTGTATTCAAGACAGGAACATAAAAATATTTAATACTGGAACAGTGTGCACCAGTTCACACTGGCCAATACTTTTTTTCTTTGGGAAAAAAAACCAACTTAATTCAACTATCTGCTTGGAGATTACTGAGAAGTCTCTAGCTAAGAGCCATCTATGAGCAATTGTACAAAAATACATGACTACAAAAGACCTGAAAAAGAACCCCAAAACAGTACCAGAAATGGCACTGTTTTATCTGCAGTGAGCATTACTGTTGGATGCTTAACTTAAAGTATCTTAGCTAACAATTCCAAGAATAATTTTGAATATCTTGAGTACTTTCTACTGATGAACAGTATGTCAGAGTTGAATACTTTTCCTACAATAGACTATTGTTTATCCAGCATATATTAACATTAACAGGTCTCTGCTTTTAGCTTCCTTTTCCTGAGCATTTTTACCTTAGGGGACCTAAAGAATCCTTTTAAGTGGAGTTTTGCCTGCAGAAACTCTACTAATGATGTTCCTTATAAGAGCTATTTCAAATGAGGTGATGGTGGCAGGTTGAGAGCAGCATACAGTCATTTTCACAATTCCTCTGCTTCTTTCCTGTTGTTGACTTCTCCCTGAGAGGCAAACTATTACCTTTTATATACTTTTACCTTGTGTACAATACAATGAAGCAGACAACCCAGGACACCTGACCTGAACAGTCTCGCTTAGTGGAGGTAATGAAAGCACATCTTCTGAACTGGTGAAAGAGTCAGAAAAATCAGCAGCTTAAAGACAGGGCTCTGCTAACCTCTAAGTAAACAGCAGAAACCTACAGTTATTTTAAATCCCAGCTTCAAAGTCCATGAAGATAAAAATAATTTTCAACTTAGGCTTATCAAGATCATTGGTTTCAGGGATGCAGCCTACTTTTTAGTAACAAGCATTATGTGAGCAAGGATTTCTGAAGGAGACTGAGTGACTTAGGAACCCTGTATATTTGGCTATTAGGTCATCAAAAGCATTTAAAACCACTAATGTTTGTAGCTGAACTACAGTCACATTTGTTCAGCTTGTTTCTATTTCATGCTTGCAAACTGTAGACAAACAGAATAAAATCAGATTTTGAAACTGCAGTTTTGACTGTCTGCGCTGGTTGGTTTTTTATCAATATATTAAAAAGGAGCCTACAAAGCACAGAGTTCCATTAAAATGTTTAGTATCTCTCTAAATGAGAGAGATAAAAAACTTTGTATGATTTCAGCCTGAAAGCACTTGAAGGAAAGCAACAGGAAAGAACAGAAGCCATGCCTGTTTGTTGGGTACAGGGGTGCATCCGTGTGTGTGCAAACACACACTGTGAAGGACCAACCTGATGCTATTAGCTGGATCTCTGTACTGGCTAATTAATTGTACCAGTGGAAATTACAGAATCCTTTGATCTGTGGTTCCAAGCAAAGTGGAAACAAATTAATTGCCAGCCCAAGCATTTTCCACAAACTGTTCTGTGCTTTCCACAAATGCCACAGCCAAGTCAGCCGTTTCAAAAGGGAATACACCCAGGCTGCAGGAGGAAGAACTATGAAGAGCACTCTTCAGAAGGCAGTTTTTGAACAGATGGCTTGAGTGGAGCTTGCAGCCTACCCAAAAGCCATGGACACCTCCCACTTGATTGCTTTCCTTATAAATCTGGCAAGAATAGGCCTTGCCACAGCCTCTAGAAAATCAGTTCTCTCCAGGGAAAAATCCAGGCCTTCCTTTTGTTCCCTTTATTGAATGGAAAGTCATGTCTAGAGCTGTTAATTTTTATGTGTCCAGGGTCCAATTGCTTTAAAAACATGCATATGGCCATATCATGTCAGAACAAAAGATGCTCTGGCAGAGGATCCTGTCTGTAGCAGGTGGCAAAAGATGATGCTAGGAGAGGATTTCAGAACAAGGTGATCACACTGTACTGCATTCCAAATGCTTTCATTATTTTCAGATCAAGAGATCATTTCTACATGGTAGAAACCCTCAGTGGGCTTCTATTTCTTGAACCTCTCTAACTTCTTCTTTATGCTATATGAAGTCTTAGCATCTCCAAAGCAATGAGCTTGTCAGCTGCTTTCCTCTGATGGCACCAATACAGGCACAAAAGAATTTATACCAACACTGCTAGTGACAAGGATTGACAAATGGCAGCTCTTCAGCTGCAGGAACAAGAATATGAAAAGAGGTTGATTTAAATAGGTTTCTCTCACATGTAATTGCAAAGCAATCAAAGGTTCTGAACAACAACAACTACTCTTTAAAAATAATATTAAAAGGCAGGCTCAGCTTTAGCTAAAAGTTACATGTCTAATCTAAGTTATTATTATTTCTTTACTCTTTATCTATATATAGGAAGGCAATTTGCTCCAGAAGATGACTCAAATCCACCCTCTGGTAGGTGGTTTCTGGAAATGCCTAGAAAATTAACAGAAGCATATCTGTTCTTAGAGCAACTTTTTATTACTTGCTTCAATTCATATAAAGAAAAAAAAAGTTTTGATTACCTAAAATAATTCTGTTTCTAACAAAACATCAATATTGTTTCCTACTAAAATATTCCTTTAATTTTAAATACTGGAGGAGTCAAAATAGCTATAGGATAAATCACTGCCATAGCAGAAGGGTGAAGTTCAGACAAAAACACATTATTAGTTTTTCTTTTGTTGCTAAAATAAATGTCTGACATCAGAGTTTTTCTTTAAAAGAAAGATTACTCTTACTTACTAAAGCAGAGATTATATGACCAGATGCCCACTGCTGGAGTAATCGTTTATGATGCCTTCAAACTTAAAGAGTTTTCTTGAGTAATGCTGCAGAGCAGCTCACTCTCCAGATATATGACATAATCCTTTGCTATTTGAGTACCTGAATTTGGTGAAACATTCAGAAAAGGATGTTCAGGTGCATCTTATATGGACTCTAGGATCTGCATTTTTATTCTGTGCATTTGATTTTCCTAAACAGGCTTTTATTTTTTTAATTCATCCCTTTTCCCTAACATCTGCAACTCTTATTACAGCAGTTTTACAACAGTTGAATGTAAGTCATTGCACAAAATCAGAATCCTGGATACTTCCTACTAGAAAAAAATACTTAATTTTGCTCAGCACTTTTGCTAATACATGATCATGCTCAGCACTTTGTTTTTTTCACCTTTCAGAACTGCAGCTGAAAGAAAATGCCTGGAAAATCAATCTTTTATTAGGTGCATAGAGTCATTTCATTAGACAGTGACAAATGTGTCAAAGTGTTCTACATATGAATCACCTCAATATGCTGGAGATTCAAGCTTCTTTTGCTTTATATTTATTCTTACATGAACTTCACTAAAGAAATTTTCAGATGAACGTGTACCTTAAAAAATTGGTTTCTGCTTTCTATCCACTCACATATTTGCAGCAACACAGTCGTTGCCATGTACATCTTAAAAAACTATTTGTTCCTTAACACTGAAAAGCACAGAAGTTGGAATGACAGTCTGTATGTATTCTTATTTATACATTCTGCTATTAAACAGTGTTTGTGTTGAAAACTGACTACCTTATGAGACAGCAGGAAAGTCACCACCACAAGGTAATTAAATACACATTTATATCCTAAGTTATATTCTATATACTTTCTATAATAAATAAGTAAATAAACACTTGTATGTCTGTATGGAAAAAAAACAAAACACCCAAATCTATACTCATCACAGCAGTGGGTGTGATTCAATTTGCAGTAACACAATTTAAAATTAGGATTTACTTACTGAAGCCAGTGTAATTCTACTACTAAACTGACATGAGACAGGAGTTCACGTGACTCCTCAACCAGCCAGGATCCCTTTGTCCTCTTGGCCTGTTTTTCTTACTGTGCACTGGTCTGATCCCCTGGAACAGATCTTACGTGTGCAAGTCAGTCAGTTCCCAGGTGCCAGGTGGGTGTAAGGAAATCAATTAACATCCTGGGGACATGGCACATCCTGGGTGAGGATGGCCCCAAACTCTCCCTAGTACAGGTCTTCAGCAGCCACCTCTCAGGGGCAAAGCTGGAGAGAAAAACACACATCTCCAGTCTCCCCTTCTTTGCTCTCCTGCTTGTATGAACCAGACATCTCTCCCAGCTCTAATCCTCCAGGCTTTTCCATTCTAGATGGATGACCTCAGGCCCTCACATCTCCTTCCAGTTTAGGAAGGTTTGGTAACACCAGGCAGCTCCCACACGACTGCAGCTGGACCTCTTCCCACCTACATTAGGTCTCATGAGAGGTTCTTACAGCACTGAACAGGTTTAAAGAATGTTTATTTTTTTGCAGGAATGAATTGGGAAGATATTTTTATTGCATTTACATAACCCTAACCAACTGCTGTATCCAACTGACAGACTGTTGGAGCCTTTTCTTGGCTGTGCTTTCAGCGCCCACACCAGATCAGACCCTTCTTTCTCCCTCATCTTTTTTACACCTTAGATTCCTCACTTCTGTCCTGCTTCCCCAACAGACTCACTAACTTCTCTTTCCTGATCCAAACAGAGTTGCAGAGAGAGCTACCTAGTCCATCCATCAGTTCCCTAACTACACTCCTTTTCCATGTTGGTGCTTTTTCTTCTGAAACTAATGAGAATTATTATCTAAAGATAGATTTTCTCACCTTTTTGCCCTAGAAATTGTTCCATTTTTAAAATGAAGTTAGACATCCACCTCATCATAATCCATATTTTCTGAGATACCAACAGAGATTTTAGCAAGACGTTTCAGGGAGCAGGAAAAAAGGGAGACATTAAATATAGTAGGATAATTTCAAATCTGAAAACTATTGATATGCAAAGAACTTCAGAGAGCTGAAACACAAAAATACCTGCAAGACACTATTTTTATTTACAACTGCTTAATGCTAAGTGTTTTTACAATTTTAGAATACATAATACATGCAACCCTTAAAGAAATCAAGCATGTATGCACAGGAAACATTCAACATTAATGCCTGCTTATAGTGTGAAATGAATTCAGTTAAATCTTAAAGGCTGCTTAAAGTTATGTGAAGTCACTCCAGAAGAACGGGTTTCCCTTCTATCTCCCCGAAAGTGTTTATTTCTTGGTAAAAGAACTGAAAACCAAGAGTTTTATGAGAAAACTGTGAATTTTTATCTAAAATACTTCACATGAGAGAAAACTGAGCAAATAAATCTCCATTTTCAGGCAAATGGGCTCCCTACCTTTCTCATTTGCTGAGCCATGAAAAACAACAGATCCTAACCACACCATGTCAAGAGGGATGTAGCCTAGATCCCACATGCAGGACAAGAAAAGAAGGAATCTTATCTCTAAGGACCAGTGGTACTTTTTTAAAGGCATACAAGCAACTATAAATATGAAACATTACTGTCCCTTATGCTTCACACCCAACAGAAGAACACCAGAGACACATTACATTGCAGCTCTGCTTTCAGCCATGGGTGGAATTAAGCCTTTGGGCAGTGCCTATCACATGTGGAGAGGTAGGGCAGGAGGGACTCTTCCTCAAACTATAATTCAGAAAGCCATCTCCAAGTTTTAAAACTTCATACCACAGCTGTAAAAAAAGTTAAGTAAGATGCTTAGGAATTGAGTAGATGGGATGTGACTAGTACCTGACTTAGAAGTCATTCACATACACCTCTGTGACAATACTAATGATCCCAGTGCTCTCACAAGCATGCAGCTCCCTAGCTCCAGCCTCAAACTGAATAATTCTTTCAGCTAATGAGAACCCCATACTGTTACCTTGGGGAATTGTAAAAGTCAACACTAAATGATCCATTTTATCTGTAATTCTGAAAGCACCAGTCAGGATTAAACTGTAATCATGACTTGTTATTAGATCAGTGTGTTTCTGAGGAACGCTCGGCTGCAGGAGGATTTATCACAAGTTCAGTTCCATCTAATGCTTTCCCTTTTGGATTGCTCCCTGCAGAGCTAATCGGATCTCAATGGAAGTTTATGGGGAATTCAGCTACTAAAGTGACAGATGTACAAGCCTCATCTGTCCCTTCTTTCTGACCTATATTTTCTCCTTTTTTTGCTTTTCCTCAAGGAATCCTTTTTTTCAGGTTTATTTCTGCAGTGCTTTTGGTTTGTATTAATTTTCCTTTCCTCCTTTTTTTCTTTTTTTCTTCTTGTGTCTTTCATTGTTTCATTTTGCCTGCTAGCTCATTGCAGCACAAAGTTGAGGCAAATTACAGTTGTACCCTACACCAGAAGAATATTCCCTCCTTTTTTCAGGTGTCCACACAATTCCCAGAAGTTATATGGAATCACAGAATGGTTTGGGCTGGAAGGTACCTTAAAGATCACTTAGTTCTAATATCCCTGTATGGACAGGGACACCTCCTGCTACACCAGGTTGCTCCAAGCCCCGTCCAACATGGCCTTGAACACTTCCAGGAATGGGGCATCCACAGCTTCTCTGGACAACCTGTGCCAGTGTCTCACCACCCTCTTCATAGAGAACTTCTTCCTAATATCTAATCTAAATCTACCCTCTTCAATTCAAAATTATTCCTCCTCATCCTGTCACTCCCTGCCCTTGCAAAAAGTCCCTCTCCATCTTTCCTGTAGCCCTTCAGGTACTGGAAGGTGCTCTAATGTCTCTTCGAAGCCTTCTCTTTTGCAGGTTGAACAACCCCAATTCTCTCAGCTGGTCTTCATAGCAGAGCTGCTCCAGCTCTCTGGTCCTCTTGGTGGCTTTCTCTGGACTCACTCCAACAGCTCCATTTCCTTCTCATGCTGGGGACCCCAGAACTGGACACAATACTGCAGGTGGGGTCTCATGAGAGGGGTGTAGAATGGAGAATCACCTCTCTTGACCTTCTGGCCACGCTTCTTTTGATGTAGTCCAGAACATGGTTTGCTTTCTGGACTGCAAGTACAAATTGCTGGTTCTTGTTCAGTGTCTCATCAACCAACATCCCCAAGTCCTCCTCCATGTGGCTGTTCTCAATCCATTCTTGGCCCAGCTCAACTGAGAGACACTGGGAGTGTGCCATCCTTCCAGGAGCAACAGTACACATGCACATCCACAGAAGGTCAGAACAGGAACCAGGGGCTCCTGGTTTCAAAAATTTAGAGACAGTGCAAGTAACTGTCAGAGAACAACTATGAAAGACCAGGCAGGATGTAGCCTTGAAAAATAAGTATCCTTATTGCACCTACATGGTCATCCTTGTGTGTTTTGGATTACTATAGTTGCATAAATGAATGATAAGTTTTCTCTGATCTGTATCATTCTGAGCTTTTATAGACTCTGACCATTCAAGGAGGCCTGAAAACATATAGACACTCAGTTATGAAAGCCTCAGGATTCAAAATACATTTGAAATATATAGCTACACTTCTGCCTGCTTTAAATCAGTGCCCTTCTGTTGTTTGAAGTTAACCTCTATTTCACCCATCTGAGGATGAAAATTAATCAGGTTACAGACTGTCCCAACACACTGGCTAGCAAGGGTGCTACTATTATAGTGATCTAGGCCAGAAAAGATGAATTATTAGGGCCCACAGCCAACATGAGGCTTAATATTCCAGAATACTCTTTCCTAATTCCCAGCGGTACAATGGAAGTTACAAGCAGGTACTTTAGGACATAAGAATTTATCCTGTTCCTAGTGAGATTAATTTCCTGATGATGATGGATATGGGAATACCTCCACCCTCTATGAATTCTTAAATATCAGGGATTAAGTTTTATCAACTAAGTTTAATGTAGGTGATACCTTCCCACTCCAATATTAACAGATCAAAAATAAAAGTGGGCAGTAAATAAGGAGCAAACAAGTGAGCTGCCAAAATTAAATCCAAGCATTATCCTTTAAGATACTATAGGATATGTGGGTTGCTTTGGATTTTTTATTTTTTTTTACAAAGAGAAAAGATGGGAGAGATTGGAGGAGTTGATAGGAGGAGCATATAGGTTGAGATAAGGTGTATTTCTAGTAAGGAAGTGATAAAAACTCCATCTCACAAACACCCCAACAAACCCTACCTTTAAAAAGTAAGGACTAGCTTTAAAAAGGAGAACTATGTAAAAATGAGATAGTTACAGTTAAACAAAACAAAAAACCAACAGGTAAAAGGGTTAAATACCTATAAGCAGCATGGAGTTGGTTATGGTGACGTGTATCAGCTTATGGTGATGTAGATCTCGTTTCAGAAACGAGTAAACCAAGACCAAAAATGAGATAAAACACTTCAAACGGAGAATTAAAGAGCATTAAAAATCAGTCATGCTAAAATAAGAGAACTAGAAGAAAATATTAACCCTGATTAATTCAAAACAGAACCAGATAGGTCAGACTGAAAAAGATGTTGAGCACGAAAGCACAAAATGGCACAAAGCTGCATCCCTTTTGCTTTCTACCCAGCTTCTCTCACAACACTTCAGAAAAAGGAAACCTCCCAGGTGGGGCTATTTGGAGATGAATGCATAAAAAGGAGCACTCAAATATAATAGCAGAAAAGCTAAATTAATTGACTGCAGTAGTGTTCTCTAAAGGCATCAGTGAGATTCCTCTATCACAAACTTCAAAGACACTTTGGTAAAAGTGTCTAAAATAGGAACTTATCTTAAAATAAAATTTAAAAAGTATCTTTAAAAAGGAACTATCAGTAGAAGTGGTTTAAGATCAAATCAACAAAATGAACAATAAAGAAATCCCCTGGACTGCTCTTCATCTGCTCTTCATCTTGGGAACCTGAATATGGAACTTCCAAGCAACAACCTGTGCTACATAAGCCATCATTTACATGATCCTCAGTTTCAGAGGAACAGAAGATAAGTAAAATTGTACTTATTAGACACATGGATAGACATGGTACAATGGGAAAGAATTAATACAGCTGTTATTCCCTACAAAACCCTTGAAGTTAGAAGGAATCAACGGACTTATTAATAAAGATGAGTAGATTGCAATAGAATACTCTGAATGCCAGAAGCTTTTCAGATAAGTTTTGTTAGGAAACACTGTTTAAGTGGACAATGGATAACAGAGAAAGCTTTTCCAGACATATATAACAGCCAATAGGGTGAAAATTAATTTTAAAAAATCAAATTAACGACTCAGTAGTTGTCACAAAACAAGGAGCTCATCAAGACAGCCATGCTTTGGGGGACATCTCTTGAAAAAAAACTTTGAAGGGAGTGAATATTGCAGTGGTAAAATCTACTGCTGATAGAAAAAAACCTGCAGATAATCACATGTAAAACTGTGTGAGAAGTCCCAGAAGGGTCTCATGGTACTTGAATGGCTAATAATAAACTGGCACATGAAATTGCTCATCTGTAAATGTGGGTTAGTAGATATGGAAAAAAAAAATCAGAGGCTAAATACAGATATAGAATAATGTTCTAAATTAATTGTTTCTTGTGGAGAAGAATTCTTGTAGACATTCTGTGAACCTCTAGATATGCAATCTGAATGCTCAGAAATCAAAATTGCAAAGATGATAAAATATTTAGGAAAGGAATAGAGAACAAAGCATAATATACTGCTAATGCTACTTTATAAGTAGATGCACTTATTTCCTTTACATTTAATGTAGTCTTACATTTTTCTAGTTGTAATGCATTCTCTGAAACACAGACCATAAAAGGGTCACAAATGATCAAAAGTATGCAATCACTTTTCTGAGGAGTAATTGATTTTTCAAACTGCTGAGGAGGTCTCTATAATCATGGCTGGTCTGGAAAAGCTGACTGAGATACGTTTATTTGCCTTTTCTCACAGTACATAATTCACTAGTACCTGATTATCAGGAAGCAGACTTAAAAAAGACTAGACAATGTTTTCTTCCACAGAACACATGCCTGAATTGAGGCACTGCTACAAGCCCTCATGAATACCAGAAAATATAAGTGTGCTCAGGAAAAATCAATGAGACAAATTCACAACAATTAGGTCCAGTTAAACATAGCCCCAGATGACATTTCTGGCTCAGGAATTTCCGGAGCTGCTGGTTGCTGGAGGTTGAGAAGCTGTGTAAAGCACAATCACTACTGATTTGTTTTGGTTTTTGTACACTTTTCCTAAGCATCAGAGACAACTGAGCCCCCCCATCCTTTGCTCTGACCCATTGAGGTACTTCTTACATGCACCAACACCCTTATAGCAACTCACAGATCTGAAAAGGTACAAAGCCCTGAGGACCAAAGATGATGCTACAGAATGTGATCACAAAGCTCTAGTGCAGAAAGAGTACAAAACCACCCTTATGAACCAAAAGCATCAGTCAGGTTTTGCTTCCCAGCAAAATCAGTTGGCACCTGTGTGCCAAGTATCTACAGCTGCCTACGTGGCACCACCAGTCCATCTGCTGCACCAGCCATACATCAGTTTCTTTATTTAGGGCACTAGGGAGAGAGAGGAAGATATCCTGAAATACAAATTAATTCTAAACGCAGTGAATCTTAAAAACTATTACAAAACTAAACTCCCCAAGTATTACATTTATTAAAATGATGCGCACACTAAGACGCATTCCCTGATTGACTTCCCATTTAGACTGGAATTCTTTGAAAAATCTGCACTGTCCTTATCGCTTGCAAGCTGTGTATCATATTTTCAAGACCATCAAAAGAACAAATGAATAGTCTTTATGAACCATTTCTGCTTTTTTCTTCTGAGTGCAAAGCCTACTTGAAATCTGAGAATTTAAAAATCATCCAAAGGTGGTATTTTTACAGTGCATATCTGTATTTGCAGATGAATTCAAAGCCATCTTTAATCTACTTTTTGGGTTTTTTAACTATCTGTCGTGGAACTATCAGGCTTGAAGCATAATTTTGTCAACAGCTTTTAGGAGCTACTCCAGGAGAAAGAAATCCTTAACATTCCTGAATATTTTGCTATTTCTCCATTTCCTTCCATATCCCTCACCTAGCAATCAGTAAGTGAACTGACATGGTAACTCCACAGCACAAATACCCCCTCCCCACATGCACACCCTCATCACGTGGGAAATCATGAAGCAGTTAATTCTGTTTGATGTCTAATAATCTTTTTGTAGAAGGACATAAGAAACATCATAAATCTTATAATCATGGGGGCTGTGGGTTACATACATTTCAGGAGCCAGTTCCTAGCACTACAATAAAAGGGCTGATCCTCAGCTAAGTCAAGCCAGCATGGTTTTCCTAAAGCCTTATTTAACATTGAAAAGGATATTGCTTCCAAACTGGTCACAGATTGAACACTGCCATTGTTCTAAATTGTTCACATATTTTCTGATGGAAATAAATTAAAATATACTAATTCCTCACCTAAAAATATGTGGCAAAATTATTACCATGAGAAGCTTTAAAAAATAATCCAAGAGGTTTCTATCTTATTTGCATGAAAATCCTTGTCAGTTATGAACAGCATAAAGCTAAATGTCCAAAAGTCTTAATTATTTTAAAATTAGGGCAAAAGATGAGACTTGCCACCTGCATAGCATTCATTACTAAAGTTGTTTTTTACTTCTATGAAATCAGACTTTTGCTTGTACTTTCTAGATGCTTTGTACCATCCTGATGGTGCAGAGCAGTGGAAGACGGGCCCTTCTCACACCAGGTAGAAAGGTGCTCCATTTTAAGCTGCCATAAAATGAGGTGAACAATCCTTAGACCGACTGCTCCCACATTTAAAGCCTCCCGCTTGATGATAAGGGCAAATTATCAGCACAGCAAATAAAGATTCTGTGAGTTCTGAATGGGTTGAAGCTTGAAATGACTTAGCATGCATTAGAGAAGCCCCAAAGCCACTGAGTCCAGTAACTCAGCATGTCTCCTGTCACAAGCACATTGTGACACAGATCAAGATCTGGATTAGCTATTTGGCAATGGTGCCTCTAGATCTACAATGGCATTTATGAAGAAACTTAATGTGTGCTGCCGTTTTAACAACTTTATTGTATCAATTCAAGTGCCCAGATAGGGAAACCAGGAGAGCACTAGCAGCACTGAAATCCCTGCTGACAGCCTGGACAGAAAAGCTGTGATTAGCTCAGGTCCCTGGGGACAGATTAAGGTGCATTAGCAGAATAAGACAAGAGACACCAGCTCTGCTGCTGCTGACCTAACTGATTTCACAGAGGGAGAATTTCAGTCTTGAGATCTTTCAGCTTCAGCATTTTTAAGCAACAGTAAACAGTCTCACTTCCAAAATAACTGCAACTTTAGACTGGAAGAAATAAACAGAGAATTCACTGGCTAGTTTTTTATGGCTATTTCTGTCTTCCCCCCTTTTCTCTTCACAGAATCAGCAGCACATGGACATTTATATAATTAAGCAGCAGAAGCATATCATAACAGAATTAAGATTAAAATATATACAGATGCACAAATCCTAGGGAAAAAAAAATGTAGTAGTTTCACCAGTTCTACTTTTTTAAAGGAAAATGAATGGAAAAATACCTGAAAAGACTATTCTCTAATCTAGCATATTAGATTTTCACATGTAGTGATCTATTGCAGACTTGAACCATCAAACCCTAGGAGGCTAATTTATCCAACAGAATGTTATCATCAATGATATCAAACGCTGAGATCAGAAGTTAAGAAAAAGGTATTCACACAAATTTTTATCTCATACTGCCTTAAAAAAAAAAGAAATAGAGCAAGGCAGAAAATACTGGTCAACACAATGTGATGTGCTTCTCTCCTACAGTTGGATTCTTCCAGAGCAAATGACTCTGAGTCCTTTGTTTAAACCATTATTTTTCATTAGATGAGGCACCGGTGTTATCCAAAAGTTAATAGCAGGAATATGTCTGTATGACAAAACAAATACAGCTTGAATCCAATAGTGGTTAATATCAGAAACACGGAGTGCATGCCTGACATACACAAATCACAAAATGGTATAGAAATGTGTTCCTGTGCTCTTCTGTTAAAAGAACAAAACCTCTATTATCTGGCACTGGCTCTGTACCTCCAGACTAGATTTTAGTAAATAAATGGAAGCTTTGGAAGAGCTGTAAATAAATTAAAAAAAAAACCCCAATACCACAAAACACCACCAAGATGGAAAAAATCCCAACCAAACCAACATCCCCTCAACCCAACAATCTGTAGCCTGGTGTAGTTAAGCATATTGCTGTTGTTTAATTGCCCCTTGACATCAGACATATACTAACAGACTATTTAAATAGTCTCATACCTTGGCAGGCTCCTTTTTTAGGCAACGTGCATAGTTTCAAGAGAACCCTAGACATCTGACAGGCATCAGAAATCAGGGTTAAACCAGAATGTTTCTGTAAACAACTCTAAGCCCCATTAACAGCTGGGGATACTGGCTGATAGAGTTGGCAGTTTTTAGCCCTTACCTAACATTCCCTCCAAAATGGTGCTGTCCTTTCTTTGTTTCTGCACCACAAGCATATAATTTCTAACTCCTATAAACTGAAACTTCTGACTGGTGATGCATTTAATGCAAGTTGTGTTTTTTTTTTTTCTTTTTGCTCTTAGGAGGTAAGTCCTAAAAGCTCCCATTTCTTCATATGGTGACAAAAACCAGCAAGGTCCTGAAGCAGCAGTAACTCCGACTCAGGTCAGATCATTATTTTGAAAGATATATTAACAAATATTATTCTATTGGTTTGTTAACAGATTATATGTCCTGCAAAATAACAAAACCAAACCAACAAAAAGCCAAATAAAAAACAACCCCCCCACAAGAAGTGAACAATTAACACAGCATTTCTGCTTTGTTTTACTTTCAAGATGCTCTTAAGGTACAGTCCTGTTCCTAGATATGGATTGTCTTCCAATGTGCAGTGAAAAGTTCCTTTGGCAGCTCAATAGCAGTGGCTCATTACACACGTCCGTATATATGTATATGCAATGTGTATGTACTGTTTTCAAGCATTTCTTCCTCCATAAAAGCCAATTCTTCCAACACATTCTAAATTGCACTATCTCCTCAACAAAGATTCACAGAAGAACTTCAATTTACTTTACACTGAGAACAGTCTCACACCAGCCTGCGTGCAAATGCCCTTCCAGGAAAATTTTAGAGAAAAATCAGGGGGTAGATCTCATTTGTGGGGAAAAGGAGGAAGCATGAAAAACTGGAAGGCTGATTTGTGAGCTGTTTGAAGTGCCTTCGAGGATTACAGCATTTCAGAAGTCATCAGCAGAGATATGTTAGTGAACAGAGAACAGCTGACCTACTGAAAGATGCATGGCAGTAACTTTTATCACAAAGCTTTTGTTTTATTATAGAAACCAAATCTCGTAAGGATCCAGTGTTCTGCTTTGTAAATATTGCAGTTCATAGACAGTAGATGGCCCGTATTTGCAAGCAGAGCAATCATGCCAGAAGACTGTTATGGTAAAGCTATGGAACTTACAAAAACGAAGAGCAATTAAAGACAAGACATTATGAAAACTTTTAAAAGGCTAAAGGAGGAGAACGGGATGAACACAGAATGCTGGAGCGAGGAAGCAAGTGCAACTCCGTGAGTCTTGATAAGATTTTAGCTAAAAACCCCTGCTAATACCAAAAATAGAGGGCTGTTAAGCCCTTAATTTTGTATGAAGATACAATATATCTTGCAGACACATTAAGTCATGTTTGCCACAAAACTGACTGTGGAAAGAAGCCATTAGAACGTGCTACAGTGCAGAATACAGTCTTCAATTTATTCGCAAATACTATCCTGTGATAGAACACTAATTTTTAGCCATATGGAGTGACTAATAAGGTCATATATATTTTGTATTGTATACTGCTGTATGCACAGGCAGTGTACTGGGCCATTCATAGCTATCTTATAAATTAAAAGTGCTAGAATTTAAAGATCGTTTGTAGAGCTTTTATGAAAGCAGCATCCCTTTTCTGTTGGAAAAAAATCAATTTTGGGTTTTGTCATGTAGCGTTTCTCATTAGCTTATGATCATGCTGTGATAGAAGTGCAAGAGTTACTGAGGAAAAAAGAAAGAAACATTCATCCTCCACTTACTGTGCACTGTATGGGTTCTGTGGTGCCCAAAGGTGCCAGTCAAGATTGAAACCTAATTGTGCTTGTAGCTGCAAAACACAAAATGAGACAGCATTACAGACAATAACCTCAACAGGAGGTTATATTATACCTGGGCTTATTTTGGGGTAGTTGGCAGAAGTGAATCTTGAGGAGATTAAATGAGATGAATGCCAGAGACTGGTGCAATAAGCCAGCAAACTACTTCTAGGTATAAGGCGTACATGGCCAAGGAGCAAAGGGTGAAAAAGGTTCAAGATGAAAACTGATCAAGCTGTTCTGGGCCTTCAGGCTGAGGGATCAGAAATACTAACCTGGCAAAAAGTCTACTACCAAGCAGGACTTACATGAAAGAAGCCAGTAAAGTAATTTGGAGGCAAAAGTATCAACACAGATAACGACGATTATTTTAGGAGCTGAGTGACATGAGTTTCAAGAGGATTACAGAAACATAATGAAAGGGACAAAATGTAACCTACACGTTAGACAACAGTTTTGCTTCTAACAAGCAAGTTCACTCTCAGTTTGGCTTTTTATGTACAGCTACTATCCAGATATGCAGACAAAGTTTATGGCTTCTACTGTTAAAACTCAGTACCTAGTAATTGGCCACAGAATTCAGAGAGCAGTTGGTTAAAACCCTTCCTCTGGTTCTTTAACATAGAGAATGTCAATGGCAGCAGCATCCTCAAGCATTATGCTTGGCTGCTATCTTTAATTTAAAAAGTTAAGTACCTTAAAACATTAGCCCAGGACAACATTAATAAAGAGAATTTAACAGAAATCTGTTACCTAAGACATTTGAATAATTGTAAATACAGCAATTAAAATCCACTGAACTTTATTGTCACGAACATACACTTACTACATTTATAAACATGGATGTGATCACTCAAACCATATGGACAAAAACCTCTACCAAAACTATTTAATTGATATTGATTATTCTTAAAAGCTTTGTAATACTTTCTGTGACATTTACACACCATTAGTTTTCACTGAAGTGGTTTAGATGAACACAATCTCAAAATAAAACAATATTTTCTGAAAATTATCTTTTTTTTTGTATTTTAAGTTCCAGATTAATCATAGCCAGCTAGATCTTTCATATGTCTGAATATGGAGCCAAAAATAGACAGCAAGGAAAGAATGAGTTTACACGAGATCTGACACTTGTAGGGAAGGATCAGTGTTGGACTGTCTTGACCTCAAGCCTCATTGTGAAACCTTATTCAACTCTTATCAGCCTTCCTGTAATATTATAAATCCCCAAGTTTCACTCATAGACACTTGCTCTCTCAAGGCTGTACACAATTTTTGGACAGGAGGTGAAGAGTTGAAGCAGCTTCTTCCCTTGCCCATCCTGCTCTGGATCACTCCCCCGCTGTACATCTCATGCACAGCGATGGTGCAGAACTATCTCCAGTTCCTGCTCCCATCTTCCAAGCCTCTGTAGTCTCCAAAGGGAAAAGCAGCAAATGGCAGATGACTCCTCCTGCTCTGCAGGGGCTGGCCCTGCTTGGCCATCACAGCACAGGTGGCTTTGGGCCAAAGCCAAAATCTGCAGAGGGGACTGCTGCATCATCTGCCATGGAAACCTTGAGTGCGACCTCAGGTTTGACCCTAAATGTTAGCGTAGACTTGCCCTGTGCTCCAGCTGGTAAACTGGTTTGTTTTACTTGGTTTTCTGCTGCACATGCCAGGGTTTGTCAATGTTTGTAGAAGTGCAATATGAGGGTGGTACAGTTAGCAGAGCTTGTTTCAAAAGCCACATGTTGCAAACGGGCAAGAAGCAATTGGTGTTAAAAGTGAGCCTTCTGGCATCAAAGCCCAGCTGACTGGCACTCACTTTGCTGAGGGGACACAACTGGCCTTTGCAAAAGGTTTCAAAGGCCAAGAAACCAGCAATAAAGGTATTTAACAGCCAGAGAGCAGCACAGTGGGCTTGCAGGTAGGGGTAGTTTCCTTTTGCCTTTTACCTTAACTATAGGGAGGAGAAAAATGTTTAACAGGGAAGAAAAGCACAAGGGATAATAAGAGCACAGCTTTTCCTGTAGAAACTGAGGACAGGAAGGATTTTTAGGCTTTGTTGATCAAAAAAGCCATATGGTCCTGTAATGGAATATATACAGTAAAAAAACAATCTCAATATCCATCTGAAGAGGAATAGCAAGCAACAACAAGCACTAGGAGTTAGTGATAGGTACTGCTCAGATTGTAGAAAATTAACAATTGTGTCTTTGCAGCTAAAAATTGACCAGCAAACTAGATTATATTAAAAATTCATTTTTATTTGCTTGTGGCTTGTTATTTAAAACAAGAACTTGTGTGTATGAAGCCTGAAGTCAAATGCTTAGAGCATGATGGATTTCTTTAAAGAGGCCAAAAAAGGAGGACCTTAATTTTGAAATTCCCTAATGTCTCTTTAAATTGTCTAGCCTTAAAATATAACTATGCAAAGCTACAAATGCACAAAATTAATTGAAGCCACTGGTGTTCAGCTAACAGAATCTGCCTCAGTTATGCTTACAAGGAACACAAATCTATAAGACATAGTCAAAGACAACAATTAATTTAATCAAAACGATAATGTTAAATTAAGCATTGGGTTGTTTATTTTTAATTTAGATAATAATTTTTGAAAAATTCCTCAGCTTACTTTGCATTTGCTTTTAAAGCATAAAGCCCTACAAGCAACAGTCAAGCAGTCTGAGCACCTCAGCTCCAGATGGCAAAAAATACATTCTTTCTACACTAAGTGTTTTATGTATAATTATGTCATAAAGGGAAGGATAAGTTCCCCAAGTGTGGATCTTTCTTAAATTGGATGTTAATAAGATACTGCTAGGGTAAAACAGCAATGATGTATTGCATAGCACAGAATTACTCAGAAAAGGTGAGTCTGTGGAATGAGGTACACAGCACAGACACAACCCATTAAGAAGAGTTGTGGCAGTAATTCCACTAGTTTCAGCTGAGCTGAGTCTACTTCATTTCAGTGATACCTTTGAGAAAAATGGAAAGAAGTTTTGACTTGTCTGTTAGCTTTCAACAACAGGAAAGTGGTAGAAAGCCCAAGAGGCTGGTCACGATGAAGGAAGTTTAAAGCACAAGGTTTTATGAGGAAGACTAAACTATCAGAGTTACTTGAGCATTTCTCTCTGAACTTGTCAACCTGGCCAAAGTGAATCACCAGCTAGAGACCACACATTTCTCAAGCAAACTTGTGCTTCTATTTATGCTGTGTATTCCTTAAAATTATCCCTGTGTCTGAGACACAGATAAAATACTGAAGCTTGATCAAAGACTTAATCATTAACAATTAGAGTTACAAATGAAACAAATATCATTCTGAGTCACTTGGTTACCATCACAGAAAACCTGCACTTAATTGCTGCTAATTCACAGAAGTATTTATTTTAATAGTAATACCCAAGGTCTATTATTAAAGAGAACAATCCTTCCTCCCAAACCTTTACCATATAGATAGTGCAGCTCAAAACTGGGGCACATCAATTGTTATCAAATGCTATTATGTTCTAATACAAACTCCATAACCTGGGAAGATGTAATTTACTTAACACAGCACTGCAGCTCTGTGTGGACTAGTCAAATGTCAGCAAAGTGCTCTGTGCTGCACCTGTATTCATTAAAGATGGCCAATGGTTTAAAAAGAGAAAGTAGCACTTAAACATGCATTTAATCATTAATCACATAAGGCTATGATTAATTATCTGAAGTTTCAAATTTGGTAGTCTACATGCTTCAGCACAGGAAAAATGAACCCTTTCATTTCACACAGAGATGCTGTGTGAGCTTTACTGAAATAGCCTGGCATTTTGCAAAGTGCTCCTTCCAGTGAATGCAACTACTTTCATAGCTATTGCCATCAAACTCTGCTTCTGCAGGTAATTTTCTTAAATGAGTTAGTATATTCTTTGGGCATAATGTAAAAGGAAAAAAAAAAAAGAACTCAGAAGAAGCTAGCAGCAGCATCCAGCAACAAAGCCATATAATAAAAAACTATAAATACCTGAAGCCTTCAAGAAAAGGAACAATCTAGAATACATCATGAAATATTTACCTAAAGGAGCCACAAAAGTATCATCAGGTAACATTTACTCAGGTTTAATACTGTATAACATTACTATTCAAAAGAAGGAGGAGATTGGTGGATAAATCTTAAATAGTTCTACTTAGATCAGTCAGGGCTCTTGTCAGTAGGATGAGTAGTTTTTGCCGTAAGTCTATTAACACCCTTAAAGGTCCAGGATGTGCAATTTTGATATGCTGACTTACTCCAGTGAAATACAAAAAGTGGTTTTCCCACAGATCACTTACACTCCACATACTACCACTGACTTTCCTTTCCCCTCTATTCCCTACACGTTTCAGTCACTTTATGTTAACACCAATCAGCGTTTCATTCATTTGCCTACTCCATACTGTCTGCTCACTGGTAAAGTTAGTTTTGAGTCTTGTGTGCTACTAAATGGTCAAAAATAAGTCAGGGAGCCTTACAACTATATGCATTTAATATTCCCATGACCCTGTCTTAAAAGCAGAAGAAATAATATACACCATTATAAAGTTATTTTGGCTCAGTCAGTCATCCAGGACATCCAATTCTAACCCCAGAAGCAGCTCACATACTTCAGAAGCACCATGATAAATCAGAAACACTGAGAAGCTTTTCAGAAATGGAAATTCAGACAATCTGAAGACAGAGATCGGCTCCTGACACTGCTCAGACCCAAATGACTCCAAAACACCCCTCCTTTTTTCCTGATCCTGACCAAGATACACAGTAAGAAGTCTTTAAAAGAAACCTTCCAGTGGATGATACTTGTCCATCTCCAGCTGATGTTACCAGACACACCCCGCAAAGAAGACTTGCTCTGTAATGCCTTTGTTCCTGGAGAAGTTCTGGGCTGGCTCCAAAATTCATAGGCACAAGAGTAGCACTGGAAGTACTGCCCACCTCTGCCCTCTGCTTCAGCAGCTACATGTGGAAGAGAGGCTAGTTTATAGCAAATGCTTTCATTGTTAAGGAGATCATTATATTCCTGCAATAGGTTCAGCCTCAGTTGAAGGCACATAACGTACTCCTGCTGCCTGAACCCCATTTTCTGTCAAGATCCCCCACAAAACCTACTTCCCAACCTGGCAGGTGCTCAAAACCATCTTACAAGTGTAAGGAGGAATAAAGAAAACCAGCCTGGCTGGTTTCATAGTATTAGCTTTACCACTATCAGTGATTATGGCATCATCCATCTTACAAGCATGACTATCTGCAAATAACCTGCAATTTGTGAATGGGTTGCATGAATGCACTTGCTTTTATTTATAACCTCACTGTCAAGGTTTATATTTTACTGGACTCATTAGTTTGACTTCACTCTAACTGCTTCAGTCACCAGGTACCCATGGTCTCTTTTCTAGGAGATCTAGCAACCTCCTACATCCATGGGGCATGAATAAAAGTCACTGTGAACATAAATTAAGGAAGTCACTGGCAGTAAAGCATCCAGACTTCAACTGTCAACCACTCTCTTCTGTCCTTTCAAGGGAAACTTGTGCTGCTTTTGAAAGGAGACTGGGTTACTGGCAGTCTGTGGCTATCAATCACCCTCTGCTTTGTTCAGCATTCCATCAATTCTCCCAATTTTTCTGTAATCATGGAAGGCAATGCTTGTAAATTTTTTCATGAAGCAGGAACCCCAGTCAGTCTATCAAAGTAGCTGGGAGGTCCATTTCTGCAAACCATGAGACCCTTCCCCTCTTTAATAATCTGTTCTGTCCTCAGGCTACTAAAAAATTTCCTCTCAATATGACTGGCATAGTGAGCCTCGCCTGAAACAGCACAACTTCTTGCTATTCTGAAACTTTCGACAACTTTGTCTCCTGTGGAACATTCAGCCTGAAATCCAAGACAGAGCTGGTGCTTCAAAATAGAAAAGAAGAAAAAACGAGCAAGTCCGCCTGCTCATGGTCAGCCAGCATTATGAACCAGTCCTTGCTCCACAACAGTGTAAGTTCAAGTTCATCCAGCTTTTTGAGCAGTCCACAAATGGCATAAAATTTTGGATAACGCCAGCCCACTTATGCTCACAGAACATATGATAAAATAGAATATATAATCATCATGGAATTACAGAATGGTTTAGGTTGGAAGGGACCTTAAAGATCATCTAGTTCCAACCCCTCCTGCATGGGAAGGGACACCTTTCACTAGACCAGGTTGCTCCAAGTCCCATCCAACCCAGCCTTGAACACTTCCAGGGATAAGGTATCCACAACCTCCCCTGGGCAACCTGTTCCAGTGTCTCACCACCCTCACACTAAAGAATTATGTATATAATTATGTAGTATAAAGAATTACACTAAGACATTATGGCAGGTAACAAGTGTCACTCAGTGAAGGTTTTGGTTTTCTTCTGGCTTTTCAGGTGGGGTTTTTTTGGCATATTGGCTTAATGGACTTAAATATACTTAAATATAAGACTGCTTTACCTTTGTATGGTAACAATCTCTGAAAAATGTAATGGCCAGTTGTTCTGTCATTGCTTTCCTGCTGCTTCCCTTAAAGGGACTCCTTCATTTAATAAATTTCTGGGTGAAATTTTTTATTAGAACTGACATGAAGGAAAAAAGGAAATGTGTCCTAAGGATAAATTCACAAATCAGCATTTCACCCTTTGGATTATTTGCTTACTAGAAGATGCAGCTGTTCTTCCTTTTCAGCCTTTTTACTATATATGAAAAGTAAATGACAAGTGAAAGATGGGGGGAAAAGTATTTCATGCCTTCTTACAGGTGCTATAAACCAGAGCTGTTCTTCCAAAAGCAAGAGGAGTATGTCCAGTTGCTTCAAAAATCAGCAGTTTTGGAGGGATATTATGTTACATTATAGAACTGACATTTATACTCTTAAAAAATTTAAATTTGTAAACTTAGACTTGTGTGAGTGTTGGGTTCTCTGAACAACTGTGATCAGAATAGAACCCTATAGCACATCCAAAAAAACAAGTATCAAATATTCACAAAAGACCTTTTTCAAACAGATGAAGGATTAATCAAATATTGTTTCTGGGCAATTCATAAGCAGAGGAAAAAAAAATTAATGTTGCTATTCATTTTATATTTGGCATAATTTAATATGTAGCCTTTATTTAAAATTAAAAAGGTAGTGCTTCATTGCAAGGAATTAAACCAGCTAAAACTCAACAGAAGATTGCACACACTTGCAAGACAGTGAGTTCCTCCAGACTCACTAACTTCACTTGTACTCCTATAAATTAAATAGACTTCAAAGCAGTGTAAATCAGACCTTCCTCTTCCCCTTTGTATTCCTGTGGAATAGTGGCTGCTACGCCAGATACATTTGTCACTGGTACAGTAAGAACATAAAGACAAGCAAAAACTATAAAAATCAAGTTAATAACTTTTTTCCTATGACAGGTCCATCAGAGTTGGAATCCATTTAATTCACATTTTAGTGATGATTAAACTTTTTATTCTACTGAATTTCTCATGTAATCTGTCAAGAACTTAGTGGATACCATTAACCCACCATTACAAAGGTACAGTAATTAAAGGCCTTATTTTGACAGTGTTGTTACAATCCTGGAACTCTGCAACAAAATGAGAAAAGCAATTTACTTGCAAACTAGAACCTAAATACCTTCACACTGAGATTAGAAAACACACCTGCTACTTTACTGTGAGGTGTAATTTTACATATTTCTATACTGGCAACACACAATGCAATTATTTTCTTTTCAGACAGTAGGAGAAGAAAAAAACCAACTAGAATAGTCCTTCCCTGTCTGGACTAAAATGTTGCCATTGAGAGGAAATAGATGCTGTTACACATTTAGTGATTTATTCATCAGCATTACACAGTGAGGGCAGATCCCATTAACACAGGCAAAACAAGCAAGACTGCCAGCATCACTATTTTGTTCAAGAAATAGATAAAATTCTTATATTTTATTTACTTAATCTTATTTGGGGGGAAGAATATGAGCATATTACTATACAGCAAAGCTTTAAGAATTCTAATATGAAATGAGTATATGAACTCCCTGCAGAGGGTCTTGCAATTTATTAAAGTAATACAAAATAAATGCTTTTTCCATGTGAGGAATTATTGTAACTGCTAGACAGTGAACCTGGAAAAAAATTCTAATTTCTGAGATGATATTTTTCTATCTGTCTGGTGGTAATTTTCTGCATTTTATTTACATGTTAAGGATTTACCTCAGCTCAGCTATGAGAAGTGAACTGAAGAGAATAAGATCTTATTTCAAGCCACTGTCCAACATTGTAGACTGGATAGCAAAGTATTATCTGAAACTTGCTCAGTGAGTTTGTTTTATTTCCAGTCAACATACAATCCAGCAGACACAATAAGACAAAGAACAAAGCTGAAGAACAACATTGAGGCGCAATCTCATGAAAGATCAAGAGGCTATGAAAGAAGATGCAGCATTTCTCAAAGGACTTGGGATAATAAATAGAATTATTCACAAACAAAAACAGTCCATCAAAAGTGAGTTGAGATGGAAACTGCACTTCAGTGGAGCCCAGCTCTTCCGTGTAATGCTGATAAGTACACCAATATATTCAGTCTTGATTACAGTAGAAACAGCCACAGCCCATGCTAGGAGTGGGCTCAGCACCTTGCAAAACTGCACCTGTCATTTTTTGGCACAATCTTATTACAGAACAGACTTACTTAGTAGGTTCTCTCCTAGACAGATTTTGCCTTGTTTGAAAATGATTTACAACTCAGTTGCAAAATGAAACCCAGGGATGTAGCAACTGCCTGATAGAAGCAGTGCCTAAGGATTTAGCCTGGCTCCATGACCCAGGGCCTGCATGGTTTGTGTAGGCACATCCTCTGTGCACCCCTGGGATCAATGTTTTTTACCAGGAGAACACCTACATTCCTCAGCTAGTGTTCCTGAGAATAATATTAGGTTTTCCCTACACACTCCCCTCTCTGACATCCTTGGTGCATGGCTGGCAAGGGAGCACCATTAAATCAATGCACTTAAAATAGCAAAACCGTAGCAATCTGCAAAGAGAATCAGCAAGAAAGAACAAGAAACTCACAGTTAAATGTACACACCTGCAAGCAGCCTAATGTCTGCTTCTAAGAGCCGTATTTGAATAATTAACACATATTAAGGAAGTGTGTTATATATATCCAAGCCTGGTTCATACTGAAACACCGCTTAGAAAGTTTGTTCTATTTTCAGTTATTTAAGTGAGGTTTGGTGTACCAGACTATACAAAAAATAGTCTCATTATTCTAGCAGCCCAAGCAGCAGCTGCCATAATTCCCTCATCATATGCAAGACAACGAGCCCAGGGAAGTCAGATATTCTCTGTGCGTGGTGGTTAATCTGAGAGGATGAGTTAAAACCCATTGTCTTTTCCTCTGTAAAGCACTTCTATCCCTACTGCCACTTGAGGTACCAGGGAATGATGATGGGAGAGAGACAAAGTTAACCCGTCCTGCAAAGTCCTCTGTGTTTGGGGTTCTGGCTGCTTTAATGGGAAATCTGCAGATGAAGGACTTTTTGAGAAGGTCACAGGAGTGACTCAGACATTTTGGTGAATTGTCTAGACACCATTTCTCAGCAATTCTGGTAAGTTCCTCCACTTTGACAACACAGTCTCTGTGAGAAGGATAAAATTAATAAGCCCCAAAAGCTTAATAAATGAGTTCTAGAGGGATATGCCAGCATGGTGCAGGCTCAGCTCCCCCAGCCTGCTTTCCTTTTGCTCTGACTTTATTCACTTAAATTCCCAGGGACAACTTCCCAAGCAGAAACTCATCTGTCTGTCACATTGCCCTTGATAGTCCTTGACTTAACCACTTTCATTGGCTACTGTTGGAAAGTTACCACTGCTTCTCTGAGCAAAGACAGGGATTGTCAACAAAACCATACCAGCTGTAACGTTCCTGACACTTTGGTGAACTTTTATCCTCCAAAGTGAAGAATTTGTGAAAGGATAAAACAGAAAGGAAAAAAATCTTAATTGCAAGAATTCTGTGGCTTGTTTGTTACAGATACAACTCAGATTGGGTGAAATTGTCCTCACAGGCCAGTACAACACCCCATAGTACAAGGAAAATTTATGACTGCTTCTAGGTAAAGTATAGGTTTTAACTTCTGGGAAAAAAAAAAAAAATACAAGATTTTCAGCCCCCTTCATAGATTTCCTCAAAGTTTTTCATTTTCTTGTAATAAAATTATTTAATTGTTACACTATATTATGACACCTTGTGGATATTTTGCATTTTAAATCCAGCAAACAGAATTATTGATAGCCATGCTGATTGAGGACCTGGCAGGTAAGGAAATGCTGAGCCAACTAATCTTACTTTAGTCTAGTGAGGTCTGACACTATGTTATACCTCTCTATGGATTAATTATCAGTAATAAATTGCTGGGACTGTGTAAAGAGCTCTTGTCAACAGGGTTTGTAGTCCTTGGTAAGTCTGAAGGTTTTGAGCTATGCAATTTCATCTCTGTCACTTTTGCTAGTGTGGTATTTGTAAATCTTTGTGAAAGCTTGGGGAAAAGTCCCACAGTAAGCAAGCTATATTTTATTTACTTATTTTCAGTAGTTTCGTGCTAGAGAAAAGCATCACTCTTCTGATGTAGCACAAAAGCAGCATTAAATAAAGACAGACAAAGTAGCCCTTGTATTGATAAGGCCTCGCCTGAAGTTCTGGGTCAAGACTTCTGCATCTCTCTTTAAAAAATGTGGAAATATTAGAAAATCTATGGAAAAGCACTAAAAATAATCAAAATTCTAGAAGGGATGAAACATACACAGATCAAGACAGGAAAAACCATCAGTCTAGTCTAAACTAGAGACAACTGAGAAGACAGCACCAACTATTAAAAGGTTGTCACTAAGAGAAGGGGAATCCACCGTTTTCCATAGTCAGCTGGACAAGGTCAGAAGGTGAGGGACACAAATTCATGCCAACACTTGGATTACATGCTAAAATAAAGTCTTCCTGACCATAAACATTGGTAAAAGTTTAAATATTGCACTGAGAAGGGAATGGATTCCACCACTAGACATCTTGAAAAAACCCTACCAGAGGAACACAGTGCCATGAATAGGTGACATACAGCTGAGTAAGGACTAGCTAGCTTCCTGCAGGCCTCTCAGTCACTTTTTCTTTGATTATGATTCAGTAATTGGAAAATTTAAAATGAGATTAGTCAGTGAAAGTGGGCTTGGGACACGGGCTGTGCAACACTGCATCCTGGAACAGAAGAAGAAAGATGACACACAAAAAAATACAAGATTAGGACAATAGCACAAAGGTGAAGGAACAGGGGCTTCCTCTTTTCCCCCAGTAAAAAGCATATCCTTTCTGTCCTGAACATGACTGATTGCCTTGCACCCAGAAATAATTTACTAATCTCCTTCTTTGGATTATCTGATATATCTGTTACACCTAAACGTTCACAGTAGTTGCCTCAGAACAGAAGTGATTCATAAGCAGAAATAACCAACAGTGATTCTGGGCCCTATAGATGTCCACAGTGGCAGTGACAAGGGACATAACCTTCCTTTCCAGAAGAAGGAGGCCATGATTTTCTAGGAGTCATAAAACTTTTGAAGTCCAGATAGATTTGATCTACTGCATTTCTTTCAGTTAGCCTACTTACAACCATTCCATTATTCAGAAAATCAATTTTTGGCAAATCCTTGGTTCATTTTCTACTCTTTTTCTTTATCTCTGTTTCTTTAATTACAACTTCTCTGGTGCATATCCTTCAACCACAGCAATTATAACAAGTCTATAACTGCTTTCATTATCTCTTCTTTCAAGTTCCTTAAATTTTTGCATTCTGTTGAGGTCAGACTAATGACACTGTAGTTGTCCAGATCACTATTTTACAGTGCAGCACGAACTTGGACATGATATGGATTAGAAATAGAACTAAAAATAAACATGAGGAAATAGAATGGGTAGAGCTAAAAGGGGAATATCTAGCTCCAATTGAAGACCTTTAGTACTGGATTTGTAAGACACTAAATTTTCATTCTTGGTCCTGAAACAAAAAGCAGGAATGTCCAAACAGAATTTGCAGATGATAACCAGGTAAGAGGTATTTCTCATCTTCAAGAAAATTAGTATACCATTTTGTAAAACTGTGATGTGCAAGGTCAACTTCTGGGTAAAAACCCCAAGCTTCTTTTATAAACTGGGAACTCATCAATCTGAAATGACTGAGGAAGCAAACTACTGTTAAAAATAACCAAGAATTGCAAATGCGTCTGTAAAGACTGAACACAAAGGCCAGTCTTTTAGAATAATATGTTTTACCTGTTACTTTTATACCACTGGTACTCCTACAGTAAAGAAAAGATACTATACAGTAGAACTGGAAACATCAGTACAACTAAAGCACTGATGAGATTTCACTTAGGATACTCTTATGAACAGAAAAACAGAACTGAAACAAGTATAAAAGCTTAGATTGGGAGGGTAATTGAAAGCCTATTTGGGAGCAGAACCTAAAAAATATAGACCTGATTAGTCATTAAAAAACAAGACTGAGAGGCAATATCTTTACTTGCTTAAATGTATTTCTATTAGTACAAATGTAAACAGGTAGAGAACATTAATAATAAAATTTGCAAAGAAATTAGAATGAATACCTTTAATTTGTGATGTAGTCAGATTATGATAGAATCTTCCAGCAGAGAGGAGTATGGGAGACTCTTCAAATATATTGCTTTTAAAAAGAAAGAAAATAGAAGTCTAATTTAAAGGTATGGCAGTCAGCAGGGTAGGAGTAAACTCGAGGGCAGATTTAGCATTACAATCTTCTGTCTCTCAAGGGAAATCAGGAGCCTTGGCAGAATGACCAAATCACCCATTTTGAAAGCAAAAAACCATGGTAGAGCAAGGAAGCCAACAAGAAATCTAAAGGAGGAAGAAAAGATATCTAATCCATGTACTTTACACCTATGTAGCAGCTTCTCAGATGACCATGAAATAATAATTTTTTGTAACTTTTTGGTAATTCCTTGTAACTTAAGCATGTTTCCTCAGCGTAAAAGCAATGAAGGTTAGGCTGCTCAGGTATTAGTTTCACTGGAATAACTGTAAAGATACTGTGATATAGAGATGCCAGAATTTCACTTAAAGCACTACTATGAAATTGATTCTAATTTGCACTTAAGTAGAAATTGTTAAAACTAATTAATTCAATTTTCTCTTTACTCTCCGTAATAACTATTTACACTAGAAAGGATAGGGGGTAATGAAACTGCCTGATAACTTGATAAAGCTGGCAAACAGGTAAGACAGTATTACTCTGATCACAGCTTCTAAAATAGATGAAGCCTACCTCTACCAAAGGTGCTGAGAAGAGACAGAGATGAAGAAAACTATGAGAAAACACAGAAACATAACACGAAGATTTGTGAGCAAACTTAATGTGAATGAAGCTTTCTCCAGATGGCAGGTATGTGCTGATGCAAGTGATTAAGAGACTGGGGAGGGAGAGTTTTGAGTGATTCTGAACAAAAGCATGCATGATGTCATCTACCTGGACTTGTGCAAAGCATTTGACACTGTCCCATACAACGTTCTTGTCTCTAAATTGGAAAGACATGGACTTGACAGATGAACCACTGGGCAGACAAGGAATTGGCTGGATGGCTGCACTCAGAATTGTGGTTAACAGCTTGATGTCCAAGAAGACAGACACCAGTGGCAAATTGCAATCCCTAGCACAAATACAGGATGGATGGAGAATGGATCAAGAACAGCCCTGATGAGGACTTGGGGTTTTAAGGTTGATGAAAAGCTGAACATGAGCTGCCAACATGCACTTGCAGCCCAGGAACCCATTTAAGGCCAGGCTGGATGGGGCTCTGAGCAACCTGGTCTAGTAGGAGACATTCCTGCCCATGCAGGGGGGTTGGAACTAGATGATCTTTAAAGGTCCCTTCCAACCCAAAACACTCCATGATTCATTAGACAGAGCACATTGATAGGCTTGATTATTAACTGTACAGCAAAATCTCCCTGTGCATCTCAAAATCATCTGGCACAACCTGTCATGAGCTCTGTCCTGGAGCTTTTCTGCCATTTTATGCATTTTATGTAGTAGTCAATTGTAATGTTGATAATTATATTTCTATGGCACATGCACCATAGTATTTTTAACATGTTCTATGGTATATAGTACCAGAGTTGACTACTGATCAAGGGCAATGTACTTCTAATAATAAATGGCATTTGCTTTTATTTTCAGAATCCTTCTTATACAATGCAACTTAGACACTTCCCTTACCTTGGTAATCCTCTGCCCCATGAAGTAACATAGATAATTGAGTAAACCTGGTAAACTGACAGATTGCACTGAAATATAGAACAAAATACACAGCATTTTCTTCAAATGGCTTGCAAATTGAAGATGCCAAGTCAAGTATTATCATAAAGGGAAATTATGGGACAAACTGATTAATGTTTAATAAGTAAAAATATTGTTTGCCAATTCATACTGCTGTTTGTGATGATTCATGCCTGAAGGTGAATTTGGGATAAAAGATTCGAGTGTGTATGAGGATGAGCACATGTTGAAATGCTGTTCACAGTAGGGATAAACTCAATTTTTTTTCTGTGCTGTTCACAATAAGAATTCAATACCAAATTGAGTATAAATTAATATAAACACAGCAGTGCTAATGTAAGAAAATCTGCTTTTACACCAGCAAAGAAGGAAAACCTTCACTCTGTAAATTCTCCAAGGACATATCCAAAGATAAGACTCATAGACTAGATAGAAATCACTCATATTATGCCTATTGTTGTCACACTAGTTTTCACCTTGTTTTGTTAGGAAAACAAAGGTAAAAATATTAACATATTTAGTCATTTTAATGGTAGAATTCAATTATTTTTGTGAAATGAGATTCCTTGTTATGCATATTTAAAGGTGTCACACAATAATGCATTTTCCTAAACAATTCAACAATCTTACTGGAACTATAGTAACCTCACAAATATTGAGCCTTAGGATATTAACTTTAACACATCCATTCTCCACTCTTTTAATAAATATGCAGATTTCTTTGTTGTTTGAGTGAAAACATTTGGTTTTCAGGATTTCCTTGTCTAGGAATTATACACACATTAACTCCTCAGTTCATAATTCAGATAATGCCCCATAGATAGAGAAATAAACTCATCTTGCTGATTGCAGAATCATACAGAAGTAAAAGGAAGTGCCTTTTCAATTTAGCTTCTGTGTACAAATGCAAGTAATCATTTCAGTTATACTAAATACATATTTAGAAAAAAGCTTTGTGTGGAAGAAAAAAAAAATGTATTTTCTAATTACAAAAATTTACCTAATTTACGAGGTAATTGACCAAAAACTGTTGTGTATGAGTCTGTTTAACCCAATTACATACATCATTTATAAAGTGAGAACATAGCTAAAATAATAATTTGCAGAGGCAGTATAAACAGTAACTATGAATGGTTTAGATGTTTGCCTGCTTTCCTGGAACCTTCCCTTATAGATGTAAAAAAACAGGAAGAGAGGACCCCAAATCCTGCAAAAAACCAAAGCAGGAAGTTTCATTTCAGATTTCAGGCAGACTCTTCCGAAGGAAGCTCAGAACTCTGCCCAGAAAAGGTTCAACTATATCACCACATCCTTAAGGAACACGTTTCCAAGCAAAATCTACAAGTAACAAAACTCCTCTTCATCCTTCAGCACTATCCCAATTGTGTACGAAGTGCTAATGCTGTCACCTTTGCAATGAGAAAGAAAATCTGGACATTAAGAATGTCACTGAGCTTTGCCTGGTCATAGAATAGCATCAGTCTCCCTTAGCACTGCCAGGCAGCTTATTCATCAGAAACCAAACCATGTCCATTGGTAAGCTTCCATTTTCAGGCCTGGGGTACAGCAGGCTGTTTAAGAGCTGCTGCCTTCAACTCTGCTTCTGTGATAAGCAACAACAATATGAGGGGCAGAGACTCCTCATATTTAACCAATGCTTTTTTGAACTACTATGAAATCTAAATGATTATTAGGATAGTCCTAAGAATCTTCTAAACCAGGAAGAATGCACGAACTGAATGCACATATTAGACCTCTCCAGTAAATGCTGTTATCAGTCTCACTTGGGCTCTCTTCAGGAATGTTAATTTGCAGTCAATGGAAAAGCTCCAAGACAGATAAAGCTGAAATGTATCAAAAAAGCCAAATTCAGGTCCAACTTGAAGGAGACTGACTTGGATATATGACACTGTAGGTGAATGTCTTTACCACTCGGTATTCTTCCTAGTTAATTTCTCACAAAAAGTTTTGAAAAGCTTTGGTTTTATTCAACTGTGGTACAGAATCACTTCTGAAATCTCAGGAGAAAGTGCCAGGTGCAGAAAACTGTTCCTATACACAACTTTTAGATGCTAGATCAAATGCTGCTTATTCAGGTACTGTAGCTCTGTTTTCCCATGTCTGGTAGCTGTGCCTGCCTCAGCACTCTCCTTTCCTGCCAGAGCCCCAGGCCCTCCTCAGGGGCAACAGAGATGCAGTTACTTCTGAATAACAGCAAAGCATTGAAATCCAAACTTGTGGTGCTGCTTCATCTTTGTGCCTTTCCAAGGAAGGTGCCCACACCTCTATCTGGGTGCACAGCTCTACTATGTTTGGATTGGGCCCATATACTGCACATATAGACAGCTATACCTACAGGCATCCTATACAGCAAATATGCCCATTCTTATATCTAAATGTCACTGTGATAGTCGTAACTTCCCTCATTTATGCTTATCTCTTTTAGCTGAACTGTTAAGTATAAACCTGTACACAAGAATAAAGAATAATCTTCCTTGGGAATGTATCACATATAGAAGAACAATTTCAGCAAACAATTGCCTGGGGTGGTGGGGATGGGAGGAAACCTTCAAGTCACTGTGCAAGAACCTAAGCAAAACCATTTACATCCATCTATTAGAGAGGAAAGCTCTGCAGGTATGTAAGAAAACTTGTTCACGTAGCATGGGGTTAATCAGATGAAGAACCACCACTTTGTACTTGACATGGCAGTATGTGCTAACTTGTTTATAAATCCTTATTTATCTTTTTCTGAGGCCCATGAATCCTGTGCCCATGTGTTACCATGGTTTGGCAACACACACCCCTCCGAGGAGAATGCATTTTGTGCAAGCCCCTACTTGGATCTGAATACCAATTCAGGCACAACATTAAAAAAACAATCTACATTTCCCTTTGGAAAAAAAAAAAAAAAAAAAAAAAAAATCAGGTAACATTTAAATTGCAATTGCTTTTGCAAACTGACAACTAATTATCCAAAAGCCAAATGCACATTAGGCATTTAAATAATGAAACGTCAGTCAGTATAATAGAAGTGCCACTTTTTGCTTTCAGAAATTATTTTAGCCTTAAAATTAATCTATCTACAGAAATATAGGCACATGTATTTTGCAATTATGCTTATTCACATAAAATAAAATCTTACTAATTTTTATTATTTCTACCTACAGACTGCTTGCTTATGTCCTTCAACTACTGCTGCTACTTGTAAAGGTACAAATACCACTATTACTACAAGCTGTTCAGGCCCACACTTGCTTTTAAGTGCTCTCTGCACTATCTTGCTTCTTGCCAAGGGAATTTTCTATCTACTGCTGACTATTAGGACATACTTATTTTACTGTGTTATGAGTCTGTAAATCAAACATCATTACACTGAAATGAACATTAGCATTGTGAGGTCTAAAAAAACCAAACAAACCAGAACAGTCCACCATGAAGCTGCAAGAATTACTTACCTGAAGCATGTGCTCTGTTTCCTTAACTAATCAGTCAAATTTAGTACAAGGCAAGATTAAAGAACAAAAGAATATTCATTTACTTAAAACATAATTTTTTAACAGAGGAGAAGTGATAAACAAGTGGACAGGTAAGGCAGTATTCAGCAGTATCCTCCCCAGCCACATCATTCCTAGTTCTTCACATCAAATATTTCAACATCTCCTCTCATGTCTGAGGCTAACTCACACCTGCAGACCCCTCATGGATGCCTGGTGCAGGGGAGCATCTCCTAGGTACATGCCACTTGCTCCAGCTGCTGAACACAGCCAGGGGGTCACTGGGAGCAGCTGCTCAAGCTTTCCTCCTCCTTGTCCTTTCAAGGCAGAAAAGCTTCTTCTTAGCCCTGTATTTCTCCTTACAGACTCACTCCCTGCAGCAGAGCACAGCTAGATTACAAGGCAATGCACTAGACTTAATTTCTTCCACTTTAAATTACTAAAAAAAAAAAAAAGAGAGATATCAGACTTGGGAATGCAAACAGTGAAACTGAGAATGTATTCCTTTGATGTGTGACATTTGTACCCTGGTACAACTGCCTATTAGGAATATATACATGGACGCTGTAGATTCACATGTACTACCCATATGTGTTCAGGTACATGTAAGGCAAATGCATATTAAAGCAAAAAAAAATATTTCTAAACCATTTACATATATTTCATATCTATGTTTATACATACATTCACCTACACATATGCTGCATACTCTGTGTGAGGGTGCAGGCACAGGCCAGTGTGTGCACACTGACATACAGGTACTTGAGGACTCAAAAAACCCCCACAAGAAAACATCTGCATTCTCACAGAGAGAAACAAATTATTTGTGCCAAGAACTACACTGGACTGGACACCCAGTCTTGTTGGAAATAAAATTCTAGAGCAACAGACCATGATTCAGTGTGAGCAAAAGACTTCTCATTAATATTTATGTGGAACTGTTCAACATGAGCAACGATGATAAGGACGTGCCACTGGTACTCATGCTGTAACACCATATTTTAACAAAACAATTTGGAAGGATGGAATAAAATACAGTATTTTAATAGATTCATAACTGCAGCCCTGCTCCAAACACATCCATCACCTTCCCTGCAAGAGTCACTCTGTTTAAGCATTGGCCCTACTTATATGTAGCACTATAAGTGAGCATGAGAAGATATCTTTCATAAATTTGTTATAATAGGGTAACAGGGGTTATTGTAAATGAGGTTGCCAAATGGCTTCCTCCATTGCTTGGTCCAAAATTTCTATTTCCTGTATCTATCCAAGAATGGTTTCTATTTAATAATTTACCATTATCTGCTCTGTAGCTTGAGTGAGATTCTTCACTCATTTTTCTTGTGATGGTAATAAAAATAACACTTTCTACATTATAAGAAAAAAAGCAGAGATTTTCCTGGGCAACATTTCAACCTAAATAAGTGAAAATTGAAAGAGTTCCAATTTGTCACCATGATAGTCCCTACTAAGATACAGGCATAGCAGTATGGAAAAAAGGGCCTTGATGTGACTAAATCATGATCTTTTGGGAACTGGTCTGCAGAGTTTTTGTTAAACTTGTGGGTGGGCAATGCACTGCACGCACATTTGTAGCTTTACAGAACACTGCCTCAGTCAGTCAAATTCAGTCACATATGCTACAGGAAATCCAGGGTCAGAAATGAGTAGTTTAACTCCTTTCACTCTTCTTAGTCATTTTTCATTACAACACCCCCTTCCTCCTTTGATGGCCAATTGCAATTGGGCAGATAACTCACAAGTTTGTGCTTTGGTTTAATTAATGGAAGATCCACAGTTATTTCCAGAAAAAACATTTGGATAAGAAAACATAACCTTAATAATAATTACAATACATTCATATGATTATCACATGTATTAAAATACTTTCTAAAATATTATTAATATAATTAATAGTGCAAGGCTTTAAAAGTGTCTTTAGAAGCATTTGTGCAATCTGCAGCAAGGCAAACATCTGTTATGGACAATACAAGAGAGGTAGAAGTGTGATAATATGGTTTGCAAGACAGGTTTTAGTAGCTGATTTTTGAGCTATTCAGAAAGCTCTTTTTGCAACAGAACTTGAACAAGATCAACAAAAGCTGGATAAACATCCCCTCCCTGCTGCTTTTGTAAAGAAGAGACAGAGCTAGCTCACACATTTTAAATATCCATGGAGCCTGTCATTATGAAAACCCTGTGCTTTGATGCTAGCTTGATAAGACTGTGATTATTGGAGTAATTTGCAGGGGAAAGGAAAAAGCAAAGGACACTGTCAAATTATTTCCACGTGAAAATAGAGAGATGGAGCAGACACAAAGTAGATGCACTGCTTCACCTTCCCCCTCACCTTCCCACACACATTCCTGGGAGTCAGGATATGTCATAGTGCTATTTTGGAGATGAGTGAGATGTGACTAGTTCATAGCAGGCTTTTTCAGCAAATCAATTTTAATTTTTTGTAATACTAAGCAGAGCAATCATAAACAGAATCATTTTGTGATGGCAGTGATGAATTCCTTGCAATTTCCTCTATCACAGTAAGAAAATCAGAAATACAGCCAAATATCATTTCCTTCTGCAGATTTATCATCACTAGATCGTATTTTATTGCTATTATATGAACACTGTATTTAGATACTTGTGCTTAGAGAAAACCTCCTCATTTTTGGCAATTTCCTTTTTTATAACTCTTGAATTCCAGCTAATTTCTGCCTCATTACTTTAATATAATTCTTCACTGATGAGAATCTTAGGAGATGGGATATGCTTTACAACATCAGTGCCTCTTCATGAAAAAGTAAGTATGAAAGCAACTGAGTCCAGCAGGAAAAGGACAGTCATTAGAGCCTCAGCCCAGATCTATTTATTTAAAAAGAATTTCCCTCCTTATGCCACTGAAAGACTAAAAGTAATGAAAAAGCAACCCCAAATATCAGGAGAAAGTTTTAATAACAGCTGAACATATTATGAGATTGATTTTGATTTGTCTAATAGAACCACCAGCTCCTCCTAGGGATAAAAGAGCAAGGCTTACAATACATGTGAAAATGAATCTGATAAAAGAGATTGGAAAGATTAGCCACAGATAACCATAGTTCTAGTTTCAGACTTGAGAAAATATTTTTAAGTGGCACCACCACCCTGGAGTAAACATCTCCACACCCTAACAGCCAGCAACCATTGTGGAATACCACAGTCCTTCCTGATTCACAATAGACAATTAATCCTCTCCTGCTATTTATATCCCTAGTGCCATTCCATATCAAGCATCCTAAGCACTAGAAATCACTTAGAAAGAAGCAATGTACATTCAACTATCCATTTCTCAATGTGCTTTTTACATTTTTATACTCCTGAGGAGCAGCTGTCAGATCCACCTTTCAGTAGCTTGACAAGAACCTAGATCTCCTCTCCAGGTTCAGTGGCTGCTCACAGCAAAGCTGCTTTCACTTCAGTCGAGGGGTTGAACTCTTGCCTCTTCCTCAGCAGCATCCCTGCTAAATCATCTCAGCTGCAAGTCAGTCACTACTAACTCAATTTTTATCTCTGCCTTTAAGTAATGTGTTTTGTGGAAGGCTTTCCAGTAACTTCTGAGAGTGATTTTGCATTTTACCTCACAACTCATGGGAAATTCATGGGCTCTAACTTCTCAGTAAGTTGAGGAACACCAGGGTCCATCTAATAATGTCACGGTCAACAGCTTCAGTACTACCACTCCACAACTAATATTTATGATACCTCTTAGGACGTGAGCTGAATAGAAGTACTGCCATGGCTAAACTCTTCTATGGATCAGGGAAAAGGGGAGTAGGAAGGCAAAAGATCACAAGTTTCACAGTACCTTGTGTGATAGTCATTCTCACAGCAATGCAGCACTAAGTGCTCAGTGCTGGGAGATGTGGGATCTTAGAGTGGGTCTAATCACCAAAAATACTGAGAAAGAAACACCCTGGCAGATGAATTCTGCTGTTTATAGCAGGTCATGCTGCCTGTTAAAAAATTCTGTTCACACGCAGTGAACCTGTAGGTTTTTTGGCCCTGCTAGCAAATGTCATCCTCAGAAGTCTGTAAGTAAGAACACGTGGATACCCTAGTGAGCACCTTCCTAAGATAACCATCACAAAGAAACCACTTCAGGTCTCACAATAAAGTATAATTGCTGAACTTCCACTAATAGTATTCCTTCCCCAGGGCTCTGTGAGCTGCATGCCCCCATAGTTCAACTGCTGATCTCAGAGCAATAAGAGGAGAAAAAAAGAAAAAGAGGAGCCAGGAAGATAAGTAATCAAGTCTCTAGTTCACTACAAAACCAAACTGCCTGTACCTACCCATATTAACAGTGGCCAGTAGCTAAGCTGGCACCTAGAGCCTATGGAAAATAGGTCTTTAATTTGTACATCCTTCTAAACCATTTTCAGTGTAGACACCAACACAGATACAGGGAACAGTAGTGGTGGGTCTTCCTCTTGGAAATGGTATTGCTAAAATAAAGCTGCTGAAGTTCCCTGATATGGGCCATCTTGTTTCTTGTCATGAAACTAAATGCTGCCATAGGAGCAGTCAGCATGCCAAGCAGACTCTTGCTGATCTGAAATGGATCCAAAATACCTAAACCTCTTGAGTCTGTAAGTTCTGGCTGGAAATTCCATGACAATAAAATTTCCAGCACAGGCACTCTGAGATCTGGAAAGTTGTCTTGTCTCTTGATCTTGTTAATTCCTTGATTTATACTCACTTTTGTGTGCAGCCCAACATAAATCAGATTCTACTCAATTACACTCTGAACTAGAGTATTTCTCCACTCAGTTGCATGGTGTTCCATCACAGTGAAATAAAAAAGGCTACAGACAAGCAGCACAGAAGACTATTTTTTTTTTTTTTGAGGACCTAAGTTTGCTTTTTTTTAAAAAAAAAAAATTCTTCTCCATTTTTCTAGGAACATGCATATATTGTTTGTATTTGAACAGGAAAAAACTACCAGTTATATGCCCATCTGTGATAACTCTTATCAAAAAGATGAAATACACCAGATTAAGACCTGAAGAAACACACATCTGCAGAAGCAAATTCCACCATTAAACTGTTCTGACACAGGTGTAGCAGGGAGCAACATTTTCCAAACAAATCACTACTGGAACACCTGCTATGCTTTCACACTGAAATAAACTTACATTAGTAGACCCAGGAAAGCTTTAATAGCATTGTAGTAAAGGAAACTCAGAAATTCTGATAGAAAAGTAATTCCCTGTTAGTATGGTAAAAGTCCTGGACTGGTTCCTCAATATTTGCCATTTTAAATTGACCCCTGGTTTTCTTGCCCAGAAGAGCAGTCATAGCTATGGTTGAGAATGGACATGTTGATAGATTTCTAAAAGATTTTAAGGAACAGTCCCAAGTTCATTTATGAGCTCAATTCTTTCCTCAGAAGGGCAGTATCTCTTTTCTTTGTCCTTATCTAGCTTTTTCTCATTATTATTTTCATTTGGAGATTACAACAAGCAGGTATCTCAAGGGTACAGACATTCACAGACATAGCAGCCAAAGACCTGACAGTCACAGGACTGAACCCAGAAAGCATGAATGTCTGCCTCGGGCTTCAAGAGGGAGGATGGTTTTTTGAGGCATAAGAAGAAAGCAAATTTCTTTTTAAAGATTAGAACTACAGAGAAGACAACTATACTCTTTTGAAAGCTACCAAGATGATCACACATATTGCAGAAGAAGAAATATGGTATTTGGCTCATTGATTATTTCTGTGTGATCAGTTCCTTACAACAGACCAGTGCTTCACTTCCCAGGGAACCCAAGATTTTGGCAAATCTCTGTGGTTTGATTCTAGTGGTAAAGAAACTACACTTGTCAAAGAGTCCTGGAGAAAAATAACAGTTTGAAGTTTTACAAGACCAGCTTCACTGTTGTATGAATATTGCACAAGCCTGAGGCTGCTGAGGCAGGTCACTGTTGCCAGTATTTCTTAGGGGGGAAGTCCCAGATTCCCACATTTGTCCTCTCCTTATTGGAAGCCTCCAGACTGAAGGTGAGCCATTATCAGAAGCTATTATGATATGGGAATCACTGATCTATTAAATCTTTGTGATCTTGACACTGTTATAGATTAAAAGATAAGTGTAAACAATAGCATTTTTTTTAACAGTAAGTATATATAAGGTGAAAGTATGAACTGGTAAGCTGAAAAAAAGTCATTATCTATTTAATGATAAACAGGAGTTAAGTTAACCATCAATCCCTGATAACAACTCATTCATTTATTTTGTCAGCAGGGTTGATGTCCTACTTGTTCAATTATCATTAAGAGTCTTGACTAAAAGGAAAACAACTATCCCTTCCATAAATTTATGCAGGGTTAAGAAAGAATTCAGATTCAACTCTGACGTAAGACATTTTTGTTAAATATCATACAGTGTTCTTTGACAGTAACAATTTTGAATGTCTTAATCAGCCTTGCCACGTTGCAGTTATTTAGAATAATTGACATTTAACTCTTACTTGTTTATCATTTTAAAAAAACCTTGAAACTTGAGCCGGTTACCACAGGGCAAAGGCAATTTCACTGAGGAATCTGAGAAACGTAACTCAGTTTCTGAAGTCAACCCTTTGTCCATAACAATGCAAACAGATCAATTTTTATGAAAACTACAGTACTAGAGGGGGGAAAAAAATAATAAAAATCACCTTGACCAGATGGCCATTCCAAATTCCCATTTATCGCTGAAGGCTGATGGATGGGTTTACACTGAATTTTTTACACAGTAAAATTTCACCCTTCAAAGCCCCACGTGAAGCCAATCTTGCCACGTGACAGGAGAAGAAAGGCAGCCTGACAGCGCAGGATCCCATTAGTGAGCATATTCTTCCACATGGTTGCATGATGCTGCTGTGGTCCCCTCACTCACAACCCACTCTCTGCTATTAGCTACAGCCAAACTAGTGACCTAGAGCAGAAAGAAGGTCACAGTGGCACTCTGAAATATGCACAAGATAAACACCATGCTACAGAATCAAAATCACATAGATACCATATGAACACACTTGTTAGAAGTGACACCCTTTTCCATGCAGTTTCCATTCAAAGCTAGCACATCCATCAACTCCTTTTGAGTTTACCAAAGAGATATTTCATCCTTTCAGAAGATGAGAAACATGCTTTTATGACACTGTGACAGTTTTCCCCCAGATCTGCATCTCCTCACAGGCCTCCTGGAGTAAAAAAGATGTTTGTTTTGAAAAACTTACCTGCACGGCAGATGCTTCACAAGTGCAGATTTAACTATCAGAAGTCCCCACAGGCTCTTCATATTTTTTGGAGTGTCACATTTGGTGGACAGAAGGCTTCCCTGGAGAATGAGACAGCAATTGTAAGGGAATTGTAAGGGAATCAATGTTATGTAACATCACTGAAACAAAAAAGTTAACAAAAAAAAGCATCAAAGGAAAATATTGTGTAATTAGAATATTTCCCAGGTCAGCTAAGGGAACGAAAAATATACTGGGGTTCCAGTATATCTCTCTCAGACAGACAAACTCAGACACTTAAACTTCATTCTTTGCAATTAAAAATTAAGAAAGAAAAAAAAATATCTAAGCAATAGATCAACCTTTGCCTAAAATATTGGGCCAAATTATTGGCTAAGTGTGTATTTCTGCAGTCCACTGCAGAGGCCCAGCAGGATGGGAGGCAGGGAGCAACAGGCACCTCCCTGCAGATACATGCATCTCACAACACCTTTTGGTGGCATCAACTGGTATTCCCCCAGTGCTCTGCTACACAGCTACTAAAAACTCTCCTCACCCCTTTAAAAAGCTCAATATGTTCTTTTGCTGCAGAAAAGGAAAGATGCATATAATTCCTATTAAGTTCCTCAATGAGTCTAGTTCAGCTTTTGCTGTGAGCCATGTTTGGATCTTTGGCAGAAAACAACTCCTTACAGTAGACCTTTCTGGGAGCACGTGTCTTTGATGGGCAGGTAGAGGATGAGCCACAGCAAAATTAGATCTTTCAACCTTCCTAAGACAGGAGGAGCATAAAAATCTCACACCTGCACATAGCTTGGCCATTAGGCTTAAGTTTGGTAACATGGCATTCAGATACCCATTTTAAAAGGCAGCCAGGATCTGGATTATTTCAGTTGTGGTAAACAGCACCACTGCAGTCTGGGGCTCCTGACTGCACACAAGTGGAGATCCACACACAGGCAGCTGCCCACCTTTCTGCATTTAGATTCCACTGTCTCTGTGCAGTAGTACTCCATATTTTCTTTATCATTTTAGAAATGTATAATGTGCTTATTAGATGGTAACAGAAAGACAGAAAAAACCCCTCTATAATTCAGAACGCACATTCCCATGCCCCTCCAAATCACAGAATCTTTTAGGTTGGAGAAGACCCCTAAGATCTTTGAGACCACATATTTGCTTGGCACTGGTAGAAGTATGTCCCTGCACTACCCCTAAATCCAAAATGGAAAGTGTTCATATGAACATCTCCAGTATAAGAAGTGGTAAGAAAAGAAGTTTTTTCACTCCTATAATGTATTAACAATGAGGAACATTGATTAAAGTAATAAATGAGATGCAGTCTTTAATTTATTAATTATTTAGCATAGTCTGATTACTTGTTTAGAGACAACCACATTTGAATTAGTGCTAGGAACCTTGCCTCACCTCTAGCTTGCTTCTACTTTTCCCTCTGCAAGACATGCATTTTTATTTCAAACCAGACTGTAATTTGTTCAACAACAGCAAATCTGATATGCCAAAAACCTGTCCAACTGAGCAGCTCAGCCTCAGAGCCTGCACGTGCAAGTGCTTGCAACGCCATATAGCAACATACAATATTTTGTTTAGTGTTACTTTACAGATTGTTAACATTTTGTTAAACTTGTATTCTACCTACTGTGTTTACAAAGCATTACCAGAAAAGCCAGTTTGTTTTGTGTACACATACAAAGGCACACGGTGAAAGACGTGGTGGAGCATTTTGACTGACCACAGCAAAGAACTTATGGTTATTTTCAGACATAGCTAGAAAGAACTTGCAGTAGTTTTGGGGGTTTGTTTGTGGGTTTTTCAGAGTTTACAACCAACAAACGCAGTTCAGTCATTTGAGAAAATAATCTTAGACTAATTGTCACACTAACACTATTTAGTATGCACCTCTCCCTTTCTTTCCCTGATTGAAACATACATCGAGTAATTACATGCAATTAAAAGTATTCTTTTTCAATGTTCTTGCCTTGTTTCCTTTTTCATTTCACCACAATTACTGTGAACTTCCTTTTCCTAATCAACTTGCATTTCTCAAATAATTTTGCATGCATTTTATGCATCATAAAGGACAATACCAAGTTTCACTGCTCTTTCAGAACGATCACCTCTGTCATCACTTTTTACATCAAAAAAAAAACCAGCGACAAAGCTATTTTCATACTGTTCTGTTTACTCCAAACCTAACTTGGCTGTGGCCTTTCAAGGAAAAGGACCTGATGGAGGGCTGTTGCACATCCAAATTTGTTCTGTGCCTCATTGAGGGTCTCATAATACAATCTACACAGCAAAAATAATTATATAGTCAAACTGAGCTATGAACTGAAGAATTTATTTTTTACTGCATGTTAGCATTTATATGAATCATTAACTCCAAAAAGGAGCTCCATAAGTTGCACTCTTATAAAAAAAATAAAATAGATTGTTGATTCGATATAGGGACATGAGGAAACTACATCCCGTTCTCCAAAAGAACACATCCAGTCTCTGCTACATTGAATTATTCAGTTTTTAGGCTCTTCGAGGCAAGGACTGCCCTTCAACATGTCCTACAGCACACAGCCTGAGGGGGTCTTACAAGCTAGGGTACACAGGTAATAATACCACAATACATACAATAATAAGCACACATAAGTCAATATTGACAGGCATAAAGGCATGATCCTTTACCAGATCACAATTCTTCAGATCTTGCATAAAGTTTTGGGGAACTTCCAAAGTTTTGGATAAATTCCCCAGACTTCTTAGGAAAACAAACCCTCTCCAGTCCCCATGAAATAACACATTATCTACTTCTTTCTGTACAAGAGACAGTAGAAATATGCTACAGCCTCAGCTAATTAGTTACAGTTACCAAGTCTATGTTTTCAGAGCTCACTTGTCCTGTTACTGTTAATAAAACAGACTGGCAGCTGTTACACCAACTGAAACACAGAGAGACCAAGAGAACTGCTAACAAACCTTTCTGTTATAGCTTCTTTTAGAAAATATCACAATAGTTTCCGGTGCTTTCTACAAGCCACTTGCCACCAATAATGTACTAGGAAGCCATAGAGCTAGAAAAAAAAAAACCACTCTTCCATATGCTTCCACATTCTTAGTACATAACTACTCTATTCAATTTTCCTGAAGTACATCATGGGATGACAACAAGAACACAATTTAAGACTCAATTCCTGCTTGATATTTAACATTTGAACTATTCAAATAGAGACATTTACCTTAATGCCCAGACCCCACACAGACCACAACTACACATAACTCAGGAACTAGATGACTCTCCTATAGCTTGCTTCTGTATATAGCAGCTGCTGAGCTATGCTCTCCCCCACCTCCCATCCAGGCTGCTGTATCTAATGCTTGCATGGCAGTCACTTAAGCTCACCTGTTGGGTTTTCTGCTGAAATGACACGGGAGATCATTAGCAGAGGCTGCAACTAGAGAGAAAGTGTCATTAGAATCAGCTGGGAGCTCTGGTAGTTAGTAGCTCCACACCTGAGAGTTCATGCTCCTCAGGTGTTTTTCACTTGTTTTGTTGCAAATCTAATTTTCTCACTGCCCTGGCAAGAGGAGTATTTTTGATATTTTCAGCTGAGCCACAGGCACTGGTCCCAACGTACATAAAACCAAATGCTCTTCTCTACATGTGGGATGTGCCTTTGACTGTGTCTTAAATTCTGAACAAAACAAATCTAAGCCTGAGGAGGACTCCTGGGGCATGGTCCTGAGTTCAGACTGAATATATCCTCAGGGAAGTCACTGAGGAGTGGCAACTGGTGACACCTAGTCCACTAGAACAAAGGTGCTCTGGTCCTCCACTCCCAGGCTTATATGATCCAGAAAAACAACTATTTCATTCCTTTGTCCCAGAATGGTCCTTACTTAGAGTAAGGACCATTAGTTCAGGAATGACCATATAGCCAGTCAGAAGCAAAACATTAGGCAAAAAAAACCCCCCACAAAAACAACAAACCCACAACCCCAAGCAAACCACATTAAAGTGATAGTTTTGTTTTCTAAAAACTTCTGTGTACTGGCAACTTAATTGAGCTGTGTCTTCTTTTGCAGAGACATATTAGCAGCATGTATTATTTGGGGTCAGCCAGAGTTCAGAAAACCACATCTTCAGCAACTGAGATGTTTAGATTCTACATGCACCATAAATAAGGAAAATTGATGATGTTAATAGATTAAAAAGATTTTCCTCATGTACTTCCCTGGCCTTATTAAGATTGGAATTTTGGTTTTGTGTGGGTAAAGTCTAGGAGATTAAAGACAGCAGCCAATCTTGATAGCTTGGTCCTTCAAAACCTGGAAAATTAGAAAGAGGTCTCATCAACAATTCCTAATAATTTCCTTCTTATTCTTCTGGTTGTCTGGATCTTCTGCCTATATTTAAGTTAAAATCAAGGTTAGAGTTTAGGATTTCACAAGTGTAAATCCTGATTAGATGCAACAGGGTGAAACAGTAATAAGAAGGCAAGTATAACTTTCAGTATCTAATTTTCTATTTCAGTGTTGATTTTGCTCTGTTTAATTTTGCAATAGAATAGGGATGAAGGAAAAGTCTGGAAGAGATAAAGCTTTTGTCCTGTACACAGTTAATAAATCAGGAGGACATCTGGTGTTAATACATTGCAATTTTTTTCTCTTAATTTTCTCTGGGTATTAAACCATCTATTTAAGTGTTGGTTCCCTCTTTAAAGTTAAAATCATCAATAATGTTACGGACAGTGGAAGCTAAAAGTTAAACTAAATAATAGATGGATCCTGAAAATTCAGAAGTTAGGCTATTGGAGTCAAAAGGCTCCAATACTTTATTTTCCATTTTAACCTAAAGAATAATACCCTTGTGATATTTAAGGTGAAAATTGAGGTCAGGATAACAATTCAAATTTGAAAAAGTAAAGTGCCAGAAGTCCTCTACATGACTGGAATCTGCTTAGTCCACAAAGCTATGAAGAGGGTGATGTCAGCAGTAACCAATTCCTAATTTATTGTCTACTGTAGGGATCAGTCTCCTGTATAACAACTTACAGGAACCTAAATGGACAAGAGTCAAGTTTATGTTTGGGTTCTTCAAAATACAAACTTCAAGGGATTATAAAGAATGCTTAACTTGTTCCTTCTCCTCAGAGAGTTGCATTCAGTTGTAATTTCGATCAGGCTTAAGGTTTGGAAAACTGAACAGATATTAAAAGCAAAACTTTGGCTAACATATACGTGCTTCCAAAGTTAGGAAGAAGGATAATATTGACACTGGCTAGTGCCCTATCTTGTATTTTATTTTGGGGTTGGTTACAAGACATGCTGTTGTTAGTGTTGAGCCTGAGGTAAAACCTAGAGTTCAAGGATCAAAACCACACCTCTTTCTAGTCGGATTCCAGTCCATCTACAGATTAGGAGGTGGTCTTGTTTTGAAAGGATGTAACAGCAGTTTCCTGAGTTTGGCACATATAAAGACACAGTACCTTCCTATGGAGACCTTGCTGTGGGTGCACAAGAAGTCCCAGGCATCATTGCGGGCTGTACTTTTGCTCCTAAAGTCTTTTACTTCAAGTCCAACTGATATATACAGGCCAGGCCAAGTGGCTGCCTCTCACTGTTGCCTCTATGGATTGCTGCTTCCACGGTTGCTGCCTCAGATTCCCCTCAGTCCGTGTCTCAGAAAGGGTTTAACTCAGAACAATTATTCTCACCTTGTTATTTTGCTTTGAAAATTTATGCTTCTATTTTGCATCTGAAAAAGCCATCAGTAACACTAATGGGCACAGGAAAATAAATAAATAAATATATGTTTTTCCTCACAAACCTATGATACCATTAAGCAGCTTTACGAGGAAAAGTTTCATTTGCTTTTCAGACATTAGACATTGGCCAGAGTTCAAGGAAGCTTATCCATCCAGATGAACAACTGGCTTGTTTCAGTACTGAGCAGCCAAATTCATCCCTGGAGCAAGACCAATTAATATTTGTAAGGGGTACATGGCAGACATGAATTTAGGCCATCAGAAAAGGCAGAAGGGGTGTATCTTAAAGATTCTGGCAGGAAATACCAGCAGATCATGTTCTACAGAAAACAGGTATATGTAAATCTGAGATAGACAGGTTTTACTTTTTACATACATTAAAAAAGTAATTGTGTCAGACACAGCTCTATTAAGTGTAAATCTCCTCAAAACAAAATTGCCAAAGTATGAGTGTTCAGCATCTTTCCTCACCACATTTCAGACAGCATATAGATGGATACAAGGCACAAATATCTTTATATGCAATTTGGGAAAAAAAAAAAATCACCGAGCCTGTCTTCTTTGTTTCAGGAGTGTATTTTAGACCACTCATCCACCATCAGTATCAGTGCAGAAGCAAATACTGAAGACTGAATCTCTGCTACTAAAGGCTGGATTCTTTATGGAGCCTTGTCATGGCACACGGTTGCCCCTGAGACAATTAGAAACATTGGGAAATCCTTACGCTCACTGTCTCCCATGTGAGGGAAAATGATCATATTTGGAAAAGGAATTGCAGTGAAAGAACAGGCCATGAAAAGGAAAATGTAATTGTCACAGGACTTGCATCAAGGGACTATTCCAGCCACTGTAAACTTAACAGCATCCCTAAACTTGTGCTGAATTACCACCTGGATTTACTCTCTAGTTGTCTTATCCTGTGAAGGATTATTAAATGTTATTATTTGGGCTTCCAGGGATACTTGGTCACAACCTTAATGACATGAACTATTTTCATGCTTATTGAGGAAGACAATAAGGAAATTACCATTTTCTTTCTTTTGCAATGGTGTAGATTAGTTTCAAGAACTGAAGACTGAAATTACATGCCCCAAAGACCACAGAATTTGTACTGCACTTCAAAAACTGTGAAGCAGTGAAGCACAGAGAATTTCTGCATCAGACTGACAATCACGCACAACATCTTGGAGTCACAGGGATAGAACTTTTAGTTATGTTTGCTCTCTGAAAAATTCCAATAAAACAAGAGCTTAGGTAAATATCATTCAGAAGCCAGCTGGCACTAAGTAGGACACCCATTTACACCCTTAGGATTTCAGTGCAAACTCTGACCCTGTCTCCAGCAGGAAAACACCTGCTTGTTCGATATTAGAGCCCACAGATGAGATTCCCAGGCATCAAAATTACAAAGCTTTGATAGTGACAAGTGGCAGATTATGCCTGCTTCAGTTACCTAGCTTTCATTATTGCTGACTACCAGACCAGAAAATACCATATATGAAGCACCTGCACTATTAAAGTATCAAACGAAATTAGGGATAATAGATCTATTTTGCTATAAAATGCTATAAAACATGACACCTAGATCTTTTAAGCACATGCCTCATTTTAGTTGTAATACAGAACTTCTTAATTGATGGTGTTGAACACTGGAAGCAGATCATGGAATAAGTTCTTTGGAGCCCATTTCTGGACACATCAAGGGGCAGAAGGTGATCAGGAATGGCCAAAATGGGTTTACCAATGATAAAGAATGCCTGACCAATTCAGCTGCTCTCTATGATAAAATGTCTAGATCTGTGGACAAGGGCAGAGCTGTGGTTGTTATTTACCTTGACTTTAGCAAGAGTTTTGACACTGTCTACCACTAAACACTTGTAGCCCAGTTAGAGCATTATGGTCTGCATAGGTCAACAATCAGATGAGTAAAAAAAAGATCTGTCTGGATGGGAGGGTTCAGAGATTAGCAGCTAATGGTCATTCTCCACCTAGATAGGGCAGACCACCTGGCAGGGGTCTATAAGCCAAAGTGGTGCCTTGGAGAACTGTACTGGGACCTTTCTTGCGTAGTAACTTCATCAGTGTTCTCTCACCTCCTTCCACGATGAAGAAGAGATGATGGAGCTCAGCAAGTTTGCAGGTGACTATAAATGAGGGACCAACTGATATTCTCAATGGTAGGGGGGCAGGGGCTGCCATTCAGAAGGACCTAGACATGCTGGAGGAACAAGGGAACAGGAAATAATGAAACTCAAGGACAAATGCAAAGCCCTGCACCCAAGAACAAATAACACCTTGCAACAACAAAATAGGCTGGGTACTGACTGGCTGAGGAGCATCTCTGCCAAGAAGGACCCTGGGCTCCATGTAAAGAGCAAGCTGAGCATGTGTCAGCAAGGTGCTTTTGCAGCAAAGAAATCCAACAACATCCTGGGCTGTATCAATAGAACCACAGTTGGTAGATTAAGCAAAGTGATTATACCCATTCACTTGAAATATTTTAGACTGCATCTAGGATACTCCATCCAGTTTTTGGCCTCCCAATTCAGGGAAGACAACACCAAACTGAAGAAAATCCAGCAGAGGGCCACAAGGACACTCAGAAGGCTGGAGCACTGGCCTTGTGAGGAGAGACTGAGCAACAGTGTTTGTTCAGCCTGGAGAAGAGCCAGCTTGTGGAGGACTGAACAGCAGCTTTCCAATACCTGTGAAGAGGTTCTCAAGAAGACAGAGCCAGGCCCTTTGCTGCGCTTCATGACAGCAGAATGAAAGGAAACAGATATTTGTCTCTGATTGTATTAACTCTAGAGTATGCATTTCTGCAGGAAACATGAAAGGAATTAATCCTCAGGTTTTATTGAATGGGTAAGAAACCTTTGCATGGCTTTATAATCTGTCATGCATATCAAAATGCTGTACTAAAGGGATTCCTGACAGAACTCCTACAGGGTGAGGATGTCCCAAGGATTAAGAACATTTGAAAGTATCTTGGAAATGCCTTTTTTCTTCCTTGTCCTCTAATCTGCAGTGGGTAAAGTTTGTCTCTAGGTGAGGATACGAATCACAGTTATTTTAGGTATCTTGCAAAATAATTGCTCTCCACAGTTATATTTCCTCAGTAAAATATTTGCAAAAACATGTTTTAGGAATCAGTTATCCACACACTTTCTCAGCAGAGGTTTGCCTAAATAGTCTGATACAACTGTTTCTGTTTTGGGAGGAAACAGTCTCTGAGGTCTCCAGGATTAGCATGCAAATTATTTATTCTTTCAAGTCTGAATCCTTGCTTGCTCATGTTACATTTTTTTCCAACTGTGAAGGGACATTTTCTTCACTAGCCTCCAAACTGAGAGAGTGAAGATGCAAACTGTAACATTTGAGAAGAAAGCAGAATAATTTCAAAGCTCAGAGACTCTCTGACTCTTTCTCTCATGCCTTGGGTTTGGCAGGAAAAATGTAGGCTTATTTCCAGGGTTTTTTTGTTAAGCTAGGGTTGTGTCCACTAAATCCAAAGAACCACTTATCTGAGCTCAAGTCACAGTGGAATCAGCACCAGCAGAAGGAAAACGCGAGCAGACTTTTCATTATTTGGAACTTAACAACAGTTTTGTGATAGCAAAATGAGAAGCCAGGGAAAAAACGAATCTAGTGATTTTTACTTACCTTCTGTAATTGCAGCCAGACCAACTGGGTGAAGTAAAGGTTTAAATAAAAGACCATAATAGGCATTATATCTCTTAGATTTCACAGTTCTCAAACAAAGGGGAGTTCTTTGATCAGATGTCTGCAATCCAGGCTTCTTTATAGACAGGAAGCATAAATGGGGCTGAAGTAGAACAGTACATTCACCCTCTGCAGAGGACAAGGTTTTATCAAAGGCAAACATCTCTTAAACAGGTACCCAAAACACTGCTGTGGATGATTTTTTGTATAATAATATTCTTTCTGTAAGCCATAAGCGTAGTATGTCATACTTGGTAGCTATTCCATAATTAATATAAGTACACCCTTGTTCATAATATTGTATCAATGCAGTACTGGAAACTTAAAAGTGTGGGGGGGATGGAAATAAAGCCACAGACCACCATAAAGCAAAAGATTACACTTTGGAATCTTTTGCTTTCAAGAAAAACCAGTCTCTTTTGGTTGTTTGTTTGGTTTTTTTTTTTAATCTTCAAAGAAAACAGCTGTTTTTCAGTCACAACCCTTGGATGCTTACAGGAAACTGCCCTGTTCTAGTCCTGGGTAGCATCTCATAGCAAGTGTTGCCTCATCTACACTAGTAAATAAATTGGACAAGAACCTATATCACATGGCATGTCTCATGTCTATATGGTTAATTTCTCTTACCTTCCAAAAAAGAAAGGTTGCAACTAAAATATCAGTTATGGATATTCCCTAACTCAAGCTCATCCTCAGACTGAGTGTGGAAAATGTCACAAGACAACACCATGCCAAGAGCTGGGCTTGTAACTTAACAACTGTGGGAAACAGTTCAAGACTTTGGCACCACCTGGTTTATCACTCAGAAGCACTCAATGAGCTTCAGTGCATAAGGGCACAATAACAAAAGCGACAGACAACACTTTCTTTCTATTTCTCAAGAAGAAAACGTAATAAATATTATGGCCTACATTATTAGGACAGGCCTGTGGCCTTCTCACTGAACTGGCGGGTACAAGCTGAAGGGGTTAAAGACCCTATTGTCTTATTTTGAACCCAATGATGTTGATATATTGATTATTAGAGAAAATGTATTCATAATCTGCTCGGATAATATAAAGAAAATAATCCTATCCAGTAGTCCAGCCTACTGTAGACAACAATACCTAATTTCTTCCCCTGTTATATCATTCTGGTGATCAGCTTTGTCTTTTTCCTTGTTAATTTGCCTCTCTCTGATGTGTTATCAATAGATACTGTGAAATCTGGTTCTCCTTTAATAGATTTCTATCACAACTTCATTACACATATCTGACAAAGTTTCCACAATACTAAGCAGACTGTGTTATAAATTTCCATCTGAGAAACACAAAATATGTTTATAGAGTGTCAGAGAGCATCTTCCATAAGCTATAAATATAAAATATGTGAAGACATTTCTAAGCAACCATTTTGTCACCGACATGACAACAGCAGCAGAAATTCACAAAAGGGAGATCTCAGAAAATCTAGAAAACCCTGCATTTTCAGTCAAGCCATTGCATGTCATGCAACATAGAAGCTGTGCAAAAGGTACCTCTGGGAAGCCATTAGCTCAGACTGAGCTGCCTTGTCTAAAAATTATTCTCATACATGCCTGAAGAATTCTGGTCCACTGAGCTGATGCACGCTGAACATCTAAAACAATTACATTCTTATGCCTTCACACTGAACAAACCTCTTAAATACCTTTTGTCTGAAATTTTTCTTAGTGGGATCAGCTGCTTTCCCACAATTCCACTATAGGTCTCCCAAGTAGAAGAGCAAAAGTGATTTGTCTGGCTCTATGGACTAAAATTTCTTCTGCAGTCATTGAAATGTGGAACAGTAGATGTTGCTGAAAACTTTAACCTGGAGTAGTTAATAATGTAATTAATTTTCTTATTGACAAAGTCTTATCTGTACTTAGAGTTCATAATCATTGTTACAGAACCAAGTGCTAAGCTGATGGATCTTCTTTAATGCAGGGAACAGTCTGGCTGCAAGTGCAAACCAGCTGGAGACCCATTTGAGCAAATTAATTTATCCTCTTCTCATTGGAGACCAACCCTGCTGCTTCCTCTATTTCCTGTTCCCTACAGTCATCTGGACTTGGATCAATTGACTCCTCCAAACCCAGATGGACTTTATCAAGTCTCTTGCTATAATCTGTCAGGCACTTCTAACGACATTAGTGATTTCCCATCATATAAATCAGTAATTATATTATTAGACTTGTTGTTTGGGGTTTTTTTCCCCCAATCTGATATAAAATTACCTCTGCATATTAATAACTTTTCTATCAGGAGACTTCAGTGAAGCACAATATCAATGAGATGTGATGGGGTGGAAAACTGTTAGTGGTATAAAAGCTGTTCAGATTCTAGAATAGACATGTTGTTCTGCACTATTAAAAGAGGTTTTCTCATAGTGAGCAAAGATCTCTCCTTTTTCTTCCTTAATTTCCCTTGATGTGGGACAACTGTAAAACTTTATTTACAATTAATATGGAGAATGATTAAATAGCTTTCATTCTCTGTCTGTTGAGCAGCACTGCAAATCACAAAGGCATTCATGTGGTAAGAAGAAATTACAGTGATATTGTCTCATCCTCAGGATCGTTTGTTACTTTAAAAAACATAAGAAAGTGTATAAAATTGTGGCAGAGACTGTAGTTTTATCTAAAATAAACTTATTAAAGAAGACAATTTTTTTAGTAACAAGTCAGAAACCAAATGATTAAACTGCTTTCTCTGTCTGAATACCAAACAGAAATCAATGTACATTATACAGCAGTGGCAGCTGAGATTGCAGAAGATCCAAGGACAGAATAAAGACTGTGATTTACTGAAAATATTTCACCAGGGCAACAGCCCTAAAATGAAGCCTGGTTTGCCCACAGAATACATTGCCTTGCTCTTTTCAATATGAATTTAGAAAACTTACTTGCATAAACTGTAAAAAGATGGCATTTTTGTTACAAATCCATAACTGTCAAGCTAAAAAGAATTGTTTCTACATCCTAAGCAGGTGCCCTAGAAAGCTTTTTGGAACTTTATGTATTGCTGCTCAATGGCAGAAAATGTTAACAATTTTTTTATTGCTGGTTGTGACAATTACAGTAATAGAAAACCTAGCTGCAGAACACTGTGTTTCTATAACCTCCTTGCAACTCTCAAAAAAAAAATCATAAAAAGTCTATATTCACCCAGTGTTTTATCCCTAGTGATTTATAACATGTCAGCTTCATGTGGATCTTCATGGAAAGAGTGTGCAGAGAATTTGGATCTACCCATCCAAATGATTAAAGAATTATTTCCATTTAATATTACTATCAAAGATCTATGACACAAAGTATCACACAAGAGCTAAAGTACTCCAATAAAGCATGCAGGGTTTTTAGCTTCTTCTGTACCTGTTTTTGTTGCAAAGATGGAAACTGAACATAGGAATTATTTTTTCCCCAAAACAAAAATATAAGATTTTTATATAATTTCACAAGCTATCCTTGGTCTACTTTGTCATTTGCTGGATATAACCCAGTAGAACTGAAAAAAACCCAACAGAATAATATGGGGCACAATGCCTGAAATTCAAGTAAGCATCAAATTGGCAGAGACATGTGACAAAACCAAAAATATTCTGGATTATATATATTAATCACAGTGAAATAATAATTAACCCCCCCAACAAATTATTAGAAATCATGTTTACTCTATTACTTCACATGTAATTATAAAATTGGAAATGATTTAGCATTATTTTTAGCATACTACCTGAAAACAAAAACCAGTATCACACAGAGAAACAAGTGCTTTTCTGAGTGGTTTGGGGAAAAGATTAATATACAACAAACAGTTAATATACCTTCCACTAGGCAGTGCCTGTGTTTGGGAGCCTAACAAAGTGAATCTGGAGAAGCCCTGGATAAAATAATTGTACTGTAGGTGACAACCAGGTAGGAAATATTGCCGCTGTAGACAGAGATAAAGACAAGTTCTATCCTGATTGATAGTATGTAAAATTGTACCAGCTACAAGGGGGAACACTTATAATAAGTCAGTGCAGTTTATAGGTGATGCAAAGCAGAACAAATGTGTGCTGGGGCTAAGTGATAGATTTTATTGAGGTAAAAATGCCAATCCAGAAAGTATGCAAACACTCAAGAAACTGCATACAAGCTGCAATTATTTATAGTGTGCAAAGATAAAAAGTTTACTAGGTATGTCCCTCACCCTTTCTCAACTCTTTTAAACCAACATATCCATCATTGGGAGGCAGAGGAATACTTCCAGGCTATTTCTGCACTAGTTTATAGAAAGGGGTGAGGGATTACCCTCCAGCTCTGGGGTAAACCATGGCTCCAGCATGGTTCATGTCCATGCAGCTGAACTCCCTCACTTCCCAGTCACACCTAAACTGAACGCTGTGAAAAGGCCTTGGATGGTGGCTGAGCATTTCTGGGGACAGAGCTACTTGGTCTAAGACACCTCAGCTAGGAAACACACTTTATTGGTATGGATTATTTTGGGCAGTTGCCTCAGCAGCATGGATGACACTTTACAGCTCAGTTTAAGTCTGTACCAGTTTGCATCACACTCTATGACCAGAGAATAAGGAAAAGTAAACCTTGTTTTAAACAAAAAGTGTATTTCAGGCAGCATGTATATTTTACAGCTTTTACTTGCATCTAGGACCCAGCTAAGTATTTTTCTCCCAAGTTTAGTGGGGTTCTTCTGGTGCAACAGAGTTTATGCTACCCTTGCAAACTTTATAGACATATTGAAGCCCAAGTACAATATAATTTCACAAGTGGGCATACCAGGTCTTATCCTGCCATGGCCCCCCTCAGCAATTCCCAGTTATCATCATGGAAATTGCATTCTTATCTTGCATTGGGAAAAGAGAGTTTGTAATCTCAAACGATATCAGAATTCTTAATAACTTAGGATATCCACTCTAATTGTCAAAAGCTATCCTAATGTATTATATTTCAGTGAATAGCCAAATAATTTTAAAAGGTTAGCCCCCCTCCTGTAAATTATGGCCATAATTTCTCTAATGCTCCTTTTGTTTCTAAGCACCTCATTCTTTTAATGTGCAGGTAATAAAATCTCTTTCAGTATTTTTAATAGTTACATCTACTCTACATAGAGACTATGTTGAAAATTTGGAGCTAGATAATCATAGTCATGAAAAAGTCTGATTCATTTCTAATGGAAGTTTCAAACGAAAACGTGGAGCCTTGAAGACATGGGATTAGCTGGTGATAATTGTTTGGTTTGCACTTTATACATTACCTTTGCTCCATGAAAGCAAAGCAATTGGAGGACAGGCCAGATATCTCACTCATTCCTAGAAGAATATGTATGAGGAAGACCTCATTAATTCATTTGATATTTGACTAGATAGACTGTCAATGGCTAGAATTTCTCCCAGGGCAGATGATGACGCATGGAGACAGTGGTCACCTGATTAAATGAGTGTTTAATACTATTTTAAGGTCAGAAATAGTGAACTTCACCAGAGAACTCTGCAGTTACAGCTACAGTGTAACTGTTTAGACCAAAGTGCTTGCACTACCTAGAATATCAGCTTAGGTTTTTTATATATAGACACATAAAAATATATCTATCAGATACTTACAAATAAGATAAATATATTTAGGGACACACAGAAAGTAGTTTTATATTCTAACAATTATTAATCCCTACACATTCCAGGTAAAATAAAGAGCCTCTAAAAATTTCACTGAGCAATCCAAACAAAAAAAAGTTTCACAGTTTGAAAAAGACAAGACAGGTAGAACATGCATAGGAAAAATAGACAAAATAATACACTTAGTGGAAACACACTGCAAGCCAGATGTGTGCAACAAGCTTATACAATGAAGCCAGTGTTTGCTGTTACTCAGATGCCTGGAATCCATATTAGGGAAATATTAAAAAAAAAAATACATGGGAGTGATACAATTTCAGAATTTGGAGAATGGAGTTTCTGTGCCTGGCTTAAGGAGTCTGTAGTGATGAGAGAAATTTAAGAGAGGGTGACTGCAGGCATGGAAGGCACAACTGAGCCAACTAACAACATTTTTCACAAGTAAAAGTAATTCCTTTTAGGGTCTGCCACATTCCACTGCTCTGCCTCAATACATGACAAACTACTGAGCTGGAGACTGTTAGAGCAACAAGAATGTGTACAGCTAAGAGGGCTGAGCTGTAATGAGGAACTGAGAGAAATTAGTGAACAAAACATGGCTAAGTGGTGACTAAAAGATGTGAGAAAATGGGATAAGAATTTATTAGAGCAGACCATCTACCTACAAAATCCTGAACTAATAAAGAAAAAAAAAAGAGCAGTTTGAACAAATTAAGGTCATAGAGCACGGAAGAAGTATTTTTAAACTCTCTTTTCCAAATTAAACAATGTCATTTAGTACATCTGATATGACTGCAGCAGTGCTACTGGGATGGAAACACAAGGTATGTCTATACCAGAGTGGAACTGCAGGCTCGAGCCCACACTGCCAGCCAACTAGCAAGTCAAACTGACTTGCTTTCCACACACTCTGCAATTTGAATGATGAGAAAATGAGCTTTCTCCAATCCAGCAGCTTTCAAGGGCCAAATATAGAAGAGAAAATAGAGATACCATAGGGAAAATATTATACTTAATTAGAGTCTAAAGCAAAGACTAATCAAGAAAAGTATCAATGTGAAACAGGAGGTGATTCAGATTTCCAATTCTTTTTGTGCTATTCTCTTCCTGTAAGTGGTATAACGCTAAGATCCACTCACAGTAAAGTCTGACAGTTTCTCTCTGAGCCAAACCTAGAACTCCACAGGTAAATCAACTCAGTGTGACTTGTATGACTTTTTCCATTCCAAAAATTATGTTAAAAGGCTTTGAACAATTATTCAGCTGTGTTGAAGATGCATCTTGTATTCCTTGCAAGAATCTACACAGCCTCTTTTCTGGTACCCAAAAAGTGGAAAAATATTGAGTAAACTAGAGACAGCAAATAAATTAAAACAGTTGCCTAAGCTGGAAATAAAATCCTGTTTGAACTCCTTTTTTATATTCTTTAGGGACATAATAAAAACCACCAAAACTCATTTGTGCTCACAGCATTTAGCCAGCAACAGAGGAAAAAAAGACAATGTTGTCCTTTCTACCACCCACTAGGATCATGTCATCCTCACCGTTAACATCCTCCATATATTTGAAATGACAACCTGAAGATACCAACTCATGAGCAATCTTTCTGGTTGAAATTCATGAGTTGTCCATACAGCTCTTATGTGAGCCTCCCTGTGAGGTCAGGGCAATGCAAGCCCAGAGCAATCCTCTTAGCTGCTGGGAAGGTGGAAGATAACTGACATAACTTCAGAGACACGCCCTTTATTGTTTGGCAAACACTATGCCACTGTCTTCACACATTCTATGATTCTATGATTCACAGAATCACAGAACCTTAGGGGTTGGAAGGGACCTCGAAAGATCATCTAGTCCAACCCCCCTGCCAGAGCAGGATCACCCAGAGCACATCACACAGGAACATGTCCAGGTGGGTTTTGAATGTCTCCAGCAAAGGAGACTCCACAACCTCTCCGGGCAGCCTGTTCCAGTGCTCTGTCACTCTCATAGTAAAGAAGTGTTCCTGATATTCACATGGAACCTCCTGTGTTCCAGTTTGCACCCATTGCCCCTTGTCTTATCACTAGACATCACTGAAAAAAAGCCTGGCTCCATCCTCCTGACACTCGCCCTTAACATATTTGTAAACATTGATGAGGTCACCCCTCAGTCTCCTCCAAGCTAAAGAGACCCAGCTTCCTCAGCCTTTCCTTATAAGGGAGATGTTCCACTCCGTCATCTTTGTGGCTCTGTGCTGGACTCTTTCAAGCAGCTCCCTGTCCTTCTTGAACTGTGGGGCCCAGAACTGGACTGTCTTCACAGTCACTAATGGTCTTGCTAACAGAAAAGGCTTCCAGTCTATCTGTAGAAAGTTCAGAGTGTTTCTGTTGATAAAAACAGATAATAAGAAACTTCACAGCCAGTGGAAGATGTTCCATTTTAAATTATTATTTGTTTCACAGCTCCTTACTCATAAAACCTCATTCTCCCTTTCTCTCTCTGATTTTATTTTATGAGGTAGAAATTGTGTTTTATTTCTCTCCACTCTTCTGGGATTTCGGACTGGCTGAAATGGAAGAGGGACAACAACGTATGCTTGGATGACTTTGAAACACCTGTGTTGTGAAAGAGGCTTTCAGGTGAATCCTAGTATCTGTTCTGTTTCCTAAAAGGGAAAAAAAAATAAGGAAAATATTTTCCTGTGCTCCTCTCCTGTCATCTTGAACACAGTTTTTATTTTTATATGCTTCAATGATGGTAAAATATACATTCTGGAAAGATTGTTATGGACAGGACCATACAGAAGGACCAAGTCCCTTCCAACCCCTAGGATTCTATGATTCTATGATTCTATGATTCTATAACTAATTGGCAAAAGAAAGTATGTCCTACTGTTGCTCCATCTTCAGAGTTTGCCCTGTTTATATCAGAGATTCTCAAAAGGATAAGAGAAATTTCAATAACAGTTAAATCATTAAGAACAAAGCTTCTACGTTTGTAAGACTTTAGACAAGAAACTACTGCTCTCTAGCTTTTAACATAGCTTCATATTCAATATAGTCACCTTTTGGTTTGTTCAAGAAAAAAAGAGTAATACTTGATGCCAGGTACAGTGATATAACACCTAAATACCACAATAATCTTAATGGATCCAGGAACGTTCAGGAATAAAAATAGCTGCTATTCACGGGTATAGCATTTTCTTTTTTTTTTTTCTTGGATCAAAACAAGATTCAAGGGTTACACACAATCACTTTTTCATTGTTGCATTGATCACTGAACACAAACACTTCTGAAAACTGGGCCATTTCCCAGGCATTGCAAATTAATCTCCCAGCTCCACAATTAAAGGCATCATGCTGATGAATGAGGTAGTAATGCTGATTCACATTCAGCAGTTATGTGACTCAGAGGTATGATGTACAATATCTTTGCTTCCTCAGCAGAAGCAGCAGGCAGGCTCTGAAAACCATTGTCCACCAGGTTTCTTTGTTATCACCCTCACTGATAAACCTGTAATGCTTCAGATAGCAGGAAATTTGCTAATACTAGAAACAGTTTCCTTATTACCTGTTACAAAAACAAATTAAATGCTTATTGATGACATCAAACTGATGGTCTTGGAGGCAGATTTTTTTACTGAGATATCAGAGGCAGAACCTGGATTAGTTTTCCTTCCTGCTACAGCAGATCAGCCTTGGCCAGAAACAACTATTTTGAAAAGGATGGAATGTATTCATCTTCAGCCCTATTCAGTTCTGGATCTCTCTACAGAAACTGACAGCAAACGTGTTAAATAGAGACAGTCTAATTCTGTAGATGCTGCTGCCACTGGAATGGAGGCTTGACAAGTATCTATCATTCGAAACAAAATGCTGGAAATGCTCCAAGAACAGGCACATGAGAACCTACAATGAATATGTAAGGACTTTCAGCTGCAAGTTCTCCTTTAAGGGAAAGTCTCTTTACCATGTAGAGTGGAGATCTACTGCTCTTTAAAAATCACCTGGCAGCTTCCACATTTGAATCAGAGTAGATGGGGTGTGGTATGAAGCAGGATGACCCCTGCATCCTCTAGGTCAGAGCAGGGGATTCACCCAACCCGCACTGTGAGAGGATTAAAGAGAGAGAGATGGAAAAATGAGACAGATGTCAGAACAAGTGGTTAGCAGGGATTTTTTTCCTGTTTCCCCTCATGTGGGGCCAAGACCTTCCAGATCCAGGTGTGTTTGAGTAGAAGGAGAAGGAAACCCTTGCCAGGCTCGGCTGATCCTGAAAGAACAGGCAGCAGAACTGGGGAGAAATGAGCAAGTGAGTCAATATTTCACAACCAGCTGCTTTTAACAGCTGGTTCAAACAAAGGCAGTGCAAACCAAACCAGATGTCCACTAAGCTGAGCAACCTAATCTAGTTGAAGATGTTCCTGCTTATTGCAGGGGGGGTGGAGTAGCTGACCTCTAAAGGTCCCTTCCTACCCAAACCATTCTATGACTCTAATGTATATATTACTTTAAAAGTATGTGACACATGGTTTAGCTCCATAGAACTCTTACTGTGACTGCTCCCTTATTCTTTATGTCAGAAATTCAGCATTTATTTTTTGATAGCTATGTTATATGATTCACCATCTAAGTCTAGTCTTTCTAAACTTCAGATTAAATAACCAGCCTTTCTTGCAACTAGGAAAGAGCAAGGAATAAATTTATGAATTAGGAATTACATATGATAGAACATATGGAACTCCAAAGGGTTACAAACATTTTTAATTAATTCCTCAGACTCAGGAAACGGTCACCAGTAAAATCAGAACTCCCAGTGAATGGAAAGTATGTTTTCATTTGGAAAAATACCTCACAGTTGCAACAGAAACATAACTTGGTGCAGTTAGAAATGTGCCATGCTGACACTGGGCCATAGTATTTCCTGCCATGTGCAGTACACCTTCCCTTGTGCATTTAATCTCCTTCAGCAAAAATATTGAAGGAAATAATGAATATTAAAGGATTGCAGGCATTATAATATTGACATCATATTCAGATGATTAAACCTCTTCTTCTCTGAGGTTTAAGATCCTGCTGAATAGCTCATCACTTGTCTGTAGCTAATATACAAAAGACACACAATGACATAATTTTAGAAAGGATAAATGAAATTGTCATAAAGGGTTTTGATGCTTAATAACAAATATTAGCATAATTGCTCTAAAAATATTTCTAAAAGCTGAAGGTCACTTGTTGACACTTCATGTCTAAGAATACACTGCAGTTGGCCTCTGTCTCTTGAGAATAAACTGATGAAGAGTGTTGCAATATCCAGATATAATGCTGTCTGCCAGTGCTGCTGAAGTTATGGATTTATCACAGGATTTTCCTTATCATCCTTTCATTTTGAAAATATATAACTCCATTAATCATCCTTTAATATTAATGCATTAAAATTGCCATAATGTAAAATGGGATTTAATTACTAGGGTGTGTTTTTTTTCCATTTGTGGAAGGGACAAGTCAGATTATTTTCAATTTTCAGAGAATTACTGCTTTTAGATTAGAGGTCAATACACAAACCCTTGCAGATGTCTAACACTCAGCATTGCCCATCAATCTGCTTTCTTATATACAGGGAATACAAATGAAAATCACAATTTAGCAGTTGGTTTAATTCTGAACAGTGTTGTGTACTTACTAAGAAGCACTGACAAGCCAATGGATATCTCACACACCCTGATTTCTGTTTTATACTAGATAAATTCAGAGCCTATGCAAAGCTGTCTGTGTCCCTTATGCCTCAAAAAGCTCTGGATTCAGAGGTTTAGAAAAGCAGCCACTGTTCCCACGAAGATCATTAAGAGAACTTGGTATTTTAGAAAATCAAGAACTTTAATGTGGGGCTTTGTGGGGCCCCAGTACTGCAGGGATTCTTAGACAGTACCTTTGAACTGGTTATAGTTAATTCTTTCAGGGGTGAGTTTTGCCCTCAATGTGTAGTAATTAGGTTGCATATAAAAATGTATCACAGATCAATGTATGGGGATGAATTTCACTGCATACACATGATGAATCTTAATAGCATTCTCCTCTGAGTCTTAGATCCTCTTATAGGAGAGCTGTGATCACTTACTTAGATTGTAGAAAAGAGCCACTTTTCTGAATGTGTTTCATAGCAACAAAATCCTTTTAGATCCAGTCAATAATGCTGCCACATCCTGGTCTAATGAAGCACAACTCTGTATAAACAAGAAGACATTTTAGACAATACCTTGTATTCAGTTATAAGGGAACACAGGTCATGGCACGTGGCAGCTGTTCTTTGCTTTGCATCTTGGAAGTACCTCAGAAGCAAACTAATTAATCTAATTAATCCTCTAAGCAATTAATACTAATTATTTAGTAGATTATAATTATAGTAGTCTATTGCTTTAAACTAATTAGCTGTAAATGTTTTCATTATATTCTATAATGTTTTATACACAACTGTTACGGTCTGCTGGGTTATAACGTCTGCCCCATGATGTTTATTCCAAAGCAGTTGGCTGTGTGTTTGTAGGAGAGGTCACAACTTGTAACAGGGGAGCAGATGAAAGCACACGCAAGCTGAAGGACTAGGTTCACACCAGGTTTACACTTGTGTGCTGGCATGGCCATAACACTAACTGGAAACCAGAGAGAAAAGTATTTAGCTGTCCTTACGCCATGCATGAGAACAGCGAGGACCTCAAACCCAGGGCTTGAGTGAAGCATGAGAATGCACACTCAGAGCACAAACACCTCAGCTGCTGTGCAGGGATGACTGAAAAATGACAGCTGCAGTTGCTGCAGGGCACAAATCAGCTTTAGGACTTAAGGAAATACATTAATGCGAGCTTTCTTTTTCTTAAATCCGGGAAGTGCAAGTGTCTCAGCTTAGTCCATAAGTAAAGAGACTCACAAGCCAATAATAGGTATGAACAGGCAGCTGAGACTGGGAAGCAACCAGAACATTCTGTGCTGGAAGAAGGAGGGTGACCAAAGATAGAGGCTTGTATGACCCACTTTGCCAGAGGAAATCAAACTGGATCTGCTACATGCAGCAGGAATGCTCTTACCTCTACACCTCCCAGCACACTTTGTTAGAGCTTCTCCAGCAGGTTTCATCAACGAGTTTTGGTAGCTGAGATGGGCACTGAAAGCCCTGACTTGTGGAATCCAGCAAGGCTTAGGGAGGAGGAAGGCACTGAGCTGCTCAGCAGTGCCAGGACTGAAGAATGTCTAAGCATGTGCTGGAGACACTGGCACCTTTTTGCCTTTGACTAATGTTCTGAGGGTAAACAGCATCGTTTGAAGGGCAATAGTACTTCAACACTACAAAAAGAAAAAAAAAAAAAAGAAAAAAGAAAAAAAGAAGCAGTTTTAGCTTTAAAATGTGTTTCAAATAAGAAAAGCACTGTGTCAGAAATTACTTTACAGGGCTTTGTGTTTGGTTCTCCCCCCAGTGATTCTACATCAAATCCAATAGGCTTGCAAAACAACTTTTCTAAATGTCATCTCTAGCATACAGAATGCCCAAGATCTGAGGGTCAGCCCGGGCTCATTGTACTTCTTGCACCATTACAAATAATAATTTTGCAGTCCAAATCTGAAATTGCAATTTTTAACAGAATGGTATTCAGCTCAGCTCCCTACAAAATCACTGTTTTAGTACCAATTATAATAAGAAGTTGGATTCCACTGCAAATTAAACATAGTAAGTCAAAGACCACCAGGATACCTTTTTTTTTTAAATGTACACACATTTTGAGCATTTCTCTTCAAACACAGACTTTCACCATTGAAATTACTCCAACATAAAAGAATTGTCATGACAATAAATTAGTATGAGGCTGAAGCTTACTATATCTATATTTATAAGACCACAAAGGGCAGTGATTCACTGAGTTCACAGTTAGCTACTGTAATGCTGCTTTTTCACACATCGCAGCCTTTTAAACCTAGAAAAACCCATTTTAACTATGTACTCTAACCTCCTGTTCAGCACTAGCTGATTTTCATGCACTAATTCCACCTTCAAAGTCCAACAGTTGGGCTTGAATGTGACATTTTATTTCAGAAATATAACCAGTCTTGAGTTTGTTTCCCATTGAAACTTGTAAACTCTTGTAAACTGCTCCCATTTATAGTTATCCTCATCATTCTCAAAATTATATCTCTTGACTTTTAGCCTTTTGTTTTCCCTGGACTTTTCTTCCTGCCTAAAAATGTATGCTTTAATTATATTACTGCCCTTTAAGTCTTTATAAATAGAGCTGTGCATCAATCTATCCATTATTTTGCCAGAGAACACATTGTGAGATGGCTGGTTTTAACTTAAGCAAACAAAACTGTCACGGTGCTAGCTTGATTCTAATCCTTGAAGTGTTTGTGCTTTTCCAATATGTATAGGAAAAAACAAAAAAAAAAAAATCAAGATTAACAATGCAGAAAGCTCTTTTGCTAGCTGTTTTAAAACTCATTTAACAAAGGTTACATTTAAGATGTTTAATTTATGTAATTAAGTTATTCTTGTAAGGGAAAGCATGACACCACTATTTTAAAATATAAATGTATCTATGTAAGGATATATCAATATGTGTTTAATATTACATATATATAATCTGGAACAGTAGTTTAGAATGTGTACCATGGAGATCAATGGGACTTTGACAGCCACTGTTCTACTGTAAGCTGGGTGTAGATGTTTAAGTGACACATAGATATAATCTAGAAACAATGTTTTTTGGGGGATCTTTATTATTTTATTGTTTTTCCAAAGTGTCCTGTTCAATATTTTTAAACACCTAGCAGCATGTCTGCAATACTGTGCTTTACCTGGAGCTGTATCTGTGGGCTCTGGCAACTGAACATTTTCAGGGGAAAGTTTTAGATCACTCTAGTAGTTTTTAAGAGGCCCTGTAAGTTATGGTTCTAGTCATATGAAAATACTAAATCTGAAGTAGAAAGTACCATCAGATGGCTCCTGGTGATTATCTGCTTAAGCTCACAGACTCAGCTTTCCTGAGTACCCTTTGGCAATCTGGAGAAGTTCTCTCTGCCTACCTACTTTAAAACAGTTCAATTAACTTAAAGTGAAATGTAAAGTGAAACTTGAATGTGATTTCAGTCAGCTTCTGTAAGTATTCAGTCAGTCAAAAACTGGGACCTTACTAATGCTATAGATGTGTCCTGTGCAGGAGCATAAAGCAGAGTGTTGTGCTGAGTGTGTTGGCCTGAATACCTAGTTCTCCAATGAGCTGCTGCACCCCGAGGAGAAATTACCATTCAAAACACATCTGAAATTCCAGAATCATGCTTCTAAGTAGCCTTCTGGACTTTTTCAGAGTATCTCCTCATTAGAGGAGTGTGGAGAATAGACTCTGCATTTTAAATTTCTCTGCTGAAGAAATATAGAGGAACTTGCTTTCCTGACATTTGAACAATGTGGTCACATATGAGATGACCAAGCCATATGAAAGCAGGCAAAAGGGCCTGTAAAATAAGCAAAGAATTTGCTTTTAAACAAAAATGATTTTCCCAGGCATAAGAAAACTTTGAGGAAAAAATAATTATGCAGTTTATGTTTTCATATTTAGGGAGGTATTTTTTTCTTCAAGGTACGCTAATGGGAAAAAAACCCATCAAATCTAATACTGATTAATCCAGTTGGATGATAACAAATTTTTCATAATGTTCTGTTGTCATTCCTCAAAAAAAACCTTTATAATTTATACAGAACAATGAGTTTTCACACAAGCTTTATTCTTGTTATTTTAGGATTTCTCTTTGATTAGTTAACTTCTGTTGGATGCTCAGAAAGCAATAGGAAGCCAAAAGAACATTTTCTCTCTTCCCTAGCAAGAAAATTGAGACTACTTTTCCAAAACAATCTTCTGTATAATAAACTGCATTTTCTTTGTCACAACAGGATTAAAGCTATTGTGTTAATTCTGCATAACATATGGGAGAGTTTTTCAGCAGGCAATGCCTTCTTCAGGCACAGTGAAATTTTGTCCTTGAGTTTTACATCCCACACAGGCACTGTTTCTATCAAATAAACATTTTAAGTTTTATCCTTGACAGTTCTAAAAGTAGTTTCTTCCTCTTCTTCTATGGACACATTCTATAATCTAGCTTCATCCTCTCATCCCTCAAAAACGCTGAAGCCTCTTGCCTTCACTACTTATTTTTCTTATTTTGTTCAAACTGCAGCTCTTCCATTCCCATCAAATCATCCTTTCACCTTGACTTGTCTGAGTGTCTTCAAGGCTTTCTGACACTTCCCACATCGGTATCAAACTCTTAATATGTCTCTGAAAAGTTATATGTAGACCTAGTGACTTAAACGTCTCAGCTTTCATGTCTTTTGCCACCCTCCATATCCTTTATCTCCATAGCCCTTTACCCCCCCTGCTTCTTGTTACTAGCTGCCTTACACTTGAACCATTGACCTTTTTCCTGGAAATAGAAAAGTACTTTGTTCTTCCAAGATCCTCAAACACACATCTTATACTCTCCTAGAAGAGAAACTCCCTCAATAGATAGTGAGAAGTACTTATCTATTCCTCTTCCTCACCACAAAAAAACATAAAACAAACTTCATGACCTCCATTAACTTGAAAGATTCTCTTAAGACTAGTTTTCTGTCTCTCCATGTTCTGTTCCCACCATGTTCTACTGCCATTCTCTATGTAATAAGTTTATAACCTGAGTCTAATATTCTTAAATATATCAGGTACACAAACACTTTTTTTCTATCAGATCAACTTTTGTCATGAGAACAAGGGTTTTTTCTGCACAAAAAAATAGTTGTGTGTCAGGATTATTTGGCTCTTTCAACTCTTTCAAGTTCCTGTTCTGATTCCCTGAGATATTAGAGCTCTTCAAAATAAGCAAAAAGAATTCTAAATAGATAGTACAGGAAAACTATATGTAAGATTTTCTCCTATTTCTTAAGCTAAAGTTTTTTGAGCTTCACTATTACCTTCCAATGAGAAAGAATGTCTGAAACACAAGCTGAATTTTGCAAAAACTCACACCATTTCACCAATACTAGTGTTTTGTTTACATTCCAGAAATGAAGTTTTCATTCTTTTCTTTCCAAGGGGAAGTTACAATTCTTTATAAATCTGAAAAGAATTTATTTAGACAGTGCAGCAAAAAGAATGCTGACAACAATTTGAACTGCTCAATTCAGCTGCTGTTTTAGAATAAATATTCTGTCACAATCACCTTACCTCCAACCCAGGGAAACTTCAGCTGAGCCTGGAGTTGGTATAGAAAAACACTAAAATTGAAAAAGAAGAAAAAAAAACCCAAATCTTGAATTGCTTAAATTATGGAAACTTCCACTTGAAATTTCTGGGGTGTGACTGGAAGGTCAAGTTGTATCTTGCAGATGTAGGTTATAAACACACACATTGTACATGGCTTTACCTGCAGTAATGGATTTCTATGATAACTGTAACAACTGCAGTAGAGATAGCCTCTATTTCCAGTATTCTTCATTTAAAATACTACTTTCTTAAAAAAAAAGTTTGCTGCTTCAGCATTTCAGCTGAGCTGACCACAACATCATGGTCCTCTACACTGAATATTACAGCTCATAAGGTAAGTGTTGGAGAAGGAAACACCTTCCAAGCCGGTTATTAAAATGGACAAACTGAAATGAGATCATTTTCCTTGCACGCCGATAGCTTTTTTTTTTTCCCCCCCTAGTCTAGATTTTCTTAATAAATCTTTTCCTTCCAGTTTGGCAGAATTACACCTATTAAAACTCAGTCACATGCTGAAAGGCTATGCCAGCAAAACACAATGCATTTTGTAAAGCTGGCTCTATAGCTGACTGTTCTAACCTTTTTCCCATGCGCAGAAATACACTGCAAATCACTATCTCCCTTTGCCACCTAGTGGGTAGCCTGATTTTACAAGTGTCTTTGAGCTACTTCCCTGTAAAAATGTGATCACGACATCCCACATCAACATAAAGCTTGCAAAGTACCTCTGGTGGGCTTTCTGGAAGCATGGTCAAGGTGTGAATTATGTCTACAGTCTAAATTACAAGGAAAGTTACACAAAGGCAGCTTTGAGGTATTGCATTGCTTCTCCAAAGGATAAATGTAGCTTTTGAAATAAATCAGGTTTTTCAAACCCTTACAAAACACTGTAGTATCAAAGTGTGATTCATTTTTGAAAGAACCAGAAAGTCCTGGAATATTTATTGGCATTGTTAGTATATGTTTGCTTATAGGCCCCCCCCTCTTCTGAAATTACATTGGAATATCATCAAGTCTGCTCTACCTCAAAATAACTTGCATGCAAAAATTGATAGGGATAAAGATGAGAACAATTGTTAAAATTTGATTAAAATTTCTTGGCCTTATTATGGAAATTATTGTGCTTGCTGATCCTTGCATTTAAAGAAAACAAACCCTAATTCAGTTCTTTGCCCGGATCTGTTAAACACTTTCATTTTCCACCTGGGCCAGCACTTGAGATCAAACCCTGACAATTGTTGCCAGTGTTGTGAGGATGCAAACAGTGAGAACTCAACTGCAGAGCAGTTCTATCTCCTGCTTGAGATTTTTTCAGGCACAAGTCAAACAATGGCCATTTTTATTTTTCACATGCCTGGAATCAAACTGCTTGCAAGTGGCCCAACATCATACCAACTGAGCCTATGCTATCAGTTTTGCAGACTGTTTTATTCTTGTTTTAAAAAAATAATTTAATACATATTTGATCTTTAAGACATGTGACAAAATCATTGTAGAGTTAAAATATGGATTATTAACAACTGAGTATTCTCTGCTTCTAGATGGGCTAAAAGTACAACACAAGATAAGATGAAGACACAGATTTGTGGAGTATGACTCTAGAGGCTGGCTTCAATTGCTTCAAGACTTGGCCAGGACAGAAGTGTGAATGAAGCAGAACACCAGAACGTTGTTCCTTATGAGCCACACATTCAAATCTATGAAGATCAATAGAGTCACAAGATCTTTTTGGCATCAGAAAATAGAACTACTAGAAGAGACTGACTTCAGGGATTAAAAGAAAAATGTATGAATCAGGAATTTGTACTATTACTTGCACCTAGTACTTGAACCTTTAGTATATTAATAAACAGCAACTTTAAAGAGTTACAGAAACTCTCCAGTATACACAATAATTAAAACTCCAGTTTGTGCATAAGTTCACAAACACAAGTCAAATAAAAGCAAGCACCTACTGCCAAGTGGTGAATATTCAAGGGAGCCTGCATTAAATCCTTTATAAATCTGTACCATTCAGAACAGATGTCAGAACCTCAGCTATTTGTTACCAGACTTCTTAAATCAAGTCAATAGAGTTTGGCATATTCTATAAGATGTACTCAAGTGTGCTGTGTTATTGCTTGTACTGTAGCAGGTAAACAGGATAACACTGTGCTCTCATCTGCTAGCTAACATGAAGTGTCCTGACATTTTTCATGCTGTTACACAGAGAGAAAATTACCCATGTCCTCATGTTCCCCTCCTACAGAACAGATTTATTTAAACAGAAATCTCCTAATTTCCATCTTGACTTAATATCCTTCTGATGCTGCATTTTCTCTAGAAGAGGGAATCAAGCAGTCATTCTTAATTCTTAAAATCTGATAGAGATGGAAATGGTGATTCATTACTTTGTCAGCTCTGTATTAGCTCTTGGGTTTGGTACTTTTCCAGTATTTCAGTGAAGTTAAAGACAAGAGAAATCAAAGAAAGTCCTTAATTGTGTTCCAGAATATCACAGTTATTCTCAGCTGAGCATTCACTGAAAGATTACTGGCATGAATTCACTGCCTGAAGATGCAAGTGGAAATGGGTCAAGGAAGACCCACAGTTCATTTGCTAAAGAACTGCTTTGATGAAGAGACAGAAAATGCATTTGATTCATCTTTTATTTCCCCAATGTCAGTTCAAGTCCATTACACAAGGGTAAGTGATTAGGGGGAAGAAAAAAAAAAAAAAAAGGCCTAACAACTTTCAGTGTTTCTGCTGAGCTCAAGAAATATCTGTTTTCTGCTGCATGGTACCAACTTTTGGAGACTTTCCATCAACTGAAGACTGTTTCAAAAGGATTTTGGCATTTGTAATAATGTCTCCTTCCCTAGCTTGTTTCCATTCCTCAGGCAGATATCCACATATCGTTCAATGTAATAATCAAAACAATTTTTAAAAATGCTAAGCAAATAGGTTTTTGATCTCTGCAATATTGGCTTATACCATTATTGTGACTTGTGGCAGCTTCCAGCTGCATGGAGCAGATTCTAACCAAGGGCATAAAGGAAGCGTGAAGTTTTTGTGATTTATGGTGTACTTATCCAAATTATATCAGCTCAGCAAAGACAGTTAAATATGATGCATATTATGAGAAGTGTTGGACTGGATAACATGAGTAAGTAAGACAAAAGAAACCTACATCTACACAACTGCAGCTTCTGTTATTGTCTGCAATGTAAATGGAAGTTGGTGGTATTGTGAAAGTCTTTTCCTTCTTCCTTTTTTTTTTTTTCATCTCCCCAGTCAAGCAAAATTAGTTTTTACATACATACCTTACTAAATAATTTCTCCATAACAATCACAATTTCTATGTTACTTTTCAAAGCTTTTCATGGCAATATCCACACCACACATGGTAACTTTGTATGCCACAGTGAAGAGATGAGAATGGTTTGGGTTGGAAGGGACCTTAAAGATCATCTAGTTCCCACCCCCCTGCATGGGCAGGGACACCTCCCACTAGATCAGGTTGCTCCAAGCCCCATCCAACCTGGCCTTGAACACTTCCAGGGAGGGGGCAGCCACAGCTTCTCTGGGCAACCTGTGTCAGTGTCTCACCAGCCCCATAGTAAAAAATTTCTTCCTAATGTCTTATCTAAATCTACCTTATTTTGGTTTGAAACCATTACCCCTTGCCCTGTTGCCACATCCCCTTATAAAAGGTCTCTCCCCAGCTTAACAACAAATTGGTGAAGGAAGTCTTGAAGTGAGCATGTGCTCCATGTTTTCTTATCAGTGTTGTCCAATGAGCTAACCCTTATAGGCTGCCTTGCTTAAACATTGCATTTGAAAAGTTTCCACATGAAATTAAAATCTTAGTCTCATAGTTGCATTTCTTAATCTCTCTAGGCTCAGTTTCTACACTAGGCTTACTGGAATTTACTACAAGTTGAATAATGCAATAAGGAGAAAACAACCCAACTTCATGAGTTTAAAAACTGTTCCTCACCAAGAGAGGTCACAGCTTAAAGGACAACTTTCAGTTTAGTTTACCAGACTATTCAAAGGGCTGGAGTGATAGTCTTTGCAAGGCATTGAAGCTAAAGTAACAAAAGAATGCTCCTTGCAAAATACAAGCTTTATACCCTTAAGTGTCCTACAGCTATCTGGAATATAACATAGAATTGACAAACTGTTAAAATAATCTTGAAATGCTAATGTAAGAATTTCAAGAAATAGGAAGACCAAAAAGAAAATAGAGATAAAATGAATAAATGTAGATAAAAAGTTGAGCATTTCATCAGATTAAGATGTGCAATTCAAAGACACATCCCTGACGTAGCCTTAAAAATCAAATTTTGAAGTATTTATGAATTGTATTCAACAGGTAACTGATGACAGGTTTGCACACAGAACAGCAAAAACTTACTAAGAAATCAGCATTAATGCAGAACATACCACCGTAACAGTGAAGAATTTTAGGATCAATGGCAACATTGTCAGAAAAGAACAGTTCTTACCAATGTCAGTAACTGAGATGATGTCTAAGCATGGAAAACTAACCTAGAACCTTACACAGTTTTAATGGTATAATATCTTGTAACAAACACATATTTTTAAAGGCTTCATTCTTACGGTCATTTCTGTATTTTGGAACTCAATGGCTCCTTCTCCCCTGTGTATCAGCATCTCACTTATTTCCATACCCTGAAATTACTATTCATTCAGATACTCAGAAGATCTGGGAGGAATTATCACCTACACAAAAAGAATTCTGTAAGAAAGTAACATGAACTATACATCTGACACATATTTCCCTGATGTCCAGCCAGCACTAGATATAAACAGTTCCTGTAGTAAATGTTACGTCAGAGAATTTGGGGACTCCAAGTGCATAACAAGAGAAGTATTAATTATGATCACAGTGAGGGAACATTCAGACAGTATTTCCCCACTCTGTCCCCTGTTGGATACAATCACAGACTTAGCTTTTAGTCAGAAAAGAACATTCCTTTAGTCACTTCTTAGCCAGACCTCTCAACCTTACCTTTTCATCATTTTATGAGCATATTTACAGAACCTCTGCTTACATTTTCCTTTCTACTCATACAACAGTTGGATAACCAGGACATGACATTTCAGACTTTCAAGCTTTATGTTGCTAGCAAGCACTAACCATGGAGGCTGTAAACATGTATGCAGAATTATTGTAACCATTAGCATACAAAAATACAAACAGAATAGAAAAACAAAGAGATCATATTTCAAGCTATTATGGTATAACTGAGAATGAATTATATGATTATACTCATAAAGTGTTAATGACAGATTACCACAGATAACTAAATGAGAAGTTACCAAATACATCATTGTTGATGGAGGATATGGATAAATTATTGGCTAAGGAAAAAAAAAAGAAGGGTTAAATCAAACTGACTACTATATTTGTAACATTATCAGCAGAAACTCTAAGCCATGAGAAGGAAGGAGAAAGCATGGCAACTGTGTTTGGTAATGAGTCTAACAGAGAGAGGAACAGTCAATACAAAGCTGGAGGGCAAGGCAATTTGAAATAGCTTAGACTGGCTTGAACATGGGCACACTACACATTTCAGCATTGAGAAGTGGAAAGTAAGGAGCCTGTGATGGGGAAAAAACTAAAAGGATGGGAAATTTATTCTTAAAGCCCATATGTTGCACAAATGTGAGCAGGAGTAGGATGTAGCACGGTGGTGGATCAAACTAAATAGTCTTGGCACTGTGCTTGAGACTGCTAAGAAGTAAGTCATAAGAGTGCAAGATCAGATTTCAGAAGATACTGGAACAAGTTCCATTCTGGTGTGAGAAGGTGAAACTCCCACAGGGAACAGTTCTCTGGTACAACACGACACACTTTGGCTAAATACAGGACAAGAAGACTTAGGCAAAATTTCAGGACATATGAGAGCCTGTAACATTAGAAAAATTTCCAGCATGTGTCTATATGAAGACTGTTGTTTTCTCCATTTTCCTCATGATTCATCAACATTTCATGAGAAATTATTGGCCTGGACTGTGCAATTCATTAATTCACAGATCACATCACTTATGCATAGGCTTTCATTCTCTGAGCAGAACATAATTTTTAGAATCAGATTTTTTCAAAGGAATGCTTTGAACAAGCTTTTAATGTGCTCCAAAATTATTCATACCACTGGGCTTACTCACTACAATATTTAATGAAAGCAATTAAAAAAAGAAGGGGGAGGGGAAAACAGTCTTTTAGTCTTTTCTGTTTTCCACATATAAACCTTTTGTTTTCCCTGCCGTAAATTCTGCAAGGTCTGAAGATGGAATAGGTGTTTTAGGGAAGCACATGCTTTACACTTTCTCTCATTTTCGCCTCCGGCACTTCAGAAAACTCCACTCCCCTATAGTATTTTTCTTAAATGTTGGGAGCCACATTCTACATGTGGCTCAGAGTCTCCATCTGATTAGATCTAGGCTACTACTGGTCACATCATTTCTCCACCGTTGCAGCTATTAGGCTGTAAATGTCAAATGTTTACAAGTGCTCGAAGGACACAACAGGCTCATGTTGCTTCTTTTATCACTATTTGGTAGCAATTTGGGCCATGATCTTTAAAATATCCAACTGCCATTACTATTTTGACTACTGAGAGGGGCAGGCAAGAAAAGAAAATAGGGATTTTTTATTTTTTTTTAAATCATCAGTAAGGCAGTGCAACTGTCACGGAGTTCCAGGAGATAAGACAAAGGCGGTGCTTTATTTTGGAGGTGCTATCCCTATTAAATATCAGAGAGCCAGAGTAGATAAAGACAACATTAGAGCTTCCCCAAAGGATCACAGCATTCTATCAACTTCAGTATTTTCTATCTTATCTTTGTGTTCATATTTCCTTTCACTGATATGAGCACATTGCCAAAAGTAATTAGATTTTTATCTACCATATGATGCTCCTATTTAATTTAAGGGAGCCTATGGTCATTGAAGATACACAGAACTCTCTTGGCCTTGTTCTGCATTTTCCTCGGTTTGATATTTTGTTAATATCTGAACACAAAGACATTAAACTGAGAATACAATTTAAAAAAATACATAAATCAAAGCTCTCATTGCTGATTGTTTCCAAACCTTGCTGTCACTGTTTAACTTCCATTCTGCTTTCAGTCGTACCTGACTATCGGTGAATATTGGAATAAAGTAACACAAAAGAAACAGTTCAGATTTTCTTTTGATATAAGATTTCTTACACTTTAAGTAATAAAAACACTACACATTGGCACAATGCATCATACTTTGGAGCACTCTGAGTGTCTCACAGCAATAAAAGATATTATATATTTTCTCAGGAGGATTGGAATGCACAAAGTTGATAATGTAACAGCATTTACTGAACCCTGAAATAAATCCCAATATACAAGCTCTCAAGACAAAGTGGTATCTTTTTCACATGCCCTATACTAAATAACATAAAACATGATACCATAATTTAAACAGTAATTAATATAGAAAAAGACAAACCTTTTTTTCAGACATCTTTTCTGTTATTCAAATAGAGTGTAGAGGAGTCCAAACTAAAAAATATGAGACTGATAAAGTCAGGAGAAATGTCTATGCTCTTTGCACTTGACCATATTAAGAATTACATTGTAAGGCAAACTCAATATATTTTTTAAAAGTTTTCCACAACAAACACAGTATGACCATTTCTACTAGGAGCTGTGGGCACTGGAAGTGTTCCACTAAAATACTGTGGATTTTATTTGATGTTTTCAGAGTTTACAGAAATAGAAGCTCAAATCAAAAACATTCAGCTCAAGACAACCTGAATGAAGTACTGAAGTACAGTAACTTTGACTAGAGCTACCTAGCTGAAAAATATTCAAAAAAACCCACTTGTATAGACAATATTTAGTTATTGATAAAAAGTAATGGAACATTGCCAACAGAACCAAAGTTTACAGAGTTAATAATCTCTTTGGGTAAATTAGCACTATAGACTTTCAGCTGACAAATATTCTTCCTATCTGGTTTATATTTTTGTCATACACTCAATCCAAACAGCTTTTTGCACGTGAGTACTACTCTGTTCACCTCAACAAACCACAGAGAAAATTTAAAGCATTACTTTTTCAGCATATTTCATCTTAACCCTACCATGCTCATACTTCTAGAGAACTTTTTCTAATGCTAACGTAAGAGTATTCTCTAATGCACCCATCCATCTTACCAGATTATTAATGAAAAGTGAGCTTTTTCCCCTACTACTTCTCATTCTTACCCTAATTTAAATGTACTGAAAGTGAGCACGCCAGATTTCTCAGTAACCTTCTGTGTCATTATTAAGATTAGCTATATTTTAACTCATTATCAGACACGGTTCACGAAATTCTCTTTTACATCCACATGCAACTTCCTTGTTTTTCACCCATTTTCATTCCTTTCTTGGCTTCTACTTAATATGCCCTTCTTTTTCTCCCCTAAGCTTATGGTAATTCAGAGCCACAATTCAGTGTTATCTATCTGCTGTGACTGTGCCAGCTGCAACTATAAAGAAAAACTGAGACTTGTGATTTCTTTGTATATATTCTGGAATGGGATTACTTGCAAATACTAGCCACATGTTCTCTGCTTTGTAGGTTTTTTATATATATATATATATATATATATATATACATCTTGTTGAGCATCAACAAGACCAAGTGCAGGGTCCTACATTTTGGCCACAATAACCCCAGGCAGCATTAAAGGCTGGGGGAAGAGTGGTTGGAGAGTGGCCCAGCAGGGAGAGACCTGGGAGGACTGGTTGACAGCTGGCTGAACAGGAGCCAGCAATGTGCCCAGGTGGCCCGGAAGGTCAATGGCATCCTGGCTTGTATCATGAATAGTGTGGCCAGCAGGAGTAGGGATGTGATTCTCTCCCTGTACTCAGCACTGGTAAGGCCTCACCTCCAGTATTGTGTACAGTTCTGGGCCTCTCACTGCAAGGATCTTGAGGTGCTGGAGCAGGTCCAGAGGAGAGCAGCAAGGCTGGTGAAAGGACTAGAGGAATAGTCTTATAGGGAGAGACTGAGGGAGCTGGGGTTGTTTAGCCTGGAGAAGAGGAGACACAGGGGGGGCCTTATCACTCTCTTCAACTACCTGAAGGGAGGCTATAGTCAGGTGGGAGTTGGGCTCTTAGTGACAGGATGAGAGGGCAGGGCCTGAAGCTGGGCCAAGGCAGGTTTAGGTTGGATATTAAGAAGCACTTCCTCATGGAAAGGGTGATCAGACATTGGAATGAACGGCCCAGGGAAATGGTGGAATCACCATCCCTGGAGGTGTTTAAGGATGTAGCACGAAGTGCTATGGTCTAGCCAGTGTGGTGGTGTTAGATCATAGGTTGGACTTGATGATCTCAGAGGTCTTTTCCAGCCTCATTAATTCTGTGATCACAACATGTGTTTTCACTGATTGCTTGGTACATGCCATAAACATCTATCCAATATAACCCTGGAGTAAACACAGACACAGCAACAGTAAAAAAGGGGCTACCATTATTATCTCAAAAAAATCTGTTAATCAGAGAAGTCCCTTTTTATGTACCCAGCAACAGAAGACATTTTAAAATTTTGTCTTAAATAACCTGACTTAAATGTTTGCAGACAAGCTGAAAAAGAACTGTACAACTCATCATTCCCAGAACAGAACTCTAATCATCGGGTAGCATCTCATTTTTCACTTGAAGAAGCAAAAATTAAATGCTAATGCCAAATTTTTGAAGAAAATATATCTTTTCTTTGACAACTTTATCAACAGAGAAAAATCACTACTAGAAATGAAGGAGTGATCAAAACAAGTTTTGTTTCCCAAAATAAAGCAATGTCAGCCAGAGTGAAAGAAGTAACACAGTCAATGTCCCAGCCCTCAGTCCAGGCATTCTTTATGAGTTACTTTTACAGAATATATTCTAGGTAATATCCAGAATTCAAGATAATTAAAACCATTCCATTTCTTCCCTTTAAATTAATTTTCATCAAGCTACAGCATGGCGCAGTAGAAGAATTGACTATATATATGTAATCATTACTTTTTTTTTTATACTTTATTAAGCAGGATGCATTCAATCTATTAGTTATTGTCGGGGGCAATTGGAAAGCACAGCTCTTAATCCAAATGGAGTAATTTACAAATGGAGAAATACTGGATTATCACTTGCATAGACATTTTGATGCTGACTTATAGCATTGTTTCCTAAATTCAATGATGTATGGGAAGAAATTAATATTTGAAAATTAGCATATTTCATCATAATGTGATACAGATAATCTCTCTGATGGAGACATCATTGGTAATGGCCTCAAGCCAATATCTGGCTGCTATCTTATTTGTACAAGACTGCACTTGAAAATCAGGAACAATAGCTGAGAATGCATGATTTTATTCAGTTCAATCACTTCGTGCAGCAGATGCTTGATGCATTTACCAGAAAATTCATAAGGCCTGTACAACAACTTAAATCCCATTAAAGCTTCACACTGGGACTTCAGTGGTGCATTAATTAGCCCTTTGCACATGGGTGACTTTCCCCATAAATAATGACCCTTTTGGAGCAAGGCTTTGAAATCTAACTTAAAAACATTTCTGTTCCTCTCCAAGTGGAAAGCTGGTGTCTCGGTGTTGCCTCCTCTGCCCAGGACTGCAGTGGCTCTGAAACATGTTTGCCTGCCTGCAGCAGAATGTACAGGTCAAAGAATCAAAGAATGGTTTGGGTTGGCAGGGACCTTAAAGATCATCTAGATCCAACCCCATTCCACGGGCAGGGACACCTCTCACTAGACGAGGTTGCTCCAAGCTCCATCCAATCTGGCCTTGGACATTTCCACAACTTCTGTGGGCAACCTGTTCCAGTGTCTCACCACCCTCATACTGAAGAATTTCCTCCTAATGTCTAAGAAGGGGCAAAGAGGAGCACAGAGAGGGGCAAAGAGGGTCCTTGTCCTGCCCTTCTTTTTTCCTAATGAAGGGGAATTACCTTTTTTGACCTTCTTGGATTAGGTTAGAATTCATAGCCAATTTTAAGGTCCTCAGTCAAAGAAATGGACATAGTTTAGAAATGCACATAGTTTATAATTTGCAGGGGAAATCATAATCTTCCTTCCTTCCTTCCTTCCTTCCTTCCTTCCTTCCTTCCTTCCTTCCTTCCTTCCTTCCTTCCTTCCTTCCTTCCTTCCTTCCTTCCTTCCTTCCTTCCTTCCTTCCTTCCTTCCTTCCTTCCTTCCTTCCTTCCAGCAGGCAGGATTCATTGTAAACTGTGGAAATTTTTATGAGGCTGGCTGACTTCTCAGCATCTGTTTTCTAAGCCTTATCCCTTCTTAATGGCTTTCTCCCCATATTTACTTTTCAGGATGATCTCTATATTACACTCATTGTCTCTCACTTCAAATCTACTTGCAAGAATGAGGGGATATTTTAAGAAATTGTAAGGTTTGCACAACTGCCTGACTGAATCAGATTAGCCTTTACTTACACAGTTTAAATGAATTCTGCATAGCCTCTTCTAGCAAAGCTACAGTATCTTTTTCCAGCCATCTTGTCCTCCTTGTACCATCAACTCACCAAATGCTGCAAATGTAGTGGAGCAGTTAATTGGAAATTAAAACTAGTGATGTATTCAGAAATTCAACCCAAGAAGGATATAAAAATGCACATAACATGTATAAGGCAGCTGAACTTGCAAGATGTTAGAAGTCATGTCAAAAGGAACACAGGCATTTCTTGCCTTTCTGACTCAAATTCAGACTGCAAAACTATAAATGAACAAGACTAGGAATAATTTTAAATTAGGCACCCAGTTTCTGCAGTTAAAGGAATAAACAGTTGTGCATAAAGAATTATAATGGCCTTAGTAATGTGCCTATAGTAGAAGGGAAAGGTATCTTCTTGTTAGAAAACTTTAATTTTGAGTCATTACTAAATTTCCTAGTATTGTGAAATTTAGATATATATTATTTGAAAAAGGTGACTTCTGGGAAAATTTTTAGAAAGCTGGAATAGCAACTAACTGCTGCTTGTTTTCTATAACAATTTTTATTTCCATGGACCTTTCAAATTATTGCCATATTTATGCTTGCCCCAGTTTGTTTGTGGAATTTGGACTCTCTCTATGAGCAATAACTCTGTATTTCTAGGTAAGTTATTTAATAAGCAGAACATTTTACATGATAGGAACACCATACACTATAAAGTTTTTCTCTTTGCACTTGAGCCTTGACTTCCAGTAACTTAAGAGTATAGTTTAGCCTTTATCTCTCCTCTGCTTTTGTCCTGCATAGTTTAATCTAGAAATTATCTTCAGGGGAAATTCTAAAGAGCATGATCCATGTATATGAGGCAGATGGAATTGTTTTTTAATGTCTTTGATTTTGAACACTTTTCATTTAAGTCTGTCTTTTAAATAGGCCTTTCAAAATGCCCAGGGTTAGGTGATGTACATGAAGGAAAGAGAGATGTTCACTGAAGAAGAGGGTAAAGAGTGTGGTGAGCAGAATCAGCTTAAAGAACGTACTGATCTCATGGAAAAAGAAAAAAAAATAAAAAGGACAAAAAAAGACAAAATTACTCTGCTACAGTGAAAAAAGCTACATGACTTCATTCTATAAAATAAGGAGACATTGTTGCCATGGTACCAGCAAAATTTCTCTTTCACTTACATGCACACGTATGAACCTGTCTTGACAGAATAAAATTATAAATGTGCAAGGAAAAATATTTTCTATCACACTTCCTCACAGTATTTTAAATAGATATTTGAATTATACGTAGATGAAATCATACAGGTAATCATCTCTTGCAGATCTCTTCCAAAGCAAAGCAACCAACATTGTACTGGCATAGAAATGCACGTCCTCAGAAGGCTCTAGGTAACTCAAGGCCAGTCGAAGGGTATATATTGATTTATGAGATTTTCTCCAGAAAAGACTGATTTCTTAGCAACTGGAAACTCTCTTAACCTGGACAATGTCATATTCAACAAATATGCAACCGGCTTCAAGTTTTTATCTGGGATGGCTGAACAACCCAGAGTCATGCTCCTGGGGCTCTGCTCCTCATGCTCCTACTATTATTATTGCTCTGTGGCCTAAAATAGTGTAATTGTATGTTCCAGTCTATTTGTCTTTATAACATATGTGACATTTTGGGCTAATTTCCCCAAGTGCTCTGAACACTTAACAGGAAAACTTTTACTCAAGAGTTCTTAGGCACACAATCAGATAGCTGTTCAGTGGCCTGATGTGAGAAGTCACTGCTAGATTTTCATTGCACTTTAAATAGGTAGGTGTCCATTTCATGCACAAAGATTTCACACCAGCCTTTACTGTCCATCCAAGCACTGATTTTATATGATGATATTGTACCATCTTGCACCTACAATTGGTCCTTGCAGATATACTAAATGTAATGACAGACATTTTGAAGACAAGAGGGACCACCTACTAGCACTCATATAATCTATGTTCTTGCATAATAAATTACATACAATTGTTCCTTATGCTAATTTCTAGATAAAGAAGAAATGTATATTTTTAAAATATCACTGATTCATTGAAGATCCCAAGTCAATAGAAAATAACCAATCTTTCCATCAGGTACCATGATAGAGTTTTTTTTAAGTTTATAAGCTAATTTACAAATGTAAATTAGTAAATGATGATCTTTAACATCCCTTCCAACCCAAACCATTCTATGACCTATGACCCTTGCTGCACAGATCTAGAATATACATTCACTGCAGCACTTCATTGCTCTTCCCTTCTCTCTTTCCATAAGCAAAGAACAGTGAAAGCAGATGCACTTTTGTGCTTTGCTGCTTTCTGTCTACCATGCTTCATGCTACAGACTGACAAGAAAGATTATAAATAGAACAGAGCTTCCTTCTCGTTACAGTGATTTTAATGAGAATGATAAATGGGTTCAAATAAAACCATTCAGGCTCAAGTGATAAGATCACTATCTCTTCCAGTGCTGTATCTAACCCAATTTCATGATGTCATTATCTTCCCTGGAATCTAATGGAATTTATGGCAAATTAAAGGATCAATCTTAGTATATTTTATACATGGTGTGATTTCTCCAGCGCAGAAAAACTCCCCTCACTTGATCTTCATTATGACTATATTTTCAGGTATGTTTTCTCACAAATGACAAAATAACCAGCTAGAAATTAACACCCACACTGATCTGTGCACACATAAGACTCTTACTTCTTGGTTGTTATTTACTCTAAAAAGATCAGAGATCTTCTATTATGACGTATACTGAGATGAATAACATCATTAAACACCACCCTGGAGAGAGAGGAATAAAAATTGCCTGAAGAAGAACAAACTCACTTCATTTTCAGATTATTTTTTTAAAGTCTGCCAAAGATTACCCCAGAAATAGTACAGCAGACCTCAATACAAAGCTCACAACTAAAAACAGATGAATAATACTGAAACTTTATCATGAAAATGTTTCTATAAGAATGTTAGAGAGAACTGGAAGTTCACTAGTTACGTTATCAGCACAGAGAAGGCATAAGTCAGGATGAAAGAATAGCAGGGTAAAACTTCACCAACAACAAGCTGAAGGCAAAGATTTTTTGCCACCATAAAATTAACACCTATTGTTCCCTTTCATCATCCTCCTAGCAATTATCTGTGTTACGTTTTTCCCAGTCCCATGTAGGAAAAAGGAGGCAGAGTAGATCTGCAAGACTGTGTTCACCTTCTGAACACCAGAGTACTCATACAGCTTTGTGAATTCTTAAAATTATTGACTATTTTGATATATCTGATGTTTTCACTTACAGTGCCTTGTGTAAATGTTTATCTGGGAATATACAGAGTCTGAAAAGCTGAAAAATACATGGTTTTTTTTTGTCATGCCTTTTTTTGGGAGCCTGGTTTATGGTTCTTTCTAAAGAAAGTGGACAGAATCCTGTTTGACTGAGGGTTTTGTGCAATATCCTTGCAATCTTGGTAAATGCCAGAAACTGTTCCAAAAGAGAAGAGTCTTACATATTATCACTGAAACTAGCAATGAGTAAATTCTACTGCCATCACCAGAGCCATCTGAGTATTTGACCTAGTATGTTCCATGTCATTGCCAAACCCCACCAAGGGAGCTCGAATCTCTTTTTTTCCCTCTCCTCCTCTTTTTGTGCTTGATTTTTTTTTTTTTAATTTTTTTTTTTTGTGACTTAGACTTCCCTGCTGGAAAATTAACTGGTTTAAGATGATGCCAAGTATATTGTTTCTTGTTGTATACAATAGAGACTGGAAGAGAAATTACCTTTTTAGACTTAACATCCACTGTTGACTATTAGTAGAGATAATGAGACTTGGTAACGTAGTTGTCCTCTTATTCCTGAGTTATTACTGCTCTCAAACATTAACTGCTGGGATTTAATTATTCTGTGTTAGTAAAGTTTTTCAGCAATACAACAGCTCTATGTACTTAACACTTGATATGACTTTTTGGCATAGTAGATTTTGTTCTTCTCTTCTTTCTGTTAAATTTGTCAAGTCTCGTTAGCCAAAACACACGAAAAGATACACAGTTAAAACATGGACGTTTTTGCTAACCTTGTGGGCTAAATATTATTTGAGCTTCAATGGAAACAGAAGCCTGAATGTTTATTGCAATATTTACCCAGCCCTTTGTTCCCTGCACAATGAAGAAGTCTGTAGTGTGCATTGATATTTCTATGAGATTCCCCCCTGCTGACTTATCTAAATATAAAATAAGAAAATTAACCAACATTAACAAAAACCTTCTGATTCAAGCCTCATTGAAGCACCTGGTTTTCAAAAGCACCCTCTTTCAGTAAAAAAATGTCACAGCCTTTTTTATTAGGGCTGAAACTGTGGAGTTAGAATATCTCCTCTGCGCTGCAGAAAGGTCCTCAATCACCTCTTCATTCCAGAGATGGCTAATAATTCCTGCACATTTCATGTGTATGCTTGAAAATGCTTCAGGATGAAAAGTTAAGTGCGAGCAGCTATTAATTATGGCACTCAAGGAAACATTCAGATAGGTTAGTTTTTCAAAAAGAACCTACATTAACATGGCTCCATGTTCTAAATTTCATTTTCTCTGCATTTTTTAACTTGCCACTCTGTCATCAGAGAAATACAAATTCACTATTCCAACACAACCTACAACCTACATACACTGTCCCTGCTGATTCAACTGCAGCAATTGACTAATACATGTTATTCCTAGAGTTCAGCTGAGGTGGATGTGAGGCAATGACTCAGAAAGAAAGATGAGAAAAAAATGAGTTTGATTTACATATACATATAGGTACACATTTTGCAACGTGGAACAAAAGTACTAAGGAGCAGGGAGATCACCAGTGAAGCTTCTACACACAGACTTTCCACAGATATGCAGGAAATTAGACTAAAATATAGCATAGCAAGAGGCAGAGGATGATACAGATTATAATAAAATTTGTTCTTGTGGAATGTTTTCAAGCTTCTTTAAAATGCAAGGTATCACCTGTCCTCTTTTACACGTCTCCTTGGGAAGGCAACTCATGCAACTGCAGGATTTCCTTCCTGATATATAACCAGACAACAGAAAATCACAAAATGGAAAAGGATTTCACATGTCAATACCAGCTCAGAGGAATCTCATTATTTTGCTTGGTGTGGCTGCTAGAGTGACTTAACTGTTTCCTGTGCTATTTTTCATCTGCTTTCTTAGAAATTACAGTTTGGTTTTGGACCGATGGATATTCTGTTGTAAGACAGGAAGTAATTTAGAACTGGAGACCTGAAACCAAATGCTCATGGTGCCATTTAGGTCAAACTTTGGGACCAAGTCCTGCCCAGCAGAGTCACAAGTCTGTCTTGCTTTTACCTGCCCCAAGGCATGCCTGCCCGAGCCACGACCTGCCTGCCCTTTGAGCATGCAGCACCAACACTGCAGGATATAGAAGGAAAGAATAACAACAATCCACTCATGCTTTACCAAATGCCTAATCTAAAGAGTTTTAAATTTTTTGTCATCTAATATTTTCCATGCTAAGCTGAAGGAAACAAAAAATGGATGTTACTTTTTGGCCTCCAAATTATTTTATTTTTAATTAATACAAGATACAGAGACAAGGTTATTGAGTTGTAATTATTTCTTAATGGGAAGGAAAGCAGCAGATTTCTCAAAGTATATGCCAAGGTTCAGAAATTTCCTTCCCTGGAGACTTGTTAAGAATAAATAATTTCTCTTCAGATTCGTGTGTGGCAAAAGAAAGAATTTATTACTACTGTCAATTGTCACTCATCCAGAACTATTTACAAAGACAATTCATTTTGCAGCCCAAACTAGCAAAACTTCTAATTCACTGGGTAGTGGTCTATGATTTTACAGCTAGAGAACACATTTCATTTCTTCTCTTTTGGCCAATATTGATGAAGTACAAAAATCACCTCGTTATCTGTGTTAATCTGCTCTCACACAAAATTGCAACTCGGACATCTACAACAATCTCTAGATAAAAAGCTTCTGCAATTCAGGATGTTGTCTGTGCCTCTCAAAAGAGAGAGAACATGGTGTTCTAATTCAGTCTAAATACCATGGATGATTCAGATTCAGTTCTGATTAGAGCTGTGCACTGGAAGCTGCAGATAATGACTGAGAATTTTACCATGTGCACAGTTTGGGTGGGCACAGCTGTGTTAAATAACTTAGCAAATAACTCAGCAAAAGTCTGGCAGTGAATGAGAAGTACCTGTAGGCCAGAAGAACCCCCACAAGAACAGTTTCCTACTGCAATTGTTAAGCAAGTTTTACCTACAGCTGAACTACTCCATCGAAACACCCAAAGCAGTGACTTTTCGTTATTCTACTGATAACTGCTGCATTAAAGGGTATATATTTCATCATACCATCATCCCCTGCTTTATTTGCACAGGATTAGTTTGTTTTTTCTTCTTAAACTCTCTAAAATTTTTCAGGTTTTAATGAGTAAGTAAAAAGGATCCAGACTTGTTAAGCCTCTGACAGATGTTCTTTAATAATATCATCATTCTTGGTCTTTTCAGAGACTAGACAATTGGAATTATATTTTGTGGCCTGGAACACAATCTTTATTGGGATTTAACTATTTCATTAACTTGCCTTATGAAAATGCTGTGTTGATAGCTGCTGTTCCAACTTCATTGATGCTAATTATGGTTTTCAATTTCACAAGCATGGTCACACTGAGTGTATCCAGTACATCACCTGTGTGTACTTTTAGAGAGTGAGAGTTACCAAACACTGTCATTGTGGAGATTAAACCCATTTGGTTTTTGTTGTTCTATACACTTGGATAACATAAGGCCCCTCCTTTGGATATATCCATTATCTCTTCTTCTTTTACATTAGTCTATGGTTGTCTGTTTAGATATAGGAGTAATTTCCTTTTCTGACAGCACAAGGATCACATTCAGTTGTAGCTCACAAAAACATGTCTATAAGTTTGGGGATGAAGTGTGGCAGACAGAGGATAAGAGAAACATGATAAAGCCAAGCATTCCAAGGTGGCACAGGTTAAAGGACATGTAGCTAAATATCCTATTCTAATATTTTTACTAGAACTGTAAATTTCTTCTCCAAGAAAAAATCCCAATGCTTCTGAAATACAGTCAGAGCGTAAACATCTATTGTTCTTCCCTCCTGGTAGAGCAATCAAACATTCTGGCCACAGTCACAGTATCTCATGTAAATCACACAGCCCTCCAAATGGGGCAGAAAACTGAACCTTAAACTTCAGCCAAAAAGCACACTTCAGGTGTTAGCAGCAGCTATCTATGTATTGACTTTATCACTGCCTACAACTAACACCATTATGGAATATTTCCATGTCACTTATCTGTAGCCAGGAAAGCAAAGATACCTTCTGGGAAAATGTTCTATAATGCTAGCACCTTAAGTAGCCCATGCTGCTCACCCACCTCCCCAGATTCCCCAGTAATTGCCTGGTAAAGCTCCTCTTCTGGAAGCATCCTTACACTAACAGCACAAACCTCTCACAAATTTCCTTCCGAATCATGAAAAACAAATTCTCTACTAACATTTAAAAGTGATAGCTTTGAAAAATTGTTCTGCTTTTATTTATTTACCTTAATAAGGATAAAAGAAACATAAACCATAATTACTTATAACCATTACATTTAGCATTTTTTTTGTTTTACTAGTATAGCAGGATGCATGGTTGGGGCATTGTGGTGGCGTCCCTGTATTTCTTTACTTACCTGCTTGCTTAAGGTCAGTGTTAACCCTCTAACCTGCTTCTGCAGTGAGCGCAGCTGACTGCAAGCTATTCCTTATGAGTTTCATCAGGAGGATACTCTCTATGCTAGAATCCAATCAGGTTTTCTCATTAATCAAGGTCCTTGAGAGCTGAATGTTTCCTGTTTCCTAATCAGATCTGTGAATGCTGCATTAGGAACTATTTCTTGCCGGCTTTAACCACGTCTCCTTTTGAAGTGGACTGAAAACATTATATTTAACCAAGTGTTTTTTACAGGACTTAAAATCCATTTAACGGAAAGAGGGAATAATTTTCCCATTTCTCTTTCTGTTTCTCTCTCTTCTCCATGTTTTGTGGTCACATAGCCATGTCTTTACCTACACAAGTCAGCAGTGCTTTTTTGTCCACTTCAATGCTATCTGTTCCCTATTTCCACGTTTTGCTGCTATCTTTTATTTTCTCTCCTTCCTCCTCCCCAGGTTTCTTCAATAGAGACGAGGGAGAAGAGTGTCAAAGCTCAGGATAAGGCTATGTCTGCATTTATAAGTTGTGGACCACAACAGGAATCTATCTGTAGAGTGAAACGATTCTTGCTGGAGAACTGACATCCAAGCTACACAAGTTTCCAGTGTTTAATTTCAGATGAACTCTAACCTGAATATCCATTAAGGACTAGAGTATGTTAGGTGCAATTCTTGAATAAATCTACCACTTTAATTTCATTAGAAAGGAAAACAGTCTGTGTGTTCAGAGATGATCCCATGAAGCACAGCAGGGTAAAAGGAGAGATTACTGGGGGATTTGCTTTCAAAACAGACTCCTGAGCTATGTTGCTCATGTAGATATACTCTAAGTCACTGAATCCAAAGTCATTCAATTCCTAAAGCTACAATTTTCATATAGTCAACTACACCAAAAACACACAGGATGCTGGACCTCAGCTATTGAATAATAACATAAAACATTTATCCAGGAAACAAGAAACCCAAATACATTTACAACTTCAACAGGAGGGATTTCAGTCAATATCTTACTGCTACACAGAATACATTATCACTGGCTGATGGAGCAAGAAGGAAATAAGCAGACTTGATCCATTCTGTAGAAGATGAACTGATATGAGGCCATACATTCAAGCTTCAGAGGACCAAAAAATTGTAGACTGGGAGACATATCAAGTCAGCTAGGAAGAAAATCAAAAGGCTTTCATTTTGTTACCACAATTGTTTGTGCATTTCAAATTGCCAAGTCACCAGCTAAAGAAAACAGAAACCATACTGTGAGCAAGCTTCAAATTCAGGCAAAGTATACAGTTCCCCATCTGACAGAAAGCAGTACATTGTGTAACTATCTTGAAGCAAACCTTGTATCTAAAGGACATTTCTGCATGCCGCTGAGAGACTTAAGACAGAATGGGGGAACCTTTGCACCTTGCTTTGGACCACAGCAGAGCAAGGCAGGTGTTTCAGGCATCCATCTCTCTTTGGCTTCTGCAAATGTGGTACTGTTAATGTTCAAAAACCTCAAAAATGCTGCACTTCAGAAAGCAGGTATTTCTAGGGCTTTAAAGGTACTGGAAAATACTTCCAAGCCCTGGGCATCTAAATTCCATCTGTGTCCTACAGACAAAAAAGGGAGAAAGGAAGTATTGTTGGCTTCTCCCCTGTGACATTTTTGGGCTATCTGCACTTGCTTAATTCAGCAACTTGGCTTCCCTCAGCAGGGAAGTAGAGATTGAGTGACCAGCACCATCCCTGCTGAGACACCATCCTTTATACTCCTCCCTCCTCCCTTTTTTTCTGACACTGAGAAGCCGTCAGTGTTTCACGTTCCTTGCTTTCGGCTCTCTCTACAGCTACAAGGCCCTGTGACTCAAGAGAAGGCTTATCACATCTGTCTTGTTCTGAGTCCTGATGGTGAAAACTTAATTGCAGAGAAGCTAGCAAACAAGAGAGATTTTGATATTAGCTTTAATTTTAAAAGAAGGAATTATTCTACTACTGGAGCCTATTAATTAGCAAGGATCCTTAAAAACATGAGGAAGTAAAATTTTTATTAATACTCTTTTTAATGGTAAATATTTTTCTTCAGGATAAAAGGCTGGACTGCAGCTTTTCATCACTGTATGAAATCAGAATTTCATACAGTAAAACAAATACAAATATGAACTTAGGAGGAATTAATTGTTGGGTGTATTTGAAGAGTATTGCAGGCACCCAGAGAATGTTTCTGTTCGTTGGTTTAAAAGGCCTTCTAATCTGCATCCAATTTTCCTCCTAAATCTTAAATCATTTCATTCTTTTCACAGAATGTGGAGGGCTATGTGTACCTTGCTCATAATCTTACCCTGGCTCAGGCTTTGAACCAGCTGCTAGTGGTAATGGAATAGGGAGCTGTCACATGTTCTTTTATTTCAAACTCAAAACTAGGAGATGAGAGACTGAAAATAGTTACTCTTTTGACTCTCTGTGTTCTGTGTCAGTAGAGTTTGAGTTTCTCCTTTCATATTGGAGAAAATCCTGTGAAGTATCACCATCTGCCCTGTCTTCATACTCTCCCTTGGACACCCACTGTTGGATAATGTCAAGAGATAGGATACTGTGCTGGATGCATCTAACAATGGCTGCTGTTGTATTTTTTATGCTTTTCTGAAGTTTTAATATATCATAACTACCCACATAGCCATAAATGCCCTTAAATGATAGCTCTGGTTATCTCAGAAAGCCTGATACTCTTCTCATCATGAGCAATGCAATTGGTCTTATTGCCTTCAATGAGTGCTGCATCATGTTTCAACGTACAAACTTGTAGAAAGAAGAAGCTGAATTGTTTTCTCCTTCTCCAGGGTTAGCTTTCAGATCAGGTTAAGGTTATTCAGAGTACAACAATCTCTTTCTGTTTTCAACCACCCAAGAGGAACAGAAGAATACTGGTGCTAGTCATATGAACAATGGCTCCTCAAATACCAACATCATTCCTGAGAGGCTGACACAGAGACCAGCACCCAGCTTCCATGTCAGCTGTACTTCCATCAGACACAGGCAACCAAAAACCCCTGCAGGAATATATACTTTTTGTAGAAGAAAATATCATTAACCAAACCTCATCCCTAGGTCTCTATACAGAAGTTATTGCTATCAGTGAGACACACACTTAGATCCTAGGGCAGAATAAAGATGCTAGCCAATGTTTCACTGTAGGGCTGTCATTATTCACATTGTTTTTTCTCTAAATGATCTTAGATTAACATACTGTAAAGCTGTGCAGTGAGTGGGGCAACTTCTACTTTCCAGCTGGAACAACTCCAGACTATGATGCTTCCTGATGAATACATAAACCAGTTTTGCAGTCAATGAAACTATGACATGATGCTAAAATATAAATCCAGAGTCTTTTGGACAGCACACAGAAGAAATGCAATGGGCTATTTACTTGGAGTTCAGTATTCTTTTGTTATGGCAGTAATTTTATATTTGTTTCCAATTAGAGGGAAAGGTTCACACAAAGTCCAATCTGGTTTAAAATTACATTATCTACATGTTCACAGGGGTTTTTTTGCCATTTATGATGTCAACTGCAGGTGTAAAGGATACAAAGCTCTGGCATTCATCATGAGTCAGCACACAAGCAACTTGTTTCTGAACTCTGCTGTACAGTACAAATCCAAAGGTATACTATTATCTGTCACAAAACCCAAACTTTCCCATAATAAGGAATCAACAGCCCTTGTTCACCAGTCTTAGCCAAAATCTCTTAAACTGGCCCTCAACATGATCAGCTGACTGAAAACAGAATAGCTCCACTGGTGTACATAAAGTATCAGCTGGAGCTTAGGGCAAATCTTGGTCCTAATGAAGTTAATGGCAGAATTCCCACTGATCACAACAAGAATTGATACTGACAGTGACAGCTGCATGTAAACCAGAGCAGACTGGCAACAGCCTTTCAGCTCATTGTACTTCCTTGGAAACACACAGAGGCTTTCACAAGTCCTTTTGTCCACTCCAGCAACTCAAAAGAGATTTAAAATTACCTCAAGGCTAATGCTGAGCAGTACAGATACAACTGATCTTTAGTTCTCTGTTGTGTAAGAAAAATAAAAATGAAATGTTGTTTTGAGATGAATGTTTCATGAACCTTCCAGAAAATTACAATTCTAAAAATTACTAGCCAGGCTGAAATCTGTTCAATTTAAAACGTTTTGGAATGCAGTTTTAAAATAAAGGAGAACAATCTGAACATCCAGGTTAACAAATAAAGTAATTTTCAACTTAAAATACATTAAAATATTTTTTATAGCAGCTTTTCATGTTTTACCTGGGCTAACTGGAACAACACTTATAAAAGCTGTTGAAACTTCATTTCCCCAAAAATAGTTTTGGTCAAAAAAATTCTAGCTCATTTTTTGTAGATGTGACCTTTGGATAGCATGAGGCTGGCAGAACCGGTCACCAACTGCTTCTGGACTCCTTCCCAAAACAAGTGGGTTGTGGTGATCTGAAAACATCTCAAGACAAAAGATAAGTGGGTTTTAGTAACCCTAACTGAGAATTGTTCCTCCTGCCATACAGCTCCCCTAGATGGGGAGGCATATCAGTACTCCTGGGACAAAAAAGAGATTGAAAGTGGATTTGCCTTCAACCAGGCTTCTTAGGTGCTTCCCCCTTTAATTACCCGTTCTGTGAGGAAAGCTCTCACACAGGTTCTGTTACCGTCATTTTGCTTCAGTTGCTACTTCAGGCCATCATACTGTCTGTTTTGGATATGCCTCCAGGCCATTTTGGCCTGCTGAGATCTTTTTTTGACACCCTGAGAACTCCTGATGCATTTTCGTACCCCCGCGGCAATGCAACCTGTCTCCTTGGCAGCTGGAAATGCTGCTGCACTGGTTGGAGCGCTCTCCGGCATCGTTCATGGAGTCTCATCTTGGCACGGAATTTTCAACAGGTGTACCCATGCTCCAAGAGGCCCGTGGTAGCAGTACAGTGATTGCTTAAAGGAGCTGCTCTTTCAGAAGAAATGATGCTTGAATTGTCATGCAGGCTGCTGATTGTTGCCTGGCACCTCTGCCCTCAAGGCAAGAGTCCAAACAATTTGTGAGAAGGCACTTTGCCATCTTAGCAGATGGACACCAACATAAGCCACTTAGGGACTATGTCTGTGTAGAAAGCATAGGCATTGAGGGTACGATTCCTAGCCAAGAATGCTGCAACTGCTGTTTATCTTCTGCTTACCAACCAAGAGTTCAGGGAATATGTCATTGCTAATTAAGACCTGGGCTGGACTCAGTTTCAAAAGTATAAAATACGACTTCAAAACAAGTCTGGCTTGAATCGAGCAGTGAGTCCTAAGAGGGGCCAAGGGAGTTATCAGGATGAAATGTGCACTGGGGCTGACCAAAACGCAGGAAATGATGCCCCAAAATGTTGCCAGTTCCTCAGATTCAGGAAAAGAGTAAGGGAAGCGTGAATGGGGAAATCACTGTTAGTATATGGCTGCATTTATATTTACTCAAAAGTGAAACTTGGCATAATAAAAGAAGGTAGTTGAAATGGGGGAAAAAATTAGGTCAAATACTAGAAAAAATCCTAATTGTAAGTTTCATTATTTTACAGAATAAGCTCAGAAAAGAGTTGGGTTTTTGGTTTTGTTGGTTTGATTGGGGGGGGATTGGGGTTGTTGGTTTTTTTGCAATTGTAGTAACAGAAAGAAAATACTTTCAAAATAAGCAGACAATACTGTATTTACCTGGAGGAAACCCACATGACCTAAAGGACCTTTCCTTTCTCAGTTCCATGGATCACATAAGTTTATGTTACCTGAGGTACAGTGGTACTGCAAGTCCTATAGTGCTTTTGAGAGCCTGAACTAGAATTAAGTCATTCAGAGGTCTTGTCCTTGTATAGAGAAGAAAAGCAGCAGAGGATCAGGCAATATATAATTAAAAGCCAGATCTGCTCATTGGAGAAAACTGCAATATCAGATGAAAGGATCAAGAACATGCTGAAAATATACTGGAAATATGTTCAAAATGGATTTTGATCTTGCCATTGTTATCTGAGTTTCAGGCCAAATATTCATGGAGTGTCATAAAACCTGCCACCCCCCTTTACAATTTTAATATGGAAGATGGTTAGTAATTAGGGTAAGAAAAGAGGTCAGGCATGTATGTTTGTGACAGAAAAGAAATGTTTAAATAGATAGAAGGAAAGCAAGTGAAAAAAAATGCAAAACTAGAACCGAAAGGAACTCACTGCATGATACTTTACTGAATACTTGAAATACAGTACCCTAAAAAGGCAAAGCTGGCCCCAAAAGTAAAAAGCCTGACACAAAAAAAATGACGAACCAGGCACAGCAGATTTTAGAGCTGATATCCCCTCAATCAGGTCTTTATTCACACACTATGAGTAACAGGACCATATATTTTACATTATTTTATTTCATGTATTTTATTTACACCCATGAAGTTATCTTCATAAAGCCAAGTTTAAAAGACATTATGCCTGCATGGAAACTGGGCTACAAGAAACTCAAATCTTCTTCAAATCTTTACAAATATATGTATTCAGACAAAATACATTGCTGTATATTGTGTATATATATATATATATATATATATATATATACACACTTTGCCATGCACTATGAAGTTAGAAATGTCTAGCTTCCTTTCCCACTGTCTTTCCTCTTTCCTAACTTCCAAGACAAGAGGAAGAACAAGGGAGCAGAAGTGAAAGACAAGCACAGCTAAAACAAAAACATGCAGCCACTTCCAATACCCTTCTATCATGATACAAATAGATAAATTATGTCACTTCAGAGTGCTCTCCCACCCTATGAAACTGCCATCACCAGAATGTCCTTCCACAGTTCTACCAGCTTTTAAAATCAGTGCAGTCCTGACAGCTGTTTATCACTATGCTTGTATCTATATCCATGTTGGATTTTATATATTTACACTTCTGTCAGATGACCTTCATAAATAAGAGGAAAAAATTATGAAATAATGTCTTTGGTGGTATCATAAAAATGCTGCCATCACATCCCCTTGCATTGTTTCATGTGATAATGCAAATATTTTGAGATACACAGTAAATTAGAAGAAATCTGCAGTTCTGCCTTTCACTGTCTGCCACCATGCACTTTTCCTACTGTAACTACTTAAAGTCTAACTCAAAGCACAGTGAACTTAAAACTTGCTCAGTGAAATAACCTTTTCTTATTTATCATACTTCAAGTCATTCAGTTTTCATTTGAATATCCTGATGACCTACACAGGCACACATGAATGTCAGTTGAACTATTACAACTCATTTTCTCACACTGCTCATCCTGCTTTGCAGTGCAGCCAGAGCACCCCAACACACTAGTAAAGTCAATTAAATGGGTATTCTTTGCTTATTTACAAGATGTAGGTCAGCTATTAGGTTGAAGATGACATGTCAGCCTTATCCTCTTTGATATTTGGCAGAATATCTAATGTTGGGAGGGATGATTTGGAAAAAACATAGAAAAGATTACTCTCCATCACAAACTACAAGTACAGGATATCGTGACTGGGTTTTTTTGTCTTGCACTTGCAAGACAGGCACTCCACAGTCAACTTCTGCTTACAAGTGTCCAGCTCTCCAAAAGGTCTCCAGATACCTGCCTGAAGTGTCACTGCTCCACAAGCAGTGCACAAGGAGGGTGATGTACCTCACCATGGGCATCCAAGCATAAAATGCCCATGTGCTACCAAAGACAGACACTAGTGTTACGTTCTTAAGGCAATTCAGTCCTTCTTAGCTCCAGCTTCTTATTTTCTGTGTCTGCTCTCTCACAATTTCACACACTCCCCCTCTGAGGCCTGCTCCAACTGTTCACCTAATCTTACATTTCACCAGCCCTCCTCTAGCATAATCATCCAGATTGTTTACTTCTATTGTGCATAAAAATGTTAAGCCCAAGCTCCAGCAAAATATGTCTTGCACACCAGCTCTCATCTGGAACTCTTATTGCTTACCTGGAGATCAAGAGACCTAAATTTCTGCCAAATGTGGACTAAAGAGCACTCATATGGCCTTCCATCCCTAACCTCAGGCATGTGGGAGCCTTGAGTCCTCTTCATACCTTCTTCTTCCACAATGATTAGCCCACACTAACTAGTGTACATTTTTCACACGGTTACCAGGGAGAAAGACAGAAGAAAAAGTGAGAGGTAGAATCAATGATCTTTCTTGGGCCTCCTCATACTCCTGAGATATGTATTTCCAGAATTATTCTGTGCTGTGTGGCAAGGCAGGGAATGAGGCACTTGTCGAAAGCAGCTGTTTTAGGAAACACTAGGCACAGAGATGCATTTGAAATGTGACCCTGACCTACCCTGTGCTTCATGTTCTGCAGGAAATTGCTTTAATCTACTGCAGATCCACAGCTTTTAGCCTTTTCCTGAAAGAAGGGGTCTGTGACCTGTCTTTGAAATAGCTAAGCAGGGACTATTCTTTTCCTTTTAAAACACATTTGAAAGGGGAGATGATGAAACTGAACAGAATAAAGTAAGAATCCTTGGAGCAGAACTCAAGCTATCCATCTACCATGAAGTGCCCTACCTATGAAACTATCTTCATACTCCTATCATCTTACTGGCCCAGTGAGTCTTAAGTTCATTTCTATACAAAATTTTAGATTCAACAGGATTGCTGAAGAGCAGTGTCCATGATATATCCCATTAACCAGAGACACTTAAATTAGGCAAGAAAACAGGGCACGTGGGTCTCAGCTCTGTCAGACAGGAAAGAAAGGTGACCATAATACTTTTGCAGTTACAGGCTGCTACATATAAGGGAAATGGTAGGGTGAGACTCTCTCCCTTCTAAAGGAAAATGACATCTCCTTCTGCATTTTGTCCAGTCTTTCCAGTTCATAAGGCACTTAACTAGGTGGAATCCCTTCTGAGACTTAATCACAGGATTCTTAATTACTGGATCTTGAATGTGAAGCTCATCAAACCCAAGTTAGGATCTTGAATGTGAAGCTCATCAAACCCAAGCTAGGATTTCATTGTTACTTCAGCTTGGTGTCTGGACAAGGCTGAGTAAATCTGAACTCTGGCAGAAGAGGGAAAAGAAACATACTGAAGAATATAATCAGTTGCACTCTGAAAGTCAACACCAAAGGGCTAGCACCTAAATCCTGACACAAAAAAAGGAAAAGCATGAATTCATGGAATATTTCAACTCACAAAAAAAGACAACTGAAATAGGGAATATATATAATAAAATGTCATGAGCAGTACAACTTCTCGGGTTTCTAATTAAGTGTGGTCCAGCAAAGCAAGTACAGTCTGACATGCAGGGTTCACTACTTTATATGTTAAGTAAATTCTTGGTTCAAAATTCCACTGGGGACAATAGTCATTAGGCACTGTGATCTACTGTAGATGGTTATAAAGGATCTTAATGGAGGAAGAAGCTATTAAACTTTTCAAATTAATAATACCTACCTGGTGTCTCATGGTCTACAAAAAGAGACAAGAGAATTTTCTGTGATAAATTTATCTCATAGAAAAGGAAGAACTGCTACTTGCTACAGATTTTTGGCTGAGTTTTTTTCCACTTGTCTTTTTTGTGATCTCACTCCATACATTTTGGAAGCATTTGCTGCTGGAGACTAAAATATATATTTACTGAACGACACCAAAAGCTCATGTAGTTTTAAGGATGTGGACGTGTTGAAGTGAGTCCAGAGAAGGACCACAAAGATGATCAGAGGACTGGAGCATCTCTGCTATGAAGACAGGCTGAGAGAGGTGGGGCTGTTCAGCCTGGAACAGAGAAGGCTCCAGGGAACAATAGAGCACCTTCCAGCATCTGAAGGGGCTACAGGAAACATGGAGTGGGACTTTTTGCAAGGGCAGGGAGTGACAGGATGAGGGGGAATAATTGTTAACTGAAAGAGGGTAGATTTAGATTAGATATTAGGAATAAATTCTTTCCTGTGAGTGTGGTAAGACACTGGAACAGGTTGCCCAGAGAAGATGTTAAAGCCCCATCCCTGGAAGTGTTCAAGGCCTAGTCAGATGGGGCTCTGAGCAACCTGGTCTAGTGGGAGGTGTCCCTGCCCATGCAGGGGTGTTGGAACTAGATGATCTTTAAGGCCCCTTCCAACCCAAGCCATTCTATGAGTTCATGATTCTATGCCCTGTCCTTGGTGGGATCAATATGCGTTACCTGACATGGATCAGATGGAAGAGGTACAAGAAAATCTAATAAAAATTTCTGAATGCCAGGCTCAATAAGAAAATTCTGGGTTAATCTTAGAATGAGTACACCCTGAAACACAGTGATTTATAATAATTTAAATATTGTATCCCATTAATATTTGTCAGCTCTTTCTGGTTTTATTTCTGATAGTTTGATAGCACAGACTTTCTAAACTCATATATTGCTAAACAACATTTTACTCTTGTTCTGTATTCTTCTCATTTACCAGCACACAAGTTAAACCAACTGAGAAACAGGCTGTTCTCCATCTACCAACAAATATGATGTAATACATTAATGATATTAAAACCTTATCTTTTAAGAGTTTTTTTAAATAAAGTGCTAGAGAACCACTACCAACAGTTTTTCCAGTTAAACTTATTTTGGCTCATGGTCTGGTCTAATATTCCAAACCACCCTAACTACAGCCTGCATTTGAAGACCGAGCCATTAGCTCTCTGCTCAACAGCTGTCTGTTTCCATTTAAATTCCCAAAGTCAGACACAAATTCCTTATGTCATCTCCCTTCCTCTTGACTGCTCTGCTCAGATACATTTCCCCATGACCATCCCCTCTGTTATGTTTCCTAAACCAGAAATGAAGCATGGATTGGTAATGGAAGCAGTACTGGTCTTTGTACTGGTTAGACCAGCACAGGCAGTCACACAAAAGTTTTCTGCATCCTGTTCAACATCTGTGTGTGGGAGAACTGATTTCTCCCCACACTTACACCGATTCTTCTGGAATTGTGAAAAATCAGTGGCCTTGATTAGGTAATTTGTTAAGCAGGTTTTGATGAGATAGGTATCAGGAAGGATATTTGACTAGTTCTGCATCTGTGCTCTCCAGCAGATACAGTTCATCACCCCAGCTCATGTATTTCAGCAGGAAGAGCAGGATGAAATTTCATGAGGCTATACTGTATTATATACAAGGTTCCCTGACCTAATTCACTTTAATTTTCCCTTCTTTCTCCCCCCCTAGTACAGTATGCTTCAGTAAATCTAATATCTGACTTTCATAACTATTTTGAAAATTATAAATACCTCCTCTGTGAAGCACTATGAAAAGTCATTGCATCCCAAGCCTTAGAAAGAGATGCTGGAAAAAAATCTTTCATTAAAAGTGCATTAGGTGCTAAATGAATCTACAAAACCATACTCAGAAACCCATATATTGCCCATATGGGGAATAAGATATATAAAGTTTGTGGCTGGTAATCTGTTATTTAAATGGAACATTAATGTAATAGAAAGTATCTGCTGGTATCAGCAAGACTACCACCATAAACCTCAGAGAGTAATCTCTTGCTGTTAATGGCATTTCACAAGAATCACTGCAGACAACACAGAAAACATTTCCACTCAAGTAATATACAGCAATATCCACTGGTTAGTCTTGGCAATGAATTTAATGCAAAATTAGAGAGGGCATTTTTTTAAAGGTTCAGCACTTGAAATCGATTCTGGATCTCAGATCCTCCAGATATGAGGGCAGGGTACTAATCTGATCCAGATTTTCCATTTTATCTATAAAAAACTGAGAAATTGCCAACACTGAAACCTGGTACTAAGTATATAAAGAAGGAATAAATGTTCCCAGGCATGGAGTGTGGTTCCTCCTCCTTATGTTAATGATATGGAACTTAAGTTATACTTAAGGGATTAAGATGTGTAAATTCAATTTAAGTCTCTGAGCCAAATCCTTAACTGGAGTAATTGAGCTATAGGTCAGACTTAAATAACACCAAACTAACAATATGAACTACCAGTGAGTAAAATCAATCACAGTAAGGAGCAAATTACTTGACTATGTCGTTTCACTGACTAACTAAAGTATCAGGTTTTGGAAATTCAGTAAAATCAAGGCTTCAGGTATCAGTTAGCAATTTGCTTCTGAGGAAAAAAAAAAAAATATTTGTTACTCTCTTCCTGTCTGGAATTAGTGAAGATTTTTTTTTCTTGATGTTTCATTTCATCTTCCATCATTGCAACACCCAACCAGAGAAATATGTGATATCTAAAGGTTGGGCTTCATTTAGATTTCATCAAGGAATGGTGGGCAGGGTCTTTGCTGACCACACTGAAGTTGGAATTCTTTCATATTTTCCTGTCTCCATATTCCAGTACAAGTCTGTGGTACTTCATGCCTCCAAAACACTGGGATTCATAACATTCTCCTTCCTTTCTCACTGATAGAACCTAAATTACATGTTCTGAGCATGTTCAACCCAGTGAATGCCAGAAGAGGAAATCTCCATAAAGCCATTTGAGTAGTTACTTGGGTACTGGACAATCCAGATAAAAAAGCTGCATCTCATTCTAAAACCTGCACCTATCAACTCTTCCAGCAGGATAGTATCCCTCTTGAAACAACTACAAGTGGTTTCTTTCCTTGTCAAGCTCTTTCTCTTTGCATAGAAAAATTAACATTTGTCATTAGTTTGAGATTGAGTCTTGGAATTCATATGGGATAAAAGCAAAAAGAATTAAAGTCCTTGAGGGAATTAATACATGTTTCTTAAAAGTAGAGGGAAGCTGAGGAGAGCCATGAGAGATAGGGAGGTCCCCAAAGGCATTGATGTCTGAGCTGTCCCCTCAGCTGGCCTTTCCCCATCACTTAGCTGCTCTGCCATTTCTGCATGCTGTCTACCAGAAAACCATTTTTTTTTTTCAGGTAAATATTAGTTCCAAATATTGGGTGACAGAACTTATAAACTTATCTCTGGCTTGTGAACTCATCCAGCTCTCTGGGTATGAAAAGTTAGGGATTATGCCCATTGGTTCTGCAGCGACAGAAATCCCCTTGAGAATCTACCTTCAGTGTCTCAGTTCAGTGTTGCCTGAAGAAGGGCATGGGGTCAGGTTCTTCTACATAACAAAACATAATAAAAACAATACATTTTGCTGCCATGTAAATCACCACTGCCTGAGACAAGAAGCAAATTGTAATCTCTAATTGCAGGTTGTCAGAATGAACTATTTTTCCCACTCCAGTATAATGGGGAACAGTAGTGACAAACAGATCCCACATTTAAAAACAAGACTTACTGTCTCCTTGTTCTGACTTTGAAAAGACTGAAAAGCTTTTGTCTTATTCATAGGGTATACATTTTAGGAGTAGAAAGCACATATTTATCTGGAATATTTCTATATTAGATTTGAGGACAGCCATAAATCTATTAATCTACATTAAAAATACTTCTGCAGCTAAGGTTTGATTGTACAAGATACTTCTGAGTAATATTTAGCAGATTATGCTGCCATTTTCAAAGGTTAAAATAAAATCTAATCTAACAAAAAACAAGTCATCTGAATTTCCTGGAGGAAAGGATAGGCAGGTGGTGCATTTAAATGACATCTTTACTTTTTTCTAGCATTTTCTGAAATGTGGATGTAAAGTAGAGATACACGCACTCCAAAGCCACTGAGTGTTTGGCAAAGCCATTTATAGCAAAATTTTAATAAGCATATTTATGATTAAGAACCTAAATTCCCTTTTGGAAAGTGAGGTAGGCACTGACAAGCTTAACTCTTCTAAAAATATAAGTGACTCAACACCATAATTCCCCAATTCTCATGCACATAACCGATGTGAATTAAGCTTTTTATCTTTTAAGGAACAGAATTATTGCAAATGGTAACTATTTTTCTACTGATATTTAAGAAAACAGAGAGAATATGTATGCTTTCTACAAACTCTGTTATTACATCTGCACTTGAAATTATTTCATCTTGGAGTTGGTCAAAGGTAATTGTTTTTCTGCCTTGCTATTTGAGCAAGATCACTTCCCTAGCTGTGGGCAGTTTGTAGTAATTTCTCAAAGAGCATCAAAACCAAATCAAAAAATGCAAATGATTTTTATAAAAATGTTTATATTTAGAAGGGGGGCAAATATTTCAAATAGTCATTTCCATGGGCAGGATTTGCCAGATAAGGAAAACGGTGGCAATAGATGTGTTTGCACCTCTTGCCAGCTGGGAAAAGGAATGGCAATTTTAGTTTGTTTCTGCAAACCCATTCTGGGTAAATCTGCCAAAATCTTAGAGCAGAAGCCCCACTTCCTTCCTGCCAGGTAAGGTGGCTACAAAGGAAGCAGTGCATCCAAACCCATATTTCCTTCCCTTGACATGCTGTGGGGTAACTGGTCCAACTTGCTGCTTCTTCAGCCTCCTCATGGAGCCACCTGTTGGGGACTTGCCTTTGAATTTTGCCTTTTCCCTGCATCCAGAAATATCTTCAGTGCCTTAATTTCTCAAGAGGATTTTCCATTAGCTAAATATATTATTTTTTTAAAATCCCTTGACATTTGCTAACATTTAGCAATCTGCTGAGTTTTGGAGCAGATGTTTACTTCTGTGAGCAGACACTTTCCTTTTTCTTCATTTTTGTACAGTGCTTTGCACAATAGGGGCCTAATTATATTAATGGTCCTTTGTCTTTAAAGTCTGCAACTTAAAAGGGTCGTTTCAGAGACTTAGGTATTTCCATCTGTGTCAAGACTGTCATTCTGAAAAAAAAAAATCCCCTACTGCATGACAACATCTAAGGATCTAGTTGAGACAATAATATAAATGTATCAACTCACAGAAACAACTCTGGATCTATGAATTCATATTTTGTTTCCAGACAATATTAGATTCCTTGTCTAAAAGAACTGCACTCATCTAACCTGCTGGTGATAAGCTTTTCCCATTCATATAACACATAGATTGTGATAAACCAGTACCAGCATTCATAACTGAATTGGGAAGATAGAAACTTAGGACACAATGCAAACTCAACAGGATCCCTCAAAGCACTAAGTTCCTCATGCTCAAAAATACACAAAAAAGGGATACTAAATAAATGTAAATAAATGTTCCTGAAAATAATATTCCTGAAAGCAAGTGTGAGAAAAATGCTTGTCAATAGTACATTTTAAATCAATGAGCTGCAGTAGCATTGCAAGTTAGTGATGCCTGTGCCCTTTCTGACATTACAGTGCCTGCCATGCCCGCTTTGTCTGATCACAGCCTGTAATCTTTGCTGTACTTCAAGCTGCTGATGAAACAGCCCTAGGAAGACTGCAAATACCTCTTTGAAATACACAGCAGGATTTCTCAAAAATGAACCAGCAAAACTCTGAGAAAACTCTGCTGCAGAACCAAAAGAGAAAACTATGAACATTACAAGTCTCAATCTGAGACATCTGAGAAATGCTCACATACAATTAAAATGGAGGGCAAATAATTGCCTAAAAAATCACACAGTATGAATGAGAGTCTGTACACAGATGTAAGATTCTTCCAACTAAACTTAAATATTTGTCCTTTATTATTTTTCCCCTTCATGTGTATCCAGCTTCTACAATGGCAGAAAAACTAACCCTGATTCATTGCTGTGCTCTGTGTTGGGACGTACAGGGGTCATTCTAAATTTCAGTTGCAGAAAATCACTTGGTTGAATGTACACACCAACATTTTTCTGTCTCTGATGAAAGGCTGGAGGCTGAGGGAACAGAAATTGATTATGATCTCCAACTGATGACTTCACAAGAAGGTGACAAATAAAAAGCCTTCTGTAGCATCATGCTACCAGAAAATTAGGACATTTTTTCTCACAAAGTTTTGCTGATATTTTATTATTGGTGGCATTTCTGTGAGTACCCCATGTGCAAAAGATGGAGCATGGCACTACAAAGCCTGTCAGGAAAAGCAATCCCAACCAATGTTGATTTCATTTAAAGGTAACAACATAGGAACAAAAAATGAGCAGAAACTCACCACTCTCCTTTGTTATATTCAGAGTTTTCACCATGAAACTTTCTTGCTAAGAACGGTGCCCTAGAAATTTTTTCCCCTCTTTCTGTTTTTGCCACACCTGTACAAGAAGATGACTGGCAGCAGGCAGCAATCAGTACCACTTTGTAAAAAAGATGATCAAACAAACCTTCTTGCAACAGCAGACAGATGGAACCAATGATGGGGACTTTGCTCCAACGCTGCATTCCTACAGATGGTCCTAAAGTATTTTAAAAGGAAGCCTTAGTCAGTTTTACCTATTTTTATATATACTTCACACAGAAGAAGTTTGAAGTTTCAAGCAATGGTAATGGCTTCAAGCTAGAGAAGGGTAGACTTAGGGTGGACATTAGGAAAAAGTTCTTGAATATGAGGGTGGTGGATCACTGGAAGAGGTTGCCTGGAGAGCTGGTGGGGGCCCCATCCCTGGAGACATTGAAGGTCAGGCTTGATGGGGCTCTGAGCAACCTGATCTAGTGTGAGATGTCCCTGCTTATTGTACGGGGGTTGGACTAGATGACCTTTAGAGGTCCCTTCCAACCCAAGACGTTCTATGATTCTAAGTGTTTTGACCCTCATCAAGAAAAACTTCAATAAACCAGGAAAAGAACTTGCACATCCCGAATGACATGCGTTGCTGGCAGATTAAATTACAATTCAGCACCTCAGAATAGTATGCTGCAAAGGCAATAGTCACTGCCACCTACAGATGAACTGAACTACAGAGCACTCAGGACAGTACCTGCAAGACCCTCCTCGTGAGCAGCTGGTCACTACCCCAGGACACAGCCTGCTTGGCACGCTGACACTTGTGAGCTCTGCAACAGACAGAATTCTGGACTTCTGTGCATTTTTATTATGCAGCCCTGAGCAGAAAGGCAGCCTCACTTCGCCCCTTGAGGCTCTGGGATCCTCCGGTGCAAATGCAAACAAACCAGCCCAGCGAGCAGCGCTGCACACAGCTCCGAGCGCGCTTTTCATGGCCTCTTCTGGAAACGGAGCCTGCTCGGGATGTGACGGGCAGTGCTCGCTCTTCCTCACCCTTTCCCTTCTCGCTCTGAGAAGCGGGGCAGGATTAGAGGGTTTCTCTTGCTATCAGAATCATTCATCCTCCTTGAGCCCCCTCAGGCCCGTGAAAGCGTTAAAACAAAGGGGGGTGTTTCGTTTTACCCCGCGAAGCGGGTGGGGGGGGGTGGGCGCGGAGGGCAGCGCGCAGCGTGCGCGGCCAGCACCCCCTGCCGGCGCGAGCCGCGCAGCCGCCGCGGGGGCCGAACCTGCGCGCTCCGCGGGGCAGCGCGGGGACGCGCGGCGGGGCAGGGGGGAGCAAAATAAAGTAAAGCAAAAAACAACCCCAAACCAACAAAAGAAAAGCTGCAGCCCCCCCCCGCCCCCCCCCCCCCCCCCTCCACGCACACCTCCGTGCTCAGGGTCACCTGCCGCAAAGCCCGTTACAACTTCACCCGTGCGCGTTTGCGCTGCGCTCGTGCCCGGCCCCGTGTGCCTGTGCCTAACTGGGAGTCGCTCACCCAGACAGCTTGCCTGGCACCGGGTGCTGCCAGCAGATGCCCGTGCTAACCATGACAGATGATCTGTGGCAACAGTGACCTTCATCCCTACCCCGGAGACCCGTGTCGGCATCCGGCTCTGCCGGGGCTCATGCAGATGGACGGCGTTGTCTTGCTCCAGCTTTCTGCCTGCGAGGAGAGGATTTCAAGTCGTGCAGGCTTTGTCCACACGGCTACACAAGGGGAACGTGATGGAGGCCCCAGAGGACCTGCAGGGTCCACCTCCAGCTGGCCCGATGCCACCGCCCCAGCCAGGAGCAGGGCAGCCGGGGGGCACTGGAGCAGCCCCAGCCCAGGGCATCGGGCACCGTCCTGGGGATGGGATGAGGCCAGGTTGGGGCATCTGCCAGGCTCATCTTGGTAGGGCCCATGGCCAAGGATTGTGCCCTCAGGTCCCTCACAAGGTTTGTCTTTTGTCTTCCAGGTCCTCCTGCTTCAACGTTCCTCTGAACTCCCCACGTTTCTCTTCTTTTCTGCATTTATAAGGGAAAGGGAAGGAAGTGCACTGATCTGGCAAGGCAGGGGAGGTGGGCTCCTGTGCAACATGGAGGGCAGGTCTGTGTCTGCGGTGAGGGCAGGGTTTGTTCTTGAGTATTAAAGCTGATGAATAAAGACTATTAGGTCTCCTTGCCTGCCCAGTACGCAAATTGAAAACTTTCCTATCCCACCCACAAAGAGCTTAAGCAAACCCTGAGGTGAATTAAGCAGCTAAGAAAAGGAAAGTTAAGTAAATTTAGCAGGATGGAATAAATAAAATAGTTTTAAAAATATATTAATAAGAATCTCAAAGCAGCTACATAGGTCCTTAGCTGTACCATCTCTAGACTGCTCTGGTGCCCAACCAAAGCCCAGAATTAACATCTGATAATCAGAAGTTTTTAGCACTTGTTATCTCCTGTCACAATATTTTACTAGTCATTCTTAAAGCTGCTGTTTTGTTTCCACTGCAGACACAAAATTTTAAAAAATATTAAAAAATAAAAGAGTAAGGAGTAAGGATACAATTGGGACTTTGAAAATAGCCCCTTAATTAGTTCCCTCAAGAGGACATCAAGTAGCTAAGAAATAACCTGACAAAATAGAAATGTAAGTCACTGAAGGTTTACATTCTGGCAGGGCTGCTTTCACTTGTTATAAAAAGAATAGAACAAATTTCTCAAAATGTTTAATGTCAGTACTTGCAGTTCTCCTTTCACAACAGCAGGAGAAAAAAAAAAAAAAAAAAAATTGTCTAATGCCCAAAAATGACATCTGTGAGAAAAATCTGTGCTGAAAAGGATGAAAAGAACATCTAGCACAATTTATTCACAGAAATGCCCTTAGTAGACTAAATTTACACCACAAACCCCTTTTCTTAGCCAGTTTGTATAATAAAGAATATTATGTTATTGATGGTTAACCCAGCTTTGTGTGGTACAGTAAATCAGACTCAAGCTATACTAAGTAGATGGACACATTTCTACAGCACACTAGGGACTGTAGCAGTTGGCCACCCGAGCAGGTTTTATCAGCACATTTACCCATCATCTTACTTTCATTTAAGGGCATCACTAAACCAGAAGCTGAGATTTAAAAGGTTGAGAAGGCAGCCAGATCACCAGAACACTTTTGTTACACAGCCCATCTCAGTTAGCACTTTGCCACAGATTTGAAACTGGTGCTGCAAGCAGAGAGCAACAGAGTGAATCCAAGTCACAGCCATCTTCCCAGAACAGCATTTGACATTTCACTTGAGGAGACACATAGTAGAGTGAACCAAATGAACATTTTCACCATTATTGACACTGCAAGATTTATTACTCCCTGTTCAATTTGAAAAGATTCCTCGGGGAAATTTTTAAGGGGTGCTTGCTTTATTGGTTGATATTGAGTTGGACCATTTGACAGCTTGTAGGGAATGTCTGAATAACAAAATCCTTGCTAGAAAGAGATCAAGAGACTCCTGGTGACTGATACGGATGACATTGATTTGATTTAAGCATGATGCATTTAGTTTCCATTGTTAAAAAGAATACAGTAGATTAATTTCTAGAATGAATAGTACCTATATGAACTGTACACACAAAGGAGTCTGACTAGGGCTGTGATAGAACCTGGGGCCAGCTCTCACTCCCCCAGTAAGCACCAAAATTCAACAAGATCAGTGAATAAAGCTGGATTGCTGGAGGGAGGAGGCACTAGGGCTGAACCCTACAACTTCTACACTTGATACTCACAGAATCGCTCCATGAATGCATTATAGTAGCTGTAAGGTGGAGAGAGAAGGAAAGATAAGAGAGGAAAACTTCTATATTCCTAAAGCTCAGGAATAATTTTCTTCCAGCATAAATATAAAGAAACCATGAAACACTCATTGTAAGGCAGGATGTCGAAACAATAGAACAGCTCCAACAAACACAAATGCAGAGTGAATTAGAGTCAGGCAGTCATGCAGTTTAAGAGGTATTCTTGGCATCAAAATACAAAACACAAGGCTAGCTAGCAAGTAACAAAACACAAAGTTAAGCACTGATAAGACTGGAACTATTTTTTTCTGAGGAATTATGTAAAAAACAGAGTCTAGGAAAGTGGAGACAGGAAAGACCATAAGTTTAAAGAATTCACCCAGACACTAGAGCATTTATAGAACTATGCACAAAGACACCAGCTTCCTCTAAGCTGATAAGAACTTTTAGAAAAGCAGGAGTGCATCGAGTTTACATGCTTACATCACCAGCATCATTTGCTAATTGCCATGACCCTTCAGTACCTCATTTTAGATTTAGTCAGTAGTCAAAAGTTGTATTTCTGCTGGCAAAATGGCTTTCACTTTCCAAAGAAAGGCTTGGTGAATATTCCTGTTACACCAAAACCAGTAGGTAGTGGAAGGACATAATGCACTCAGACATTGTTTAAATCAACTTATCTGAGGCTTAAAATAAAAGCCAAAGTTTTTTAAAAGGAATTAAAATATGTCCTTAAAAAATACCTCCAAAAGTATGAGGTGTTTCAGTTTTATGTAGGTCTCTGCTGGGTGGGCAGCAGCTAAACATATTCTAGACTGAGAACTGCACTAATATATCTTTCTGCCATGGTTCCATAAATTCCTTAGCCTCATGTATTTATTTTTCACCCCCTAGTTCCCCAGCAAATGTATACTTGTGGTTGATCATCTCTACAGTTCAAACCTGAAACCACAGACAGCCTGAAAAATGACCATGTGAAGGAAGCAAAGGGGTTTTCTTCAGTCTGCAAGCACCTGGGGGCATATCAGATCTGAATTGTCTAATCCTAGAGTTTATCTGAGGCTGAATATGAATTGATCATTTACCCTCATCTGTGCTATATACTGGGCTTTGACAAAAAAAGCATGCCAGTGAAATATCCAAATTATAGAAAGCAAAGGAAGCCTGGTAGCTGTTTCTCCAGGCACACAAAGGTTACTCCAAAAGAACAGCATTTGTCCTAGTGTTTTCCTGCTCATCTCTACATTGCTGTGTACAGTTACTGTAATTACACTTAACCCTCTCTGTGTTACATATGCTAATGTAATTTTCTGTACTGTGTTTTTGTCATGCATAATTCACTCCTGCCTTTCTAACAGAAAGCTTTATGCCTATGGGGCTGGAACACACGAGTTGGTTTTCCAGTACACCAGATGGGTGCCCAAACCAGTGGGTTACAATCAGTTTCCTTAACCTTCACTCTGTCGTCAACAAATCTATAGGACAAAAGAGTTTTAATAGCAAAAGATTCCATGGTGTAGGAGATAGAAACCAACAAGAGAGAGCTCGAAACTCACCATATCTGGTGATATGGCATTTCTCCTTTGCCAGCTTAATATCCTTGTAATTGACCTACACAATTATCTTGTGCTGTTTTTCTCTTGTTTTGTCCAGAATGAGAGAAATCCTTTCCAGGGAACAAAAAGAGTCTCAGGAATAGTAAACTTCTTATTAAAAGCACCAACTTCAATGATTAACATTAGCTCTTGCAAAACAACATTGGACTCTCAGTTTGAATGATAAATCTGTTGTTCTAGGTCTCAGACCAAAAAAGCCAATGACTAAATGGTGGCTAAAATAGATAGAAAAAAATATTGCCAGATGTTCCCCAAATGAGAGCTTTGCACATCTTTCTAACTAGTCTGCTTACAGGAGGAGCAATTCAGGGGAGCTCCGTGAGGTACCACAGTGTAATTCTACTCCTTACACTGTGAAAGCCAGAGGCAAGGCACAAACACTTCTTAAAAAGCATTTAACAATGAAGGAAAGGAAGAACACACTTCTCCACACTAAACCAAATCAAAATACCATGTTCAAGAACCTAGCCACAGATGACTAAACCTAGCAAATTGGATGATCATATTATGGTGAGCTACAGCCATGGGTATCATACAGCAAGAAGTAACCTGCAACCAGGAAGCAGCACATAAGATCAGCCTCACTGAAAGAATGATTGATTGCAAGCAGAGAAGAAAGCAATTACACAGGATAGCTTTTTCTGGGGACAGTATTCTTCTTTCTGCTCTTTAAACTCAAGAGAAAGCCTCTGGGAATGTAAGATGCTAATTCAAAAGAAATGAAAATTATTTCTAATATGTCATATCAAACCCTTATAGAAAAGCATTTCCATTCTCTGTGTAATGCCTGTAATGCCTAAAGATCTTCTCAATTATATTTGTTTTCTGGTTGAGTCTCCTCATCTGAGAGATACATTGCTATCTAAAAATTAATGCCTCTGACAAGCTTTTTCTCTTTTTCAATGACATTATAACAGTAAAAAACCATCTTGAGCCATTAAGTTTAGTGCAAATTTGGTATGAAAATGGACCAACTAAACATTTCAAGTTGAGGTTCATAGATTTCCAGCACCATTAGATTCAAATAGATAAATATTTATTCACCGCGAATGGTATCATAACACTTCCAAAGGGATCACCACACTGGGATCAGAGGATGGCAGTATCAGCAACAGCCCACATCAGTCTGGTGCCAAAACATTTTGTATAGTCAAACGTTAAATGTCAATACTTGCAGCCGAAGAGGCAGGGATGCATTCAGAGGTGATATAAAATACTTGCTGCTCACCAAGGGTAACTGCTGGACACCAGGAGACTACTGTGACAGCACCTGTTCCTCTCAGCAGCAACCTCTGTTTCAGACAGCAGGAAATCTAGCTTTGCTAGGAAGGAAAAGGGAGAATGTTTGGCTCTGCAGGAGAAGCAGGAGGCCAGCCATGGGAGCAGCAAAAAAAATCCTGGGCTGTTGCCATACCCTACATTCCATCTTAAGGCAAAAGCACTGAAACTCCAAGAAAGGAAAAAATACTCAGAGCTGGCTGGGAAAAGAATGATAAACAAACCTGAGGGTAGGAGGAGGGAAGGCTGATTAGGGGAGGAATGGAAAGGTTATAAGAATCAAGTGGAAAGGGAAGGGATCTGGAGGTGGGTAAGAAGAGCTGGTAGCACCAGCAGGATGAGAAGAGAGAACAGAGGTGAAGAATGCAAAGGCTCTGGGAATCTTAGTTACATGCCAGAGGAATCCTTGTTATTTGGGAATCACTGATATAAACCACCGTACATGATACAGCAGTAAACCTACATGAATTGTTATTCAGATTACACATAATTTTCACTCTGTGTAGAAGTGTGAGACTGTAACAAGAAAAGAGGAAATAAGAGATGCAAAGCAGGAAAAAAAGTAGAAATGGGAGAACTTATTTTTCTTGAGTTACATTTTTAACATACAGAAAGGAAAACATTTTCATTCTGAAACATGAAGAAAAACAATTTTACAAAATAGAAAGTCTCCATTAAAAATGGTATCTTCTGGATTATTATCTTGTTCTGTGGTTTATTCCAGCTGTTAACTTCTCCCAGTTACACTTTAAACATCTGAATCTGTATTTAGGTGTATATGCCTAATGATCCCTAGCTATTGGGTATACCTGTCTCTTATAAGAATCACCACTCTGCCAGCTCTGGTATCTCACTCAGGCTCTGTACTAGGAAATATCTACATAAGCCTCTTGCCATCAGAAAAAGGCCTTACTTCTAATGATGTCCAAAACACAGCAGAACAACTAGAAGGTGGTCTGGAAGCTCCTAAAGGATGAGGCTGACCAAGCCACATCAAAGCAGTGGCTTTTGAGTTTGCAAGAGTGAAATATCAGAAAAGAATTAGCAGGGGAATAGGTTAGGTTTTTATACCTGGGAACCATTGAATTTTACTTCAGGTAGTTTCAGGTTTTAGGGTAACCTCAATAGGTACAAGGTGGATGAGATCAAGGTACAAAGTGAGGTGGGAGAGAAAAACTAAGCTAAGGTCAGGATACTTTGGCAGAAGTTAAAAAAAATGCTATTATGAACTGCAACACTTAAGGCAATTGTGAATTCCCTACCTCTTTGTGACTCCTATTGGCTACTTTGCATTTCAAAACAGGAAAATGGAGCTCCAGCCAAGCTGTTTGCTTGGGTTTGGCTCAGATAGGTCTACATCCTACTGAACCAACCAATTTCACTAGCAAATTTATAGTCGCTTGAAACTTATCACCAGAAATGATTTGTTGCACAAAGCCAAACTCATTTGGCCAAGTTCACAACAGGTATAATAAAACTAAGGAAAGCATCTGGCACATTTTTCATACAACATACCCAGGACTCTGTTTCCTGACATAACCCTTATCTGCCAGCTAAGCAACTCCTGAGATGTGTAATGTAGAAACATGGAGCAATATTCCTGCTGTTCATAATTTTATCATTGACACTTGAGTTGATAGATTGTCACTGGAGTGTTTAGATCAAAAACAATGATGAGTAGTGACAAGGGGAGGTGTTCTGGAACAGCAGTTGATGACAATGTTTATCCCATCACTGTCTGGGCCTATTTTTTATCTGAATTCAAATCAGTGGTGAAAGGGTCAGTGTTAGGAAACCACACAGGGCAAGTTTCAAATCTAGCTCCTCATACAGTGTGCAGATGTGTCCGTTGCACTCAGAGCACCACATTATCATGATGGGGAACATAACTGTGTTTCAGAGTTCCTTGTGAGAGAAAAGCAACAGAAAGAATCACATCATTCCTTGTCCCAGCTCTAAAAACAGCCCATGACACCAACAAGGAAAATTTTCTGAAAGCTTGTAAGAGACATGTGAAAAGGGTTTCTCAAAACATAAAAGCAGGTCTCACAAAGTGTCTGATAACACTGCTAAAAAGATTAGTGTTAAGAAAGAATTATTAAAGCAAGTGCTGACAACATATGCAATTGTGCTGAATTGTGCATAGGAGTCCCAGTCTAGCAGCAAAGCATGATCTTGAAAATGAATTAAGAATAAAGGTTATCAGATGTCTGTTTAAAAGGCATTGTAGCAGAAGAAATTTTAATCATGAGTTCTGGAGCATGCAGATAGAAAAATAATGATGGACTCTTAGACAATTAGCATTTCTTAAGGGCTGTGTATGGAGATACTAAAAAATAAGCAGTCAGAAATAGTATTTTAAAATAGCATGGATGCTCATAAGTGCAAGGTAAAGAGAAATGCTCTGCCTGTTTCAGCTTTTGTGTGAGCATGATAGAAAACACATGGGAAGAATATCAATATTACAAACAGAAACAGAGGAATGAAGCTTAATAACTTCATTACTTTGTGAAAGTACAAAGGAAATGAAGAAAAAAGCTGCAGCAGGCCGAGGCAAAGTTAGCTGACACAGATGGTGCCTCATTGTCTAATGATTGATAAGAGCAGTGATTACTGACAGTTTTAAAAAACACCATTCTATTTTAATTCTCAATGTGTCAGAGCCAGGTAAATTAAATGACATCAGAAGCCACAGACCTATTACTGAAAGGCCAATTTTTATGAAACTTTTCCTCAGTAATTTTAACAGAGATATTAACTAAAGCTTACTCCCTTAAATTGAGTCAGACAAGTTTTAGGAGAACAGCAGGCAAAAATGGACTAAAAGTGTTGTATTTGCAGCTATTGCACAAGGCTTTGCTTCTGTTTCCAAAGATCACTTGGAAATCAAAGAGCAAATGACCTTCATATTCACAGTAGCAGTGTAATTCAAGACTTCTATCAAAACATGCAGATGTGCTTTGAACTGAAAAATGAAGTAGTAGCACTTGTCTTAATTAATGTAGGGATGGATCAGGAAAGCCAGTGTTACCTCTCCTATGTCAAGTCACATTTACTCATGCAATGCACCCATGAGAAGTGATGGGGCAGGGTATGAGGTGATACAGTCAGAGCACTACACCAGCACATTCTGATGCTGCAGCTTCTTCAGGAAAAACCATGGAATGGCATGAAGGAAAGTATCATGTTCACTGAGTCCTTGTGCAATTGACTGGTTTTAGAAGCCAAGCCAAGAAGTGCTGTGCGTTCTATATCAGCTCAGTTCTTCATTCATGCACAATTTAAAAAGCATGGACTATGTTTCTGAGAAGATGAGTATGACTGTGCTAGAAAACTGTGAGAAAACTGAGGACCAAATTTGACCCAAGAAAGGTTATTTTAGACTTAAAGGTCTAGCTTGAAAAAAAAACCATAAAAGGGAGTTCTTGAAAAACAGACTAACTAATACATTTGCAGTACCAGAGTTTAGGTACCAGATCACACAAATATCACCTCTCTCCTTTACAATACAGAGGGCTATCAATGAATGTCTCTGTGTTCATCTTTTTATGAGAAGGGTAAGCCCAGTAATTTCAGACATTAGATGAGTATGTTGTTACCAGCTTACCTGAAAATTTAACTTAAAGAGAATCACCCAAAACTATATCTCATTAATAGGAGAAGTAATGGATTAAACCATTAGGAAAAATGTTCGCAATTAATACAGTGAGAATTGAGAGTTTCAGAAATCATGCAATTAGTAATTACTGGATAAGTAACTACCGTGCTATCTTCTTGCCTCTTTTCACAGGAGAACTGAAGTGAAACAGTAAACTTTTAAAATTAGGGAAACAAGAAATGACAAATGAGACTCTTCCTCCTACATGATGCACTTGAATGGGTATCCAAGAGGGCACAGTTAGAAGGCACAATTAGTTTGTCTTCTGATAAACAATCCAATTTAAAATTCATAAGGACTATATTATAGACAATAGCAATGGTCTGAAGAAAAGATACTTGACTTCTATCACAGATGGTGTAGCTCCTCTTAGGAATTTAGAAGTTTGACAGGAAAGGAGAATTAACATTCTGAGAGGAAGCCACTGGAAAAGTATTTAAATGGCAGATTTGCTCTAGAGAAATTATAGAATTATGTGCGAGCCTATTTGTGTTACACTTTGGCTTTCCTACATGAAGCCAAAAGTAAAGAGCAAAAAAGGAAATTGTGTTGTTGACACTGGCAGGCCTCTTTGAAACCAGATGAAACAAAGTAGGACCTTGTATTCGGAGGGCTTTTTTCTATTCTTAAATTTTAAATATACTTCCCAGCCAATTAACTTTTTCATTTGACATTACATTTTTTTTTACTTATTGCTTCTATTATTTGGCACTCAGTTTCTCACAGGGTCTGTTTGTTTCTGGTTAGAAGGTGTACATAAATTATTAGATTATATTGATTTTATCCTACTACTCAAATTTCTTGTCTTACTTTTAAAGTACTTTTAGATATATCTTTTCTGCTTAAGTTTGTTGCTTTTATTTTTCACCTGATCCTGTTTGATCCTTGTTCTGCTTGATGTGGCTGAAGGTGCTCATGCGTTTCACAGCTCCTGCTGCTCCTGAATGCTTGTGGTGTTCACAGAGCTCACACAACTCATCTGTATGCCCGGCTGAAGCTTCAGCTGGGATGAACAGGCCAGCTAGGGCAGCCTTGACAACTGTGCACAAGGTTTCCCTTGGGTGGGGAGATAAGTGCTACATTATTCAGACAGGATCTGGGATAGGGATCAACCAGGGCTGGGGACTGGAGAAAGGCTGGAAACCGTACGGTCACTGTATCTCACACAGTTTGTGGAAAAGCTATGAACATGAGGAGGAAACAGAAGGGCTGCAACAACTAAGTGCTGCCAGCTCATGTATCAGTTTTATTAGAATTAAAAGCAAGATTGTATCAAGTAGCACTGCGTCAAGGCTGATGTCACCCCCTATTTAATTTATCTCTTCGGACAAAGGCTGCCTCCTAGCATACGTTCGTGTTACTACAGCCATCAGGGTACAGGCCAGCACAGACATGAGGGTATCAGCCAGTGAACAGCCCCAGGAATCTGGGAAAACCTGTGCCTGCTTGGGTAGGGTTGGTTATTACAGAAACTCCTCAGTTACCTTTCTCTCTGCCTCTGACCATCACACAGCCCTCCCTAAGGCAGGCAGCCCTACACACACCCCCTCATCTTGCTTGCTCCAACAAATGCTAATTTCTAACTTTTTCTCCTTCTGTCTGAGCTTTTCTGTCTCCATAAAAAACTTCACGTTGTTTCCTTTCCTGGCCCATCTATCCACACTCATTCCTGCTTAGAGGTGCTACCTGAAGCCCTTCACCTAGACCATTCTGTAAGAAAAGAGGCCTTTGCAGCTTCTCTCTGCTTTTGCAGGGAAGAAGAAGAATGGGAATGCTGGCAAAGAAGGGCAAAATAGGAAACTGCACGAGCTTGTGAAAGATGGACACCTTCAGCCAAGACACTGGAGATAGCCTGCAGAGCCTCACCAAGGAGCTGAGCTGAAAAGAGATCATGTAGTTTGATCATTTGGTGTCAGAGATGCCAACAGGGCAAGATGGTTCCTCTGTTTAAGTCATTTATAGGGCTGCTGTCCATGTGTCCTGAAATGAGTGGAAGCTTTGAAGACTAAGTGTAGTGCTACCAAATATGTAGAAGTTAAGAATAATTTTTAACAGTGAATATGAAACATTTCCTTAAGGCTGTAACTACTGTTACTCTTCATGGGGAATGTTATAAACAGCAGAGTCATTTGATATTGCCCATAGGATTAGACAATCATTTGTAGTATTATTTCTGTTATTCTCACCAGCCTGCCAGCTAAGTTGTACTTTAATATCTCACACAAAATAACTTGTGCTTGAACACCATGAAGAGCTTATATTTTTTTCTGGAATTTTTGAGAAAGCTGCTGATGTCTTGATATAGTTTTTATACACTTTCTTATAAAATACGTAATCAAGGGTGTTTTAAAATGTGCATATGTGAGAAATGCACAAGTAATGAAAAGGTGCATACAAAGACTTGTGGTTATTGAATTTATTTGTGATGACACACAATTTTGTGTGTAACTCATATGTAACTGCATTATTTTGTTCTCTTGTACTTTTATGGTGCCTTTATAATTCAGTTCTGGTTTACTGTCTAAGCTGATTCCTGCACACTGAGCTGAAACAATTTTTTTTTAATATTTCTGCTAGAGCTACTGAGCTCCCTGCATCCTTTCAGTGCTCCGGCTTTCACACATAAGCCCCATTTACTCGCTCCACAATCCTCTGAGTTAGAAAAAAAAAGGTATGTAATTGTATTTTAGTTTTTAATTTTTCATCCCTTAATAATCAACAGATGAATGTAAAACAAACAAACAAAACAACAAAAGGAAGCATGAGGTGTCAGCCTATCTAGTTTCACAGATAGACTATTACCACCAGAGGGCACTAAGCCTTGAGAAACTCAATTGTCTATAAAAGGACGAGAGAAAATGGATGGTTTCACCAGACGCACACAGGAATTCGCTAAGATGATGCAACTTCTTATCTTAGCATTATCATTTAAGTGCCAGAACTGATGAAGTGGCTTTATCCCAACCCTACCGCATTCAACAATCTTTTATGTGAGCGAACCTATCAGAGCAGAGCCCATCAGAATTAAATACTACACTTCATTCTGTTTAGGAGCAGTTCAGCAAAATCAATGGAACTGTATCCACGGAGACATAAGAGGGAAGAATCATGCTTTAGACCTTGTTAGCAAATAGACTGGGTACATATTCAAGTGTCTTTAAGAATGTCTCTACCAGCTGGAAAGAGATTAATTCTCTCAAGTCCTCAAAATGCACCAAAACTTATCTTTTTTTTTCTTTTTTTTTTTTTTTTTGGGGGGGTGTTTCTTTCTATTGTTTGGGGTTTTTTTGTTTGTTTGTTTTTTAGAATGCCTTGATGTCAGCTGTAAAGCAGTTATGGGAGTGTAACTGCAAGATTACAGAACTAAGAGGCCTGTTTGTGCTTGCAATGAGATACAGGCTTCTGCTAAGCTGACCCGTGTCTCTAGCAGCTCTCAGAGCCGCAGTTGCTGGGACGCAGCTGGCACAGCTGGGATCGCGCCCACCCTCTTCCCTTGCCCTGGGGAGGCTGCAAACCGGGCCGCTGGTTTCAGTTCTACTCTTGCAAACGTGTAGTAACCCTGGCCAATAAAAAGGTAGATAACAGTCTGTGAAGTCATTTGTTTAGACATCAGAGGTGTTATTACCCACGCTGCTTGCTGCGAACAGTAGGCGAAGTGAATAGTGATGGAGTGGGAATAACCGCAGTGAGTAATGATGAACTTTTACATACTATGTAAAACTTTTGACAGAAGCGTTTGCATTCTGCTGCCTCACACTCGGTTTCCACTTCCTGACGGCCTTAGGGCTCTGCGGCAGCACGAACAGGGAATCAGCTGCCTGAATATACAAATCCATGTGCCCATCCCATCAGCAAGTGTGGCTGTATTCCTTAGTGCCTGGCCCTGGAGTGTAATTCAAGCAGCCTTAGGAACCGCACACAGGGGGAGGGGAGAGGTGGATGCCAAATATAAGGAGAGGCTGAAAATCCTTCACTCACAGTAACTTGCCTATTATCTCCCACACTCCAGGCAAGTGTTGAAATTTCAACTGATTGTATTGCCTGAGATACACAAACTGTGCTCCCTTTCTGGTGCATTAAAAATATAAATATATATATATATAAAAAATATTTTTTTAAAAAAGCCTGTGATAACTGAATGACCATTTTGGGTATCATACTGCTGGGTTTGAGCATTTTACATTTCTAGCTCTTTTTGGTATTTGGCCCTACTGGTCTCTAAAACACTAATTTATTTCCAAATGACACTATTATTTTTATTCTAAAGGGCTAATTTAAAGTCAGGCAAAGATACAGGTTAGCTCTTCAACTAGAAAGCCTCAGTGGCCTTTAACTGGTCAACAAAAGCACACTCCTAAAGATGAGAGGCAGCATTTGTTTCTGGGATGCAACCTGCATGTGCTGAAACCTCACAGCAAAGCAACCATCCCTGGGGTTGTTCAGCCATTAGAGGGAAAGAGCAGGCTGAAGAGGTTGGGAAGGAGCTGCATCCCTTCCCTTTTGCTCCTTCATCTGCTTCAAAGTCTTGTTATTTCTAACTTGTGCACAGGGTCTGATTTGAAAACTTCCTAAACTCAGAATACGTATATATACATATATAAGGTTTTTTAAACAAACCTAGTGTACCCAATATACTTACCTTCAACAACAGAAAGTTGCTGTACCTTCTGATACTATGACATGGATACATGACATACATCTGGAATCCTGACAGCATACAACTTACAGGTTGGTCCCCAAGTGGTGCATGTAAAAGCTGTATATATTAGATTCCTTCCAGAGGACAGATCATAGAGAATTATTATTTTCAGAGCATCTAACTGATAGACACAAAAGCTCGATTTTCCATATGGTTTAGGACTCACAGTTATATTTTCAAATATGCTTTAGTGTCAAAAGATTTAGACAGTCCTCTAACAGGACTTTCAAAAATTGGCATCTCAGGTTGTAAGTTGTGAGTTGTTTTGAACCGGCCTTGGGGTACCTACCTGAGACAATGTAAATATTTTTTTTTTAAGAAAAATCTGTAAAGAATTAAATGTTTAAAAGTAAAAAATGCCTAAATATATTTTTTTAGAAATATGAAAGTCTGTTAATCAGTTCCATGCTTCTGAAAAAGCTATCACTGGAAAGCAAGGCTTTTTAAGGGCTACAAACTATCTGCTCTCCTTTAGCTCAACCAGAGGATTACACTTTGTTTCTGGACATCCTAAGTGTAATCACTGCTAGCAATTTTTGTGATGCTTGCAACCTACACCCACAGCTTTCTAGGTGCTTTTATTATTTTTTTGTTTATGTATATGCTGTATTAGAAGCAGTGTTTGAAGTCCAGACCAACAAAAGCAAAACGGCTATTGCATACCTGGTGACTGTACTGATATTTCAGGAATAAAACGGTCCTGCTGTTGTGTGGTTCCCCATTTCCTCCTTTGTTTTGGCTGTACTTGTTGCTTGCAGTGATTGAGGGAACTGAAAGCCCAGGGGAACAAACAAAAAAAAGATCAGTCAGTTTAATGACTCAGGTTGACTTGAGTCATCATGTCACCTTATGATTGATCAGTGGTGACAATGCAAGGTGGGAGGGAGGAAGGTCTGTGCCTTTTGAAGGAAGCATGGCCCTGGATTTCTTAGGCATACTGTGAAACCATGCAGTCAAGACAATGGCTGCTTAAATTCTGAATATACAAGAAACCTCAAAGCTGGGTATAGCATGGACGTCCTGTGTGCCTGCCATGGGCACAAGGCCTTCCATAGAGAGCTCCTTCTGGGAGAGCAGACTTCTGCTCCCTCCCAAACACAGACCACTATGTAATTTACACAAATACAGTGTCTCAACAAACCATGAGCCTGTCCAACTACAGACAGACAGAGCTGTCCAAAATCTTCTTTGGCATCCTGGACGTGGTACTTACACAGCTTTAGGTATGGTTGGCTTTGCCACCACACATGCTGGGTGGAGCTGGGCAGAACGAGTGTGTAATTAGAAGACCACTGCAATTCTTGCTGCTCCTGGCTCCTACTGAATGCTGGCTCTAATTGTATCTCTTATGGGCATAAAAGCATTTATCTGAGATGTATAATGCTGTGAGGAAATTAAAGGCTCAGAAAATACAGCTTTTAAAACAAACCTTACGACCTGGTGTGGTGTGTGCAGTTACAAGCTGTTTAAAGGTGTCCTCTGGTGCGCCATGCCTGTGCTCTTTGTTCCCACCATCCTCCATCATGAGATTAAAACCCAAACTAAACATTTCAGACTTTGGAAAGGAACCAGACACATTTTTAGGTCTTGCTCCTGACTAAAAATACACTTCTCAAAGCAGTAATGCCACACAGTACAAATAAAGTCCTACTACTCTATGTAGCCTGGAAAACAAGCCCAGCACCTTAACTGACTCACTTTACTTGATTAACTTTATGATTAAGAAATCCTGTCATGAAACCAGTGTGGTGCTACAGTTGCCCAAGTAACAAAACTCCCTACCAGTTTTGTGCATAAAAAGGTTATTAGGCAGTAAAAGCTGAATATGCAAATAGTTAACCAGAGTGAAGGCCTCAAGGTCTGCCCTGAGATGATATTAACAAAAACTATGTGAAATACATTAACTAAACAAACAGTGGATTGGAAAATACCTCATATTATTGAAGACAGCAACCAGGAGACGGGGCTGTTTGAGACACAGAAATGGCACCTGCTCCTGGAGAAGGCACTGCCGCTGTGCCTGTACTTTGGCACTGGTGAAACTGCACCTTTAATCCTGTGTTCAGTTTTGGGTCCCTCACTATAAGAAGGACATTGAGGTGCTAGAGCATGTCCAGTGAAGAGCAACAAAGCTGGTGAAGGGTCTAGAGTGCAAGCCCTATGAGGAGCATCTGAGGGAACTGTGGTTGTTTAGTCTGGAAAATAGAAGGCTGAGGGGAGACCTTCTTGCCCTCTGCAGTTACCTGAAAGGAGGCTGGCGGGAGGTGGAGTTAGATCTCTGCTGCCAACTAACAAGCGATAAGACAAGAGGAAATAGCCTCAAGTTGCATCAGGGGAGGTTTAGACTGGACATTGGGAAAAATTTCTTCACTAAAAGGCTTGTCAGGCACTGGAACAGGCTGCCCAGGGAAGTGGTTGTGCCACCATCCCTGGAGGTATTTAAAGGATGCACAGATGTGGTTTAGCGGTGGACTTGGCAGTGGTAGAGTTACAGTTGGACTTGATGATCTCAAAGGTCATTCCCAACCAAAACAATCCTGAGATTCTGTGGAGCCTCCGGTCTTCCATGGCACCATCAAGCTCTGATCCTACAAGATACCCTCTAGTTCAGAGATCATGTGGGATCCTAGACTAGAATCTGCCAACCTGAGGGACAAATCATGTCTTGATCCAACACCTGGGATGAAAGACCTACATTTCTTCTGTCACCTTTTCATGCCACATTTCCCCTTCCTTAGCCTTTATTCTTCCTTCTTTTTCTCTCCCAACTACCACTTAAAAATAAACCAGGATTATTAGCCAAAACATTTTTGCTAGCTCTGAATCTGTCACCATGACAGTGAAAAGCATTATCTGTTACTGTCTGACACCAGCATAAATGTGCCCTGTAGGTAGGAGAACTGCGTGCTCTTCTTGACATCCCTGCAGGATCGATAGAAAGAGTCAATTTATCCTTAGTAAGGAAGAATGACTGTACTGATTTCGGCTGGGATAGAGTTAAATTTCTTCACTGCAGCTTGCATGGTGCTGTGTTTTGAGTTTGTGATGGTAACAGTGCAGGTAACACAGGTTTGCTTTAATCACTCCCAAGCAGTGATCACAGTGTCCAGGCCTTTTCTGCTCCTCACACTGCCATGCCTGCAGTGAGCAGGCTGTGGGTGCACAAGAAGCTGGGACGTGACACAGAGGGGACAGCTGACCTCAACTGACTGAAGGGATATATACTGTGCAACATCACATCATGCTCAGAAATAAAACTGGTGGGGGGGTGGAGGTTTACAAGGGGCTGCCCTTGCCCAGGGCCTTGCTGGGCATTGATCAGTTGGAGGTGAGCAACTGTTTTCTTTCGTATCACTTGCTTTTCTTGATTTTTTTCCTCTGTTGCTGTTTTTTTAATATATATTTTTTTGTTATTATTAAACTGTGCTAATATCAGCACATGCATTTTCTTAGTTTTACTCTTCAGAATCTCCCCACCCCAATCCCACTGAGGGGGGAGTGAGCTGGGGACTCTGTGGGCCTGTTAAGCCAGTTAAACCAGACCACCGACCCACAAAGGGAGTATTACTTTACCCCACTTCTTTCCCCCCCCTCTTCTCTCCTCGAAGACCAACTACTATAAACATACAGCCAGGCCAAACAAATAAAAACCTCTTGCTGTCACCGAAAAGGGTTTGCTCTTCCAGAGCGCCCCTCAAGGAGAAACCCTCGAGACTTCATCCGTATTCACGTTTTGGATGTTTAACCAGTTTCGTCTGCGGTCATTTCTATTTACGTAGCGGAAAAGCAAAGGGTTTAATGGAGATCTGACAGAGGCAAAGACCTTCCCCGGGGCTAAAGTGACCGTCCCCGACCAGGCGCGGTTCCCGCCGGGGCGGCCGACGGGCGGATTCCCCGGTCGGGCACGGCCCCCCGGTTATCCCTCCCTCCTCGGGTGCCCCCCTCTCCGCGCTCCGCCTCTGCAGGCAGTGCGCATGCATGGGGCGGCCCCCCGGGAACTGACTCACCCCCTCTTCTCCCATCCGCTCCCGGGAGGCATCCCCCGAGCCGCGGGCGTGAAAGGAGAAGAAGAGAAAAAAGCGGCTACCATGAATCGTTTGGGGAAGAAAGGCAATGAGACCCTTATCGAGATGGCTCTGTCTGCGGATGGTAGGAGATGACGGGGAGGGAATGGGGGACGGGGACGGGAGATCGCTGCTTTGTTCCGCCTACCCGTCCGTCCCCCCCCCCCATCCCCGGCCCTGGGAGGAGGGTGCTCCGGGGACGGGCGCGGCCGGGGCTTCCTGCCCGGTGGTGACTCGGAGACCGGGTGGGAGGCAGGGCACACTCCAGGGGACACTCCCGGTAGCGAAGGGAGGGGGAGGCTACCCGGTGTTGGCCCGGGGGTCTGGGAGATGGGGTTGATACCGGCTAACTCCTGGTGTCCGGCTTCCGCTGGAAACACCGAGCACGTTTGCATGGCCGTGAGCATAGTTCGATTAGGTCTCTCTAAACCCCAAATAAACCTTGAAAAAAAAAGTTAAAATGGCTCCTACATCAGCACGCAGCTCAGAACAAAAACTGGAGATAACCCTTGGTTTTTGAGATGCAAAGGCTGCCTTTGCCCAAGAGCAAACTTGTAGCCTTTTTCAAAGCACCAGCTGGGTTCAGCCTGAGTTGAGCCTCGTCTACCCGTAGCCGAGACTGTCATTACGAGAAGGCTCAGAGCAGAGCAGGTCACCTCGCTTCGGAAGGTGGGAGCAGCCTCTCTCTCCTGCCTTGCTCCATCCCAGAGGCACGGCTACCTGGTCAGCTTTGGGCAAGGCCCCCCCACCAGTTGCATTGCAGCGGGTGGATGTTAGGGCCTTGCTTTCTTGCAGTTAACCAGCCTCCAGTTTCCAGTTTGAGTCAGTATGTGCTGTAATTACTTATAATAAATGTGGTAATAGTATGATTTTGCAAAATAACATGACGTAAGTGCTAAGTGTGTTATGTATCCATTCCTCACCTGGCAACATAAATCAACAGTCAGATGTAAGCTAGTACAATTATATTTTCAGAAAGATTCTAAGTTATTTAGTCCTAGAAGATCTTAAAAGTAGGGAAAAACCACTGAGAGCTTCTGGGTTGGCTGCTTGAGCTGTATGTTTTCCCTCACAGCTTGACTACACGATCTCATTTAGGAAAACAGAATGTCAGTTTAAAACACCTCAAGCACTAGAGCAAAATTATTTTCAAAATATTTGCCAGTCTTGTTTCAGAGAAGTGTGGCAGGAGCTAATGACTGTGAAAGTTATCCCAAAGAAGCTGTTTACAGGACAGCAAGGAGCGGTGTCCAGCTGTGGGGAGGCAGGCGGCCGCAGCAAGTGTCAGACCAACGTTTTCCCTCTCCCTGGAAGCCCGCTGGAGCTGGCAGGCTGGCTCAGGAACTGAAGCAGATGGGAGTTACAGCCTCTCAGCCAGCAATGCCTTTCCAAACTCTTGTGGGGAGACCTGAGTCATTGCCCGTCCCATCCCACTGCCTTTGAGCAGTGAAAAGTGCTTGAGACTGAGCTGATGTTATAACCAGTGGTTGTTCTTCTCAAGTAGCTTGAGACAAAAAAATATTTACAAAATATGCAATAATCATTTAGAGAATGATCTTAGAAGTCAGGTTTGGAAACTTAGTTCCACCGCGTTAAGTTTTCCTGGGAGCATCTTGTGGTTTTTTTTATAGTCATAAACATTTTTTAAATCAAACACTTTTCTAAACCAGAAACAAACTGAATAGGGGTAAAGTGAGTCTATGTTTTAAAGCGTATGTCAGCTTGTTGTCCAAAATTGTCTAAAAGATGAAAAAAATTAAAATTTTCTTTAAATTGTAGTTAAGAAAAATGAACAGTATGCATATATTGTCTGCCTCAGGGACTTCTTGTAGATCACAACATCTGCTTTGTGCTTTTAAGCAACAGATAGCCTATTTAGGAGGCTCCAAGCTATTGATCTCTGACATGTGCAAGCAGGGTCTGTGTGAGTTAGCAGGAACAAGGCAGGAGAAAAAAAACATCTGCTCCTTATTTTCCTTAAAGAGGAGTTTATATTTGGATAGTATGTGTGTATTTCATTCTGGTTTACTATTGCTTTTCATTAAACTTGAATGCTGAGAAACAGGTTGTGGGAGTGAAAAGCTACTAACCAGCAGCTGAAAGTTTAGCTTGCAGTCTGTGTAGAGACCATGTGCCAAAACTTCTACCTTGAAGGAAGTGTTCTGGCTTCCCGTGAAATTACACCCACATGAGGTAATAACTTCCAGATTTGTGTGTGTGATTTAGCTCTCTGTTGGAAGCTGTGTGCCTTTTACTTTCAATATTGAAAACTAAGGAAAGGGAACCTGGAAAATGGGGATGTAAATATTAGGGGAAGACCACAGTATGTTGTTAGGAAATCTTTTTTCTATGCTATCTTCCATATTTTTTTATGCTACAGTAGCTGTGTGTATATATATCCTGGAATATATCCTCAAGACTGCGGATCTTCTGGAAACTCAGAATTTGCTGTGTGCTGTGATTTGAAAAACACTGCCTTTATACGCATGGCTCCTTTGTCAAAACTTTTGTGAGTCTTGTTTGAACTCAAAATACTCTTTAAGACTCATCTAAATTCAAATGCTTACTTAGATTGGTTGTCACTGTGCTCATTTTCCCTGAATTTCCAGTAAACCATTGGGAAAAGCTCATGGTGTGACTTGCAAATGATTCTTGTGCCAGTGTGTTGGCTTGTCATAATGCCTCAGCATGCAGGGCCAAGTACTGCTGTCAGTTAATAGAATTATACTTCACTTATTTAATCAGAAAAATTATGATTCGTACTAGTAACATAACATACAGGCCTCTTCAAAACTACATCTGTCTCTAATTACTAGAGCAATGTATATAGTAATTTCTGATCTATTTGTGGAAACGCTGAATGGGATATCATGTTCTCACAGGGCTAAAGCAGAGGGTTTGTTAATGTGAAAGCTGTTTTTAAAGATTATTCCCAGGTAATAAAAGCTCAGAGGAGTTTAGACTTATTTCAGAATATATATGGCAGGGGAGAAAATACTCCCGTTAGACCAACCAACGTGCAGTTCCTGAGTGGAATTTCTTCACTGGCTGCGATGCGTCACTGCGGGGGCACAGTGTAAATACAGGTTGGTTATTGGAAGGTAAACCTCCTTTTAATGGAAAACTCCAGTTTGTAGTAGGAAAGCCTGCTTTTGGGAACTGATCCCAACAACCTGCATAACCTTGCCTTTTTTTGTGTGTGTAATGTGCTGTGGTGCTTTTAGTGAGAAAATTAAAACATGAAGCCCATCGCACTGCAGCTATTGAATACAGATTTGAATATATATTTTCCCCAGGGATTGAGTGAGTTTAAAAAAACCCAAACAAACAAAATTTCAAAATTGCCCTTGCACTGGTAACTGAGACTTATGAGAACCCCAAGTAGGAGGTTAAAGTCACTTTTATACCCTCTCTCTGCAGCCCGATGAGTGGCAAAGCAGAGCAGCTCCAGAGGAGGGATTTAGTCGCTGCCGTGCCACCTCAACCCAGTGGCAATTATGTGGTAAATTCAAGCCACGCTTCAGAGAGCTGGAAAATGCAGCTGAATTCCCTCAGGTAAAGAACTGAAGACTGTCCTGCCCATCCCAGGTGAATGCTGGTTAGCCTCTGTTTAAAAAAGGGGCCTGCAGGTTAATCTTTTTCCTCAGAGAATGAAAGAAAATGCTCTGCTGCGGTTTGTCCCTTGCAGGGGCTCCCAGAAGAAGGGCTTGGTTCCAGCTCTGGGCAGAGGTTCTGGGCTGGGAATGCCAAATAAACATGAAGGAAGCAACTGAAACCCAAGTGCAGTGTGAGGCAGAGGAATGTTTTCTCAGTGTTCCCCTCCCAGGCAGTTTCCAGCCAAGGTACTGTCTGATGTTGTGTTCCATTCTGACATACTTCATAGGATTAATGGAAAGGCAGGTTTCCAGTGTATGGGGAGTTGCTTTTTTTTTTTTTTTTTAAACTAAAAATTTGGCTTTGGATCTGAGTAAAATTCAAAGTTTTGTAAGTATACCTACAGCTGGGAAGTTTCCAGTCTTTGCTGCTGGTCAGTGAAATTGTACCCTTAAGTATTTTCTGTAAGTAATTCTTCTCAATGTGCAAAAAAATGTAATGCTGCTTTGCTTTTCAAGCTTTTACTTAACAGGTACTTTAGCAGCACGTGTTGAGAACTGAAAGCTGGTGTTGAAATATGAGTTTTTGCACTTTGGAAAAGTCCCTGTGGAAGTAACTGTGCCGTAAAACAGAAGGGCACTTCAGCATGTACAAATGATTAATAATTATTATGATGTAAGGAAAAACTAGGATAAGATACAAGGAACACTTGAAAATGTGCTTTTAAAACTGCTGTGAACTGTTTGCAGATATTTTGTAAAAAAACCCCAACAACAAAACAAACACCATTTTCTTCATGTTTAGTATCTGTAAACTAATTAATGAGTTGTATATATTCATAGGGGAGAAGTACTGTCACCTAATAGAAAGAGATAACTGAGAACTTATAGGTAATGTAAAAAAGTGGCAAGCATTGCTGTGTCAGATGTTAAGTGGTAAAGTAATAATGCAGTGAGCTTTTCCAGTATCTTTTTATTGTTATCTAGGGGGTGAATTGAAGAGCAATTGTACTTCATTATCTAGCAGTAATTTAATTATACTTGGTAGTAGCTTTTCACATGTGCATGTGATAAATGCACAAAGGGGAAGGTAGATCTTTATGTTGTGGTTCTAGCAATCTTCTGGTGCTAGAATAGATCAATTACAGATCTTGAAGGCTTTTGAGGTGTCAGCTATCTGCAGAAAGCTGAAAAGTATGTCAGGAATTATTTATAGATTAAACATAGGTGGGAGGAGTTGATTCTAAGTTGGGACTTGGTTACTTGGATTATACTATAGAGGTGTGTGTTTTTCAGGAAGTGCCTCCTGCAGGAACCTACACAGCTGTTAGACCTATGGTGTTCATTGTTCTAGGCTGAGGCATGCCAAGAAAAGGTGTGCTGGCAGGCTGCTTGGCTGCTGCTGATCAAAAGGTGCAGAATAAGGCAGGATGCCCTGAACCAGTGCTGGAGACTGCAAGTCCTATGCAACTGTGCTGACAAGCATTGCAAGCACTAATTATCTCTCTTAACGTATGATAATACAATACCAAATTTAACTGCCTGGGTAGGCTGAGGGGTGTAAAATGAAAATCTGTGTGTAAGTGTAGTTCTCCAGGACAGCTGAGAAAATACCTTAATTCCATACCTGCAATACTCATATTACAGTAACCCAGTAAAGGCTTCTGAATCTATTGCTGTGTATTCAGAATACATCCAAATGGAAATTTGGATCACTCTTTTCACACTGTACCAAGGCAGAACAAGCACGTATTCCCACATGTTTTATGCCTGCATTCACCCTCTCCCTTTAGCCCCTGCTTTCATCATTGGTTTATGCTAATGCAGGGTTTCTGCTTTTGTTGTAACTAGTGCCCAAGAAATGAGGAGATAGTTTGTCTTATGTCCTGTTTGCAGGGTTGTAATCTAGAATTTTCTGTAGATCTTTTAGATGAATGAGTTATGGCATTCACTACTACTTTTTTTTTTCATTTATAATATAGTAATCTTACAAATCTGTCCATTAAGAATAAATTAAGAATAAATCAACAATTTGTGTTATTTGTGTGAAAATAATTCATTCTAGGCTGTTGTTTCAAATCAGCCTTTTTCCAGTGTACATGGATCACACACTTGCACTTAACATTATAATCTTAGCACCTCATTATTTCTTCTTGTTTGGTTTGCCTGGGTCTTCTAGTGCAGTCAGAACCATTCTCCACTACTCAGAGAGGAGCAGTAGAGGTGCTGAAGTTCCAGGTGCTGTTTTTTAGCAAGTTAGAATGTCTTTGGGGGAAGTACAATTTTAAACTGGAAATCCCAAGTGATCCTCTTGTCTTACTTTGCAGGCTCACAAGGGTAAATGTGAAATTTGAGGCCTTTGGCAAGATAACAGAGCCGCAGCAAGCCATGTGGGCAGGGCTCGTGATGCAAATGGCTGGCCTTTAATTTTCTGCACTAGCCCTAAATTAGAAAGGGCCGCTGTGGTTTGTTATTCGAAGAGGTTTTCTTAACTATCAGGTAGGAAATCAGAGAGCCTATGTTTGTACAATTTATAGTGTGCTAGAAATATACCATGCTAAGGAGTAATGACTAGCAGATGTGATTTTGAGGCCATTGGCAAGTTGGATGCCTTTGCATACTTCAGTCCTGTTGATTGATTGGTACTTACCTAAAAAACTCCAGTGATGGGAGCCATGATCCATTGCCCTGCTCCTTTTCTTGATTGATAGGAACTTTCTCTCTGAGTTCAACATGTGACTTCCAGAGTTGGAAAGATGACTTCCATAGTCTTTAAAGTCGTTTGGACAGAAAACATTAAATCTTGTAAACTCATGCCTCTGAAAAAAACAAATAATAATAATAATGGGATTTGTTTGTAAAAATTCTTTTTATACTGATACATTTTATGTTGTTTAATGTGAGAAAATGAAATACTTGTCCTGGTGAGTACAGTAGCAGAATTTTCAATGACACATTTCAGTGGAAGCATAACCAAAAAATTATTGAACTAGGTAGAGCATGCAGAACAGAAGGGACAAACAATTGTGTGTGAACTTGGCCATCCGATGTTAAATGTCCAGGCAGCAGGAAAATGAGGAATACTCCCAGAGGACAGTAAACTCAAAGTGTAGTTTTTTATATATTGCTTTTTTCTTTCTTAATAAATGTATGTCCTGAATGGAACAGACAGCAGATGAGATATATATGCACTAATCAAAATGTATTGCATATGACGTTGGGGTTTCAACTCTTCAGAGTGCAAAGCACAAGTACAGCAAAAGTGTAGGGAGATCAGAACAGAAGTGCAGTTTGAATGCAAAGGGTTTCTTAGCAGTGAATTTCTCTACTTATAGTTAAATCAAACAATAAAGATTAACCATTAAAATGCTGGCAACTTACTATCAAATTCTATACTAGGCCTAGAATATTAATTATCACTCTTAAAGGATTCTACAGTCTTAAACTTAATGATGAAGGCTACTTAATGTTAATTTTACTAATAAAGACATTGAAAGAGTTTGTATTTCTCACCCTTGCCAGGCCACAGCTGGGTGTCCTTGGGTGGACTGTAATTCTCAAGAATCAGTCTCTCTGGCAGGCGTCCCTGCTGGAGGAGAGAAGGTCCATCAACCTCCAGGGAAAGTGTATGGAAGTCCTCCTGATCAAAAATGGGACTAGGCTTTTATAGAATAAAGTGGATTGACTGCTGTCATTTGACCACTAGCCGTACCTCCAGAATCTCTCATTGGAGAGTAAAACGAAAACAGCAGGAAAAATTCATGAAGGCCCAGTTCCCAACCAAGCAAACTCTTCTGTGTATCTGTTCGTTCTTACTTTATCTCTGTTTCAGGCCTAGTTGTGCCTGGGCTGAGCTCCATGTTCTTCAACATCAGAGAGCAGCAGGTGTTACGAACACCAGCTTGGCCTCTGTTTGTACCTTTCAAGGTTTTTACCAGCTCAGATTTTGCTAGGCCTTCTCCTTTCTCATGGGAACCTTTCCACTCCAGGCCTGGGCCTGTGAAGCTGAGAGACAAAAGCAGTTGAATAATAGAGTAAATCTGAGGCAGGCATATTGAGAGATGGAGCGTCCTGCTACAATGTACAAGTCATGTATGTTCCTAGTTCATGCAAAACTTATTCACACCCTTTTCACTATTTCCTCTCCTTAGTTCCCTGTTCATATATCACTTTTCTGTTACAGTACCCACAGAAGATGTCTCATACAAGGATGGGATGTGCCATATGCCCATAGAGTGAACTGGGCCCCCTCCTACTGTTGAAAACTCGTATACTTCAAATTCAAAAAGAAATCAGATATTGGATTGCTTCAGGGTTATGTTAGTGATTTCAATGGAAGTTGGAGAAGTGCATTAATTATGAATGGTAGAAGATTTTAAGTGTGCCTCTAGGAACACTAGGAAAGCGGGTCTGTACCTAACACTTTGTGAAGAACTTTTAATTCCCTCGGACTGTGATGAAAGGCAATACCACCATTCCCCTTCATCTTTTCTTAAAGGAGATGTGGGAGAACCTGGCACCTTCTTATATATATATGCAGGGCCATTACCCGAGCTGTTTGCCTGCCTCTGCAGTCACACTGTGCTGATGAAATCTGGCCCTGCACATATAAATAGTCTGAAGTGCAAACAAGCAGAGCTATAGTGCTGCTCGAGTTGTCGGGAATCCTGCAGTCTGGTGTCCCGTTCCCTTTACTAGCATGCATCTAAATGCTACACAACTTAAAAACACCGGACTTTATCCAGTTATTACTGGTCAGGACTTTCTTTTTTTCATTTTTTCATTGCAGATGAACCTCTTAATCAGTTTGCATGTGTCATTCTGCAAGAAGATGATAACTGGAAGGTGTAGGTGCTAACTTCAGTGCTCACAGCACGTTTCAAGTCTTGTCCATGCTGGTACCTACAGTATGGTGATGGTTATTGGCTTAACCACATTAAAATGCCATTTAATTCTGCAGCATAACACTATGTTTGTGGTTTTTTTGCAAAAAAATAGATTTAGCAAATTTATTTATTTATTTATTTTTAACTCTGTGCCTTTTATTCAACAGAATATTTTGTGGTCATTTAAAGGGAAGGCAGCTGAGGGTAAACCTCAGTTCTCATATAAATACCCTTTTACTTCACTGGAGATTAGAACTGAGGACTTCATGTCTTTTCAAAATGCTAAATGAGACTTTCCTACTGTTAGATTTTTTTTGTTTGTATATTTATGCTTATATAAAATACAGTTGGTTTTTTTTCTTTCTGTGTATTGATAAGTACCTGTTCTCTGGAATCGCTTTTTTAATAATAAAACACATGCTGAAAATTACAATGTCTATGAAGCAGACTATACTTGAATGCAATCTGGGTTTTTTTTAAGGAAATCATTAAGTTCTTTTAAAATGTTTTCAATAAATTTTCTTGGATTTGCTGAGAATTTAACATTTGCATTGTTAAGGAGTAGTTTTACATTGTAGGAGCAGCTCTGAGTGTGCATAAACCATCACTTCAAGCATAATTTGAAATGGAATCTTTGGGTTAGCAGTGCAGTTATTACTTTTTAGATTATGACAAGTGAAGCAATAACACTTATTTTACTTGTTCAGGAGCCAGCATACTAGATGGGTCCTCAGTTCCCCTAGGCAACCCAGTCATCCAGCTGTGGGAGGAGATGGTCAATATACACATAAATGTAGTTAATAAGTCATTTTAAAGGCATGTTTTTCTTAGATATGGAAGCACTTACAATAGTCATTATGAAGCTTCCTTGGAATGATCAACCTTATTCTGGAGAGGTCTTTTGTTCAGCGTGCATTTTGGTTAGTGACTCAGTGCTGAATCATTCCTTATCAAAGACGGAAATCTGTCAGGGTAGGTCCCACTACAGCAGGAATCCCCTGGTGATCTTTTGGGAGCAAAGGACACAGCACCATAAATAGCACATTGATTTAGTGATAAATAATCATGTTTTAAATTGAATTCTCTTTTCTGTCAGGCAGGCAAGGGTTTTGAATAATGGCAGGGCAATTTTCTTTCATTGCTTGATGAGGATGACTATTAGGAAGTGTCTTTGTTGTGCAAAGTAGCTACCTCATAACAACTGTGATGTAAATTTGGAGTTGTGTTGTTTTTTTTATTTTACCTGGACTATCAAAAATGTGTTCTAGGGATATGTATGTGTGTAAACTAACATGTTGAAGGCATCACATATATGCAGAACAGTATGACAGATCTGAAAGTTGCTCTTGTTTTTGGCAACTGAAAGGGATGCTGTTACTAAGAAAACTGTGGAAATAAATGGAAGTAGTATTCTGGAAACAGTGCTGAAAGTAGTAGCGATGCCAGTAGTAATGCTTTCCTGCTGCTGCTAAGCAATATTTTACGAGCATCTGCCTGAGAATCCTGGCTCTGATTTTGCCTTTGGAGTAGCTTTGTCAGAGGTCTTAGGTGTGCAAGTGCTGATGATTTTCTAGTTGTAGTGGAAGATGATTTTCTAGTTCAGTAGGAATCAAAATGAAAATTTTGATCTCTAAAACTGTTCAGCTGCCACTGGGCTTTAGAAGCATCTAATGTGTTAATGTTTTTACTGGTAGAAAGGTATCTACCAAGAGTTCTTCTTGGTGCAGATGAATCAGAGTGATAGAGTTGAAAGAAAGGAAAACTTGAATGTCTTTTCTGGCTCTGTTTTCTGTCGCAGAGTTGCTCTGAACTGTGCCAGACTGCAGCATCTACACACCAGCTGCTCAGTGCCCAGCTGGGTCTTGAGTGCAGCAGCATCAGCCAAGCTTTTTTCTTCCCATCTGCCAGCTTACTGAGGATGCTGAAGTGACATAGATCATCATCTTCCAGGGAGATTGCTGCTTAGGTACTGTTAAAAATGCTGGAGCATCCCAGGCTGTGCCTGTGCTAGTAAATAAAAAAGCCAAAGCTTTTTCATTGGCCTCAGAGGACAACTAGCACAGTCCAGCCACATCCATATGGCTAAAATTCCTTCTTCCCCAAGCAGGGCAGACTTCTCCGTACTCTTTTGAGGACCAGAGTTTGGCATGTGATGTCCTCCATGGTATTTTTCTGCTCTGCCTGGGAGAGTGGTGAAAGCCAAAAACCGTTCCACAAAGTGCACTAATAGTTAAGTCAAGCACACAGTCCAGTGGTTGTGTCTGTGTCCTGGACCTTTTATTTGCCTAGTTGAGTCACAGCTGTTGTGACCAGGATGTGGCCTGTGACAGGTTGCATTTTTCCCAGAGAACCTGCAGCTCATTTTTGGTGCAGAGAGACAAATCACTAGTCCTTTGGCATCTTGGAGCCTTGCTTCCTATCTTGCACCAGCCATCAGAAAATACAGGGCTCCAGGAGGCCTTGCTTTACAGTGGCATTATTACTTTTTTGCAACATCACTGAATGCATTTGCTTGTGTTCAATGAGATTTTATAAATTAAATTAAACAGCACTGGTCAAAATAAACAGTTTTATTTTGTGCTGCTTGTCTTCTTGCAGATGACTTTTAGTTTTAAAAAGTCTGTGTAGCTTGTGTGTGTGGTCTCCAATCCATTTATATGATTTTAAATGTGATGACTAGTTGTACTTGATTAGCTTGCATGCCAGTTCTGTAAGTTGCAGCTACAGTGGCATCTTGGAAGAACTGTGAGCATGTTGGTATCTAGACCACTAAGGGTTTTTGTCTTTCATCATAAAATCATAGAATCATAGAATGGTTTGGTTTGGAAGGGACCTTAAAGATCATCTAGTTGCAACCCACTTGCATGGGCAGGTCAACTCCCACTAGACCAGATTACTCAAAGTCTGTCCAGCCTGCCCTCGAATGCTTCCAGGGAGAGGGCATCCCAAACTTCCCTGGGCAACCTGTTCCAGTGTCTCACCACCCTCACAGGAAAGAATTTCCTCCTAATTTCTAATCTAAATCTACTCTCTTCCAATTTAAAATGTATGTTGAGTTTTATGTCAACTAACACATGCAAGTCCTTCTCCTCAGGGCTGTTCTCAATCCGTTCTCTGTCCAGCCTGTATTTTTATGTCTGGGATTGCCCTGACCCAGTTCAGAACCTTGTACTTGGCCTTGTTGAACTTCATGTCGTTTTCACAAGCTCACCTCTCAAGCCCATCAGGGTCCCTCTGGATGGCATCTCTTCCCTCCAGCGAGTCAACCGCACCACACCGCTTGGTGTGGCCAGCGAACTTGTTCATGTCACCAAGAAAGTTGTTAAACATCTCTGGTCCCAGTAAAAAAGGTTTTGAAGAACAACTTAAGAGTCTTAGAATCATGGAACTTTTTGATTCCTGAATTATGAATCATATCAAAGCACTTATTTTAACCAATATGTCCACTTTTGAAATGACATCCTTTTATCTTTTCCTAAATTGTTAGTTTTACCATGTAGGTGACTCAGGCACTGTGAACAAAGTTAAACTCTTGTGGAACAACTAATCATTACATCACACAAGAAGCTGTTTTTGATGCTCGTTAGAGAAATTATAAGATTGCACTAATAAAAGTACCTTTTTGTGGGGTAAACTACATATATATTTTAAGAAACAAAATCACTCTTCGTTATAGTCTCCATCTTCAGTTTTGAATGTTGATTTCTGTGAGCTGTTCTGGATTACTGTTGATCTGATCATTTGGGTCTGTAATTGAAACAGAAGTGGTCTGTAATTCTGAAGGGTGGCAGACTGAAGTTTCTAAGTAGGTTTCCCAGCAATAGGGTGTAGTTCAGGGCAGCAGATGTGAATACTGCAAAATTACAGGCCACGTGAAGCTCACTTATTTGTGCAAACTCCCAAAACATGTGTCTAAGGAGTTAAAAATAGTTGTGTTCAGAACTCTTAAGACTGTTGGAGACAGTGGTGACTTGGGGAAGGGGATATTTCTTTCAACTAGGACATGTGTGCATGGCCAAGAGATGCCAACAATTTGAATAAATATTCAAATATATAAGTCTGAAACAATATGAATGGGTTCTGATAGTCAGACTGTGTTTCTGGGATTGAATTTTGAATTTGTAAGGAGTGACTGCAATTTGTACAAAAATATTTTGTGTTGAAGGGCCACTTCTGTTTAGTAGATGTCCTCATTTCTTCTTCTTCATGTGCAGAGGTTTCTAGATCTCTTTATGTACACTAGAGCATGAAGTGTTGAAGAACAAGCCTGTTCCCTCAAATACAGTGGTTTTAATAGAGTATTATTGGTTTACTCCTGTCTTTACATATGAAGTTGTAATTTTTTGAGGAATTTTAAAGGTATTTTCTTGGCTAGCAGAAACTCTTATCATCGTCCCTGCTTCAGATACAGGAAGGTGGTATCCTTGTTTGTGTTGCTGAATAAGGTCCCTGGATGACCTTATGGTGAATGTTGGTGTTTCAAGAGGAACCTGCTCCATCCTTTCAGTCTAGGTCACAGTCTCAGGTTTATTCTTCTGTTGGATAATAATTGGCTGTATTGTAAAGGATAGAGGAGAATTATTAAATGGGTTCATGTTAAAAGAGGATTTTTCTTCTGGCTCTTACTGAAGTGTTTTTTCCTTTTAAAGATGACATTGCTGTTCTCACCAAGTTCAAGCCATCATGGTCAAAAGGTATTGTACTGCCCAGCATCACACCTGCCCCCCTTCTCTGTGTGTCTTCTGTCCTTTGTTTTTTTTTCTGCTGAGAGCCTCTTGGAAATCAGATGGACGTGTAACTTTCAAGTCAATTCTTAGCCCATCCATGGGCAACTTTCTTGATTAAGAACTATCTGGGCATCTCCATTCCTGGTGCTTGTTGGAGTTGTGGGTTGTGGATCCTTTATACCTTCCTACATGACTTGGATGTGCATTTCTTGTACTGTCCCTGCTCAGGAACCTGCTTACATGTTTTTCAAGGAGTTAATGTATTAAGTAGGTTGTACTTCTCACCTAATACATGTTTTGCTTTCTCTTTTTGCCACCCTGTGTTCTACTCTAGGGTTATTGGGTTTTATTCCTCTGGATCAGATATACCAAGAGGATTTGGACTAGATGATCTTTCGAGGTCCCTTCCAACCCCTAGGATTCTGTGACTGCCTTCCACAAGTTGCCTAACTAATCATCTGTGGTACTGGAAGAGCATTTAAATTTAGAACTCCTGAATTGTGCTTGTTCCTGAGGTTAGACTATCACAACAACAGAAAGCTTAATAAAAAAAAAAACAACAGATGCCAAGACTCTTGTAGGAATCAGTGCAAGTCCTCTCAGCAGCCTAGGCAAATTGAACGTTACCGCTCCAGGGACAAGGTGCCAAGTTGCTCCTGCCATTGCTTTGGTTGTGTGACCAAATGGTTGGGCTTTTTGCTCTTGGGCCCTGGGCTCCATACCTTTGGCCAAAGCTGCAACAGCCACCTGCTTTCCAGGGCTGTAGGCAGCAGAGCATGCTGGTGATCTTCCCTTTCTTCCATCAGGCAGCCATCTAGTGTCCTGGGAAGCTGCCAAATTGGCATATGCTGAGAGCCAGCCCTGTATTGAGGTAGAACATCTACTTAGGAATATTCGTGTAGAAGCAGTTTTTCAAGCAACTTAATGTGACTATTTTGATAGTTGTTTTTGAGTCAAGACTTCTGTGTTTGTATAATATTCTCCCATGATGTGCCATTTGTTTCTCGTCCATGTTGAACGCTTGTGCTATGTTGGGAGGTGAAGTGAATTCAGTTCTGTGCTGAAGCTGCTCCTGCAAACCTTTTCTGTGTTTGGTGGCCTGTCTTCGAGCGTAGTCCCTCTAGCATGTTATGATATACTTAGGTAGGAAGAATGATCCCAAATTATTTACTTTAATACTAAATTTTTAGAGGTGGCTTAACACTATTTTCCAAATTTATATCAGCATATACACACATCTTTCTAGAACCTAAGTGTTCAAATTGTATCATCTAATACAGATTTTGCAGGCATAACTTGCTTTAGCAAAATAACATGCAACAACTCTGAATGTCTTAGCATTCAGAAACTTATTAGTTATATGTTAAATACTGTTAATACCATTGCCTGGTTTCTCATCACATCGTACATACAGTTATAAATTACAGAGACTGCTTTATGTAAGTGAACTTAGACAAAGAAAACAATTACAGGACTCTCAAGCTATATCTAAGTAGCTTATTAGAGATTTCCGAAGAGCCAGTTTATATCCTGCCGTTTTGATATCAAATATTTGCAGGTTATGGAAAAAAGTTATGGAAAAATAACCTGTTTGGTTTACTGGTAGGAATAATCTAACTGTAGTTGTTAGTCAGCCTGTCCTGTCTGAGCTCTGCACAGCAACACTCTGCTGTTTGGTGGAGAAAGAAGTATAATCAATTTTATATATATTTTTTTTTCAGAAGAAAGAGGCAACTTTATTAGATGCCTGCTATAAGCTGTGATGGGCTGTTTTCTAAGCTGCTTATCCTTTTCCACCAGTGGTGGAGTTATTTAGATGCCTGATTTAGGAGACTGGTCTCTGTCTCATCAGCAGAGATTGTTTACAAGATCTTCTTGGAGCAGGGGCCTAGCTGATGGCCTTTGTATTGCTCTCCAGAGGTAACTGGTGACAGCCAACATCTCTATGATTTAGGGATCTAAACATTGTAAATGTGGTTTTTTCCTGTAATGCTAACATTTAAATAAAAATGTCCTTGGTGGACTGACTATATTTGTGGGAAGGTCATCTCAGAGTTCAAAACTGTTGTTAAAATGAATGAATTTTTTTTTTTAAATAACAAGAAGCTTGGTAATTTAAGGTGATATTGCTATTCTTGATCTTGTCATCATATCCCCATTATGTGGGCATCTGTAATTTTGGAGCTATGCACCATTAATCTCTTTGCAACAGAAAAACTAATTCATTTCCTAGCAAACGACCCCAGAGATAATTGAACTTGCATAACTAAGGCTGCAAAGCTCTGAGTGTGAGACCCTCATAGCCAGTAAGCTAGCAGACATTTGAGACAAGGAAAATACGTGATGCTGACTTCGTTCGTCACAGTTAAAAATGTGTTTCTGTGACTTCAAGGTTACAACCAGGTAATGCAGACTGAGTATGTTGTATCTCCCAGCATTTCTTCCCCTTCAGAGAATCATTCTTTAAGATTTTATGTAGCTGAGCATTATTTTCCAGCTTTTCCTTGTTCATAGTTTCATGCCTTCAAGGTTCGTTTCATTTTCAGATACAATCATATTTTAAAAAAAGGAATGTATTTATGTGCATCTTTTTTTCAATGTTCCTTAGGGGAAGAACTCAATGGACCTTTATGTGAAACTATTTCAGCATCAGGATCAGAAGCCCCAAGCAGCTCTGAGGTAAGGTCCAGCACAAGTGGTGTTTACATATTATTGGTTGTTGTGAAAGATGGAATTAGATTTGTAAATAATATTTCTTTTAGGTTGTTTTATACCTCCTTTTTTTATCCATGTAAACATCCTGTTCATCTAGTGTTCTGAAGGACCAAAACCATGATAGTAACACTGGTACTCATGGAGTCTTGTAAGAGTGACAAGTGTCAGCACTACAACACAGTAGTAGTAGAAAACAGCATGGACTTAACAGTGTTTGCAGGATCAGTCTGGAAATGGGAATCACACCATCATTCAATGTTTTGGCAATTGGAAAAACATAATGCTTCTGCACAAACCCAACACTTTGTTTTATGCTGTGTATTATGTTGCTGGCTCAATAGGGAAATGGAGGCACTCTGGCTTTCCTCTGCTCTAGGAACATTTTGACAGCAAGATTTATGAGAAAGTCAGTGAAGATTTGAGTTATAAGAATGCCTCTTCCTTGCAACACGTGCAATCCAAATAGCACCATCTAATATTAATTTTTCCACCCTACCTCATTGCTAAATGTGTACAGTACACAATAGCTCATGGTTAGCATTCAGTTAAGAAACAGATTAAAAAAGAATAATGAAAATATACATTCTTGAAATGGGTATTTTATTTTAATTTCTATGGTCTTATTTCTTTATTATGGTTATTATATCCTTAAAGGGAGGTAGGAAGAGTTTCACAGAGGAAAATAAATAAATGCTCTGTCAAAGCAGAGTCTCCTACTGGCCATGAGCACTGATCAGAAAGTATATACGTTGAATTGAGTGTTGGAAAACAAGTTGTTCTTCTGAACTTCTTAAGAGTGAAACATGTCCTCACCTATGTCTCAGTGACAAATTTGGAGATGGTCTTGTGAAGGCAGAACTCAGAACTGCTTCCTATATGACACAGATCTTTATCTTGCTAGCACATGCAGCCTTGTAATCTAAATGTTTTCATAAATCTACTTGTTCCATCTTAAGAAAGGAGGGTATGTTAACCCTTCTGCTTTCTTAATCTGTTCTGTAGGTTGTAGTAATCCTTTCCTCCAGGAACATTTTCATTGAACAGCCATATCAAAAACCTCACTGAACCATGGGCAGATGCAATCTTAAATGATAGCATATGAATCATCATATTGTGATAAGCATCAGAGTCTGAAGCAGATTCTGAGTTCCTTTTGAGTGTCTCTGAAAAAGTGGAGATGACTGATTTCACCAAAGCCTGGAAGAATTCACATCATGACTTAGGACATAGGAAAAGGAAGGGAACATGAGAGAAAGGGTGCAAAGTGTGTGTCATGTATGTAGAGACATCAGATTTGAATTTTGAAGGGTGAAAGATTCATAGTGGGATAGAAATGGAGGCTTTGATCTTCAGCACTTTCATGTCTCGGAGGTTGTCTTATGAAAAATTTATCTGGCTACCCTCTCAAAAATGTTCTTGGTAACTTCATGCTGTAACTTCATGCTGCCTTTTCTCTTGTTTTCTACTTATGCATTTTCCTTACATAATTATTTTTCTTCATAGTTTGTTCTTAAATAGCATGAAGTATTGCCATATTAGCAATATCAATCCATAGTTAACTTGATGACTCAGGTTGTTTCATTATTTTCCTCTCTCCCTCTAAGCACAGATGGCTTATTTGGCTTTAGGTGCTTTATTTCTCCAGGTCAAACAGTTATCTGATGCAAGCTGCCATTCAACTTAGTATTTTTCTGTGCTTTGTGTTATCCTACTCCATGTGTCCTAATAGTGTCATGTGTCTAATTTTTGCTTTCTATGCATTAGACAGACATAAAGTTACGGAGTTAATCTTCTTGCCCTGTTTCACACTCTTACCAGCCATGACAGGCTTAGTTCTTGATGATTAATGTTCTAGATATTCAGGTTAAGTCGATCCTTTACATTTTTCCATTAATTCATTCCAACAGTAAGATAGCTCTGATTTTTTTATTTTTTTTTTTTTTCATATCATGCTAATCCTTTAACTTCATGTGTTGTCAGAACTTCAGTTTTCTTATAAGCTGGAAGGATTTATTTTCCTTCAGTTCATTGCTAGGCTGCCTTTTGACATCCTTGATACGTTCCCATAGGAATTAAACAGACTCATCCATCCCAGGACGAAAGAAAGTCAAGCCATGGTTTCTCCTTTTTTCACCAAGACCCTTTTGAGCACAGGTCAACATGATTTGGTTTGGGTTTTTTTTTTGACAGACAGCACTTTTCTCTATTTTATCATTTTACTCTGGTGATATGCTGGTAATTTTCTTGTTACTTAACCACGTACTTCTCTTCTTTGTTCCTGCAATTGGACAATACTTGGAAGTCTTAAGACAAGTTAAGTCAGATAATTTTAGAACAGAAATGGAATTCATTCATAAAAAGACCATTGGGAAGGAGTTAAATGAATTTACATTCAGGTCACAACTTCATTATCCTCAGGCTGTCTTATTGTGGAAGAGAAGAAATGTAACTTACAGTAATATTGTCCTGTTCAACAGCAGGGACAAAAAGCTGAGGCCTTATCATTGATTTAGCAACAGAGGAGGGTACAGAAGAAATCTAGATTCAAATATGGAGACACTTCCTATCCCATAATTCAGTGGTAGTTTTTTTCTTTTGTAATCTGTAAAGGAATATGTCAGTTAGACATAAGGAATGATGCAAGTAAAACAAAAGGTGAAAAACAGTCTGTAGTGAAGCCTGCCAGTATATATATAGAAGTCAGATGAAGTCCAATTCTCAAAAAGCAATTGAGTCTCCAATGAATGGTGCATTTGATCCTTCCTTATGATTTTCTTTGTGCCCTTATCTGCTGCATCTTGTCTGTTTCACCCTGTTCTTTTTTCTTTTTTTTTTTTATCTGCTTCTTTTTGAGTTTCCTTGTTTTTATTTTTATCTCCCACAAGAACAAAAGAAACAAGATTGCTTGAAGTTCAACACCTTTTCATATTAAAAGCCTTATAATATGAATCATTTCTAGATACTTTGTCATGCAGAGAGGCAAGATGATGTTTTCAGCAAGTTAAAAGAGAGAGACTTCAGAGAGTTAGACAAAAAGCATATGATAAAAATATTTTCAGGCAGGCATTGCAATGGGGACTGCTTCAAATTATGTCATTGTTAAATTAGTAATTCACAGACAACCCCTTCTGTTAGGGACAGGCAACTGTCCTAACAGTGTATAGACAGTATGTTTTGTCTATATATATATATGAATATATATATTCATATTATATAATACATAATGTCATATGATAATAGATATATACTCTGTAGCATCTACCTGAATCAGCCTTTATGGTGTTTCTGTTCCAAGAAATACATAAATGCCTGTGAAAGTCTTTTCAGGCAAATTGGAAAATTAATTAAATTAAACCTGAGAATCTTTTTCCTCTGTGCTTTAGGTCTGTGCTTCCTCTGTGCAGAGAGAGCACTAGAAAAATAGATGATGGCACAGTTCTGTTTTGGTAGTCCAGTGCATCTCTGTTCAGGCATTATCATTAGCTGTTCAAGTTACAAAGTAAATGACCCTGAGACCTACTAACAAATAGGGTTCTTATCCTTACGAGGAAAGAAGGTCAGTTCAATAATTCAAGACTGGAAGGCTACAAAATTAAATTTGTATCAAATTTTCTGACACTAAAAGTGGGAGAATCTTAACATCAGTACAGAGTTTGTGGAAGATTGAGTCACTAGTTTGTAGTTCAGTGACATTTGTAAGAGGTGTATGTAGCAGACTGCCTGCTATTGCAGTTAAGAAATACAAAGTAACTGAAAATATTTGCTTTGTATGTATGGGGACCCTGAGATTCTCACCCTCATAAAAGGCAGGTGGCTGCACTGCTCTCAGAGTAAAGCTGCAGGGTTCTGCCCCATCCTACCTTCCTGAGAAGGTAGGAAATGATTTTGCACATTTCTTTATGAAATTTTCACCTTTCCTGCTAATTTCACACTAGTGAAATGCTCACTAAAAACTGTTAATCAGGATTTTTCATATTGTAACTTGATCGTGAGAAAATCTGAGAACAGCCTGTGTTTTACTGAAGCCAGGTTAGCAGAAGTGAGTTGGCAGAGCTCCATCAAATGTTTTAAAGCAATGCATTTTACAAAAATTAGTGAGATGATACAAATTATTTTTTCTGAGAGCAGCAGGTACTGCAGGTGTTTCAAATGATTTTTTTTTTTTTTTTTTCCTGAAGAAACACCTTCATAATGTCCATTATTTTTCATTCTTGTTCATTTTTCAAGTCAGACCGGTGGGTTTTCAAGTAGAGAGAAACATAAAATAACATTATTAATACTGTGAAGACAGATCAAATCACTTTCAAAGTCTAGAAGGAAACACAGAAAGAGTTCTTTAAAGTGTAACTGCAAAACACAGTCTAAGGGATGTTTTGGGCAGAGAGAGAGCACATGAAAATTACTTAGGAGAGTGGATTCCCAAGTATGAAGGACCACCCTAACCCCACTGCCAACCTTCTTTATTCTTGCTGTTCATCTCAACAAAGTTGGACTATTTGAGCGTTCCTGAAAGCACTGGTTGGTTCTTATTATGGGGGCCATGTGTCATCAAGATTGGAGCCCCTTTATGCTGTACATAGATTTTGGCATATAATGAGAAAGTGTGTCTCTCTACAAGAGTTCTTCCACTTCAAATGTGCAGGAGAAAGTTTAATCACCAGTTCTACAGTAGTTAACCCCCATGAGTTCAACTAATGAATCTCAGACAGTTGTATTGAGAGCAGGATGCATTCCCAAGATTAACAGGAAGGCATTTCACAAAATGCATAGGAATGTAGAAGGGACTCTTGCCAGCTGTGTGCCCCTTCATCTCACAGCTTAGTGTTTCACTAAACGTATTAACAATTTTATCTTGGAGAGAAGCAGTGTGGGCTGCATGTGAGGACCAGTGGGTGGGTGGCTAAAATCCAGATTTACATCTAATCATGGAGCAGTGTTTCAGTGCAAATTTGGAGAAAAACTTTCCACCTCAGTCTCAGCCCTTAGTTCTCTACAAATAGTGCAGGTTTTTCCAGTAGCATCAGTGCTGTGAGGATTAGACTTCTAAAGCCAGTTCATGCCATCTTAGGGTAAGAGCAGAAGTGCAGCTGGTCAGAGTTGTGCTGTTTCTCATGTGGCTTTTTTTGTCAAAAACTGGATTGATCTTTGAGAGTTTCTTTGACTGAATTCTGAAAAGCAGATTTTTATCTTGTTTAGATAAGCAAGTACTCAGAGATAGCATCATGAAGAAAGGATGTATAGATGTGTGTATGTATTACTTGAGTTTAAGCAGGTACAAAAATAGCACATTTGTTTCACAGAATCACAGGAACAGACCTGTGCAGTTTCTCCAAAGTAAAATAGTAATAAAAGTGAAAAATATTAATTTCTAATTTCAAAAAACATTGACATTACTCTATGAAAATTAGATTTTGGGGAATATCCTTTCTGAAATATTAGAACTCTAAACAAATAAATGATACAATAATGAAATGAAGTTACTTTTCTGCTTCTGTTGAAAGTTAATGTAATTCCACTGAGAACTGTCATGTTTTCATAATGCACTCACACCATTTAAACCTGCCTGTGATTTGATTTCAAAAGCAAAACACGAGTATAAGGAATTATAGACTAACAGAATTAGATACTGCAAAACAGCTTAGGTATTGCAAACCATTATTCATTCCAACAGCGAAGCCTGGTCTCAAAATCCCTTGCTCATGCAATCCCACGGTTGTGAGCCAGGACCCCCAGATAGCTTAGGGACACATCTTTGTAGGGTAGCTGATCTTTGCAGAGTCCTCTGCTGTCAGTGTTGCTGTCAGCCCTTTGTGGAATTTGACCCGAGGACATTTCAGTGTCCTCCAGGCCGACGTCCAGGAGAAGAAGGAGCACCTAGATCTTGTACAATAAAAATCAGGGTAGGGCCTCACCAGGCGTGGATCAGAACTGGAAGCTGGGAAGCCTTCACTAGTCTCATTAGGCAGAACAACTACAATTACTGACACCAATTTGCCTTGTCTACACTATGAGATTAATGATTTGTTTCCTTGTATTTGTTTTTTGTTCAGTGCACATGATATAATTTCAGTTTGCATCGAGAAAATAACTGAGGGGCATCACGTTTGTTCTGAATGCAAGCACAGCCTTCCCTGTGCTCTCTTATGTTTTCTCTCTTTGATATTAAAATAAAAAAAACTACTATTAAAAGTTGTTCTTTATCAGCTTGTAAACGGAAATCTGGGCTGTTGTTTATTTTTTTATAATGGAAGTGCTGAAGAATACTGTATAGCTTTTAATAAAAGTTGTTAATACTTAAAAATCAATGTGTGACATGTAAAATCAGTGGTGCAGGCTAGAGATCCAGCTCACCTGAGGAAGCAGAGGTTGGTTTAAACTCTGTGTGGACTGAAAATCCAGCCATCACTCAAAATAGCTTTTCAGCAACTTAAACCAGAAGCTACTCTGTTTCTTCTGAAATAGCCTTTTATTTTAAAGCATCCTTTGCATCATCGCTAACAACATTATGTTTTTCCCGTGATGCCACTGGCAGGGCCTAAACAGCACTGAGACTACTTTACTCATCCCCGAACATCAAGTGGTAAGCAGTGACCAATATTCATGCTTCCTTGCATGAATTTGTGTGGCGTCTTCTACTACCATATGCCAAAATGTCCCTCACCAAAAAATTTTCCAGTTTCAAGGAAGCCATCCTTTAAAAAGTAGTTTTTTCCTAGCATGTAAAAATGAATGTTTTGTTGTGTTTATTTCTAATGATGGCTTAAATTATAATTTCAAGGAAATCAAAAGGGTAATAGACAAAATTGAAAAGTATTGGTGGAGTAAACTGGAAAGTTTGCTTTTTTATCATTGTTTTGGTTTGATGGGATGTAGGTTATATTCTGACTATGGTGTTATAACAAACTTGGGATTCCTTTTTATCATGGTATCTGAGGGCTCTGTGAGTCAGCATGGTACTTTAAAATGTTCCAAAAAGCAAGAAACAAACACTGACAGCATTTGAAATGCGTTGCTTTTTTTTTTTTTTTCTTATTGTAGCAAATACTAAGGAAAAGCTCAAAACATCCTTGTATTGAAATTCACAGACAAGATAATTGTATAAATTGTCAAATATATTAGAAAACCTACAAAAGCCATCATTCTTTTATGGAGATAAAATTACAGAAATGAATTTAAGATAACTAAAGTACATGCTGAGGTGTATTAAAACTGTCTGCTTGCTTATGTTGGGCTTTGGTGTCTTACATTAACACATATGCTGTCTTAGCATATTTTTTATTTCCCTTGGTTCTGTTCTGTTTAACATGTTCTTTTATCCAGAGAGGCTTCTCCTGCGCATTTAGATTGTAGTGCAACTATCTCGGTGTCTTAAACTGCTTTGAAATGCATGTTTTCAAGCTTTCATATTTTAATCTGGTTCGAAACGAGTGTGGTAAAGGTGCAAAAAGTAGCTTGCAAGTTTTAGCTAAATTACATGGGGCTTTGTGTTTCTTTGAATGGGAAAGGTTATATTTGTATGCAAGTTGTGTAGCCTGCATGAAGCATAATTGGAAATTTGGATGTGTGGTGCTAAGAGTGTTTTAATACACTTCTTTGAAGTGGGTAAGCACTTCAGTTGCGTGGATTCCTCCAAGGAAAAATATTGGAGAACTTCATGCAAGGGGGGTCTCTGGTATAGTGGGAATTGAGATTATTCTGCAGAAACCAGGAATTTGCCTTTTTTTTTTTTATTTTCAGTAGGGTGCGTGTAAGTTTTTGTGTTGTGGAAATGCATTTCCAGGAGCTTTTTGCATTTGGAAATTAATTTCATCAAATGTTTACGTGTTAGGTGGATGACCAGAAATAGAAATTGCTCTGAGCCCTTTGAAAATATACAGGATTAAATCGTTCAGATATAACCTGCAAAACGCGTTTCCTTTTCCAGCGTGATACCCTTAGCCCTCCGAGGGCTCACAGATTGTCCTGAGCATGGTCAGGCATCTGCCTGCTTTGGTGGGTGAGCAGGGCCAGGAGATGTTTACCACAGACTCGTCAGCTTCCATACAAAGTAATTTATCTGAAGCAGTTTCTGTTACAGTGTTTAGTGGCTGATGCCACATCCAGCAGCTTGCTTTCCCCCCTCCTGTTTGTGGTGGCAGCCTTGTTTGCTTTGGACCTGGAGAAGTGTATCTGAGGCACCTGAGGGAGCCCAGTGGCCATGGCCTGCTCAGCAAGTATTTAGCAGTGCTGGAGAGTGTTGATGGATTTGGACATAGTGTGTGACCACCAGCCAGCATTTACAGGCTTCACCCAGGCCAGTTTGGGCAGAACTGAACATGAGGTGTTACAACCTTCATCTTGAGCTGTGCCTTGTACATTTTCATGCTGACATTTTGGTCTGTCCTGTAACCTGTCCTGTTTGAGTCACAGTTTCCTACTGCAGGGCTTTAGTTCATGTCTAAGGTGAGGATCACAAGTCCAGGGATTTGGAGGGTTGTTCGGTTGCACATGGTCCAATACCCTGACCTCCACTGGATGGCTAGACAGAAATTATTGATTATGGGGTATCTAGAAATATTAATATAATTCTGTATTAATCCAGTTAGTTTGAATTTAAGCAACCATATGGAAATTTACCTCTTCATGGTAGATCATTACAGTGTTTAATTAGCACACCTGTCCGCAGACTATAAAATCCCTCAGTTCTTATTAAGATAATTAGACTATTCAAACATGGAAGTTGCTACAGGAGAACAACTGGGCAGTATTTGGTTTTGAAAAAGTGGGGTTTTTTACTTTTTTATCTAATGGATTTATTAAACTTTTTGGAAGCACTGGTAAATGCTGAACACTTGTAGTAACACCATTTCATAGAATCATGCAGTGACCTGGATTGTAAGGGTCCTCTGGAGGTTCCCTTGGCCAAGGATGACTTCCAACTCAGATCAGGTTGTGCAGTCAAGGTCTTGTTTGGTCAATCTCTGAGGATGGAGATTACACAGTCTCTCTGAGGAACCTGTTGTACCTGTTCAACCACACCCTCACATCCAGTAGGAATTTTCGTTATTGCAACTTGTGGCTGTTGCCTCTTGAGTTTTCACCAAATGCCTCTGGGCCCCATCACTTCTGTAATGTCTCATGGGGTATTACTCAGTTTTTCAAAATCTTCTGCTCACTATCTGTGCTGCACTGGGAAATTTTAATTTGGTTACTTGTAATCCAGAAGATACACCATGGAATGTCTGCTCTGATGAGATGTAACTTCATTTAATAACTGCAGGTTATCTAAGATCAATTAATTTGAATACAGTTCTGGAAAAAGCTATTAAGAAATCATATGTACTAAGCCATAATGTTCTATGTTTCACTGATGCAATCAATACAAATTCTAACACTTTATATATTTTAAACCTGTAAAGTCACATGTATGCACAGAATTGAACGAATATGCAAGACTGATCTTGTTCTTCTTGTGAAATCCAAATGCAGCAAAATGGAAAGGAATAATTTATGGGTTTAATAAGGATGTCTGTCTCTATCCATGATGAATAGTCCTATGTACAGAAGGAGAGGGAAGTGATAAGTATTTTCTTTCTCCAAGCTGATCCAGCGATGACTGCTGCATCATCTTAAATTGATAGTCAGACCCTTCAACGGCTGAGCAGGATTCTGCTTAGAAAATTAGCATACTTTGATGGCACTAAAGATAAGGTATTACTTCAATTGTACGGAATAATCTAGTTAGAACTACACAACCCAAATAATTTGGGATACTCCTTTGGCAGAAGCTTTTTTTCAAGTAAATATTATTTATTGATTTTTTTTTTTTTCCCACGTATGGATATGGGTTTTGTTAGTTCACTAAGACAATGTGTGTGCTGCAGTCTCTGTTTTTTTAAATTAATGGTTGGGATGGCCTGTTTTTAGGCTGATTCCCAGCAATGTAAGTTATTAGAATTCACTTTGGGGTTCACTCACAGTAATGCTGAATAATTACAATACTGTTGGTGCTATGGAATGTTGGTGTGGTTGTCTGCACTGTGTTAGTTTTATGAAATGAACATCTAAACAGTCACAATTTGCCTGTAGCCACAATTATTTTTACAAGAAAAAACAACCTGTAAGCACAGAGTACAATAGGAAAATGTGGTTTCTTTTCTTCTATTGGATTCGTGATTTTTATGAGACTCTAAACTTGCATGATTATGTACTGCATTTGGAAGCAAAAGCATTTTCTAAGGTAGCTATCCTGGTTTCAGTCTTACAAAGTTGTCTGCTTTAATTGATCTGCTGTAAATATTTCTTAAGAAGAAAAATAACAAAAAAACCCAAACACAAACACTAACAAAACACAACAGAATTGCCAAAGAGGGAAGGCAAAGAGAGGATTGCAGCATTTTCAGGAAATAATTTATTTTAGCCTTTTGGTGTTAACTTTTATTTGCAACAGTGTCTTGTAGCTCCCCAAAGGCTTTAGGAATACAGGAGTTCTCCATAATGGTCCAACTAGGCTGGTACCTGGTTTCAGTTACCTGTGTGTCTAATGAAGACACATAAAGATATATTATTGTTTATAATTTGTCAGCTCAGGAATGGCGTGGTTGCCCTTCATCTTTTTATGTCCCAGTAAGTCCAACCAGTAACAGAAATATGCCTGCACTATTCATTAGCCAGTGCTTGGTTTGTTACCTTTACATTACATTCAAACATACTTTCTTATTGTTCATTTTAAAAATCTGCTTAAGTATCCAAATGGCATAAATTAGCATTATAGGAGTAATTCTTTTAAATCACCCAAGTTTATTATCAAAATGGATGCCAGCAGAGCTCTGCCTTTAGTACAAAAAAGATACCATAGTCATAAAGTTAGTGGGTGCTCGTGTTTTTCAAATAGTTGGAGGCTTCTCTTGGCTTGTTTAAGGACATGTATTTTTTGCTAACTTTAGATGGGGGGTACGTGCTTGAAGGATTTGGTTTGGGTCTTGGAGAGGAGCAGTGGGTTTGCTAACTACTTGTTGCTTATTCCGGCAGCGTGGAAGGAGATATAATCTGTTCCTGAAGCGACGTCTCAGGGTAAAACAGTGATGAATGATATTGCAAGTGGCTTGGATGGCTGCAGTAATAACATGCTTCACTGTGTGATGCCTTTTGTTAACTGGGAGCAAGGTTCACAGTTATAAAGTTCTCTGAGAAGGCACAGAATATTTTTCACCAGCATCCTTGCATGGCTTAAGAGGGAGAAGACAGAGGCATATCCCTCTGAGTTACTCTTTTTTGTTCCTACTCTAATAAAATGAAAACCCAGTTCAGTCCTATGTAGATACAATTTTGCTGATGAGTGTGGTTAAAAAGCAAACACCAGCCTTCCTTACTGTGGAGTTAGACTTAGGCCAGGGTATTAGCTTCTGTGGAGAGCACATTGCTGTATGAACCTCTGTCTTCTAAACAATTTAGTAGAGCTGAATATTGATCTGATAATAAATAATATCAACTTCCCTAGGAGAGTGAGGTAATAGTCTTTATTTGCTTAAATTAATTAGCCTAATAAGTGAAAAAGATTAATGTTGTTACTACAACATTCTGGCATGCTGATAAGTAAAAATATGACCTTTAATAGATCAATTAGAATACTAATTGCCCTGTTGCATTCATATGTTACATTATATTTTTCCTTCCCCAAGAGAGTAAATACTCAATTTTGAAATGTAACCCCTGTATTGTTTGTGTGCATTTTTGTATGTAGTCATTGCTGGGATATATTTCTCTGTGGTGATTGGTTTAGTGAATCTTGTTATGGAGAAAAACATGCATGGAATTTACTTTTTGCAGCCTGCTTCAAGGCAGTGAACTGTGCCCTACTGGCTTCTGACTAACTGCAGGAAAACAACATGCTGTCAAATAGCACTGGTCTTCATTGTTTATGACACCCTGTATAGACTGTGAAAGAATAAATGGTATCATTGTTCACAAGTATTGCTACACTAACATGTATTTTCTCTTCATATACCAATTATTTTGTTATGTAGTGTTTGCATATATAAGCAGTTAATTTTGAAATTACTGTAGCTGGATATAGCCCTTGCTTTAACTTGTGCAAGTGTGTCTTTAGCTATGAAGAAACTGAGGAATTGAGGCAATTTTGGGGAACTTCTTTGTCTTCTGTTATATTTTAGGACATCAATGCTTGGTTTTTGATCGTATGCCTGTGTCTTCCACAGATTGATAAAAGACATCAGAGCAAAGATTCTATTTTCTTCAGGGATGGTGTCAGGAGAATTGATTTTGTTCTCTCCTATGTGGATGATCTTAATAAGGAATGGGAAAAAAAGTTGGTAAGTTTGTCTTTTCAAGGTCCATTTAATTTTTGTGTATGATAGGCTGACCACCAATGACTAAGCCTTTCAAATCACTACCTTCAACTGGAGTTGGATTTAGCTAAAAATTCAATAGCTGTGTAAAAAACCATTCCATATACTGAAATGTCTGTGTAATTTACTGTTGTGCATTAGGACCCAATTTTACTAGATTCTTGGGGCTTTATTTATTGAATTGGTCGCTCTCCATTATTAAGGCCAGTCAATATATTATACAATCAGTGCTGAGTAATCCAGATTATTTTGCTTTCTTCATTTACCAGTCTTATAGTTATCTGTGGCTCTGGTGAAATTGTATCTGTAAATACTTTAATGAAGGTGGTTTCTTCAAAATAAGCAAAGCGTTATCCAAATGAGATTTAAGAGTAACTTTTTTTTCCAGCCTTTGACTTCAGTTAGAGCAGAAATGGACCCTTAGATCCAGGCTTTCAAGGCTTTTTTTTTTTTTTCTTGATACCTTAAATCTCTGTCATCATCTCCCATGCTTTTCTCAGTGTAAGCATCTCACAGTCTGCTTTCCCCAGCTAGCCACCTTCAGGAGACTTGCTTGGGAGACCAGGGTTAGGTTAATAGCTGTGGTACCACAGGTATATTTGAAGGCATATTTTTTCAAACCTGCACCAACTCTGTCAGGCTGCAATCCTAGCTAGATTCCTCCTTCTACAATAAAGCAAAATGCATTTAAAACAGGAGGGAGGCCAATCAGAGTAGATGGAAGAAAAAGATATGCAAAATATGTGAAAGCAACTCTTAAAAGAAACTTTTCCATAGAAGAAATGGAGGCAATATTTCAAGTGGGAAGGAAAATGAGCCAGGTGCCAGGGCTAGTCCCTCACTATATTGTGTGCAGCAGTTTCCTTCTCCTTGGTTCTATAGATCATTAGGGGGTAGCAGGAATCTTTGCCAGACCAGAGGCCATGTCCATGGATGTGATGATTGACAAGGATTCACATGGGGAAGAACACAAGATCTAGTACCTAATATTGAAGTTCCTCTTAGAGGAAAATATGCACTTAGGAAGAAATGTCTCTTGCTTGCAAAAGACTAGAACATCTGCATCAAGTTTGGTTTCTGCCTGTGCCTGTTACCTGCAAAAGAGTTTACGGCCCTGCAGAAGAAGGTGTTTGGTCTGTGGCCCTGTAGGTTGGCTCTGCAGTTGCAGAATAGGCATGAAGATATCAGTGTGATGGCATGTGAGTTTTTACACAGTTCTTGGGCAATCTGCTAAGAAAATTAAATTTGTGCTGTATTTATGTCCAGCATAGACCTTTATATAATGAACATGCCTGTAAATTAATGCAGACTTCTTAGCACAGAAGTTGGCACATAACACAGTTGACATAGTGATGCTCTGCAGCTTTTGGAGTTTGTCTGGCATCCTGTGCTTGCTATGGTACAGTAATCACAGGAGAGAGATGTGGTTTTCTTTTACTGGAGTACAATGATACAGCAAAATACACAAATGAGAATAGAAATGTTCACAGGAAGAGAATAACAGTTGTGACAAACGGTTTTGTTTCCTTGTCTCAAGGAAACAGCTTTATTCTGCATTTTGAGGAAAGGGGTGAATAACTTCTTTGTGTTTCAACATAGCCCTGATAGAGATGTAAGAGACAGTCTGTTCAACTTCTCCTTTAGCTTCATGCAGAACAGATGCATTCAATTCTTTGATGTTCCCCAGAAACCTTCCATCTTAAACTGTTTTGAACTTGCCTTCTATAAAATACATTAATTAAATGCTAACCACAAAGTCTCTCTAAACAAAAATTAGGCTTACATTTTTGTGAGAGAGTACTTTGTATTTTTCCTCAAAGCCTCTAGCAGATAAGTAGGGATATTCTACTCATATATGGGATTAATGTGTATATGGAAAAATAAATACAAATTTTAAAAGTATGTAACAGATTATTCATGCATGACCAGGACATAATCCTTATTGTCAATAAGTGTACTTCTTCACAGGAAACTCCAGAGCATTAGAACTTGTTCCTATGTGTACTGGAAGCAAAGACCTCCTGTCCTCAGCGGGGCACTGAGAAATCTTACCTAGTCCTTGCCCACTTTTCATTATCTCAGACAGAAACTGCTGCTTTCTCACAGGCAACAGAGAGGCCAAAGTTAGGGAGCCAGGGACAGCAAAATATCAGGTGCTTGTTGTTCTGCTGCACCCTGTTAGGCTGCTGACTGGAAGAAGCTGTGTCCCCAGCTCTGCTGGAGCAGCTGGAGATTGGGCTTGAGCCAAGGTGGGCACCTCTCCATGCTGCTTTCCAGCAGTCGGGCTGGTACTTGCAGAAGGAAGGTGTTGGGTGTCCCTTGCACTTTCGAGGGCACACAGAGCACCCCAAGCCTTGTGAGCAGATCCTGCAGCACTGCAGTGGGGCCAGTTACCGCATCAGTCTCCTCAGCCTCCTGCTCTGGTGGCTGCAGGCAGGTGTCATGACAAGGAGCCTCTCCTAAAAGGCTCCATCTCACCTGAAACGTTCTTGCCAGGGAGCTCAAACTTGCCTGAGCTCAAACTGAGCCCATCTGTGTTAGTCCTATGAAGTGCATTGTGTTTTCTCAGGGTACAGCTAAGAGCAGAGCTCTTGTATGCTTCACAGTAGGATGTGATTGTTCCAAAAGGCCGTATTCGTTTCCCAGTATCCCACACATGACTGCAGTTAGAATAAGCCTGAGTATCCTGATAGTTAAAAAGCTTTTGTAAGCTTGGTGCTGCCTGCCTGAAGGAAGGGGAAGAGTGAAGAAGAGGAACTTTATTAAGGAATAGTGTGTTGTAAACTTAGAATTATTTTATTATCCTGTTTATTTATTGTTGTCACTAGCAGTAACAGCATTGTTATCAAGAAACAGGTTTACAGCAGTTGTCTATCTTCCTTAGATACCTAATCATGCAGAGTTGCATCTGCATTGGGCATATTAGTACTGCTGGACTTTGGATCTTGCTTTGTTAATCTTATCAGGATGGTTCATTAGAGCCAAGCAGACGTTAGATGGTCAAGTTACTCTGTATCAGTGTGGGATAACCTAACTTTGGAGAGAGGAATCCTCTGCTGGCCTCTCTCCTATATAGGCCACAGTGGTCTCAAAAATGTGATTTCAGTCTTCTACAGATGCTTTGGAGAGGCTTAAGAACTGTACTTAAAATGTTAGGGTGGATATTAGCCCACTATTACTGGTCTTCACTACTGTGATTAATTATATTGCTTCCCTGTTCCCTCTTTGACTGCAGAGTGGCACCTACAGTGGAGTCACAAATACATGTACCAGGTTATGTCTTAGGTTAGGGACAGGAACCGAACATTCTTAAAAGTACATATTAAAAGAAAATAGCACTGCTTAAGGGATACATTTTGTCCATTTTAAACCTTTATAGCAACATCAAGAAATCCAGTATTTGGCAAGAAAAGGGAAAGCATTGTTGTTTTTTTGCAGCAGATTGATTGCCTTTTAAAGATGGTTGTTTCAAGTGACTGGAAAGTACAGTACATTCACAGGAGTTTCAGAGAAGATGGCTTATGGGGAGAGAGCAAGGTGGTAAAAAAGAGCATAACTTCTATTAGAGCCCTGTAGTTTATCTCACTAAGGGCATAATGTGGAAAAAATCAGTAAGATGAGGCCAGACCCTTTGGCTCTGTCTGTTAGGAAGTTGCACAGAGGGAGCAGGAGCTGGCTGGTGGCTCTGTGGGCAGAGAACCCTCTGAGCTGACTTGCTTGGCTCTCCTCCAGCCTTTGCTGGGGAAAGCACGCACGTCCTGCGTGCTTTGTTTGGAGAAAATGTAATCCAGAATAGCACATAGATTTGGATACTGGTCTTGAATGTCAGCTTTTATATAGCACGTTCAAATGTAATCATAAATCACCTTTTAGTTATATTGTTCTCTATTAGATCAGCAGGTCAGCAGACAGGAGATCTCAGGTATGTTTGTACAGGTGCATGTAGGCAGGTTTGTGGGATAGGTGAGTTAAAAGATGCATGGAATTGCATTTGCCCCAGCATGTGCTAGTACTCTGGATTTGTCGTATTTGGAAGTTTATCTAGGCCAGTGTCTAATTTAAAATCTAATCTTTAGCAAAATCAGATGTGAGAGGTGAAAGTGCAAGGCCACTAGCACAGGAAAATTTGTAAATGCATCTTAGCATAGATTGGAGAGCCATTAAAGCTGTTCTTTGCTCATCTGAGTAGTTTATGCAAACTGAAATGCAAATAATGCAGCCCGTTCCTCACAGACACACAGGAAAAGGAAATTAGCTGAAAATTATGAAGTGGATTTTTTTAACTAGGTGATCTTTAAGGTTCCTTCCAACCCAGATCATTCTGTGATACCATGATTCTGTGAAAAATGTCATTTTGAGACCTTTCATTAGAGAACACATAGTCTAGCTAGTGTTTTCTAAAGAGGTTGGCTCTCAATATTTAGTTAACTTGTGGTTATTCTGGCAGTTCTTCAGCAATTTTCATATAATTAAAAGGAAATTAATTCAGCAAAAATTCTGCAGAGAAGGAGGGGAAGAAGATGGCCCTGCCTTAAGACACCACCTGGGAATTAGTCGGCAAAATACAGAGGTCAAGAAGAGTAATAAGCCCACAGAGGTCATGCAAAATAGTTCAAGAAGAGTCAGAAGCCTACAGAGGTCGTGCAGCCATCATGCACTGCCACAGGCAGGTTTATCTAGCTCTGTGTGAAGTCCACACCAACCTGATGCAAGCTAAGCACATGTAAGCTCACTTGTGGTGATTTGTTGTTCGTATCTAGTTTTATAGTTGTGTTGACTGTGACGCATAGTGTTTGAATTGTCTGTAATCTGTACCTGAACATCTGTGTCAGGCATGATTGTTAAACTGGTGAGTAGATGTTACTATAGGTGACCACTCTTCCACACACTCCCAGAATTTTTCTTGTCATCTAGTTTCAACATTCTCTTAGAAATACATCTAAACTTGAACAATAGCACAGCACACACCTCACCCTCCCAAAGAGTCAGAGATGCTTGGGACACGTGACTTCATTGGCTTCTCTTGTTAACAAGACTGCACAGTTTATGAGCCTTTTCCTACCAAATAGATTTCCTGTTGCTAGTCAATGCAATTTCTGATGTGTTGCCATCCCTAGGCTGGCTATGACTTAGAAGTGGCCTGGTATGCATCAGCGGGTTTGATTCTGTTCTGCTTTCTTTTACAAAGGTCACACGGCACTAAGGGGTTGTCATCAGGGCAGTGAGGAGGAGTGAAACTTGGTCAAGTCATCAGTAAGTGATCAATTAGTTGCTAACTTTATCAGTTAATAAAGTATGTTTATTTCTCTACAGGAAAGAAGAAAAGAATTTGAGAGCAATCTGCAAAAGGCTGGTTTGGAACTAGAAACAGAAGATAAGAAGGTAAAAAAAAAAAGAGAGAAATTAAGACCAAAAAAATAGACCTGCAAATTACTAATGAATGTGTTACCACTTGGTTTCTTCGAGACAAATTGTAATTTTTTTTCTAGCAGATTCCAGTGAAGTACAGCTAATTTAAGTGAAACAAACTTAATGTTGTCTACTTGAGTTATGCTATGTTAATAAGAATTGTGGGAAGTCATTTTAATTCAGGAGGAAGTGATGGCTTTGGGTTTCCTAACAGAAAGAAAGCAGTTCCAAAATAGCTGTGACCTCATTTAAACCCATATAAACCGGAAGTATGCTGACAGCTACATTTCATCTCATGTAACAACTAGTAACATGTTTGGAAGTCAGTGAATAGTTTAGCATATGTCTGCTCGATGCTTACATTTTGATGAGGAAGGACTCTGGTGTAACATGTGAGGATGTTTGATTAGTGTTACTGTTTTATTTGATAACTGGAGAACACAGGATGCAGACTTCTTCAGTCAGCACACTTTTTTTTTCTGCCAAAGATGCAAAATAACTCTTGATAAAGTTTAGACTCTGTAACATCCATTAGGATTAATTGAGCAATATGTTAAAAAACCCCTTCCGATTGCCGTGTTCTTCTGTGTCTGCAGAGGAACACTAGAAGAGCATGTACTGTGGGGTGTGGCCTGTGATAAGATTATTCCTAACCATAACTGCAAGGCTGTAACGGATCTGAGCTCTGGTTGAGAACTGCTTTTTGTGAGGACTCTTGTGCACTCTGCTGTATGAAAGCTGCCCTCTTCAGGAAAAAGGAGAGCTCTGCAGTCCAGCACGGTGGCCTGCGGGGTGCCAGCCCTGCACAGCAACCCCTTGTGCTTCCAGTGCACTCAGAGTGTAATGAGGGTTTTCAGGCCTCTGTGTACTAGATTAATGTATTTTGAAAAGCCTTTGTGAGCTTTTATTAGTGCAAAGATTATCTTTATATACCGTCAACCACTCAGATAAGCTTTTCAGTTAAAAACAAATATCTGTGTATACAAAAAATCTCCCTATTTCCCTCTTCTTTTTTTTTTTAAGCTTTCACAAATATGTAAAAGGCAATAAATTCTGTATAACAGCTCTTCTCATACATCTTTTAGTGGAACACAGTTTACTCTACCTGATTTAACTTTCTTGGATTAGGAGTCTGAGGATGGCAAGATTTTTTTTGTGAAGATCCATGCCCCATGGGAGGTTCTGATCACATATGCTGAAGTGCTGAATATTAAAGTTCCCATCAAGGAAAATGACATTCCCTCCATGGTGGAGAACCCCCTAGACTGTATGCTGGCCCCACTCAGGCTTCCCGAGAAGGTGATGCATCCTGAACCAGATTACTTCACAGCACCATTCAGCAAGGACAAGCAGGAGCTGTACCTCATTAATGACGAGAGCACTTTCTTCTCACCATCCATGAGAAACAGAATAGTACGTATGTGAATTTGTCAACTTTTATTTACATGGTCCCACAGGAATATGCATGCAAGGAAGGAGTATATAAACTGTGATATCTTTGAGTAAATACAGGGAAGCTGAGGTGCCTGTGCATCTTTCTCAGAAATCTGGAATAGTGTTTGTTGGAATGGATCTTCTGGATGTCTACAAGGCAAGTGTGCCCTCACCAATCTCACATGCAGTAGGGCCTTCTGAAAAAACACTTTTTGCTTTTGCATATGGTTCTTGCAGATGATACACAGTGCACAACCATTATTGGTTTCTGTCAAATGGCCTTGAAGCAGGAAAGGTCTGAAATCCTTGTGTTTGAATCTCAGGTTAATTATATCCTTACACGTTGCCCATATGGAACAGAAGAAGGGAAGAAAAAGTTTGGGATTAAGAGACTGCTAAATAATGGCACCTATTCAGCTGCATATCCTCTTCATGATGTAAGTGTTTTAGCTTTCTGCTCCCTTGAGCATTTCCCAGTGTTTCTACTCTTCTGCCTACTGTGACATTTGCTGTTTTTAGCAGAAATGAAAATGTACTCAAACCCTTCCATTTGTCCCAGTAATTGATTGTGCTTTATAATACAGAAGACGTCTTCCAGCCCTACTATTTGCCTCCTATCTGCTGAAATGTTTCTTCCTGTGAATGAGTGTGTCAGTTACATAGTTTGTGAGAGACTTACTCCATAATATATTTCTATGTATATTCCTGTAATGTCTATGATACAGATTATGCAGGAGTACATGAGACTGTAACCAGGAATGAATACCTGCTGTAGATGTGTGTAGGGTATGTACATACATATGCTGTAGTTACATAAATATTCTTGGGATCATACCACGTTAGGACTGAAGTCAAATGAGTTGCACGAGCCCTACAGTTCAGTGTAGGGTGGTTGCTTGTCCATCTCCCAGAGAGCTTTGGTGAACAACTACTGGAAGTGTGGTAAAGACTGTAAATATTACTCTTTAGTTTTGCTGTAGGGTCAAATTTTAATACAGCGTATGTGAATTTAGCCCTGAAATGCCTTGGAGAAAACAAGAGAGAGATGGGTTACTAGATTTTATGGATTTTTAAAATTTTTTTAACTTCTTTTTTTCTTCTTCTGAATGTTGCTTAAATCTTAAATTCTCTCCTTGTTATTTTAGATTTGTCACAATGCTTTAGTGAACTTAAATAGCTTATTTATCTCTGCATTCTACCACAAGTTATTTTTAAATACTTTATATAGATTTATATTTTAAAAAATATTTTTAAATATTTACTTCTCCCTTAGGAAAGGAAAATAAATGGATGAATGGGTATTCTTTAGGTTTTCAGGGCAAAGTTTAGCTGATTGGAGTCTGGGCTGCAGAAGACTTAATTCAGGCTGGGAATTTCTTTATACTGTTGGGAACACCAAAACCAAGGATAATAAAATGCCGTTGTAGAAGAATTTCTTCTAAACAAGTACAATGACCCTTAAATGCCAAGAAATTGTATGGAAAGATTCCAAAAATCACAGACAGACTCAAAAATCATTGTCTAAAGAATAAATATTTAACCTTCTAAAATATTTTTAAAATGCAAACTTTAGGTTGTTTAAATGTCTTGACTTCTTTTAGAAAAGACTTTAGAAAGTATTTTCCATGTTTTTCTTTGTGGTTGAGAGACATTCAGGGGAAAAAGAAAAAAAGAAAACCAAGATCACGAACTGAATGTTTGATGTAGCCAAATAGTTCTGAAGGGCTGGAGCACCTCTCTTATGGAGACAGGCTGAGACAGCTGGACTTGTTCAGGCTGGAGAATTCTCTGGGGAGACCTTTATAGCATCCTTATAGCCAGTATCTGAAACGGCTACAGGAAGGCTGAGGAGGGACTTTTTACAAGGGCTTGTAGTGGGAGGACAGGGCGTAAGGGATTAAAGCTGGAAGAGAGGAGATTTAAGTTAGACATTAGGAAGAAATTCTTTACTGTGAGGGTGGTGAGACACTGGAACAGGTTGCCCAGGGAAGTTGTGGATGCCCCATCCTTGGAAGTGTTCAAGGCGAGATGGGATGGGGCCCTGAGCAACGTGGTCTAGTGGAGGTGTCTCTGCCTATGCAGGGGGGTTGGAACTAGGTGATCCTCAAGGTCCCTTCCAACCTTAACCATTCTATGATTCTATGATCTTTAAGGTCCCTTCCAGCACAAACCGTTCTGTGATTCTATGCTAAAGACAGAGTTCTACAATACAAAATTAAATTTACAAGATTTGTCAGAAACTGCTGTTATTTTGTGCTGTTTAATTTCTAGGAAACAGATCAAGTTCCAAAATGTTCTTAATATTTGGCAGGTAGCTACATGATAGTGATGAACACCAGTGAAGTTAATTAGTGTCAGAATTTCATTTTGCACGTCCTTGCCTTGCAGCTCGAGAAGCCACAGCACAGAGAACATGATAGTGCAGTGGCTGCAGGCAGGAAACAAGTGTAAGGTCTGTCCTCTAGTTTACATCTCTCACTGAAATGCTTTTGGCTGTGCCGTTTACAATGAGACTCAAGTACAGAGAAAAGGATTTAAATTTGCATTTTAAGAATGTTGGGTAAAATAGTGGTTTTCTGGAAGCTTGAACTTACATAATTGCATGTGCTACACCGGTGTACAAACCATTCACCTCAGTGATCTCCCAGTGCAAATGAGTGTGTTGTACCAACACAACACGGCTATCACGTAACTTGATGTGGTTACAATACAGGCTGACTTAATATCTAAGACTCACAGATGTTCTCTGAAAATGTGTATTATCTTAAAACATTACTTTTAGAAAAGGGGGTCCACTTAAAGAAAGTGATGGAGTCCCAAGTTTGAGTTTCAGATTAGTTTAATGGGCACAATCTAAGAGGGGGTGTATCATCAGTAATGGTTGTTCCTTTCAATTTAGTATTTGAGTGTCACTGAGGTGTTTTGCCTGTGCTCTGATTTGCTCACAGTGCCAATACTGGAAGAAGGCAAATGATCCCAACTGTGACAACGAGAGATACACGTTGTACATGGAGTGGGCCCGATTCTTGAGGTTCTACAAAGAACAGCCTTTGGACCTCATCAGGTAACATACTGGTAGAGATGTGTTGTTTTTACTTGGTTTGCACTGCAGTATGAATATGTATTCATTTGTAGCTTGATCCTGATGGGAAATTTTTGCTACTTTTAAGATCCGATGAGAATTGGATGCTTAATTCAGCACTTGGTCCTTGGAGGACACGACCCAGGTTTTTACTAGCAACTGGAAAATTGCTTTATATCAAATTAAGCCTCTTTCAGTCTAGCCAGTACTCCCAGGGCCAAGTGTATTACAGGTAATTCAGCTGTAGAGGAACACATATGAAGAATACCTTGCATTTTATAATCAATATCTGCCACCACTTTTAAAGATTGCTTTGAAATTTTGAAATTTCAAGACAGACTTGAAAAAACACTGTTTCTGAAGCTTGACTCTTAATTTAGTACTAAACCCAAATTTAAACTAGCCTTAGGTAAGATGTCTTTGATTCGTTTCATCTGCTATAACAAAAGCATTACTTTATTCACAGGTTACCATTGCTGCATTTGTAACACAACCAGTTGTAAATCTATGAATTACTCATTCTAACCACGTACCCAGATTCATTTTGTATAACTCCTTGGAAAATAAACAAAAAAAAGAAATCTTCATGTATATTATTTTGTGGGAAGAGGAAAGAGTGATTTTAAAGCTAGAGCTTCTGCTAGGAGAAATAATTTTAAAAAGGGTCTAAAGAGACTTTGTATTTTGTTCATTCAGCTTGTGTAACTTCTCACAGTCAACCTCAAGTCCCAGTTTTCCAGTGCACATCAAATCATATACTCTTCTGTTAAATGAGAATTTTGCAAGTGTTTCATTTTGACTCTGGCCAGTTTGCTCCATGGCAGTTTTAAACTTTGCTTTGTGTTCCTGTTAATCCCATTTTTTTGTGTTCAGGAAGTACTATGGTGAGAAGATCGGAATCTATTTTGCCTGGCTAGGATTTTACACCGAGATGCTATTCCTTGCAGCAGTTGTTGGCTTATTCTGTTTTCTTTATGGCTTGTTTACAATGGATGAAAATATGAGCAGGTGAGTGTCATGTTGAAAATCTCCTGAGCTTATAATGGAAAAGCTAAGCAATGTGAAAACTCTGTTATTGCAAAAAAAGAACAGATAACAATCTCTGAAAGCTTGTTAGAGCAGACAGATTTGTTCTTCAGCTATCACTATGGACAGAAATGGTGCTGGACAGCTAATCCAGAACTTGGAACTATTAATTAGTAAGACTCCATTTGTAGGTGAAAAGCAATATTTTATTGCCATTTGGAGTTCCTGCAGTACCTAGTCCTAAGAATACCACTGACATCTCTCAAAATTGTTTGTTCCAAGTGTTTATTGTTGCCTTAAGCTTTTGTATTTTAATCTGTGTTACAGGGTATTCATTGCCCTTTTTGTGTAAGTCATCATTTGTATTAACTACCAAAAGCATGAGTACAGGACAGATCAGCATCAAAGACGGATCCAGTATCTTGGAAGGCAGAATTTGCTTATTTTTAAACAAGCATTGTACTGGTTTCCTCGAGAGTCTTAAGATTTTTTTTCCAGAAAATGTTGAGCTTTAACCAATAAAGATGAGTAACATTCTCAACCATTAAATTCTCAACCATTGTATTGAATTGTATAATTTTAAGATTTACATTTTAGCTAGGCACAGAATTCACCTGGAAATACTGCTGTGCTTGTTCAGATTTCTCTGGATACTGAAGGAGTATCATAGGAACGTAAATATTGCCCACTAGTAGTAGTAAATGGATAGATGGCAAAGCTGAATGGCTGCCTCTGCTTTTAGAAAAGGTGTTTCAAACACATTACTAACCTGGTGAGAAACAACATGGTTAATATCTCACATGAAAGCAGTGCATGAGCAGTTCAGCTTCTTACAGACTTCTGATTCATTACTGATAGATGAGAAAGCCCAGGCCAAGTAAATTGCTAGTTCTTCTTGAAAAGGAGACAGGTTACCACTAGTGAGTGTGACCAGACATGGCATCTTCTCTGTGAAACTGTGAATGTTGAGCTTTGAACAAATGAAGCTCTTCATGTGTGTTTTTAAAAAGTAAATTTCATATAGCATCTCTTAAGAGGCTATGAAAACAGATATAGCACAATGACTTTCTCCTCAGCAAGGAAATCTGTGACCCTGAAATTGGAGGAGAGATCATCATGTGCCCTCTTTGTGACCGAGAGTGTGACTACTGGAGACTAAACACCACCTGTGAGTCCTCACAGGTCTGTATCTGCTGCTTCAGCCACTAGCCATTTTTGTTGATACTGAGATGTGTTTTGGTACTGACCTATTCCTGTCTATTGTGTTGCAGTATTCCCATCTGTTTGACAATGTGGCAACTCTCTTTTTTGCCATTTTCATGGGCATATGGGGTGAGTGCATTTCAAAAGTTTTCTGTCAAAGCAATAAGGAGATTTTGGCCAAAATGCTGAGGGACACTGGAGGTGGGAAGAAGGGGAATAATGGCTTCACTTGAATATCCTGCCTCAGAGGCAAAAGTGATAAAGGAATTAAAAGAATTTAGAGCTACAGAGGGACTGAACTTAACCAAAACCAAACAAAATCCAGCGGATATCAAGGGTATCATAAGCATCGTTTACTCTTAACTGCTAATATTTGCTTCTTTCCTTAGTAACCTAAGACTTTTTCACAGATAATTCTAAAAAAAAAAATTGAATAATATGATGTTGTACATCTGTCTTCCTAAACTTTTCTTGGTTTTAAGCACTAGCCTTTGAGTGACAAGGATCA